>NC_072001.2:104443070-105043070 GCF_028885655.2 Pongo abelii | reverse complement strand
AAAGCTATAAAAATATCCTGTGAAAACTGAGAAAACTTGAAAATGGACTGTGTATCAGATGGTGTTAGTGACTTTGTATGCATTTTGTTAGACAAAATAATAATTTTTAAGATATTTGTAATTATACAAGATTGGAGAAAATGTTCATCAATGAAGAAGTAGCTAAATAAATTATAGAATATATAACAGAATAATTTGAAACAATAAGAAAAGCTTGGGAAAGCTCTCTTTGTACAGATATGATATGCCTCTGAATAGTAGGAAATCATTTACATTTTTTTAAATGAAAGGACAAAACAATATTTATATATGCACAAGCAATCAAATATAAAGAATAAAAAAGAAAAAAATTACAATGCTTACCTCTGGGAAAAGGAATTGGATATCTGAATAACCTCTTAAAATTTTTGAATAGAAAATTTTTATCTAGCAATTTTAATTTTAAAAATACAAAGAAAGAATACTCCAAAGAGTTTATTTCATGAATTCATCCTCTCTAGTTAGTGCCAGAGCAGTAGTATTTGAATTTAATATTTCCTCAATCTTTGGGAGTTTATTTCATGAATTCATCCTCTATAGTTAGTGCCAGAGCAGTAGTATTTGAATTTAATGTTTCCTCAAACTTTGGGAGTTTATTTCATGAATTCATCCTCTCTATTTAGTGCCAGGGCAGTAGTATTTGAATTTAATATTTCCTCAATCTTTGGGAGTTTATTTCATGAATTCATCCTCTATAGTTAGTGCCAGAGCAGTAGTATTTGAATTTAATATTTCCTCAAACTTTGGGAGTTTATTTCATGAATTCATCCTGTCTAGTTAGTGCCAGGGCAGTAGTATTTGAATTTAATGTTTCCTCAAACTTTGGGAGTTTATGTCATGAATTCATCCTCTCTAGTTAGTGCCAGAGCAGTAGAATTTGAATTTAATATTTCCTCAAACTTTGGGAGTTTATTTCATGAATTCATCCTCTATAGTTAGTGCCACGGCAGTAGTATTTGAATTTAATATTTCCTCAAACTTTGGGAGTTTATGTCATGAATTCATCCTCTCTAGTTATTAACAGGGCAGTAGTATTTGAATTTAATGTTTCCTCAATCTTTGGGAGTTTATTTCATGAATTCATCCTCTCTAGTTAGTGCCAGGGCAGTAGTATTTGAATTTAATGTTTCCTCAAACTTTTGGAGTTTATTTCATGAATTCATCCTCTCTAGTTAGTGCCAGGGCAGTAGTATTTGAATTTAATGTTTCCTCAAACTTTTGGAGTTTATTTCATGAATTCATCCTCTCTAGTTAGTGCCAGGGCAGTAGTATTTGAATTTAATATTTCCTCAAACTTTTGGAGTTTATTTCATGAATTCATCCTCTCTAGTTAGTGCCAGGGCAGTAGTATTTGAATTTAATATTTCCTCAAACTTTGGGAGATTATTTCATGAATTCATCCTCTCTAGTTAGTGCCAGGGCAGTAGTATTTCAATTTAATGTTTCCTCAAACTTTGGGAGGAAATTTAGGGGTGGGAGGAGACTCCGGAAAAGTCCGAGATTTAAGCACAAAATTTTAAAGTGAGAAACACTTTGGAAAAAATACACACAAAAAAGCAAGAATTAAAAGAAAAATACAAAGATGTGAATTTTCTGAGGGTTAATCTCTAAACTTATCACCATTCCATTAAAGTATCATCAAGTTTCTCTGAGGCGTTAAATTGATTATAAATTTCATTTGAAAGAAAAAGTAAGAGCTGTGAAAACCTGAAAAGGGAAATTGATGGGGAGGAAGAGGAGGAAGGAAGCCTTAACAGATAATAAAATATTTTAAAGACTCCTATAATGTTTTTTAAAATTACAGGAATAAACAAATGGATTACTGGGACCAAATAGAAAATGTAGAAACATCCCAAATTGCCACCGGAAATTTAATATTCAATAAAGATAACCTCTTATATCAGTTGATATGGACATTTTAATAATTGACCTGAGGATACTAGAGAACTATATGTAGAAAAGGTTAAATTAGACCAACTTCTGGCACTACACCAAAATAAATTCCAAAGGATGCAGAAGTCTAATGACATTTAAAATGAACAAACAGGGATTAGAAGAAACGTAAGCAAATTCCTCTATAATCTGCAAGTAGAGAAAATATTTCTAACTCTAACTCAAAATGCAGATGGAAGACAATGGAGATGCATCCTAACAATATTGTAAAGAAATAAAAATGTGTCAACTAAAAATTATTTACATAGCAAATATCTTTCAAAATTGAAAGCAAGCTTTCAGTTCAAAATAGAATTAAACTAGAAATCAATAAAAGAAAGATAGCTGGAAATTCTAAACACTTGGAGATTAAACACACACTTCTAAATAACACAAGAGTCAAAGGAGAAATCTCAAGAGAAACTTAAAAATATTTTAAACTAAATGAAGATGAAAATACAATGTATTAAAATCTGTGGGATGTGGCAAAAGCCATGCTTAGAGGGCAATGTATTGGTCTTAACGCACATAGTAGAAAAAGAAGCTTTAAAATCAATTATCCAAGCTTCAACTCAGGACACTAGAAGATGAGTAGATTAAATACAAAGTAAGCAGAAAAAGGAAATAAAAATTAGAGTAGAAATCAATAAAAGTGAAAATAGGAAACCAATACAAAAAATCAAGGGACAATTGTATCCTCAAATTAGACAAATGCGCCGGGCGTGGTGGCTCACACCTGTAATCCCAGCACTTTGGGAGGCTGAGGCAGGTGGATCACCTGAGATCAGGAGTTCGAGAGCAGCCTGCCCAACATGGTGAAACCCTGATTCTGCAAAACTACAAAAATAGCTGGGCGAGGTGGCACATGCCTGTGGTCCCATCTACTTGAGAGACTGAGGCAGGAGAGTCACTTGAACCTGGGAGGCGGAGGTTGCAGTGAACCAAGATCATGCCACCACACTCCAGCCTGTGCAATGGAGTGAGACTCTGTCTCAAAAACAAACAAACAAAAAAATAGATAAATGCTACATTAATGTTTGGGTGGTAAGATTCTGTTTTGAAGTCCAAAATTTGCAGATATGCCTATAGTTTTTTGGAGTTTACTACTTTCTTATACTGTATCATTAATGTAGTAACTTAAATTACTACATATTTTATGATTTTTCTGTATTTTGTAAGAAATTTGCATCTTTGATTTGATGTAACAAAGGTTTTAATGTAATTTGTTAGATTTTTGCATTTTTTTCATTACTGTTACACTTTAACCTGACTGAAGGACTGATTCTTATGTCATTGTATTAGTATTGTGAATAATCATGTGAAATGTTTTGAGACAGAGTACTATATTTGTGAATATAATTTTATGGCTTCTTTTTCTTAGTGAAAACCTTTCCATCAGTGTGGGAAACTAAGAAATCGCTTTCTGCTGTATGATCTAGCATTCATTGTAGATTAAAGCTTATTTTTCTGTGAATAAAACTTATTCAATAAAATACTATTCTTTAAAATGAAAAAACCAACAAAACCAAAAGCTGGGTTTTTTAAGCATTAATAAAATCAATAAGCCTCTAGCTATGTTAACTGAAAAAAAAAGAGAGAAAGGACACAAATTAATAATATCAGAAATGAAAGAAAAAACTACTACAGATCCTGCAGACATTAAAAAAAGAAATACTATAAATAACGCTATGCCCACAAATTTGATAACCTGGATGAAATGAACCAATCCCTTCAAAGACACAATCTACAAAAACTCACACAAGAATCCGAATACGTCTGTGTCTATTAAAGACATTGAATCACAATTTCTTTATCCAATCATCCATGATGGACACTTAGGTTGATTCGTGTCTTTGCTATTGTGAATAGTGCTGTGATCAACATGCAAGTGTAGTTATCTTTTTGATAAAATGATTTCTCTTCCTTTGAGTAGTTACCCAACAGTGGGATTGCTGGATCAAATGATACTTCTATTTTTAGTTCTTTGACATCTCTCCATATGTTTTCCATAGAGCTTGTGCTGATTTACATTCCCATCAATAGCATATAAGCTTCCCCTTTTCTCCACATCCTCACCAATATCTGTTATTTTTTAACTTTTTAGTAATAGCCATTCTCACTGGAGTAAGATGACAGTGGTGGTTTTAATTTGCATTTATCTAATGATTAGTGATGTTGAGCATTTTTCATATGCGTCTTGACGATTTGTATGTTTTTTAATGTCTATTCATGTTTTGCCCACTTTTTGATGGGTTTATTATGTGGGAATATATATATATATAGACATACACACTCACACACATGCACACACAATGGAATACTATTCAGCCTTAAAAAATAATGAAATCATGTCTTTTGCAGCAACATGTATGGAGCTGGAGCTGGAGACCATTGTCTTAAGTGAAACAACTGAGAAACAGAAAGTCAAATAGCACATGTTCTCACTTATAAGTGGGAACTGAATAAGTTGTACACAACATAGAGTGTGCAATAAATAGACAACAGAGACTTGGAAGGATGGGATAGTAGAAGTGGGGTGACGGATGAGAAATTACTTAATGGGTACGATGTATATCATTCAGGTGATGGTCACACTAAAAGCTCAGAATTCACCACCATACAATATATCCACGTAACAAAACTGCACCTGTACCCCTTAAATTTACATAAATTAAAAAAAACAAAGAAATTCAACTAATAATTAATAATCTTCCAAAACAGAAAAGTTTCAGACCCAGACAGACTCACTGGTAAGTTCTACAATCTCCTCCAAAAGATAGAAACACATCCTAACTCATTCTTATAAGGCCAGCACTACCTTGATACTGAAACCAAACAAAGATATTACAAGAAAAGAAAACTACAGACCAATATGTCTCATGAACAAATATGCCAAAATTTTTAGAAAAATATTTGCAAATTGAAGCCAGGCGCAATGGCTCACGCCTGTAATCCCAGCACTTTGGGAGGCCGAGGTGGGCGGACCACGAGGTCAGGAGATCAAGACCACGGTGAAACCATCTAAAAAAAAAAAGAAAGAAAGAAATTTGCAAATTGAATCCAAAGTACAGTCCTTCTTCTTTATCCATGGATTCCATATCTGTAGATTCAACCAACCTCAAATCAAAAATATTCAGAAAGAAAAACAACAAAAAATAATAATACAACAATAAAGAGTAATACTAATTTATAAAAAACAATAGAGTTTAACAACTATTTACATAGCACTTACATTGCAGTAAGCATTATAAACAATCTAACTTAAAGTACAGTCATGTGTTGCATAACAAGGGCGATGCATTCTGAGAAATGCATCATTAAGCAAATTTGTCATTGTGTGAACATCACAGACTGCACTTACACAAACTAGATGCTATAGCCTGCTGCACACCTAAGCTATACATTAGGGCCTGTTGCTCCTAAGCCACAAACCTGTATAGCATGTTACTGTACTGAATATTGTGGGCAACTATTAAGTATTTGTGGGTCTAAACATATCTAAACATAGAAAAGGCACCATAAAAATTTAGAATACAAGGCACCATGAATGAAGCTTGCAGAGCTGGAAATTGTTCTGGGTATATCACTGAGCAAGCAGTAAGTGAATGTGAAAACTCAAGACATTAGAATACACTGTTGCATATTTTGTAAACATTGTAGACTTAGGCTACACTAAATTTATTTTTTAAATATTTTTATTTCTTCAATAATAAATTAATTTCAGCTTACTGTAACTTTTTACTTCATACACTCTTCCATTTCTTTTCCACTTTTTGACTCTTTTGTAATAACAGCACAAACGCATTGTATAGCTCTACAAAAATGTTGTTCCTTTATATTCTTATTCTGTAAGCTTTTTATTTATTTATTTATTTTTACTCTTCAAACTGGAGAGGTAAAAGAATTCCCACCCTATATGGTAGGTGGTTTCTGAGAGCAGTCATATGATCAGATTCACATTACAGAAAATCCCTCTGGTGGCTTTTTTTGTTGGAGAGATTCTGGGAGGAAGGGGAGGCTGCATGCCCAGAGACCGATTAGGAGGTGAGGAATAAGAGATCCTGGGCCAAGGAAATGACACTGAAAAGGAAGAGAAAGGGACAAATGCAAGCAATATTAAAAATAACAGACAAGATTCTAGTAGATTGGAATAAAATCTGTGTCCCCAAGATTCTAGCTTTAAAAAATTGGGTGGTATCACCAATCTAGGTGAGAATGCAGAAAACCCCAGTTTCTACAGGGAAGGTGACAAGTTTCATAAAAGTTATATATGGAATTGCTCTTTCAAGTTATGTTGTCTGGAGTTCACAAAAGAAACCAGGACTAGTGTTAGAAATATGGGAGGATATTTCAGACGCATGCAACACTTAGGATGAAAGTTTTCAATGCATAAAATCAAGGGGTACAAAACAGGAATGCCACAACATCTTTTCTCAAGTTCAAGAGGGTTCAATCTTATAGCTAAGATTCAGTGGCAAATTTGTCTGGGGGAGAGGGTGAAGATTTGTCAGAAATATTCATTTCAGCCTTTACCATTTTGCTTCCAATTTCTTACTAACAGCCCTGCCGCTACAAGGATTTATTGCTACGGGTCATTCTGGAGCTGACGAAGAGCAGGCCAGTTTCCTAACAGGTTGTTTAATCCACACTTGAATAATAGTAGATTCATATGACAGCTGCTCCTACTCATTTGGTAACCCAGAGAAGCACTGAAATACTCTCTTTGAGCAATTATTTATACTATTTTTGAGTAGTATACTTTTTTGAATAATTACATAAAATTTATTTTATCATGTGGAAAGTGTAATGTATTTCTTCATTATAGCTTTATATCTCTTCATTTATAGACAGTTTTGTAATATATTTTGTAATTTCTACACTTTGTATTTGCTTTTCTTTAAGACAAGGTCTCATTCTATCGCCTAAGCTGGAGTGCAGTGGCGCAATCATATGTATCATTTGCTCTTTATTTAGTTATGAACCTGGTTCACATAAAATGGAAATATTTTGCATTTTTATTTATTAATAAATCAGTGTTTCTTCTTTTCATCTCCAAAATATTTAATCCATTTATAATCATTTAATATTTATATACTTTTCAATATAAAAAATAACTATTGGTTATAAAATAATTGGGAAAAAATAATTATGCACATTATGTGGTATAGGAATTTACATCTTCTGGTCTCAAAATGTTTTCTTGGTTAATAATATTAAAGTTTCCTGAGTTGTCTCTCTATGATTTTCCTCAAATTTTACCTTCCAATTATAACTAAATCTAAAAATCTTAGTGTTAACTAAATCTGTGTGTTGGTGAACAAATTAAGATGGTAAAAGACATGTACCCTGAAACCTAAAGTATAATAATAATAAATTTTAAAAAAGATGGTAAAAGCCTCAAATGCTCAAAGCTGTCTAAGCAATTATCTTCATTTTGTTTTTTCCTCAGTATATAGACACTGAGAAACTCCAAACACATGAATATAGGTACACATGTGAATTAGAAGAGATAAGCCTTTGAGAATCCATGCCATGGACAACAGCGTCCAAAATGTGGTATTAATGGGAAATGTGCCGTTTGTGAGATTTTAGCAATCGCCATCACCAAAATCTTCAAAAATAAACAAGGATGCTACATTCCAAGAGTGAATTCATTCCTCATCGATACTTTCAGGATCTTAAAACAAGGGTTCCTATGAAGAACTGACCAGATCAGAACAGAATCCGTTGAGGAGAGATTTCACAGTAGATACTGAAAATGCTAACTCAACTAAAATGATTTGTGAAATGTTCCATTAAAACGATTGATTTCCAAGAATAGTCAAGATGAATCTGAATTTCTTGGACTGGGTGAAAAAGAATTCTGCCTGATACTTAAAGCCCTAAGAAATAGTCTCCTCATTGCCACCTTCATGTCCTTATTTCTAAATTTATAGATGACAGGATTCATAAAAGGAGTAATAACGACAGTAAAGATAGCTAGAAATTTATCTACAGGTAAGGTAGGAAATGGCCACACATAGAAAATAATGCAAGGACCAAAGAAGAAAACCACAACAGTGATGTGAGCTGTGAGAGTGGACAGGCCTTGGAGGACCCTCCTGAAGAGTGTTTACGAACTGTGAGCAGAATAAAGATGCAGGACACAATCAAGATGAAGAAAGTGTCCGTGGAGATTAAACCACTGTTGGCAGCGACCAGAAACTCCAGTCTGTATGTGTCTGTACACGCAAGTTTGATAAACTGAGGAAAATCACAATAAAAACTATCCATTTTGTTGGGGCCACAGAAGGGTAAGTTTACAACAAAAGCCAGTGGGGCCACAGAACGGATGAGTCCAGTGGTCCAAGCAACAGCCACAAAAGAAATGCACATTCTTAGGCTCATGATGTTCAGGTAGCGGAGGGGCTTACAGATAGCAATACACCGATCATAGGCCATGATTATGAGCAGCACCATCTCCGTACCACCAACAGTGTGAATAAAGAACATCTGAGTAGTGCATCCTTTCAAGGAGATGACTTTACATTTTCTGAAAAGGTCATAAATCATCTTTGGGGTTGCAATGCTGGAAACACCTGTATCAATGAAGGAGAGATTTGCCAACAGAAAGTACATCGGGGAATGTAAGTGATGGTCTGAGATTATAGTAAGCATAATGAGAATGTTTCCCAGCATACTTGCTACATAAAATACTGTGAAAAACAGAAAAAGGAAAATCTGAATCTCCCAAGAACTCGTGAGTCCCAGCAAGAAAAAATCAGACACCACTGAGTGATTTTTCTCCATTCATCAACTTCATGTGCAAGGCTGACCCTGAAGTTATCTGAAGAATGAAAGAGGAAGAAAAACATAATTTTTAAGTTGAAATTGACATTCTGGCTATGGAATAATTACACAAATGCCTATTATTCTGCTCAAGAGTACTAGAATTTACATAGTACAAGATTCATGCAGAGCCAGCCCCAGAATTGTTTCCACACCTAGACATTTGGTATTCTTTAATCATGCAGGCTCAAATTTAGTTTGGGATTTAGTGCATAATCGAGAAGAGAAAATGTAAACAAAGTCATCTACAAATTTAAAGAGAGATAAATCAGATTGTAGAGAGACTTGTTCTTCTTCATTTCTACATAGAAAAAAAATGCCACAGAATGAAAAGTGCAAACATCGGGAAAAGTTATTTATTTTTGTTGTAAAAGTTACTTATTTTGTATATATGTAGCCACCTTACTACACTTTGTAGTTTTTTACTGAAATGTCTTGGGTTTTCTAGCTTGACAATCATGTCATCAGCAAAAAGAGATAACATTTCATTTTTTAATTTTTGTTGGTTTGATTAGAACTATATTCATTTCATTACCTCCTGATTAACTTGGAAGTACTATTATACTTTTCTATTCTGTTAATGGTTACTATCCTTTTTCTAGTGATACAATTCTCCACTCTTATTTTAAAATACATCAACTATTTTCCTCACCAACATGTTCTGTTTCCTTTCTACTTTCCTCCAACACTGAAGAAGATGACACTTTTAAAATACTTTTCTCCCCTGTTTACTTTTCTCCTCTCTCCACTTCAATTAAGTCAATTCTTTTTTATCCTTCTGGAATTACTATCAGTTTTACATATTGATTTTCATACCTCCTGTATCTGTCCTTCCTATTTTGTTTTCTTTCATGATTTTCATCTCTTATCTTTATCCTATGGGCTTTAAGATATACATTGCACCTAATCTTCCAGCCTCAAATTTGGATTTCAAAAATAATCATCTGGCCAGGTGCAGTAGTTCATGCCTATAATCCCAGCACTTTGGGAGGCCAAGGCAGGAGGATTGCTTGAGCCCAGGAGTTTGAGACCAGTATGGGCAACATAGTGAGGCCCCATCTCTACAAAAAATAAAAAGATTAACCGTGATGGTACATGCCTGTAGTCCCAGCTACTTGGGAGGTAGGGTGGGAGGGTCACTTGAGTCCAGGAGTGCAAGGCTGCCCCCGCCTGGGCAACAGAGCTAGACGCTGTTTCTAACATAATTAAAAACAAAAAAAATCATCTAAGCCAAGCACAGTGGCACATGCCTGTAATCCCAGCTAGTAGGTAGGCTGAGGCAGGAGAATCACTTGAGCCTAGGAATTCAAGGCTGTAGTGTGCTATGATCACACCTGTGAATAGCCACTGCACTCTAGCCTGGGCAACACAGAGAGACCTCATCTCAAAAAAAAAAGAAAAAAGAGAAATAAATCATACTGTCTTTAAATTCATCTTCTGAATTGCTCTGCTCCAAAGAATCTTGTCTATGTTGCACTTGAATCTCTTTACATCTATTATTATGTTTTATTAAAATAAGTATCTGCTTCTACCAGCAGCCCTGTATCAAAGATCAGTCTAATACTACATATATTTAATATATACTTTATGCATATAAATTATAGGATTTGAGAAGAACATTCAGAAATCTATACCAACTACCTGATTTCAACAACTATTCAATATATCCAGCCTAGTCTGTTATTTTGAACACTCTAATCGCTCCAGAGATGTAAATGCCATCTAAAATACAGTGGTAGACTCCTTGTTGTGTTGTTGTAATAATTACTTGAGTTTTACAAAAGTGCCTTAAAAACCTTGGAAATAAATAAATACCATTGTATTGGGTTTGAAGCAAACTCTAATTCTCAATGACAGTATTCTTACTTATTGCTTGTGATGAAGCAATTAAAGAAAATCTGGTGAGAATTTGATATTTTTTTAAGGATCCAAACTTAAAATTGATCTCATCTCAAATATTTCCCATCACAATACAGACTGACCTTGAAGACAAGTAAAATTTTCTCTACAAGATAATAAAGAATGACAATTTACAATAAAAATTCAATCATGTTAGTCTTTTCAAATCTCAATTTAGGATATTAGATAGTTTATTTAAACCCATGTGTTTTCCTCCTTATGTTTAATAATCTGGACAGACAGAGGTAATATATTTGTTAAAAATGAATAGCAGGTCAAACTCCTGGGTTTAAATATGACTTAACCACTTACCTTCCCATTTTTCCCTAACCTTAGACAAGTTATCTATCTCATTGTATCTAAGATACTATCAAATTGAGTAATAATAGTTCTGGCCTCAAAATTTTATTCCTCCTAATACTATCTGCTCCACTGCCCATCAATGACACCCTTGCCTCCACTTTCCTAAAACTGGTCTCATGAGAACCCCAAATACCGTAGAGTAGCTAAATCTTCATCCTCATGATCTCTGTGCATTATTTCACACTGTTCACCATTTCCTACTGTCTAAGAAATTATGTAGATCGTGAAATATGCAAAACTTTTATCATCTTCCCCTATAAGTAATGACTATTCTACCGGCTGAATCTAAAGAGGGTACCTCTTCAAACAAGAATTCTAACTAGTCATTCACATAGAGAATGATAGAATCATCATTGCTTAGAGGCCAAAGAGCAAATCATACCTAAATGCACAGTGCACAAAGTAACTTTAAATATATGCAAATTATAAAGTTCACAATCTGCTTTGGCATTCTGTTGAGTGTTTCATAAATTGTTTTCTTTACTCCTTTCCAAACCCTGAGACATAATCTACTAAGGATGATTATTTAGGATTACTTACTTCTGCTAAATCCTCAGTAGAGACAGAAACTACTACTATTCACCAGATAGTGATCTTTTATACAAGTGAAATCCTGCCCAAAAAGCCATCAACTAAACTTACTAGTCAATGACTCAATCATAGAGTTATTTTTTAACAATTTACCTCTCCTTAATTTTATGATATCCATAATAAACATTTTTCTGTTATTAATGGCTTCTCCTTTCTCAACCCTTTCAAACACGTTAATCGTTCTTCTTTGAGTCTCTTCACTATCTACACATCATTTAGCCCATTAGCACATTAAGGAATATGCTAATAAATCTTTGTTATAAAACTTTAATAAGGGTCTGTCTAATTACAAATATAATCCAATTATTTCCTGAATCTTGAAGGTCATATTTCTGTTAATTCTGATCTCATATTGGGCTTTAGAAAACAATATTATATTATAAATGTACCATATCCTCTGGAAATCAAGATATTTTATGTTAGAATATCATTAGTCCTTATGATTAGCCCTGTCAGTTAAAAACTCATCTGAATTGAGAATGCTCCTATTCCCTCACATAATTACAACTAAGTCAATTTCTTCAAGTTCTGTCCTACCATAAATGCTGCTTGTTACTTTTTATCATTTTCATTAACATTTCCTCCAGGAAACAAATACCAAAATTTATAGCATGGATTTGCTTTTTTCCTTACAGTTTATAGTCTTTAAAAATCTTTCATATCTTTTGTTATAAAATAGCCCATGAAGAATGTAGGAAACATAATATGATCCACATTTTACAGATTAGAAAATAAGGACTTGAAGAGGTTATATGGATTGCCTGATTTTGCACACCTAAGTATCAAATTCAAACCCAATTCTTGTAATTGTTGTTTAAAAATGTAAATGAACAAAAAGGAGTATCTGAAGGAAATGTCAAAATTTTAATAGTTGCCATTTTTCTATTGAGGGACTATGGGTGTTTTTTCCTCTTCTTCTTACTTTATTTTATAAATTTTCTATGGTACACATGCATTTCTCTTTAAAGAAAAATATTAAAGAGCAAGTTGACTTCAGATTCCAAGCATTCTTCACTATGCTACTCTGTAAGTCACTGACAATCTAAAGTCAAAGATTATTTTCAGGGGCAGATAGTTTTCAGGAGTATCTTTTACTATCCAAGTACTCAACAGAATTTCAATGAAGGCAAAGTGGGTCTTGAGTGTCTGTGGCTCCTCTACCATCTCTTGCCATACCATCATCTACTCCTTCTCTGGTACCTACTACTTTCATACTTCCCTTTGGCTGTCCAGTAACTTTCACTACATCTTTCTCTCACAAATCTAGTCTCCTCTAAGTTCTTAGCCTTCAGAATTACTCTTTCCAAATACTTTCAATTAGCCCACTTAATATTGAGCCAGCTCTACATGAAGTCATAGGAGGAAATCAATGAAGTTACCTGGGTTTATGTAAATTTGATTCATCATATTTTTATTTTAGTTATATATGTCCCTAACTGCACTATGCTTCCTGATTATTCCAGGCTGCTCTAACTCTCCAGCTCTCACCCTGCCCTCCTTGCACACCAGAATAAGGGACATCAACAACTCAACTCAGCTTCTAAAATGTTGCCTATACCTGATCTCAGCTCCCTATGGTAACATTTTTAAATGAGAATTGACGTTTACCCCATTTTACTGTCTTCTTCATCTGTATCACATCAAAAGAACAACAGATGAATCTTCTCTGAGCCTTGAAATGATTCATACTCAATGATGAAAATGCCTTTAGTCCTCTTTGCAAAGAAGCGCTGTAGGACCCAAAACTGTATCTTACCTGAGTTAAGCCAACGAATCTAATCTATCCTCCTCAGATGGTGGGTTGATTCCTTTGAGTTAAGCCAACGAATCTAACCTATCCTCCTCAGATGATGGGTTAATTCCTTTTGTGAAAAGATAAAAAGCTTCAATTGTATGAGAGTTATAATTTCTAAAAAGAAAGAAAGAAAAAGTAGCTTGAGTAATGCTGAGAACTAAAAATGACCAAAATTGGGAGTCTATAATACACAGAAACTGATAACATCACTTAGGAATTTATCTACCATGAAAAGCTAAAAGGAAATACAGAATAAAAGAGTTGAAAGAAACAAGGAATAGAAAGAACAAAAATATTATGGTGCTTCCTCCACCTCCTGGAATATGTTCTTCTGTTTGGAATCCCACTCTCCATTCAAGATCTAATTTAACTTCACCTTCCCCAAAAAACAGTTCCCCAAAACCATCAGCAACAGTCATAGTCTGTTCATTTTGATACTCTCCTCCCTGCCCTGTCCAGAATACATTTGCAGCAAACATGTTGAATAAGAATTAAATTATAAATTAAATTAATGGGAAATATTTACTGAGCAATGCTCAGAGATGGATCAACTATCCAAGGATAGGTTAGATTAATGTCTAGTCTGCTAAACTATAAAACATTTGTTTTACATACATTTTGCAGGATGGTACATGAAGTAGGAGCATTTTTCTAGGTTCAGAAGATGATAATTTCACATTCTTACTGAGGTTGTAACCTTTCCCAAAACAAAGAGTCTTATGTTGTTTTTTGCAAGTAAAAAAGATTCTAATTAACAACCTTGAATATCAGTGACCAAATGATGGTACCGAGTCTTGGGAATAGACTATCCTCTCTTGATTGGATTTTCCTTGGAATTATACCTCAGAGTCTACATTGATTTTCACCCAGGGAATAAAAAGGACAAAAGAATTGAAGAAAAGTACCTGCTGGGTATCAAGTGTAGTGGTGTCTTGGATGAATGTACAGAAATATTTTTGCTTTAAAATAAGTCAATAGAAGTAACTAACTGAGAAATCCAGCACTTTCAAATACTTGGGAAGCAGAGCTGGAAGGAGAAAGAGTAACTATTTGAGAAACCACAGAATATAAAATTAAATTTAACTTTAGCAATTTTGATTTTTTAGATGCTTTGAGCTCCACAAGGCCCCAAACCCAGGCCCTTGGATTACAGAAATTTTCCATTAGAAAGCACTGTCAAGTTATAACATATTAATTACTAAAGTATAAGAGGATTGTGACATCACAAAGCTTTCACATAAATATACCTTTTCTGTAAAAACCTTCCTTGACTATATTTAATAAGAAGTTCATATACTCTTCTTTCACAGTCCTCTGATCTTTCCCTCTGTTTTTATTGTTACCATCATTCCTCAGGTATTATTGCTTCATATTAACTCTTACCAAGGGCTGCCATTGATCAGCCTCAGGACCATCACCACACACTACCATAACATAGTCAGTAAAGGCAAGCAAGCAGCGGGGCACAATGCAGAATACAGAGTCAATATTTAATAACAAATCATCTTTAAAATCTATTTGACTAATTTTTCTAATCTAGCTTAGAATAATTTTTACAATCAATAGATGTAATCAAATGGTTGATCCCTCTTAAACACAGCCACTACCAACAAGCAGCTGTTACAACAATTCAATAAAGTAAACTATTGTCTAAGATTTACATATTTTTAGACAACATCAAAATTGACTTTAAAATCCACCTATATGCTATTTACAAGACACATACTTAAAAACATAAAGATATACAAAGGTTGAAGGTAAAATAATAGGAAAATTACATACCAAAAAGAAAAGTAGCATGGCTGTATTTATTTCAAATAATAAATAAAGTCAAAAAGTATGAGTGTAAATGACAAAAGACTCAGTTCACCAGTAACATTCTGAACTTGTATGCAATTAATATAAGAGCCTCAAAATGTGTAAAGAAAACATTGATCAAATACAACATTTTTTCGACATAAGAGAAAACTGAAATATATTTCTTACACCACTTATAGATCAAGCAGAAAAAACTAGAAATGCTATGGATTTGAACAATCATGAGCAATGTTAATTACTAAACAATCATGATCTAATTTAAATATATGGAATTCTATTCCCAACAATTAGAAAATATACATTTTTTAAACACATATGGAGCAATTACAAAAACTTACTAGGTAAAAGAATATAGATCTCAACAAATTCCAAAGAATATGACCTCAACCTCTGAAAACAGTACTATCAACTTACAAGTTTACGAAAGAAACATATTCTTAATTCCCACATGTTTGGAAATTTTAAAACTTCAAAATAGTTTGTGTTTTAATGAAGAATTTGTAGAAATTTTAAAAAACACTTAAAACTGAACATGTGGTTCAATGAGATACCATCTTATGCCAGCTAGAATGGCAATCATTAAAAAGTCAGGAACCAAGAGATGCTGGAGAGGATGTGGAGAAATAGGAACGCTTTTACAATGTTGGTAGGAGTGTAAATTAGCTCAACCATTATGGAAGACAGTGTGGTGACTCATCAAGGATCTAGAACTAGAAATACCATTTGACCCAGCAATCCCATTACTGGGTATATACGCAAAGGATTATAAATCATTCTACTATAAAGACACATGCACACATATGTTTATTGCAGCACTGTTCACAATAGCAAAGTCTTGGAACCAACCCAAATGCCCATTAATGATAGACTGGATAAAGAAAATGTGGCACATACACACCATGGAATACTATGCAGCCATAAAAAGGATGAGTTCATGTCCTTTGCAGGGACATGGATGAAACTGGAAACCATCATTCTCAGGAAACACAAGAAGAGAAAGCCAAACACCGCACATTCTGACTCATAAGTGAGAGTTGAACGATGAGAACACATGGACACAAGGAGGGGAACATCACACACTGGGGCCTGACAGGGGGTTGGGTGCTGGGGGAGGGATAGCATCAGGAGAAATACCTAATATAAATGATGAGTTGATAGATGCAGCACACCAACATGGCACATGTATACCTGTATAACAAACCTGCACGTTGTGCGCATGTACCCCAGAACTTAAAGTATAATAATAAAAAAAAAGAAAAGAAAAGAAAACTGAACAACATGTGGTTGTGAAAGCTTATGTGTACCTCAGTGGAAATGCATATATGAGAAAAGAAGAAAGCCAAAAAATTAAGTATCTAACTTTCCAACATAGAAAGTTGGAAACATAGAAAGTAAGAAAAAGAACACAATAAATTCAAATAAAGTAGACAGATAAAGAGTAAGATCAAAGACACCAAACCTAAAGAAAAAATAGGGAAGACCAACAAAGCTAGAAGTTGGTTCTTTGAAAAGACCAACAACTAGGCAATCCTCTATTCAACGTAATACCCACATAATACAGGAAGAGACAGAATGAAGTAGAGAAAGCCAAGAAGGGAATATATCTATATGGTATTGCAGATTTTTTTACAAAAAGAAATTTTTTTAATTATTTATTTTTATTATAATTATTATTATTATTATACTTTAGGTTTTAGGGTACATGTGCGCAATGTGCAGGTTAGTTACATATATATACATGTGCCATGCTGGTGTGCTGCACCTACTAACTCGTCATCTAGCATTAGGTATATCTCCCAATGCTATCCCTCCCCCCTCCCTCCACCCCACAACAGTCCCCGAAGTGTGATGTTCCCCTTCCTGTGTCCATGTGTTCTCATTGTTCAATTCCCACCTATGAGTGAGAATATGCAGTGTTTGGTTTTTTGTTCTTGCGATAGTTTACTGAGAATGATGATTTCCAATTTCATCCATGTCCCTACAAAGGACATGAACTCATCATTTTTTATGACTACATAGTATTCCATGGTGTATATGTGCCACATTTTCTTAATCCAGTCTATCATTGTTGGACATTTGGGTTGATTCCAAGTCTTTGCTATTGTGAATAATGCCGCAATAAACATACGTGTGCATGTGTCTTTATAGCAGGATATGAACAGACACTTCTCAAAAGAAGACATTTATGCAGCCAAAAAACACATGAAAAAATGCTCATCATCACTGGCATCAGAGAAATGCAAATCAAAACCACAATGAGATACCATCTCACACCAGTTAGAATGGCAATCATTAAAAAGTCAGGAAACAACAGGTGCTGGAGAGGATGTGGAGAAATAGGAACACTTTTACACTGTTGGTGGGACTGTAAACTAGTTCAACCCTTGTGGAAGTCAGTGTGGTGATTCCTCAGGGATCTAGAACTAGAAATTCCATTCGACCCAGCCATCCCATTACTGGGTATATACCCAAAGGACTATAACAAAAAGAAATTTTTAAAACACTATTAAAAACTTTGACGCCAGTGAGTTTCAAAACTTAGACAAAATAGACAAATTATTCTATTCCTAAAAAGGTATAACTTAGCCAGGTGTTGTGGTGGTTTATGACTATAATCCCAGTGACTGGGAGGCTGAGGTGAGAGGATCACTTGAGGCTAGGAGTTTGAGACCAGCCTGGGCAACATAATGAGGGCACATCTTTAAATAAATAAATATAATTAGCCCAGCATGATAGCGCACCTATAGTCCCAGTTACTTGGAAGCTGAGGCAGAAGGATTACTGAAGCCCAGGAGTTTGAGACTGCAGTGTGTTATGATCTGTGCTCCAGGCTGGGCTCCAGGCTGGGCTGCAGAGCAGAACCTCAAAAGAAAGAGAAAGAAGGAAGGAAGGAAGGAAGGAGAAGAAGGAAGGAAGGAAGGAGAAGAAGGAAGGAAGGAAGGAAGGAAGGAAGGAAGGAAGGAAGGAAGGAAGGAAGGAAGGAAGGAAGGAGGAAGGAAGGAAGGAGAAGAGAAGAGAAAAGAGAAGAGAAGAGAAGAGAAAGAGAGAAAGGAAAAAGAAAGAAGAGAAAGAAGAAGAAAGAAAGAGAAAGAAAGAAAGAAAGAAAGAAAGAAAGAAAGAAAGAAAGAAAGAAAGAAAGAAAAGAAAGAAAGGAAGGAAGAAATAAAGAAAGAGAAAGAAAGAAAGAGAAAAGAAAAGAAAGAAAGAAGGGGAAGGAAGGAAGGAAGGAAAGAAGGAAGGTTGGTAATAGAGGAGGTGTGAGGGAGAAAGATGGTAAAACAGATGGTTCCACCAATCATCCCCTTGCAAGAACACCAGTTTAACAACTACACACACACACACACACAAAACACCTTTATAAGAACCAAAAATCAGGAGAGCACTCGCAATACCTGGTTTTAGCTTAATATAGCTGAAGGAGGCACTGAAGAGGTAGGAAAAACAGTCTTCAATTGCTGATACCACCCCTTGAACCTCCCCTGGCATCAGCAGGGTGGTGCACAGAGCATTCCTGTGCTCTGGGGAAAGGGAAAGCACAGCAATTGTGAGGCATTGAACTCAGTGCAGCCCTGTTTTGGCAGAAAGAAAAAACTGGACCAAATCAGCTGACACCCACCTGCGGAGGGAGCATTTAAACCATCCCTAGCCAGAGGGAAATCACCAATCCCAGCATCTGAATGTGAGTGCCCTCAAGCCTCACCATCATTCACCATGAAGTAAAGTACTCCAGAGCTCTCAATAAATTCAAAAGGCAGTCTAGGCCACAAGGACTGCAACACCTAGAAGAGTTCTAGTGCCAAACTGGGCTCAGAGCCAGAGGATGATACTCTGGCGGTACAACCTGTGGGCATGTGGTGACAGTGACCATGGATGAGGCTCCTCTCCCTTTGGAAAGGGGAGGGAAGAGTGGGAAGGACTGTGTCTTGTGATTTGAGAGCCACTGAAACACAGTATATTAGAACACAATGTAAATGACTTCTAAGGCTTTTGACTCTAGTCCTTGACTCCCAGAAAGCACCTCTGGACACGCCTGGGGCCTGGGGAAACTTACCACCCTTAGACAAGAACACAGGCCTGGCTGGCTTTGCCATCTGCTGGTTGTACAGCCCAAGGCCCTTGAGCAAACATAGTCAGTAGCCAGGGAGCGGTTATAGCAAGCCCTTGGGTAGGCATTGTTTGTCAGGCATCAAGTCTGACACAGTGCAGTCCTATTGATGGTGGCCACAGAGGTGCCTGTGTCACTTCACCCCCAGCTCTGGGTGGCTCAGAACAGACAGAGAGACTTTGTTCACTTGAGAGAAAGTAAGGAAAGAGAACAAGAGTCTCTAACTGGTAATCCAGAGAATTCTTCCAGAACTTGTCCAAGACCATCAAGGAGTGGCCTCTATGAGTCTGCGAGAACCACAGCATTACTGGGCTGGGGGTGCCCCCTCATGTAGATAGAGCTTGGATCACAACACCTAAGTCCTTTCAAATATTTGGAAAGCCTTTCCAAGAGGGGCAGGTACAAACAAGCCAGTCACGGAAGACTGTAATAAATACCTAACCCTTTAATGACCAGACAGCAAAGAACATTTACAAGTATCAACACCATCCCAGAAAACATGACCTCACCAAATAAACTAAATAAGGCACCAGGGACCAATTCTGGAGAAATCAAGATATGCGACCTTTCAGACAGAGAATTCAAAACAGCTGTGTTGAGAAAACTCAAAGAAATTCAAGGTAACACAGAAAAGGAATTCAGAATTCTATCAGATAACTTTAACAGGGATTGAAATGATTCAAAGGAATCAAGCAGAAATTCTGGAGTTCAAAAGGCAATTGACATACTGAAGAATGCATCAGAGGTTTTTTAATAGCAGAACTGATCAATCAGAGAAAAAAAATAGAGATAATAACAAAAAATTTCCCAAACCTAGAAAAAGATATCAATGTCCAAATACAAGAAAGTTGTACAACACCAAGCAGGTTTAACTCAAAGAAAACTACGTCGAGACATTTAATAATCAAACTCCCAAAAGTCAAGGATAAAGAAAAAATCCTAAAAGCAGCAAGAAAAAAAGAAATAATAACATACAGTGGAGTTCCAATACATCTGGCAGCAGGCTTTTCAGTGGAAACTTTACAGGCCAGGAGAGAGTGGCATGACATATTTAGAGTGCTACGGGAAAAAAATATATATTTTTTTACCCTAGAATAGTATAGCAGTGAAAATATTCTTCAAACATGAAAGAGAAATAATGACTTTCCCAGACAAACAAAAACTGAGGAATTTCATCAACACCAGACCTGTCCTACAAGAAATGCTAAAAGGAATACTTCAATTAGAAAGAAAAAGACATTAATGAGCAATGAGAAATAAGCTGAGGTTACAAAACTCACTGGTAATAGTAAGTATACAGAAAAACACATATTATTATAATACTCTAAGTGCAGTGCAAAAACTACTCTTAAGTAGAAAGACTAATTGAAGACCAATCAAAAATAATAAAACAACTTTTTGAGGCATAGACACCACAAAAAAATATATAAATAGAAACAACAAAACATTTAGAAGCATGGGCATCGCCAAGTCAATCCTAAGCCAAAAGAACAAAGCTGGAGGCATCATGCTACCTGACTTCAAACTATACTACAAGGCTACAGTAACCAAAACAGAATGGTACTGGTACCAAAACAGAGATATAGATCAATGGAACAGAACAGAGCCCTCAGAAATAACACCGCATATCTACAACTATCTGATCTTTGACAAACCTGAGAAAAAGAAGCAATGGGGAAAGGATTCCCTATTTAATAAATGGTTCTGGGAAAACTGCCTAGCCATATGTAGAAAGCTGAAACTGGACCCCTCCCTTACACCTTATGCAAAAATTAATTCAAGATGGATTAAAGACTTACATGTTAGACCTAAAACCATAAAAACCCTAGAAGAAAACCTAGGCAATACCATTCAGGACATAGGCATGGGCAAGGACTTCATGTCTAAAACACCAAAAGCAATGGCAACAAAAGCCAAAATTGACAAATGGGATCTAATTAAACTCAAGAGCTTCTGCACAGAAAAAGAAACTACCATCAGAGTGAACAGGCAACCTACAAAATGGGAGAAAATTTTTGCAACCTACTCATCTGACAAAGGGCTAATATCCAGAATCTACAATGAACTCCAACAAATTTACAAGAAAAAAACAAACAACCCCATCAAAAAGTGGGCGAAAGACATGAACAGACACTTCTCAAAAGAAGACATTTATGCAGCCAAAAAACACATGAAAAAATGCTCACCATCACTGGCCATCAGAGAAATGCAAATCAAAACCACAATGAGATACCATCTCACACCAGTTAGAATGGCAATCATTAGTCAGGAAACAACAGGTGCTGGAGAGGATGTGGAGAAATAGGAACACTTTTACACTGTTGGTGGGACTGTAAACTAGTCCAACCCTTGTGGAAGTCAGTGTGGCGATTCCTCAGGGATCTAGAACTAGAAATACCATTTGACCCAGTCATCCCATTAGTGGGTATATACCCAAAGGATTATAAATCATGCTGCTATAAAGACACATGCACACATATGTTTATTGCGGCACTATTCACAATAGCAAAGACTTGGAACCAACCCAAATGTCCAACAATGATAGACTGGATTAAGAAAATGTGGCACATATACACCATGGAATACTATGCAGCCATAAAAAATGATGAGTTCATGTCCTTTGTAGGGACATGGATGAAATTGGAAATCATCATTCTCAGTAAACTATCGCAAGGACAAAAAACCAAACACCACATGTTCTCACTCATAGGTGGGAATTGAACAATGAGAGCACATGGACACAGGAAGGGGACCATCACACTCTGGGGACTGTTGTGGGGTGGGGGGAGGGGGGAGGGATAGCATTAGGAGATACACCTAATGCTAAATAGCGAGTTAATGGGTGCAGCACACCAGCATGATACATGTATACATATGTAACTAACCTGCACATTGCGCACATGTACCCTAAAACTTAAAGTATAATAATAATAAAATAAAAAAAGAAGCATGGGGAAAAATTAAGGCATAAAATTTTTATTAGTTTCCTTTTGGCTTTTTTGTGTCTTTGTTTATACAAGCAGTGTTAAGTTGCTATCAGCTTAAAGTAATGGGTTATAAGATAGTATTTGCAAACCTCATGGTAACCTCAAACCAAAAAACATACAATGGTGCCAGACGCTGTGGCTCATACCTGTAATCCCAGCACTTTGGGAGGCTGAGGTGGGTGGATCACAAGGTCAGGAGATTGAGAACATCCTGGCTAACATGGTGAAACCCTGTCTCTACTAAAACACAAAAAATTAGCTGGGCTTCGTGGCAGGCACCTGTAGTCCCAGCTACTTGGGAGGCTGAGGCAGGAGAATGGTATGAACCTGGGAGGCGGAGCTTGCAGTGAGCAGAGATTGTGCCACTGTACTCCAGCCTGGGCAACAGAGCAAGACTCTGTCAGAAAAAAAAAAAAAAAAACATACAATGAAAACACAAAAACATAAGAAGCAAGAAACTAAACTAAATCATATCAAAAGAGAAATTCATCTTCACAAAAAAGAAGACAGGAAGGAAAGAAAGAAAGAAGAGAAGACCGCAAAACAATGAGAAAACAAATAACAAAATGGCAGGAGTAAGTCCTCTCTTGTCAATAATAACATTGAATATAAATGGACTAAACTACCCAATCAAAAGATAGAGTGACTGAATGGATTACAAAAAAAAGAAGAAGACGTATTAATCTGTTGCCTACAAGAAACACACTTCACTTATAAAGATACACATAGACTGAAAATAAAAGGATGGAAGAAGATATTAAATCCCAATGGAAACAAAAAAAGAGCAGGAGTAGCTATACTTATATCAGACAAAATAGATGTCAAGACAAAAACTATAAGACACAAGGTCATTATATAATGAAGAGGTCAATTCAGAAAGACAATGTAACAATTTTAAATGTACATGCACTCAGATTGGAGCACCCAGATACATAAAGCAAATATTACTAGAGCTAAAGAGAGAGGTAGAGGCCGGGTGCAGTGGCTCACACCTGTAATCCCAGCACTTTGAGAGGCCAAGGTGGGTGGATCACAAGGTCAGAAGATCAAGACCATCCTGGCCAACATGGTGAAACTCCATCTCTACTAAAAATACAAAAATTAGTTGGGTGTGGTGGTGCATGCCTGTAATCCCAACTGTTCAGGAGGCTGAGGCAGGAGAATCACTTGAACCAGGGAGTCAGAGATTGCAGTGAGCTGAGATCATGCCACTGCACTCCACCCTGGTAACAGAGCGAGATTCCATTTCAAAAAAAAAAAAAAAAGAGAGAGAGAGAGAGAGAGAGACAGATAGAATCCAGTTAAAAAAAAATACCTAGAAACAACCCACTTTCACCACTGGACAGATCTTCTAGACAGAAAATCAACAAAGAAACATAGGAATTAATCTGTAATCTGTACTACAAATGGACCTAATAGATATTTACAGAACATTTTGTCCAAAGGCTACAAATTATTCACTCTTTTCCTCAACATATGGACCATTCTAAAGAATAGATCTATGTTAGGTCACAGATCAAGTCTTAAAATGTTGAAAAAATTGTAATAATATCCAAATTTTCTCTGAACACAATGGACTAAAACTAGAAATTAATAACAAGAGAAATATTGGAAATTATGCAAACACATGGAAATTAAACAATAAGCTTCTTAATGACCAGTGGGTCAATAAAGACATTAAGAAGCAAATGGAAAAATTCCTTGAAACAAATTTTGAAAGAAACACAACATACCAAAACCTATGGGATACAGCAAAAACAGTACCAAGAGAGAATTTTATAGCTATAAATGCCTACATCAAAAAAGAAGAAAAACTTTAAATAAGTAATCTAACAATGTATCTTAAAGAACTAGAAAAATAAGAGCTAACTAACACCAAAATTAGTAGAAGAAAACAAATAAAAAAGATAACAGCAGAAATGAATGAAATTAAAAAGAAGAAAACAATACATAAGTCAATGAAACAAATAATTGGCTTTTTGGAAAGATGAACAAAACTAACAAATCTTTAGCCAGACTAAGAAAAAGAGAGAGAAGAGCCAAATAAATAAAATCAGAGATGAGAAAGGTTTACAACTGATACTGCAGAAATTTGAAGGATCATTAGTTGCTACCATGAGCAACTAGACACCAATAAATTGGAAAAGTTTAGAAGAAATGGATAAATTCCTAGACACATACAACCTACCAAGACTACATCAGGAAGAAATCCAAAACCTGAACGGACCAATAATAAGTAACAAGGTCAGAGCTGTAATAAAAAGGCTCCTAGTAAAGAAAATCCCAGGACCTGATGGCCTCACTGTTGAATTCTGCAAAATACTTAATGAAGATCTAATACCAATCCTACTCAAAATATTCAAAAAAATAAAAGAAGAGGAAATACTTCCAAACTCATTCTCTGAGGCCAGTATTATCTTGATATCAAAATCAGACAAGGGCATATCAAAAAGAGAAAACCATAAGCCAATATCTCTGATAACTATTGATGCAAAAATCCTTAATAAAATACTAGCAAACTGAATTCAACAATACATTAAAAAGATCATTCGTGATGATCAGGTGGGATTTATCCCTGGGATGCAAGAATGGTTCAACATACACAAATCAATCAATGTGAACCAAATATCTGCTATTTTCAAGAGACTCACATAACACATATGAACTCATATAAACTTAAGGTAAATGAGTGGAAAAAGATATTCCATGCAACTGGAAACCAAAAGCAAACAGGAGAGCTATTCCTATATTAGACAAAACAGACTTTGAAGCAACAATTGCCAAAAAAAAAAAAAGACAGAGACAGTAAGGAATATTATATAATGATAAAAGGATTAGTCCAATGAGAAAATATAACAATCTTAACTTTATACGCACCTAACACTGGAGCTCCCATATTTATCAAACAATTACTGCTAGGCCTGAGAAATGAGATAGACAACAATACAATCATAGTGGTAGACTTCAATACTCCACTGATAGCACTAGACAGACTATTGAGACTATTGAGACAGACAGTCATCAAAGAAACAATGAACTTAAACTATACCCTGGAACAAATGAACTTACCAGATATTTACAGAACATTCCTTCCAACAACTGCAGATTATACCTTCTTCTCATCAGCACATGGAACATTCTCCAAGATAGACCATATGATAGGCCACAAAATAAGTCTTAATAAGTTTAAGAAAATCAAAATCATATCAAGTATTATCTCAGACCACAGTGGAATAAAACTGGAAATCAACTCCAAAAGGACCCTTTAAAACTATAAAAATACATGGAAATTAAATAATCTGATCTGGAATGATTTTGAGGTTTATAATAATATCAAAATGAAAATTAAAAAATTATTTGAAATAAATGATAATAGTGACACAACTTATCAAAACCTCTGGGATACAGCAAAAGCAGTGCTGAGAGGAAAAATTTATAGCAGTAAGTGCCTACATGAAAAAGTCTGAAACAGCACAAATTGACAAAATAATGTCATACCACAAGAAACTAGAGAAACAAGAACAAACTAAATACAAACCCAGCAGAAGAAAAAAAATAACAAAATTCACAGCAGAACTAAATGAAATTGAAACAAAAGTATACAAAAGATAAATGAAACAAAAAGCTGGTTCTTTGAAAAGCTAAACAAAATTAATAAAACATTGGCAAGATTAAACAATAAAAGAAAAGACAATACTCAAATAAGCTCAATTAGAAATGAAACAGGAGATATTACAATGGATACCAAAGAAATACAAAAGATTATTCAAGACTACTATGAATATCTCATATTAGTTCATTGTAGCACTGCTATAAAGGAATACCTGAGATTGAGTAGTTTATAAAGAAAAGAGGTTTAATTGGCTCATGGTTCTGCAGGCTATACAGGAAGCATAATTCTGGCATCTGCTCAGCTTCTGGGGAGGCCTCAAGAAACTTACAATCATGGCAGAAGGCAAACGGGGAACCAGCACTTCACATGGCCAGGAGAAGGAAGAGAGAGAGGGGGGAAGTGCCATACACTTTTAAACAACCAGATCTTCTGAGAACTCACTCATGATACAGTAACAAGGGGGGATGGCAGCAAAACACAGATTTAAACCATATTACACCTTTACATGCACAAACAAGAAAAAATCTAGAGGAAATGGATACATTCCTGGAAATATACAACCCTCCTAGATTAAATCAGGAATAAATAGAAACCCTGAGCAGATCAATAACAACAGCAAGATTGAATCAATAACCAAAAAATATTGCCAACAACAAAAAAGTTCATGACCAGATGGAATCCCAGCTGAGTTCCACCAGACATTCAAAGAATTGGGACCAATCTGACTGAAA
This sequence comes from Pongo abelii, assembly GCF_028885655.2. Lineage (NCBI taxonomy): Eukaryota > Metazoa > Chordata > Mammalia > Primates > Hominidae > Pongo > Pongo abelii. The sequence continues at coordinate 105,016,369 of NC_072001.2, read as the reverse complement.
CTGTTGCAAAAGATAGAGAAAGAAGAAATACTCCCTAAATCATTCTACAATGCCAGTGTCACCCTAACACCAAAACCAGAGAAGAACATAACAGAAAAAACTACAGTCAACATCCCTCATAAACATAGATGCAAACATCTTCAACAAAATACGAGCTAACTGAATCCAACAGTATATCAAAAAGATAATACATCATGACCAAGTGGGGTTCATTTCAGGGATGCAGGGAAGATTTAACATTCACAAGCCAATAAATATGATATATCACATAAACAGAATTAAAACACAAAAACCATATGGTCATCTCAATAGACGCAGATAAAGCATTTGATAAAATCCAGCATCCCTTTATAATAAAAACCCTCAACAAAATAGGCATAGAAGGGACTTACCTCAAAGTAATAAAAAGCCATTTATGACAAACCCACAGCCAACATCATCTGCCTTCTGGGTTCAAACAATTCTCCTGCCTCAGCCTCCTGAGTAGCTGGGTCTACAGTTGCATTCCACCACACCCAGCTAATTTTTGTATTTTTAGTAGAGATGGGGTTTCACCAGTTCAGCCAGGCTGGTCTCGAACTCCTAACCTCAGGTGATCCACCCACCTTGGCCTCCCAAAGAGATGTCTTTCCATTTTTATGTCCTTTTCAATTTCTTTTATCAATGTTTTATAGTTTTCCTTGTAGAGATCTTTCAACTCCTTGTTTCGATTTATTCCGAGGTAGTTTTCTAATAGCTATTGTAAATGGAATTGCTTTCTTGATTTCTTTTTTGCTAGTTTGTGTTTGGTATATACAAACACACTGATATTTATGTTTATTTTGTATCCTGCAACTGTACTGAATTTATCAGTTCTAAGAGTTTTTTGGTGGAGTTTTTAAGGTTTTGTATATAGAAGATCATGTCATTTTCAAACAGGGACAATTTGACTTTCTTCTTTCCAATTTGGATGCCCTTTATCTCTTTCTCTTGCCTAATTGTTCTGGCTAGGACTTCCAGACTTATGTTGAATAAGAGTGGAAAGAGTAGGCATCTCTGTCTTGCTCCAGTTCTTTTCCTCATTCAGTATTATTCAGTATAATGTTAGCTGTGGGTTTGTCCTATGTGGTCTTTGTTGTGTTGACATGTGCTTCTTCTATTCCTAGTTTGTTGAGAGTTGTTATCATGAACAATGATAGTTGAAGTTTATTAAATGTTTTAATGTATCTACTAGGATGATTATATGGCTTTTTCCTTCATTCTGTTGCTGTGACATATCACATTAATTGATTTGTGTATGTTGAATCATTCTTACTTCCCTGAAATAAATCTCACTTGATCAAGGTAAATGATCCTTTTAATGTGATGCTGGATTTGGTTTGCTAGTATTTTGCTGAGAATTTTTGTATCTATGTTCATCAGGGATACTGGTCTACAACTTTCTCTTTTTGTTGTGTCCTGCTCTGGTTTTAATATCAGGGTAATGATGACCTTATAGAATAAATTTGGAAGAATTCTCTTCTCTTTAATTCTCTGGAAGGTTAGAAAATAATTGGTATTAGTTCTTCCTTAAATGTTTGGAAGAAGTCAGCAATAAAACCATTAGGTCTTGGACTGTTCTTTGATGGGAGATGTTTTTTACTAACTCAATCTTGTTATTCATAATTAACCTGTTCTGGTTTTCTATTTCTTCTTGGTTCAGTTTTGATAAGTTGTATGTGTCCAGGAATTTATCCATTTTTGTGAAGTTTTCCAATTTGTTGACATATACTTGTTCATAATAGTCTCTTATGCTCCTCTGTCTTTCTGCAGAATCAGTTTTGTCTCCATTTTATTTCTTATTTATTCATTCATGTATTTTCTTTTTTTTCTTGGTCTGTCTCACTAATGGCTTGTCAATTTTGTCTATCTTTTCAAAAAACCAACTTTTATTTTATTGATCTTTTGTATTTTTTAGCCTCAATTTTTTTTATTTCTGCTCAATCATTATTATTTCTTCCCTTCTACTTATTTTGGATTTTGTGCATTCTTGCTTTTCTAGTTCCTTGGGATACACTGCTTTTGCTGTATCCTGTAGGTTTTTGTATGTTGAGTTTATATTTTCATTTGTTTCAAAGATTTTTTAAATTTCTTTCTTAAGTTCTTCATTGAATCACTGGTCACTCAAGAGCATGTTTAATTTTTAATTTTCAATTTCTGTGGGTATATAGTGGGTATATATATCTATGAGGTATATGGGATAGTTTGATACAGGCATACAGTGTATAATAATCACATCAGGGTAAATGGAATATTCATTACCACAAGCATTTACCCATTGTGTTATAAACAATCCAATTATACCCATTTCATTATTTTTAAATGTACTATTAAATTGTCATTTACCATAGCCACCGTGTTGTGCTATCAAATACTAGATCTTGTTCATTCTTTCTGTGTTTTCGTACCCATTAACCATCCCTACTTCCTCCCCACTACAACTCTTCTTGGCCTCTGGTAACCAACATTCTACTCTCTGTCTCCATGAGATCAATTGTTTTCATTGTTAGCTCCCACAAATGAATGAGAACATGTGATGTTTGTCTTTCTGAGCCTGGCTATTTCACTTAACGTAATGTCCTCCAGTTCCATCCATGTTGTTTCAAATGACAAGATCTCATTTTTTTATGGTTGAATAGTACACCAATGTGTATATGTAGTAAAAAACTCACTTGAATTCAGAACACTGGGGTCCGTGATTCCCCTCTGGCTGGGGTTGGTTCCTTCTGCAGACGGGCATTGACAGTTTGGTCCAGTTTTCCTTTCTGCTGTAACAGGACAGCAATGAGTTCAATGCCTCATAATTGCTGTGTTCTCCCTCCCCCAGCACCCAGAGACACTCTCTGCACCACACCACTGCTGCCAGGGGTGGAGGATGGTGACCTCCGTGATTCAGGACCATTTTTTTCTATCTTTTAAGTGCCTCTCTCAGTGATATGAAGTGTAAACCAGGTACTATGAGTGCACACCTTGTTTTTGGTTCTTATGAAGATTTTTTTCTGTGTAGATAGTTGTTAACTTGGTGTCCTTGTAGGGGCTGGAAGAATGATCAGTGGAGCCTTCTATTCTGCCATCTTGCTCTGCATCCTTGTACTGCATTTTCTTTATTCATTCATCTACTGATGGACATTGTATTTTTTATTTCATTCATTGAATTCTTCAGCTACAGGATTTCTGTTTGGTTCTTTTTTAACATATCTATCTCCTTGATGAATTTTTCATTTATATGGTGAATTGTTTTACTGATTATATTGAATTGCCTATTTTCTTGTATCTTATTGGGTTTCTTTAAAATTATTATTTTGGATATTTTTCAGCAATTAGTTGATTTCCTTTTCATTGTGGTCTGTTACTAAACAGTTATTATATTCCTTATTCCTTTGGTGGTGTCATATTTCCTTGCTTTTTCATGTTTCTTGTGTCTCTGCATTGATGTCTGTATGTCTGGTGGAAAAATTGCGTCGTCCCAACTTTCTAGAATAATTTTATAGGAAAAGAATTTAACCTGCAGTTGGATCTTAGTGTACTGTTAGGAAGGGTTTCCAGGTGGGGGCAGTGATATGCTCTCCATGCAGCTTCTCTGGCTGCATTCAATGACAGCAATAACTGTATGCATCTCAGTGGCCTAGGCTGTAGATGTTTGTGGTAGTCTAGTGGTAGTATAGGTTGTTTATTTCCTCTATGGCAAGGGCTTTTGGAGCCTCCTCTTCTTGGTTTCCCCACACTACTGAGATTTAGCCATGGGAATTCTCTAGGTATCAGGTCTAACACAGCCTAGAAGGAGCTACAGTGGTGCTGAGTTACAGGTGCAGATCTTTGGAGCAGCAGCTGATCTTTGGGGCCAGGCTTCAAGGCTCAGGGTCTCATGAACCTATTGTGGCACCTGGGTCTTGGGGTGAAGGTTTGCTCTTTGTGACAAGGTTGGATGTAGGTGGCCCATAGAGCCAGAATCTGTGACTCTGAGGCACTCCCTAGCAGCTGGGGCCTTGTTGTAGCTATGATTCTACCCCTGTGAGGCAGAGAGCAGCATTGGCCTGACACCAGGGAAGAAGTAATCTGGAGTTTGGGGCCTGGGGTGCAGGGTATGGCCATAATTTGGGAACTTGAACCAATATGTTCAGTGGCAATCCAGGTCACTGGGGATGAGGCATCATGTAATGGTGACTCTAGACTCTGGAGAATCCCAGACTCTATGAACCCAGGTGCTGCAGAGGTGAGTTCTCCAGAATGGCTGAGCACTGCTGTTGTTTGGGCCCTGGGGACAAGGAGTAGCACAGCAAATGGCTCCACGCTCCAGGGAGAGGAATGTCTCAGCAGCTCAGACTCTAGGGAGCTAGTCCAGCTCCAGGGAACCAGGGTTCTAGAGTTGTAGGTTCTAGCCTGTAGGGTTGGGGTGTTTCAGATCAGCCACTGCTCTGTTTCCCTGGGATGCAAGGTACCACCATGTCACCTCAGCCCTGGAATGTGCAGTTGCTCAGTTCAGCCAAAGCACCAGTAGTCCAAAGGGAGAAGTGCTGCTTCCACTCAGGCCCAAGGGGTGTGACTGCTCTGGGTGGTCCAGACTCCATTTTCCAGGGATGCAGAGTTCTGCCCAGGGATTGTTTCCCTGGGAGGCAATCCAGTTTCAGCTGAGGCCACTAGGGGCGGGGTGCAGCCTTGGCTAAGAGGTAAATGGAGCCATTCTGCCAAAGCACAGATTCCCAGGAAGGAGTGCTCAGCTTCCACCTCCAGCCTGAGGGTGTTGAGAGAGGGGTAGGTAGAGCTTCTTCACTGCAGCTTGGCCCCACATGGAAGAGCATAGCAGTTGCTCCCAGCTGAGCTTGGGGATGCTGGGCCACCAGGCAGGAGTGGTTTAAGGCAGTTCACCCTCAAAAATGAAAGGGTGCTGTGGCTCCACACCCTGAGAGCAAGACACACTCCAGCAGTACTTGCAGTCCCAAGATGGCATAGCGTAGTAGCTGCCCAGGCCACAGGGTATAAGGCACATTGTCCAGCTCCTTCTTGGAGGGAACACAGCTGTGTGGACTCCAGTCAGCTCTCTCAGCCAGGCTTAGTGGCTGTGAGGACCAAGGGGTCCCAGTGGTGAAGACTGTATATATCTAGTAACAAACTTTATAGATATGACCCCGAAAGTATAGTCTTGAGGACTGTATATATCTAAGGTGTTGCTGGGGGTTGCTGGAATCCTCTTGCCTACTTTTTCAGCACAGGGAGATGTTCCTCCTAGTTCCTATCTGATCCCTGCTGAGGAATTTGGTGGTGGAGTCCCAGTGTTTGCTTCTGTTCTCTATGTGGCTGTCCTGAGTTTCTGTGCTCAGCAGCGTTTCTGTTACTCCTTTGATGTATTCTGGTGCTTCCCTTTAGTTATTTGTATTAAAATGTAGTTGTTTATTCATTGTTTTTCCTGCCTTTGTGGAAAGAATAAGCACTAGCGGCTTCTAGTCAGCCATCTTGCTGACGTCATCCTCCAAGAGGGAACTTCTTTAAATAGGAAGCCTTTTCTTGGAGTTGACACTCAAGCTGAAACCTGAATGATGAGAGGGAGCCAGGCTTGCCTACACCTGGGCAAAGCATTCTGCAAACTGTATAGGTCTCAGGAGGCCACAAGCTTATTATATTCAAGTAAAGGGAAAGTACGAAATGCCTGAGAGCCCCAAGCAGAGAAGAGAAAAAGCAGTGGGTGAGATTGGCAGGGTCAGATCTTATCAGGCTTTGTAGGCCCCGGGTTAGGCAATGAAGTACAGTAGGTGTCTGACCTCCCTGATAGTGCTGTGTTATCAACCTGCTCTTAGCCTTCAGAGCTTTTTGTGAGCTTCTCTCCTTGCCAGGACACGTACTGAACTCAGAGGACTGGTCAGCATGGGCCTCAACCCCATCCACAGCATTCACAAATTCATGAATCCCCTCTGCTCAAACCCTTTCATTGAATCTGCCCACCATACCATACCCTTGAAATACTTTCAGTAATTTTTCACTTCAGAGAAACTTGGGTTGTACAATTTTCCACAATTGGATTGTACGCTACTAACACAATTTCGATAGTTCCTAGCATGGGAATTAGAATATAGTGAATGTTCAATTTTTTTATTTTTTATTCACCCTTAGATTGCTGACAATATATTTTTTGATCAACCAAATTTCTACTTATACAATTTTTTTGTAAGCTAATCAGCTTGGTAACTTTCTCCAGCACACTAAAAAGCACCATAGATAACCAGAACCAGCTATGTAGAAATATGACATAGCACAGAAGAAGGCAGTTTGAATATAAGAAAAAGAAAGTATCAAAAGTAAATTGAAGTGTAGCATTTAGAAGTCTCTATATTCAAGGAATTCTCTCATTTAAAATAGTTGAAGAATATATACTCCAGTCCTGTTAGGAAAAGAACAAGTTCTTGATCAAAGATTAATGAATAGAGTTAGAAACAAAAGAAACAATTTGCACATAGTATGAGAGAAAGTCATCAAAACTGATGAAGAAGTTGTTTTAATGTTTTATTTCATTTTATTGAACAGGCACTTATGTAACACTATAGACAAAGAATTATTTAAAGCACTTTATAAATACTAATTCAGTTACTTTTTAAAACCTTATGAGGAAGATGCTTTTAGTTATAAGGAACTGCCACTTTTGTAAGTTAAAAACAGTCAAGTATGAGGAATTTCATACAGTTCAAACTACCTCTATTTTATAGATGATGGAAGTTAAACATAAAAAGGTTAAGTAACTTGAATTAGTAAAAAGCGTAGCTGAAATTTGAAGGCAGGCAGTCTGGCTAAAGAGTCTGTCCTTGTAATCATGTTACTGAAAAAGAAGAGAATTTACCTACCTCTGAGGAATTATTGCTGATTTCAGTGTAATTAGGTCAAGGACGAGCTGGAATGGAATTATTAAATAGGTCATTGTTCTTGCCCCTTACTAGGCCTCCATTGTTCACATCCTCTGACAGTACAGAAACACAGCTTTTGAAAGAACTAGAGTAATTTTAAGGCTTAATTCGGTTACCATATGCACTAGCTGAAATGCTTAAGAAGCCATAACCTAGTAACCCGTTTTAGGCTGATGCTGTGATCAAAAAAAAATTTCAAAATAATCTTAGCTCTTTACTTCTGTTTTGTTTATTGAAGGACAATATACATTAAAGGGTAATATAGAGACAATAATATTTTTTAAATCTTTTTTTTTTTTTTTTTTTTTGTGGCTCACAGCTGTAATCCCAGCACTTTGGGAGGCTGAGGCAGGTGGATCATTTGAGCTCAGAAGTTTGAGACAAGCCTAGGCAACATGGCAAAACCCATCCCTACCAAAAATACAAAAATTAGCCATGCCTGGTGACGTTTGCCTATAATCCCAGCTACTTGGGGGTGCTGAGGCAGGAGGATCACTTGAGAACAGGAAGTCAAGGCTGCAATGAGCCAAGATCATGCTACTGTACTCCAGCCTGGGTAACAAAGTGAGACCCTATCTCAAAAAAAAAAAAAAAAAAAAAGTCCTATTTTTACCTTTCATGTTTTTTTCACATTTTATAGCTACTTCCACATATTACCTCAGAGTCAAAAATACTATCCCCAGCCTGGGCAACATAGTGAGACCTCATCTCTACCAAAACGATAAATAAACAAAGTCAGCCAAGCATGGTGGTGCACATTGCAGTCCCAGCTACTCAGGAGGCTGAGGTAGGAAGATTGCTTGAGCTTGGAAGGTCAAGGCTGCAGTGAGCTCAGGTTGCACCAATGCACCCCAGCCTGGGCTACAGAGTGAGACCCTGCCAAAAAAAAAAAAAAAAAGCCTCTCTCTGATAATTGCAAATCTGTCTCATATTTCCAAAGCACTTTTCTTCAGATTCTGCATCACAAAACCCCAAAAATCAATCTGACAAGGAAAGATTCTCCTCAGAATGCAAAGTAAGATGTAATAGGTCAGCCTGGAATTCTTATCAAGGAGAGGTGGGGAAAATGTAGAAACATTTCTATATTAATACTTTTTATTCAAACGCATTTCATAAAAAAGAATATAATATCCTCCTTGGTATGAGCAAAAGAACACATTAAGAAAATCCTGCATATTGGTAAATAAATTAGTAACCAAAACATCCATGTTTCACTGGATTCATGTCTGTAGCATGGGCCAGGAATTTTAGAAATGCTTGTCTTTCTTTATATCGAAATCACTTAAAACAACTTCCAGAAACTCGGCACCTGGTTGAATATTCTCCTCATTGCCATCTTCATCTCTTTGTTCCTAAAAGTATAGATGGTAGGGTTCAGAAATGGAGTAATTATTACATCAAAAATGGCAAGGAATTTATCGACAGGCACTGTGAGAAATGGCCATGAATACACAAAGATGCATGGACCAAAAAAATAAGACCACCACTGTAATGTGAGCTGACAGTGTAGAGAGGGCCTTAGATAAGCCACTTGAAGAATGTTGCCAAACAGTGATCAAGATGAAGATATAGGAGCTAATCAAAATGCAAAAAGTCCCCAGAGAGATGAATCCACTGTTGGCAGTAACTATGAGCTCCAATTTGTAGACGATCGTGCAAGCAAGCCTAAAAAATCGAGGAAAATCACAGTAAAAGCTGCCCACTTCATTGGGACCACAGAATGGTAGGGTAACAACAAATACGAGTTGAATCAATGAATGGATGATTCCAATAGTCCAGGAAGCCACTAGGAGTAGAGTACAAGTTCTGAAGTTCATGATGGCCAGGTAGTGGAGAGGCTTACATATAGCAACATATCGGTCAAGGGCCATGAAAACAAGTAGAACCATCTCAGTTCCTCCAATAACATGAATGAAGAACATCTGAGCAATGCAGCCTTGGAAAGAGATTACTTTTCTCTCCTTGAAAAGATCAGAAATCATCTTGGGCACTGTCATGGAGGAAATCCACATGTCAATAAAGGAGAGGTTGGCCAGCAGGAAGTACATAGGGGAGTGTAAATGGGAGTCGGAGATCACTGTGAGCACAATGAGGAGGTTTCCTAAAATACCTGCTACATAGAACACAGAGAAAACCAGAAAGAGGACAATTTGCATCTCCAAAGAACCGGTGAGTCCCACCAAAACAATCTCAGACACCACCGAATGATTTCCCCGCTCCATGGTCTCAGTCACTTTGGGCTGCAAATTTGCCTGGAAAAAAGAAAAACCGGAGAAATAAGAAAGTGGAATTACTGACTGTATCATTCAGAGTTCCATTAGAGAGACAGGACCACTAGGAAATAATATGCTAGGAAATTGTTACAGGAAGTTGATTTTGCATAATCATGGAAGCTGGTTCAGCAATCCATGAATGCATTGTCTTTGCATGTGATGCTATAGCTTAAAGTCCACAGGACATAAAGACAGGAGAAAAAAAGATGAATTTAAAATTTGGGAGAGCAAGAATAAAGTGGAACCCATAAAACCCTCCTTTCCCATTGCACTTTATAATTATCATAGGACTTTTTGACCTATAGTGTAGAGTTACATGTACATGATTTACTTCCTCTATCTGCTTGAAAGCACTAGGAGAAAAGATTTCTATATTATTTATCTCTGTCTTCATTATGAGACTGTAAAATAGTTTCAGAGGGCAGAATTGTCACTTCTAGGAATTTAGTATTTGCTAAATTAATCTGAATCAATTCCTTTACAATTTTGAGTGAATTGTTTAAATAAAGATAATTTAGAAGATGAAGATAAAGGAAAGAAAAAAAAGAAATTAAAATATGCTGAGGGGTGGGAAGAAAAAGCAAAGACAATGAGAAATACCAAAACCCAGAAAAATTGAGAGAAGGAGAGAGTAATTGGGAAAAGCAAGTAAGGAAAACGATAATGTAGGCCAGGCACAGCAGCTCACGCCTGTAATCCTAACACTTTGGGAGGCCGAGGCAGGTGGATCACTTGAGCTCATGAGTTTGTGACCAGCCTGGGCCACATGGTGAAACACCATCTCCACTAAAAATACAAAAATTAGCTGGACAAGGTGACCCAGGCCTGTAACCCCAGCTACTCAGGAGGCTGAGGCACAAGAATCACTTGAACCCAGGAGGAAGAGGCTGCAGTGAGCCAAGATCATGCCACTGCACTCTTGGGTGACAGAGTGACACTCTGTCTCAAATAAATAAATAAAGTAGAAGAGAAGGAGAAAAGAAAAAATAATGCTCATAGAAACTCCCTTCAAGTTCTGGGACTAGAGATTTCAAATAGAAAAATACAGAAAAGGAATTAAAAACTAGCTTATATTTATATCTTCAACATTCCAAAAAGCCCTAGCCACACACCCAGCAAAAGCCTTTAGAGGAAAAAGCTAATCCCACAAAGACCTGAGTTTTTCATCTCAGAAAATATTTGGCAGAACCCATGATGGATGGAAAATGGCAGACCCTTAATTTAAAACCAAAGTTTCCCCCACCCCACACACCATTTTTTCCACTTCTTTTCTGATGGGACACTTTCCTGAAGAGCATTCCTCCCTTATTTACCTTTCCACCTCTCACGTGTTCCCTGCTGTAGCTGCTAACTTTCTGTTTCTATCTCCCACACCAGGCTGTAAGCTCAGAGAGGAAAGATAATGCCTTTTTCTCTGTCCCCAGCACCCAGCACAGTATTGGAAAAATAATAGAAGCTGAAGAAGTGTTTTTTGTTGAATGAAAAAATGTGCATACAAACGAAGATGAACCTAACCCAAATATCGAGGTTCTTTGAATATTTCAGAAAGACTGGATCCAGGACCCAGGGAAAATTAGAGGAAGTATTTGCCTTCAGCAATCACTTCAAATTTGTTCTCCTGAGTCATTTAACTGGTTAAGTGGTCGGTGTCCGAGGGAAAAACATACAACTCCTTCTTCTTTGTTAAACAGCCTGAATTGCATTCTTTTATTTGTGTGGTCCACATAGAAGTTGTCATCTACAACCAAGACCAAATACCTTTAAGGACTCAGGAGTGGATATTTACTGCCAACCATAAACATTAGGTTATTCACACTCTTATGTGCCTCTTGGCTCATGCCTGATTCTCCCATATCATGATTCTTATCCTTAAATACCTGAGACCCTCTCTGTCCCTGTTTAAACAAGATAGATAAGTTCCCTGCAGAGTATTTACCAAACCCTATCCATTGACTCAACTACTGCTCTCAACTCTTTCTCCTCTAGATATCTTCTTCTCTTATGTCCAGAGGTAATTTCAAACTGTGATTTAGTTACCATAAAATCTCTTACTTGGCAAAATACAAGCTGATTGAATGTGTTCTTTCCGTCCTTCTCACCCACCTGTTCTCTAGAAGATCTGAAATAACAGAATCTTCAGAAAAATGATACCTGGCACAAGGAGCTATTTGAAATTCCCCCAGAGAAGAAAAGGAATAACTGATTCTCAACACAGAAGCGGTAAAAAGTGGACCAAATAGAACACAGAAAGGCAATATAACTTCAACCTGTGCTGGGAATGGTCTCATAGAATAAGACTGATTTTCCCAAAGCAACATAGGAGGAGGCAATAAATGGATCCTAGGGGAAGAGGTCCCTCATGAATAAATAAGCTTTGTTGAGTTATTTTGATACTTCAGGGCTTGAGGCAATGAAGTTCTAATGTTTGTGAAAATATATTTTAATTATTTTTAATGAAAAACATCTTTATTGTCCTCTCTTATACACACATACAAAACATATGGAAACATACACAACTGATGTATATTTTCTGGATACATGCACTTGGACAGGTTGAGAAAAGAAAAACAAGCATATTTTGGGAGTTAGCAAATATAACAATCAATAAAAAAAGTCACCAAAAAATGAGACCCCCTTGGTCCTCACTCTATCCTGAATCTACCTATTGATCTATCTAAAGGTTAGCATCAATATGCTTACTATGCTTACTTCTAAATACCTATTACTCTGCTAAATAAATATTTATAAGACTTTTTATAGGTTGGGAGTATATTTTCTTTTTCTTTTTTTTTTTTTTTTTTTGGTAAATATCTGACAGATTGCCTTTATTTAAAAGAACAGAATGGTATAAAAATCAGGCTACTCCAAAGACATGTGGTCACTACACCCAGGGTACTCTTGGAGGAAGACAGCATTATGATATGCAGGTCCTTCAAGAACCAATTCTTTCTTTAACTTAACATCTTTGTATTTTTGAGCTACATGGGTAATATAAATTCAAACCTCCACAACCTAGATGAGGTATAGGCCTATGAATTCCTAGGAAAGAGTTCCCTCTTCCTCTTATCTGAATTCAGGCTGAGATAGAAAAGTTGTCTAGTCATCTCTTTTTGCCAGTAAGTGGATTAGAATTTCATTTAGGGTATAAATGAAAGGATTTTGGGTATAACTTGCAAGGATTTGGGGTAGCGACAGGGTGATGTTTCTCATTTACAGCTGTGTGCCTGACAAGCCCAGTATTTCCATGTAGACTTTAAAACTCAAGATTTTGTGTGAACTGGTTTAGGCAAGTTTGTCAGGCTGCCACAAGTTCAGCTTATGATTTCTTTTTTTTTTCCAGAGGTTATTGGGGTACAGGTGGTATCTGGTTACATGAGTAAGTTCTTTAGTGGTGATTTGTGAGATTTTGGTGCACCCATCACCTCAGCAGTGTACACTGCACCCTATTTGTAGATTTTTATCCCTCACCCCTCTCCCATCCTTTCCCCCAAATCCCCAGAGTTTATTGTATTATTCTTATGCCTTTGCATCCTCATAGCGTAGCTCCCACATATCAGTGAGAACATACAATGTTTGGTTTTCCATTCCTGAGTTTACTTCACTTAAAATAATAGTTTCCAATCTCATCCAGGTCACTGCAAATGCCATTAATTCAATACTTTTTATAGCTGAGTAGTATTCCATCACATACCTATACCACAGTTTCATTATCCACTTGTTGATGGGCATTTGGGTTGGTTCCATGATTTTGCAATTACGAATTATGCTGCTATAAACATGCATGTACAACTATCTTTTTTCATATAACGACACCTTTATCTCTATGTACCCAGTAGTGGAATTGCTGGATCAAATGGTAGTTCTACATTTAGCTCTTTAAGGAATCTCCGCACTGTTTTTCATAGTGGCTGTACTAGTTTACATTCCCACCAGCAGTGTATAAGTGTTCCCTGATCAACACATCCACACCAACATCTATTTTTTTATGTTTTGATTATGGCCATTCTTGCAGGAATAAGGAGGTATCACATTTATTTGCTTGGTCCACATGGTTTTGATTTGCATTTCTAGGTTTGGGGTATATTTTCTGTTTCAGTTATGCCCTTTGCAGTGTCTAATTAATTCTCTTGACAAAACTTTTTTAATGTTATAGGTTATTGAGTAAGATGGTAGGGAAAAGGATGAGATGACCATGGGTTCAAATCACTTCTACAAACACTAATTGGAATTGTAATATACCAAGTTCTATTATATAGAAGATGATCATAAAAAAGAAGGAAGATGAGGAACAAGAGTCATGGACTATCCCTCAAAGAATTCACAGTGCAGATGAGAGAAAGGTAAAGAAATATTTTTAAATAGAGTGATAAGTATAGTATTGAAAGGTACACATAAAAGACAAAGTAATAAAATATGATTGGAAAACGTAAAGAGGCTTTACCGAAGAGGTGACAGCTGAATGATAGCTTGGCTTTGAGCTGTGGTAGACGAAGCTGCATATACAGAAATGCAAAAATCTAAAGTAGCATAGCATGCTCAGGTGTTTACCAGCAGTTTGTGCATGGGAGGGCTGTGGTTTGCAAAGGGAGATGAGGTTTCCTGGATAACTGTGGGTGCCTTGGACTAATAAGAGAAGATATGCTCAAAAATCACAGACCAGCTTGTTATCAAAGAGCACAGAGGGAGGTTGGGGTTTCCCACCCCCAATCCAGGCACAGTAGCTCATGTCTTTAATCCCAGCACTTTGGGAATCCAAGGCAGGTGGATTATTTGAGGTCAGGAGTTCAAGATCAGCCTGGCAAACATGGCAAAACCCCACCTCTACTAAAAATACAAAAATTAACCAGACGTTGGTGGATTGCACCTGTAGTCCCAGCTACATGGGAGGCTGAGGCACAAAAATCACTTGAACCTGGGAGGCGGAGGTATTGCCTAGTGTATGAGACCATTCATGTCATTTTGATAACATTAATTCTATAATTCTTGCTTGGTATATTTACTTTCAATATTTTATTTTCTTTAATTAAAAATGATGATTTTTCCCAATAAGCCAACCACATTTTTTATCTTCATCAATTTTTGTGTTCTTTGCCTGAACATAGAAGTTTACAGGTTGATCTCAACTTTTATGTTCAACTTGAAAAGAATAGTAGCCATAATGATAATTTTTCTTTTTAATTTTTGATTTTTTAACTAAAAATAATTTCCCATGACCAACAGAGGACTCTGAGTAGAACACAAAGATTTTTCACAGTTGGTTGTATGCCCTTTTGCTTGGAGGCAGGTTCAAATGCTAAATTGCTATATTGATTATAGAGAAGAATAGATCTTGAAAGGCTGGCTCTCTGGGGCTATCCTATCACAACATAATTAATTTATCCAGTCTGAGGTTGACAGGTGCACAATGTGTAAGAAGAGAATTCCTTTAAAATTATGCTGTTTTATTCCTGGCAACTTATTTCGAGTTTCTCTGATGAGTCACTGAAGGAGACTTCCTTCACACATCTGCCTCCAGTGACTAAGTCAGCTGAAAATAAATATATACAATACAATACCTCAAGCATCTGCATCAACTTCAGGACCCTATGTGGGGTCACAAATTATATTTTTAAATATATAAAATACATCATATTTAAGTTATGCTAAACAAATAACAATAATGTTTCCAGCTAATGAGAGTTAACCATGGTGCCCTAATGTCTGGCTTCAGTTGTCGGCTGCAGAGTGGAGATGGTCCTAGAGAGAAGGAACAAAGAAAATGCACACGTTTTGGGTGGGATGAAAGAAGGGTGGGAATAATTTCAGTTATAAATATTCTTTTTTTTTAACTTCAGGTGACTATCCAGCAGGCAGTCAGGTATACATACCTGGGATTCATGGGTATTATCAGAGCTGGAGATACAGATTTGAGAGTTGTAGGTGAGAGAAAAGATCACCTAATTAAAGTGTGAAGAGAGAGTTTAGATAAGATGAAAATCTGGGAACACTTTGTATTTAAGGGTTAAGCACAGTAGATTTAGTAAGGGAGACAGACAGAGAATGTTGAGTACGACTTGACCTAAGGGGAAAGCATCATTAGAACGAGAGACATTAAAGACTCAGGAGAGACAAATGACTGACAAAGTGCAAGAGGATTTGTGGGAGTGGGAGGGATTAAAAATATAATGGAGGCCAGGCACGGAGGCTCATGCCTGTAATCCCAGTACTTTGGGAGGCCGAGGTGGGAGGATCACTTGAGGTCAGGAGTTTGAGACCAGCCTGGACAACATGATGTCTCTACAAAAAATACAAAAAATAGCTGGGCGTGATGGTGCGCACCTGTAATCCCAGCTACCCAGGAGGCTGAAGCAGGAGAATCACTTGAAAAGGGAGGCAAAGGTTTCAGTGAGCTATAGATAGATAGATAGATAGATAGATAGATAGATAGATAGATAGAATATATATATATGAGTTTGGAGGAGCTGATGGCTTTCATGTCCAGTAGCCTCACATTCCTGAAAGCATTAGTACAGGTGGCCATCTGTTGAACAAGAAAGGCAGGGGAGGGATGTGCAAAAAAGTAGCAGCATATCTCAGTTTCTGAGTAAAATGAACAGCTGACCAACTGCAAAGAAAGCTATTCAGGTTCTCCCCTGGAACATCCAGATGATTTCACTCACCGCTATCATTTTCTCATTGCCAATATCCTGAAAACCCTACATTCTGCTCAGTTAACTTCACAAGCCCATGAATAGTCTTTCTCACTGCACATCATTCT
This sequence comes from Pongo abelii, assembly GCF_028885655.2. NCBI lineage: Eukaryota > Metazoa > Chordata > Mammalia > Primates > Hominidae > Pongo > Pongo abelii. Next base: position 105,000,431 of record NC_072001.2, on the reverse strand, counting down.
GCCTCCGTGGTCACACCTCCCTGTCTGAACCTCCTGGCTCCCTTGACTCTTACGATTCCATTGAACTCACCCAGATAAGACAGGTGAATCCCTTCATGTCAGGATCCTTAATTTAATCACATCTGCAGAGCACATCTGCAATGTAAGGCAACACAGTCACAGGTCTGGGAATGAGGACTTGGGAGTCACCTCTGGGGAGGGGCATTTCCTACTCACCACAGTGTTTTTCAGTCTTTGAATGTAAACATGAGGCCTGGGATAATCTGTCACCTTGTGACCATGAGACAACAAACGTGAGAGAAAGACCGTTCCAAAATGCAAACACTAGCATGTACCTGGATCTATTATTAGTGGATGTATAACTGGGACTTCTTATATGACATAGGTAAACTCTCTATTGGTGAGCCTTCTTAAACTTGGGTTTTCTTTTTCTTGGAGCCATCCACGATAAGAAGTGTATTTTATGTTATGACCCAATAGTGAGCCATAATCCTTATTTGAAAAACACTGTCCTAAGAATAAAGATTATTTAAGCTTTTTACTTTTTTTTGTTTTCTGCACATTATACTGCATTTTATTTGAGCTATGTAAACAAGGCAATATTCACATTTAAATTGCTTTTTAAAAAGACCTCTCAGCACTGAACTCCATACAAATCTTAGCACCATCTAAGTCAGCTACTCTTTGCTAAAATCCCCCTACTGTTTGTATTGAAGATTCTGTTTCACTCTGCTTTTTCTACTCTGTAGTCTTCTTTTTTTTTTTTTTTTTTTGTAGAGATGGGGGTCTATGTTGCCCAGGCTGGTCTCAAACTCCTGACCTCAAGTGATCTTCCCAACAACACTTCCTGAAGCTCTGGGTTTACAGGCATGAACCACCATGCCTGGCCCACTTTGTATTCTTTCTGATGATTATCCTTCATCCTGCTGTCCTCTAACTATAGTTCCCTCAAGGTATTTTACTTTTAAAATTTTTGACCAGGACCTTTATTGAGAAATGCATTTTACATCACAAGTTACCACACACATAGAGCTAATGTTTGGTTTTCAGCTATATTTTCACAATTAGATTTTTCTCTGAAAAAATAATCAATAAATCATTAATTTTTCTCTGAAAAAATAATTATGTGGATAAAACAACTAAATTCCTATCAGATGTCAACCCCTTTGTGTGCTAGAGCCCACTGCCTTGCATCGCCTGAGAACTTATTTATTTTGGACAATTATCCAATCTCTTTCCTGCATCATTAATTTCTTACCTTCTACAGGATTATGCCCTAAATTTCATTCTGTTACACTCATGGAAAGAAGAAGAAACTGGAGATGGAGGAGAGAGAGGAGGGGGAACTAAATATGCAGCTCTACTCTAGTTCTCTGCTACCCTTAAAAGTAAAACTTCTAGAAAGAGCCATCTATAGTCGCATTCTCTACTTCATCACCTGAATTCTCTCCTAAGACCACTCTAATTGAGCTTTCATTTTCACTGCCTTTATGAACTTTTGTTAAGCTACATGCAGTGAAATCCAAAGGTAACTCTTCTATTCTTGTCCAAAATGTCTTAGAAGTGTTCAGTGAAGTTTATCACTTGCTTCTGTGATGAAGGCTTTCTTCTCCTGGTTTCACAAACCCCATCGTCTCCTTGCATTTCCTTTGTCACTGAAACTCTCTTACTGTCTCCTCAGCTCAATCATGGTATGCCCCTGGGCCCTTTCCTGGTCCTGTACTCTTTTCTATATAGAGATAAAGCATTTTAAACCCATCTAATCCCTGGGCTTTAACCAGTATCTGTATAAACAGGACTTTCAATTCTATATGTCTCATTCTGAACTCTTTTGGAACTACGATTTGAGTAATCACATACAGACTTGATATCTCCACATAATACAGAATACTGGAGGTACATGTTGCCTAATGATGGTCTTCTTTGTCCACTTCATTTCCTGAAACTGAAATGTAGAGATGTTGAATAACTTAACCAATTTCATATTGCTAGTCAGAAGCAGAGAAGATATGCCTTCGAAACAGCACTATCAGCTACTCTTTAGTAGACCAAAAAATTAAAAAGCACATAATGCATGTATTAAATACTAACAAGCAAGAGTATAAGATTTCTTTTTGTTTGTTAGGAAGACCCAATGTCAGATAAAGCTGTGCTGGATAGACTTCTGTAAATTCAAGCCCTGTGGTGGGGCTCTTTATGTCCCATGCTGAGTATGGCAGCAGAGGCATAACTGCATTTCTTTTAAGCTTTCCCCCAAAATTCAATCTGATTTTTATATTTTTATCTTTTCTCTCCCTGCTGGTAGGTTTCACTGGACTGATACAGATTTACATTTTCCCCAATCTGATTATATTCCAGTTTATTGATTAAAAATTACCACTGTGATATTAAGTTATTACAAAGTGAGGCATAATTTTTTAGTGAATTATCACTTTTGCAGGTAGTGATCACTGTGATGGGAGGCTCTCTTTAAATTATCCCATCAAATAGTTATTGTTTATTTAGAGCTTGCTGAGAGTCAGATCATTTATGTAAATTTCTAAATCCCCAAGACTCAAAGCTGATTTCCAAAAATATTTGACTTTAACAGTATAGTTTCTTCAACTGAACTGTCTTATTTACAAGCCTTTTAAGGATCAAGAGAAATTGCAGGTTTTGACACTCAGCATGTGAAGGCTTTTATTAACTATTAAAGAATGAATTTCCCACAGAATTTTTTTCTCAACTGGGTCTTCATGCAATAATGTTAATTATCAGGATAAACAATCCTGGAAGAGTAGCCCCAGGAGGGTGGAAGGGAGTCAGCCTTTCCTTTGTCTTTTCCTGAATTTCATATATTAAAAACACGCACACACACATATATATATATATATATATATATATATATATATATATTCTGAGAAAAATAAAACAGTTTGAAACAAAAATGTCTCCAGATCTCTTCAAAGGAAGATGGGGCAGCTTTATGTAGTGCAATTCCCAAAAGTGGGCGGTTTCCCTCAAGAGGCAGGGATTCTAGCCTACATGGGATACATATGGGAGAAAAAATAAGAAAAAGAAAAGAGATTTAAATATAAATAAATGAAAACACTTCTCCCTGATTATAATAATTTGGATGACAAATATTAAGAAAAATATTTGTCACTCAAAACATTCTGGTTTGTTGCTTTTTATACTTTTTTATGCATGTAAACATTTTAAAAAGTAGAATCATAATAGATAGCCTTTTGTCACTTTCTATATTTTGGGCATATTTCTGTGGCAGTAAATATTTTCTGGCATCATCATTTTTAATGGTTGGATGTATATTAATTCCTTTCCTTTCTTTTCCTTTTTTTCTTTCTTTTGTTTTTTCTTTCCTTTGTTTCCTTCCTTTCTTTCCTTTTCCTTCCTTCCTTCTTCCTTTCCTTTCTTTTCCTTTTCCTTTTCTCCTTCCTTCCTTCTTTCTTTCCCTCCCTCCCTTCCTTCCTTCCCTCCCTTCCTTCCTTCCTTCTTTCTTTCTCTCTCCAAACTCCAAAGTCACATTTCACTTAATTTTTATCCTGCCAAATTTCAAAGCGTTTTAACTTAGTGATTTTAGTGTAAACAGGAGCAGGAGAGAATGTAATTATCTGGGTCTTGTTCTGTCACCCAGGCTGGAATGCAGTCCCATAATCATAGCTACTGCAGCCTTAAATTCCTGGGCAGAAGCAATTTTCCCACCTCAGCCTGCCAAGCAGCTAGGACTACAGGTGTGTGCCACCACACCTAGCTATTTTTAAAAATTTTTGTGGAGATGTGAATTCGCTATGCTGCCCAGGCTTGTCTTGAACTCCTGACTTCAAGTAATCTTCCCACCTTGGCTTGTGGAAGTGCTGGGATTACAGGTGCGAACTACTGCTCCCGGCCAAGAGTTTAGTTTTGTTTGCTAGTGGTGTTCTTGGTATCTTTTCCTATTTGAGGCTTTGGTGCTAGTGCTGAAGTATTACACTCACCACCCAAGGTTTACAGGACTTTTGTTTTAATATGGAACAGATGGAACTGTTTAGTTCTGCATCTTTGCAGGTATACAAAATGTGCCTACCAGGACTCTGCTTTATATCCATTGAAAGCAAGAAGTAATACAGTAAAACTTTGCCTGGCTAGAGGCTTTGAAGGAATGGAGTGCTCTGGTTGAATTCTATTAACTTGGAAGTATGAAGGTGAACAAATTCAGAACTTAAATTTCCTTTGAATGCAATTTGAAAATATACCCAATGATTCCACTTTTCTTCTCTAGTAAGTTTGGACATTCCAATCTACTTGGTGTTTTATTATAGAACTCCTAGTGTGCCTGAGTCTTACATTGTGAAGACACTTTTTTAAAACTTTAGCAGTAAGAGGATGGAAATGGTTTTGTATGAGATCAGGCTGGATGAGAACTGATACTTGTAACATACTTTTTAGAGTAAACCTCTGGTTGCCGCTTGTTTTCTTATGGAACTCATGAAAATAAACACATTGGATGGAGGGTGGGAGTAGTGAGGAGAGTTACGTGTTATGTGTCTTAATTGCATGTCATTGTTTCATATCAAGACAGAACATATGGTATCCCTGGCTTTGGACATACAGAAGGAAACACATTTTTCTACCTGCTGTATGGCAGAGGATCTTAAACACCTGGAGGGATGACTGCAGCACAGATTGCTGAGCCCTACTCCAGAGTTTCTGATTCACCAGGTCCAGGGTAGGGCCTGGGAATTTGCACTTATAAAGATTTCTCAGGTGCTGCTGGTGCTGCTAGTCCAGAGATTACATTACTCTTGTCTACTAACTGTAAATTGTAGAACTCTAGATAAAAACTTGGTTTGGTCTGGGATAAGAAGCACACAGGTTACGGAGCAAATCTGAAAGATTCAACCCTTGATCCCAGCCTAGTGTGGAATTCAGGTAACAAGCAGTACACAGTGACATAACACAACTCTTGGTTTTCATGATTGCAAGTCATGACCAAGTATCAAGTGAGAAATTCAGTTTCATTTGCAAGGCTTAGAGAGGCCAGGTGATTCTAGAAAAATGGGCCTTGTATTTGTTTCAAACCAGTAAAGAGCTTTGAGTGCTTATTAAATTGAAAGCTTTTTAAATTTATTTTGTATTTTATTTTATTTCTTTTGAGATGGAGTTTCACTCTGTCACCCAGGCTGGACTACAGTGGTGTGAGCTTGGCTCACTGCAACCTCCGTCTCTCAGGTTCAAGTGATTCTCCTGCCTTGGCCTCCCGAATAGCTGGGATTACAGGCACCCACTACCATGCCTGGCTAGTTTTTGTATTTTTAGTAGAGATGGGGTTTCACCATGTTGGCCAGGCTGGTCTCGAACTCCTGACCTCAGGTGATCCACCTGCCTCGGGCTCCCAAAGTGCTGGGATTACAGTTGCAAGCCACCACATCTGGCCCAAAAGCTTTGTGTTGTTACAGATATCAAACATGTTTCTTGTTTAAGAAAAAAAATGTTAACAATAACGTAGGAGAAAAAGAGAAACATTTTTCCAAAAAAGAGAAACATTGTGATTATTTTACCTTATTGGAATGTTGGATAATATAGTCTGCTTCATTAATCATCAAGCACGCTATGGATTTTCTATTTTTATAGGATCTTTATCTCGGTTATGGTAATACTGGTAATTTTCGTACTGTGTTTGAAGACTAAAAATATAGGCCAAAGTCATAGACCTTGCATAGAAGCTGGATAATGAAGACAGCTCTGGAGGAACACATAGATACACACACACAGACACACATATATATAAAGTATGCACACATATATTTTTTAAAGTTTTAAAGCTTTTAAAGCAAAAGCCGGCCCCTCCCCTGTCCCAGAGTGGGTGGTCCCTCCACTCTCTTAGAGTGGGCGGGGACAGCAGTTGCATGGGCAGCTTTCCTTGTGAGCCACAGGGCCCTCTGGACAAACTGCTGCCTGGCCACGCCCCCTTTCCTTTCATCTTTGTCACTGACCAATGGGCTTGGAGCATGAAGGACACGCCCCTGTTCTGCATTCTACTGGGGCCCTGGTTACACCTCCTCTGGCTCAGTCACACAGCTGCCTGGTAGGCGAGTGGAGGTGTTCATCAGTGCTCACTGGGATTTCGCTGATGTGGCCCCAACCCCGCCTCCCTCCCCACCCTGCCTCCCTCCCCACCCCACCTCCCTCCCCACCCCACAATGGCAGAAGAAACTCGACAGAACAAATTGGCTGCAGCAAAGAAAAAGTTAAAAACGCACCAGGTCTTGGCCCCCCAACACAACCACAGATCCCCTCTGATGAGAAGACCACTGCCAGAGTCCATACCACTCCTGAGACACACTGGACTGGGCCGCCCAACTGCAGCACCTCTGGGGTTCCCCCAACAAAGTCTTGTCAGTCAGCCCTGCCCCTTCAGCAAGCAGCCCAGTCCCTGCCCTTGCCAATTGCCCCAGGTTGACTTTGAGTGGGTAAGTCCTGGGGATCCCCACTCTATTACTAGGCCCTCACCTCCAGACGCCCCAAGCTCAACCTCCCTGGGCTCTTTGGGCTTGTGTCTCCAAGGACCTGGGTCCCCCAGCCCCAGGCCCCACCATCATCAGTCATCCCTGGGTGACTTTGGGCTGGTGACTCCTGGGGCTCCCTGCTGCAGACTGTGCCCTCCCCTCCTGCTGCCTCAAGGTCGACCTCCCTGGGCTCTTTGCGCTGGCGTCTCCAAGGACCTGGGTCTCAACCCTGTGTTTCCCTCCCCTGTTGTGGAGCGGCGACTCAGACATTGCGCTGATGTTGTCCCTCCCCCTAACCAGGAGGAGTGGAATGTAGTGATGTCACAGTTCGCCTAGGAACTGTCATTACTGCAAGACCGGCCTTTGATCTTACAACCCAGTCCCCTAAGCGTTCTCACCCCATTTCTGTTTCCTCTGGTCACAGCACAAATTTCCAGCTGGAAGGGGAATGGACTATGGGACCTAGGAGCAAGAGGTTTCAGGCTGCCTTACTCCCTTAACATAGACATTGACAATGGAAAAAGCCTACACTTTCCCCATGAGCTCAAAATGTTGACAGTGTCTCTGGGTGGCAGTGGGGGAATGGGTTGGGTTTGGTTTTTCTCCCAGGCTTCTACTTTGCAGAGAGATTTTAACATTTCTTTCCTGAGTTCTCCACCTCATATTCTAATTCTCCATGGTTCTGGGACCAGACTGCCCTTCATTCAGTGGTCTCCGAAGTGAGATTTGCTCATCTTCTGTGGAATAGATCTTGGGAAATTGAACTTGACAGCTTGAATTTTCCTCATATTATCTCAACCTGGGGTACTTTGAGTGCCACAGAATAATGTGGGACATCTTTCTGAAGCCTCAGTTTCCCTTGATTCTCCTGAGATCATGAGAAAAAGCATTAATGTACTTAGGGATGACAGTCACATAGGTTTCTAAGAGTATACCAGACTTCTCTCTGAAATGAGGTTTGGGTTGTCCTCTTTCTGATAAATTCCCAGATTTAACAGAAAGGCTGCCTTCTGCCATGAGGACACATTGATATAAGAGTTTGAGAGGTACTGGTGCACTTGTTCACACTAACAGACGTGTGAGGATGTATGACTCTAAACCACACGGCATACAGTTCCTGCCTACTTAATGTTTACTTTTCTACCTCTGCCTCTTGTTTTGGTCTCTGGCAGCTGCTAATTCTTGGCAAAACCCCAGAGCTTGGAGTCAGAAGACTGAGTTTCAAAGTTCCAGTATCACCTCTTTCTTGCTTGCTTTCCTTCTTTCTTTCTTTCTTTTCTTTCTTTCCTTCCTTCCTTCTTTCCTTTCTTTCTCTTTCTTTTTCTTTCTCTCTCTCTCTTCCTTCCTTCCTTTCTTCTTTTTTTTCTAGCCATGATATCAATCCCTCTCAGTCACTAAATGATTGTGACAACACCTTGTACAGTTGTTGGTGTCATTAAATCAGATGGTGTATAAGAGTATTTTGTAAAAACTATAAAGGAGGATGTGGCTGATAGTTCTCATGAGTATTACTGCTCTTCCTTCCCACAGTTAAAAGAATATTAGCAGAGAAAGAGCCCTGGTGTTCCAGCAGGAGCAGAGAGGAACAGGAAAACAAATGGCAGTGGCCCTGAGACAGCCACCTCTGGTGGTGGCCACTCACCTGGGGATGTGAGTCTTGGCTGGCCAGGCTCCTGGGGAAAGGGGACCCAAGGGGCAGTAGAGGGTAATTGTTAGGATTGTGGATGGACTGTTAGGTACTGGTTAAGAATTCTGGGTTTGAATCCTGCTTCTCCATCTGCCAGGGATATGGTTTAGGGCAAGTTGCTTGAGCTCTTTGGGCCTCTCTTTTCACATCTGTATAATAGAGGTGGTATTGTTTGACTTCCTTTTGTGAAGTTTAAGTGAGATTTGTTATTGTTGTTTTTATGTTAATGCCTAGTACATGGCCTACTGTAAACACTCAGGACACCCAGGATATGGTCATTGCTGTTTGATTTTCCTCATCCCCAGTCTCAAGGGGAAGCCAGGACAATGAGAACAGCCACTTGCCATCAGGAGTCACTGAAAGGGCCCCACGGTGGGATGGTGGGGAGACAAAAACCAGGAGAGAAGTTGGCACAAAGAGTTTTGGGAGAAAATGTCCAAGATAGGCAGAAAAGAAAATGTTGCCAGTTGATGGGGAAGAAAGGAAGTCAGAGGGCTTAGACACTGAGGGGGACAGAACATCTCCATGTGCACTCTCATCTCTTGTAGTCAGCACCAGGTATCCACAGGGAGGGCCCTACATCATCTGCTACCCTGAAGGATCTGGAGGTAAGAGGCTCTGGGTTGAGGTGCAGTGACCCTGCAGGCCAGCCCTCCAACCTCCTCCCACAGCAGGGACTAGGTGCCCCTCTGCCTGCTGAGACAGTCCACACATACCGCAGCCCTAATGATTGTTCTCTCTACCTCTCCCCCCACTCCACTCCTCCTGCACCTCCTCCTTGCTGCATGTGCCTCAGAGCCCGTGCCAAGAACCAGCAGTAGTCCCAGACTCCAGGTCTGTAAAAATCAGTCAACTGAAGAACACCATCAAATCTTTGGTCAGAGTCCAGTGGGGTCCCCTGATTCCACGCTGCCAATATTGGGCTCATTTCCCCTTGGGGCCCTGAAGAAAGGGGCTGTGGGCCCCTGGCGCCAAGGGCAAATAAGGAGCTGGGGCATCCAGGCCTCACCTGGAGGAACCCCAGAACATGCAGCATGGCCCTTCTTTTGCTGCCCTCTTTGCCGACCCTCTCCTCTCCAGACACCCCTGCTTGAGTCCTTGCTACACATGCCCTGGGGTTGTTGCCACTCGGGGAACTGCTAGCCTGACTGGTTGTCAGGGGCCCCATATTTCTGCCGTGACTCAGTCACTAATTTGCTCTTTGATTCTGGACAAGCCACCTCTCCTTTTTGGGCTCGTGTTTTGAGAGGAGGTAGTGAGTATCAAAGGTCTCTGTCAGCTCTGAGAGTCCAAGACTTAAAGGCCCCCTAGAGTGGAAACCTCAGGGCCAAGGGCTCCTGTCAGTCCTTTTCCATCCTATATCTGCTGTGAAGAACCATACCTGGCCCATATGTGCTCAGTAAATGTTTATTGAATGAATGCACTTTTCTAAATCACAAGCTGGCAGAAAGAGGGGCCTTTCTCAAACTCCATCTCTAGAGGTTTATGTTACTCTTCTCTCAAGAGATTCCAGATTCAGACTTTTGAGTTTTGTGGCTGTGGGCAAAAACCAACAAAGACCCAAATCCTCTGTCCTTGGGAGCTTGAAGAGAGTTTACCAGTTCGTGTTCCCACTGGATCTGAGAACTTTGCCTTTAAAATCCATTCCTGGTCCCTGCCTACCGCTTCCTGGTCTGGGGAGTAGAGCTGAGGGGGCCACCCTCCATCACCTTAATTTGACTCTCCCAACAGAAGCAACAGAAGAAACAAGTGGAACATCAGCTGGAAGAAGTAACGTGATTTCTTTGTTTGCTCATGACATGACTGCTGGGTTTGGGGGGCACTCAGATGTAGAGGCCCCAGTCTCATCTCGCCCACTCCCAGCTTGGGGAAGAAGGCTCACCCCTCAGATTCCACCCCATCCCCACAGGGTCCCTGGTAACCTGGTCCCATGGATGGGCCTGTCCTGGGGCATTGGTGGCATTCTGGGGGCATGTCTCTTGCTGTGCCATCTCTGCCTCCCCCCGGTAAGAGCTCTGTCTTCCTCTTCCTATAGGAAAAGAAAGCAAACAATGAGAAACAGAAAGCTGAAAGGGAGCCAGAGGTGAGTGGAGGGTGTGCAGTTCCCTCCTGTCCTCCAGAGAATGTTTCTTTCCTTCTCTTTCAGCACTTGCTTGGCTTTTCTCCCAAAGGTTCAAATCCAGAGATTGAACACACAGAAAGGGAAACTAAATACGGACCTATATCACAGGAAATGTTCTCCCAAGAATTTTGAAGGTAGGAATCTGGGCACCCTGTCATCTTTCCACCTGGCACTTTGACATGTCTTTAGGGAGAGTCCTTTGGGCCCCATCTCAAGTCTCTCATTACAGATGAGTCCAAGGGTCTGGCCATCCACCTGCAACATTCATTGCAGTGTATAGCAGAGTTAGAGTGGGCTCTCTCTGCTGTCACCACCACACAGGAGAAGAAGGAGGACAGTGTGAGTTCAGCCACTTGCCCCATCCCTTGGCAGCTTGGCTTCCTAGATGGAGGAGTGAGCCTAAAGGTCCCTTCTGCAGGATGGAGTGTCCTGCCCAGAAAGCAGCATGGCCATTTCCCGCTGCTTTTGTGTATGGTTGTTAGAGCAGCCTGGGGCTGAGTCAGCTGCTGTGGGTGAGTTGGGGGCCACTGTGGGGAGCGAGCACTGGACGCAGAGCTTGGAGGCCAAGTGCCTGCCCTGCCCTTACCTGGCTGTGGTCTTGGCCAAGTCCTAGGTGGGGTATTAGGTACTTCTACTGTGAAGGTACAGAAGAGTACCTTTAATATGTCACCATTTCTGTAGAGAGAGGAAACTTGTGTGTGTGTGTGCATGTGTGTGTGTGTGTGTGCATACTATGATAATATACATAAAACTTGTCTGCAAGGGTTCATAAAAAACTCAGGAGAGAGCAACAGGGTGGCTGGGAGATACTTCCCTTCTGTACCTTCTGAGTTTTGGACTATGTGAATGTATCATCCATTCAAAAAGTGAACAAAAGATTAATTTTCCCCTTCCTATCTGTGACCCCACCCCTAGCAAGAAAAATGGGCTTAGCGAATCGCATAGACCTGGGTGTTCAAATCCCAGCTCTGCCTAAGTGATCTTAGGCAAGCACTTAACCTTGAATACTCCATGTGTTTTCATCTACATAACATAGGTAATCATAGTAACTGTGTCTCCTATGGTGGTTGCGAGGATTAAATGGGATTGCTAGCATGGTACCTGGTGAAGCACTCCATAAAAGTTCAAACAGTGGTAGCAATAACAGTAATAACAAAGCAATATTATCTGATCTCTCTGGGCCTCTGTTAGCCAGCTGTAAATTCAATCTCTTTCCCTGTCCCTTCCAACTTGACTGAGTTCTTTTAAAAACTAGACCACAAGCTTGGGAAGGCCTTGATCTTTACTGACCGAGTTGTATATTGAGCCTAGCCCAGCCCTTTTAAGGGGCACTGTGTGGAATGGCCCAGGCTCTCCAGATCGAAACTTCTCACTCTTCACCATCAGACCTCGAGCCGCAGTAAAGCAGTTATTGAGTGGCAGTTAGAGCGGTCCATACGGGAGCAGGCACTGCTGAATGCACACATGACACAGGTGAGGTTTTGTAGAGGGAGGGATGTGGAAGGAAGATGACCCAGGTGGCCAGGAGCAGCTGAGGACCAGTGACAGCCCTTCCTAACTTCTGTGCCCATTCTTGCAGTTGAAAGAGTTGCTTAAACAAATCCAGCTAGAGAGAGATGAATATGCTCAACATATAAAAGAAGAGAGGGCCCAGTGGCAGCAGAGGATTAGGAAAATGTTGCAGGAGGTGAGATCTGACCCTTCAACCCCCCACCTTAGATAAGTCACTGGATCTTTCTGGGCATCTGTAAAATGGGAATAGTACAGCCAGAGGTGGTCCTGGGTCTGGGCTTTGTGGAGGTGGGGGCAGAGAGGGAGATGGCAGCCTGTCCAGCCCCCAGCCCCTCTCTCCAGGGCCCTTTCCCCCTGTGCTTTGGGCAGGTTCTCACATTGAAGAAGGAGAAGAAGCATGAAACATGTCGGGGAAAGAAGCTGGAGAGGAGCTTGTCCAAACTCAAAAACCAGATGGGTAAGATGGGGCTGGCATGACCTGGGAGCAGGACTGGCATCAGAGGGCTGTTGGGGTGGCTTAGAATCCCCCAGGGAGGTGGGTGGATGGAAGGGCTTTGAGGCAGAGGGAAAGAGGTCTGTGCCAGGAGACAGCAAGTCTTGTCATCTCCATGAGCCTCAGTGTCCCCATCAGCAAAGAGGGCCCATTGTCAGCCACCCACAGTGCTCTCTGAAAGTGGCTTGGAAGACTGGCTACCATCTGGGTGCGAGGGATCAGTAGCAGTGAGGCCAAGTTCAGGGAGCCTGAGAGGAGCTGTGCACCAAGAGGAGGGTTGTGTTTGTTTGTTTTTTTGAGAATCCAGAGGCCCTTATTGTCTGCTTCCTTTCTCAGCTGAACCCCTGCCCCCGGAGCCTCCAGCAGTACCCTCTGAGGTGGAGCTGCAGCACCTGAGGAAGGAGGTTGACAGAGTGGCAGAAGAACTCAAAGCCCAGGTGGACAACAATAAGCACATGAGTGTCCTGATATCAGGGCAAAAGGAGAGGCTTCGGGAGTAGGATGAGAGGCTTTGGGAGCAGAGGGAGAGGCTTCGGGAGCAGGATGTGAGGCTTCAGCAGCTGGCTGAGCCACAGAGTGGCTTCAAGGAGCTGCTGAATTGCCCCACCTAGGAAGCCTGCCCTCCTCCCTAGCCCTCCAGGCCTTTGTTTCCCCACCTATAAAATGGGGCAGTGTAGCCCTCACGTGAAATGTTACTTCTAAAGGCACCTGTGAGCCAGAGCCATGCTCTGGTGGCTGTGGGAGAGAGGGGATGATTTTTATAACCTGCCTCCACCCTTCCCGGTGCCATGGGAGGCAGACACCAAGTTCTGGGGTCTCCAGCTGCAGTGGGTGGCTGCTGATTGCTTCTCTCTGTCCAGAACAATGAGAACAAGAGCACACTGCAGTTGGAGCAGCAAGTAAAGGAGCTGCAGGAGAAGCTTGGCAAGGTAAAGGAGGCGGTAACCTCTGCCCCATCCAAGAAGGGCTGGGAGGTGGGCACCAGCCTGTTGGAAGGGGAGGTGCCAGGCCAGAGGCAGCTCTAGCCTGTGGGCAGGTGACCCCAGCACCCTCCAGGGAAGTCCTGTGATGATTTCTTGCTTCCTGCCTTCTGACTTTTAGAGGTGGGTAGCCCTGGGCTCCTCCCAGGTCTGGACATCATCATCCCAGCTAGTGGCATGGAGGCCCCAGTCATAGGGGGAGACAGTGGTATAAGAGGCTCCTTATGCCAGGCGCGGTGGCTCATGCCTATAATCCCAGCATATTGGGAGGCTAAGGCAGGAGAATCACTTGAGGTTGGGAGTTTGAGATCAGCCTGGCCAACATAGTAAAACCTCATCTTTACTAAAATTACCAAAAAAAAAAAAAAACATTAGCCGGGCATGACGGCACATGCCTGTAATCCCACCTACTCAGGAGGCTGAGGCACGAGAATCACTTGAGCCCAGGAGGTGGAGGTTGCAGTGAGCTGAGATTGCACCACTACACTCCAGCCTGGGCCACAGAGTGACACTCTGTCTCCAAACAAAACAAAAAGGCTCCTTAGATTAAAACTGGATTCCAGCCTCGGTTCCACTGGTCACCATTCAAGTACTTTGCATCTTTAAGTCTCTGTTTGCTTAAATTCAAAAGGAAGTTAACATTTTCCTTACAGAGGTGCTGAGGATTAATTGAGATAATACTTGGAAAGCATTAGGCATGTAGCACAGTTAGCAGATGGTGGTTGGCTCCCAGGGCTTTTCCACCAGTCTGCGGCCTACAGTTTAAATGGTGAGAAGAGGGTATGAGATTTGAGGCTGGGGAAGGAGGCATGGGGTTCTAGGAAAAGGAGGCAGTCACTTAGGCCTGGAGCAAGGGGCCAGGGGCCTGGGCAGGTGACAGAGCCCCATAATGCCCTTGCTACCCTATTAATGGGCCCAGAATCTGGAAGCCAGCAACCACGTGCCCTCATGCCCAGGGTCTTCCTGCAGGTGGAGCTGAAGAGCCAAGAGGCTCAGAGTCTGCAGCAGCACCCAATTACCTGGGTCACCTGCAGCAGTACATGGCCACCTATCAGGAGCAGGTGGCCACCTATCAGCAGCTGACCTCTGAGAAGCAGGTGCCACACAGCCAGTTACTGCAGCAGACCCAGCTCACGAACCAGCTGCATCAGCAGGAAGCTTGTGGCAAAGTGGTAGCTGACCTAGCCCACCAAAAGTTGCAGGAGACCCAGGGGAGGGAGCTGAGGCCGGGGCCCTAAGGGGGACAACCTACCAAACTCTGTGCCTTCTCACCCTTTCCTGGCCCCTTAGGAGCTCCCAGAAGCTGCCAGCCAGCAAAACCAGCCCCTACAGGCCCAGTTGAGCCTCATGGCTCTCCCTGAGGAAGGTAAGGGAGACTGCCCAGAGGAAGAGGAGAGAGCCCCAGGAGGAAGTGGGGACTGTTAGCAGCATAGGATTGAGGCGTTGGAAGAGACCTTTAGAACAGCTGGTCCTTATGTCAACCGGGTGCCTGCACTAAGTTCTGCATCAATATGGTGACCTCCTGGGAGTGGAGGGCCATCAAGTTGCCTAAGGATGGCTGAACTGGCCCAGGTCAGAAAGGGAGCAGGTCAGAACTCCCGCACCAACCGGTAGTGGGACTACGCCTGATCTTGGTTCTTAAAAGTAAAAATAAAGAACAGCAGCTCATTGCTCTCTGGGTAGTGGCTGACTCAGGGTTACACAGTGAGGGTGGAGGCAGAGGTGGACCTACAGTACTTCCCTTGTTGGGTTGTCTGAGGACCCTTCTGGCCACCCCCCACAGGACATGGAGGAGGAAGGACATCTGGAGAGTGAGGAGGAGGAGGCACCTCGGCCCATGCCGAGCAACCCAGAGGACCTGGAGAGCTGGGAGGCCATGGTGAGCCTGACTCCCCCGGCACCCATTTTGCCACCTTCCTCTGTGGTCCCTCCAAGACCCCTTTATGCTCTTGGTTTCCCTGCCTTCTGATTTCTCTGGACCCTCGACCCTTCCGGGAGCCAGTGGTCAGACACCATTTCACCTGTGACCAACAGGCGCACTCTCTGAGGCCCCAAAGGAAGAGGCTGCGCTCCACCTCTCTGCCCCGTTTGTTCTGTGTATGCCCCTACAGGAATGCTCACCTCTTGCCCTCAGGTTGCATTTTTCAACTCCGCTGGAGCCAATGCCCAGGAGAAGCAGGCACGGTTACGAGAGCAGGTGAAAGAGCAGAGGGTGTGCTGCCAGCACCTGGCTCAACTGGTGGCCTCAGCCCAGCAGAAGCAGAGGCAGCGGTCCCAGCCCCAGTGACTGGGGGCCAGTCTGTGAGTGGGGAGACCCACCGGGCCGTGCAGGAGGTCATGGAGAAGCTGGAGGTGAGTGAGTCCTGGCATGGGCCAAGAAGGGCAGGGGTGGGGCAGGTCGCTACCATGATGTGACCCCATGATTTTGGCTCCAGAGCAGCCTTACGGACCTCCTGAAGGAGAAGGTGGACCTGAGGTAGCGAGTGGAGAAGCTAGAACGTCGATTCATCCAGTACTGGAAAGACAGAAGCCATCAGTGAGCGGGAGGCCAGGGCATGGCAGGGGGAGCTGCAAGGCCATCAGAGAGGCCTCAGAGTCTGAGCCCCGTCCTCCTGCAGGAAAGTTCATCACCTTAGAACACAGCCAGGGGGCAGTGCCAAAGATGCGGCAATGGGAGGAGAACATCATCAGGCTGGTCCAGGACAAGGAGGAGATGAAGGTGGGGTGGACATCATCAGGCTGGTCCAGGACAAGGAGGAGATGAAGGTAGGGAGGACATCATCAGGCTGGTCCGGGACAAGGAGGAGATGAAGGTAGGGTGGGCATCATCAGGCTGGTCCAGGACAAGGAGGAGATGAAGGTAGGGTGGACATCATCAGGCTGGTCCAGGACAAGGAGGAGATGAAGGTAGGGTGGACATCATCAGGCTGATCCAGGACAAGGAGGAGATGAAGGTAGGGTGGACATCATCAGGCTGGTCCAGGACAAGGAGGAGATCAAGGTAGGGTGGACATCATCAGGCTGGTCCAGGACAAGGAGGAGATGAAGGTAGGGTGGACATCATCAGGCTGGTCCAGGACAAGGAGGAGATGAAGGTAGGGAGGACATCATCAGGCTGGTCCAGGACAAGGAGGAGATGAAGGTAGGGAGGACATCATCAGGCTGGTCCAGGACAAGGAGGAGATGAAGGTAGGGTGGACATCATCAGGCTGATCCAGGACAAGGAGGAGATGAAGGTAGAGTGGACATCATCAGGCTGGTCCAGGACAAGGAGGAGACGAAGGTGGGGTGTGCAACATCTCTGCAGAGGTGGGGGTGGGCGTGAGGGTGGGTGCCGGTAGGTGTGTAACAGATGAGCACCCTTCCCTCCAGGTGAAGCTGCTGGAGCTGCCGGAGATGATGTTGCGGCTTGTGGTGACTACAACGAGGGACACGGCAAATTCCCAGCCACTGCCCTGAACCCTGCTGATGAGCCCGGTCCAGGAGCCCCAGCCCCCCAGGAGCTTGCAGGTGCTGACAAGCATGGTGGTGAGTAGAGTCCTCAGGCGGGGTGGGCAGGCAGGGGCAAGGGAGGCTTGTGCTGCACTCAGATCCCCATCTCCGTGTCTCCAAAGATCTTTGCGAGGTGAGCCTCACTGACAGCATGGAGCACCCAGGCTTGGGCAGCAACTCCTGTATGCTGTTCTTTTGCTGGGCTTGGCTGCTGAGAAGAAGGAGATAAACATCACCATCATCAAAGTGCTGGTCAAGAAATTTTAAAAAAGGAAACAAAATTATGGGGTTAATCTCCTACCCAATTCATTTACTTCATTTGAATGTTAGAGCCACTCATGATTATTTGTGTTTGTAATTTATAGTTTAAGTTTATTTGTAGAAAGTTAAAGGAGAGTGGGTCTCTGGCTTTCACTGATGTTCACTCTGGCGTCCTTTAGCATTTTTCTTTTTTAGTTTCATAATTGTAGGTCATTAGCATGCACATCGAGTTTGCCCTTACATGGTGGGAGTTCAAATACACAAAGACCCACTATTTGCACAAAATTATTCTTGCTGGTTTGGGATAAGCTGCCATGCTTTTTTAATGTTATTGCAGCATGTATATTCATTACAGAATTCAGATAAAATTTGCTTATATTCTGCTATTGTTTGATCTAATCTTAATCACAGTGAGCTCTTCATTAGCTCAATATGTGGTTTGCCCCCAAGTGTGCACTGTTTATTACTTTGTAATATGCCACTATGAGTACTGACATTTAGAGTTGTTTAAAGGCTGAGAACTGGAAACAGCCTTTCCCCTATTTTCTGTGTATTGGGATGGGAGTAATAACATTTCGGGGGAGCTTTTAAAATCTCACATAAGAGGAAAGTGGCCTGCTCTGGCAGGTATGTGCAGGATAGAGTGTGTTTCATTTGTTCTGGTGCCAAGAATTAGCACTGTACTATGGTAGTTCCCTTAGGATTTGTATGTGCTCTGGGCTCATGAAGATATTGCATCATGAGCTGCAGCAGTTGTACTCTTCCTCGATGACCTAAAAAGTGATTATTTCTGAGGAACGAAAGGCTCCATCATTGACTGTAGATGTGGAAAGCCTTTCCTAGCTTAGAGCATTTGTATCTATAATACATTTTAAAGTCAGAATTGATGTTACCTGTTTTAATCACATGACCACATGTCCCAGTACACAAAAGAGTGCTGGTTGGCATTCTTCTTAATGTATTTAGTAAAGATCATAAGAAATCCTTTAAGAGTTTAAATGTCCCTGGAACAGGCATACAGGCTCTAGTCAAGAATGAATTAGAGTGAAGGAAAGCTGTGTGACACCTGGCATTCCTCTCTGTTCATGGAGCTTCTTTGAGGTTTGAAGATTGATTTTTACCATCTAGACCTCTCTGGCCAATACCTATTCTTCAACCACCTTGGTTACTCTGACATAGGAATTTACTTCTTTTCCTTGAATGGAAAACACTTTAAAAAATAATAACAAACATTATTATAAACTAATATATGTGAGAGTATTTAGTTGAAACAAAAAGGAGTTTTAGTAGACAGTATTATACTATATTTGAAAATCAAGGAGACATTTATGCAATTTAAAATGTTTATAAATTGCAGTGCAGTCTACTGTTTGTGAATGTCAATGTATTATCAGGAAACATGTCTATACAATTGCAGAGTTATATTTCCTCACAAACTTGTTTACTAAGAGTGAAATATGTTTTTGTACCTCTCAGTTTCAGTTAGGGACATATTTTGTGCAATATTTATGTGATTGTGCCTATGCATGATGAATGAATGACTTCAGTCATACATTGCCTAAATCATAACTTGATGATGCTTGGGAAAGACTCAACAGTTCAAACTTCATGAAGTTCTAATGTCTGTGTTCCAAAACACATCACATTATTAGGATGTAGGGAGATGTGTATGTGCACTCCCTGGGGTGGGGATTTCTAGTTACTAGACCATCTCCATTTTTAGCGTTTGGCGTCCTCATGATACTTTTCTAAATATGACATTAACAGGAGAACAACAATACGATTTTACTGATGGAATAACAGATTTGCCTGCATTCACTGAAAGAGCGCAAATATTGGGTCCTTGTGATTTCAACTGACTCTTCCAAATTGTACAAATGTATCAATGTACTAGATAAACCCAGTTTCAGAATGATAAAGAAAAAATGTTAGACCAAATAATGCAGCTAATTAACAGTGGTACGATTTCTAGCCCGTGGGTTTAAAATGGGCTTAAAGTCCTGTTCTTGCCTTTTATTTTCTGAACTTGCTGCTTTTGCATTCTTTGAGTTCGGTTTAAAGACAGTTACTTTAAGTCCATTTTAAACCCTCAGGCTAGAAATTGTACCACTGTTAATTAGCCACATCTATTTGGTCTAACATTTTTTCTTTATCATTCTGAAACTGGGTTTATCTAATACATTGATAAATTATTTCAAAGGTACTTTTATTGTTGAAATCACTTCACTTTTGCCCTGATAAATATCAATGACTAGTAATGACCTTCAGATAGCATTTAGCATCTGTAACCACTCTGACAATAATGTGTTCATCAGGTGCCTATGGATTAAATCACATACTGGCATATTTAAGCTGAATGTCAGTCTGGAAATAAATTTCCCATATTAACTGAAATACCACTCTTTGTGTAGGTATTTGTCATATATTTAAGAGAAAGCTAAAAAGAATGGAAATCATATGACTAACTTAAGTCTTTCTTCAAAGTGCATAGTCTTTTGCGATACCTCATTCAGCTAAGTATGTGTGCTCTTCCTCATTCAGTATAAGGCAGCTTTCAATTTGCTTAGAAGGAAGGTTAGAGTTCATCAGAAATGTAGAATTTTAAAATGCTAGTTCAACTGAATAAATTTGAATTTCTGCAGGAAGAATCAAAACACCTATTTAAAGATTGCAATATATAATAATTATTTTTAAAGTATTTGATTAAACCTGATAGGTTTTCCAGAAATGAAAAAAAGAAATCAGTTCTAAAACCAAAGCTGATTTTTAGAAAATTTGAAAATGTAAATCAGCCCTATCCATAATATAGTTTCTCTAAAACTTTATCTTAAAGAGTCATTTAAAAATAATGTAACTATTAAAAAATGTAACTGCTATCTTAAAGTTCTGAAATAAGTAAAACATTTTAAAATATGAATACTATACTTTAAAAGAAAGAAATGGTGGGAAGGAAAAGTAGAGAAAGAAATGCCAATTCCAGTCCAAAGCTTTATTTGCCAAGTTTTCTTAGAATGAATTTTACCAATTTATAAATTCTTGTAAACAGAATGTATAATGGAAATACTGAAAAATTTTTGCCTAAAGTGGCATTATTGACTGCTAGTGTGATGCTACTGTAATAAATTATTAAATTGTTGCAAAGTGCTGTTTTTGCCTTAAAATTTTATTTTGCATGTCTTGAAAAACTATAGTATTAAAGGTGTTGATACTGTGGGAATGCTGGGCATGCTTGGCATGAGATAATCTGTTTCATTTTTACAAAATTGTAATATAGCTATGCAAGTGTTTGTTAAAAGAACACAAAATTAAAAAGTTACGGGATTAAAAAATGTTATGGAGTGAAAAAGTTATGGGATAAAAAATGTAAAAAAGTTGTGGCAAAAAAGTAGAAAAAAATTTTATGAAAAGTTACAAAAAAAGTTATGAAAAAGAAGTTATGGGATTTTAAAAAAAGTCATGGGATAAAAATAAAAATTAAAAGCAGGCCTCTGTCAGCAAAGCCCGGAGAAGTAGGGCTGAAGTCTGCACTGCCACCATGACCCTACCACCCCTTCCCAGTCACCCCTTTACAATTAGGGTAGCCACACAAGACCTCTGTCTAATGGGGAAAGACAAACAGACCCTTTGCCGCCTTGACCAGGGCTGAGTCCTTAAATTTCTGGATGATGATGATTGTTATTTAAGAGCCAGAGGCTGGCAGAGGTGGTTTGTTTGGAGGAGGTCTGATGGCCTCCTTACTTTCACCATAGTAACTTTTCCCTCAGGGGAGCCCCCATCTTCTTATTCAGAGAGGTAGCTGAGGCGGGACAGTGGAGCTAACTGTGGACCAGGCGAGGGCACAGGCTGCTGGGGTGGCCCCCCTTCCCCAGTGTACATATTGTGTCTATGTAACGTTTTGTATATTCCAGAGGGTAGGGCTGCCCCTGTATTGTACCTAGAGGAGGTTGGAGCTGGCACATGGGGAGGAGGGTCTAATCATTATTTGTGGCTGGGAAACTTATTTATTGCTAGCATAGGACAAAGAAAGGAGGTGGGGATGGGTCACGGCTCCTGGTGATGCGACTCCTGTTTATTTTGCTTTTTATTTTGGAATAAACAGATTTAGCCATACGGCTCAGCCTGGTGTATTCCCGTTTCCCTCACTGGGTCCTGGTGTTTGTGCCACTGAACGAGGAGCCCCGGAGTGTCTGAGCATGTCCATCTGGGCTGCTGGGGACCTTCCAGGCCTGTTACCTCTTTGCTGCCTGGTGACACCTAGAGGATTCCACGGGGACTGCCATGGAGCCTATGGGGTGCAGTCCGGCCCTGTCAGCCAACAGGCTCAGAAGCATGATCTAGCCATGGCCGGGAAGACAGGTACCAGCACCTAAGGGCACTGACTTCCACCCACCCCAGGCGTTTTCCGTTCCATCCCCTTGCCTCCCTCTCCTGTCTGCACCTGGTGGCCTGTTCTGTCTGTCCCTCCAGAGTGCCGGCTGCCCCTCAGGCTCCCTCCAGGCTGAGTTCATGGCCCTGCCCCCTGGTGGCCAGAGCCGGCTTCACAGGATAAGAGCCAGCTAAGCTCCAGGGGCTTTCCAGGAAAAGTGTCCCTTGGAAAGGGTGTGGCCTTTTCACAGCTCCCAACAGCACCCTAAAAATGGCTTGGCCTTTCCCCTCCTCTGAGCTCCACACAGAACACAGCCAGCAGAGGACACACTTCCCCGCCACCCAGAAATGGGTTTGATTCTCAGCCGAGGGACAGCAGGACTGGTAGAGACTGTCAGGCCACACAGAGGCCTGCACTGCACCCCCATGCTTGGTAGGGGGAGGGAGGGATGGCGGGGCTGGCTGTCCACAGGCCGGGCATGACAGGCAGGCTCACTGGAGGTGGTGCACTTTGGAGGGGCAATGTCAGGGGACAGCTTTCTCTTGTTGGGCCACAAGACTCCAAGGATAGCCCGGTGACTGATTCCCAGCACTAGAGACGAGGCGGTCCGCCACGTGTTGGTGTATGCATATATGTATATATATATGTGTGTATTTATAGATATTTATAGAACAGGACAGGGGCATATCACAAAGGGGGCACAAGTTTTCAGCAGTGGTCACACCTGGATGTGTCAGCTCACCACTACAACAGAATAAGTCACAGATGTAGGGGGTTGGCTTTGGCTTTGGGGCTGGGGGAAACCACTGTCAAGTCACAGAACAGCCACTCAGGCAGGCTTGGAAAGGGAGGTCTCTGAGAAGAGGAGGGATCTGTTTAGAGGTCGAAGGCAGGGCTGGGGCTCTGAGGATGGGATGGTCTTGCCTGACCCAATCAGCTGGCAGTTGGAGAGAAAGCAGAGAGAAACAGGAGAGAGAAAAGCGAGCAGAGAGCTGATGAGGCAAGTGCAGAGCACAGGTGTGCCACAGCAGCTGTGGGAGGGCTGGGGAGGGGAGGGTGCAGGTGCAGGTGTGGCAAGGTTCCTGGGAAAGTGCGGCTGGAAGGGAAAGGGGAAGAAGATGGAGGGAGGAGCCTGAGCTTCGCAGTTACTGCCTGGGGGCTGCGGTGGCCCTCCCCACCCCATACACGCTGGCCTCTTCCAGGGCACCCAGGGCAGTGCACCCACCATTCAAAGCAATGCTCAGCCCCCTCCAGTTTCCCTCTTCTCTGGGCACCCTGTCTTTGAACCCACTGGCCTGGGGCCACCTCTTGCTTTTGGGAACCCAATGCAACAGCCACCAGGCCTGATAGAGAAGGAAAACTGCTTGAACCAGGATGATGAAGCTAAAAGGGATGGATGGCTGGAGTGATCACTGGAGCCCCCTCTGGGCAGTCAGAAAGCCCAGGACCCTCTGAAGGGACCCTGGGGGAGGTAGGGAGGACAGGCAACTGGCTGCCACTGGCCATAGACTTATAAGCCTAAGAGAGGAGCCTCAGCTTGTTGGGGGTTGCGGGTCACATAGGTGAGGCTGAGACTTTCCTGCTGGGAAAAGCCGAAGAGGGAGAGTCCATGGCAAGGGAGGTGGGTGGGCTTGCTGGGCAGAGCTCAGCCGGGCCAGCATGCACTGTGGTCCTCTCAGCTGAATAGCAGAGGCGACCTCTAGAAGCAACAGGCCAAGGTGCGTGACCCTGCTGGCTGGCCATAGTGCTTCAGCGGGGGCCAGGGACCCTGCCTTCAGCCACATGCTAGCAGCTATGATGGTATCTGGGAGGGAGGGAAGGGGACTGTGTGTCTCTGTCTGGCCTGTGAGGTGTGTTGTGGGATGACTGTGTGTATGGGACTCTCAAGGTTTTATCCTAGATCACCACTGGATTGTCAACAGATAGAGGAGGTGGGACCCTGACAATCACCCCTGCTCTGCAGTGGATTTGGCTCTCAGCACTCCCAGGCTGGGAGCTGGATGCCCTCCCTGGCAGCATGACTCAGACTTCACAACAGGTACGGAGTGCCCAAGGTGACATTCCTAGGCCTCTGGCCACCTCAGAGTACAGCCCCACACACAACCCCCTCCAAGCTCTCAGCCCTTACACCATAAACCATGAGCTCTCTGACAGCTCCAGAGAGCACCCATGTCTGCCAGCTTGGACACAGAACCTGTTCCAAGAGCCCACAAGCTCAGCCATGGAGGCTGGGGGGCTTTGGGGCTAGTGGGGGCCAGCCCTGGCAACTGCGTCCAGCCGGGATACTCTGTACCTGCAGCTAGGAGTCATCCATGGGCCCCCGTAGGTGTGCTGATGGTGGTCATGTTGATGTTGCCGATGATGCTGAGGGCCTCTCTCAGCACGTGGTGCATATGCAGCATCTCGTCACACTGCTGTGCCTGCTCTGCTGACTCCTCCATCAGCGTGTTCTGGTCCCCACGTGAGTACAGGTTGGACAGCAGCTCGGAGAAGATGAACTCCTTGGTCTGAGAGTGGGCAAAGAAGGAAAGAGGTTGGGTCCTGATGCCTGTGCTGCCCTGGCCTCCTGCTGGCCCCTGCTGGGACTGTGTGCTGGAGTTAGAGCCCTGAGTATGGCTTTTCAGATGCGGCTTCTACACAGCTTAAACTCAAAGATCTGCCTCCCCACTGCCCTTTTCTCACTCAGATAGGGACACTGAGGTCCAGAGGAAAGGTGACCTCTCGAAGTCACAGATCTGGGAGGGGACCCTGGACCTATCATGCTACCAGGACACCTGTCTACTCAGTTTTTTCAAATTTTTTTTGGAGATAGGATCTTACTCTGTCACTAGGCTGGAGTATAGAGGGCGAGATCACCGCTCACTGCATCCTCAACCTCTTGGACTCAAAGTGATCCTCTAACGTCAGCCTGTTGAGTAGCTAGGACTATAGGCACATGCCACCACCAAGCCCAGCTATTTTTTAAATTTTTGTGTAGAGGTCAGGTCTCACTATATTGCCCAGGCTGGTCTCAAACTCCTGGGCTCAAGCTATCCTCCCGCCTGGACCTCCCAAAGTGCTGGGATTACAGGCATGGGCCACTGTCCTCAGTCCCACATTATATTTCTATGAGACAGCTCTGGTGTGGACCGTGCCTCCCTCCCTGGACCTGGTCCCATAGGGCTGGTTGGCATCTCCCCCAGGCCAACATGGCCACCTGCATCCCCAGTGCCACAGGAGCCCCCTACCCCCATGAGGCGGTGCATGCACGTTGTAGATCATGATGTGCATGATGGGCTTGGGCTTCACACCAAACATGAGGTCCCACACGGTCTTGTTGACAATGGCCATGTAGGAGTCCACCAGGTTCCGGGTGGTTTCCATTTGCCACTGCAGCTGTGGGTCCATGGAGTGCATGAAGCTGTGGAAGCCATTCTCCTCGGCCTTGCTGTCCTGTCACAGAGAACACAAGGGCATCAGCGTGGCCAGGCCATGCAGCCAGGCTCCAGGAATCCCTAGGATCTCAGTCCCTCCAAGGGTACCTGGAACATTGAAGCACAGAGAGAAGCAACTGGCCTGAACACACACCTAGCTCCCCACATGCTCTAGATGGTTTCAGGCCTCTGCCTCTCAGGACCCCAGACTCCCCTGATTCAAGTCTCGTCTTAGTTCTGACTCTAGTGCCCAGAATTTGCCTCAAGTTACCAATCCAGAAATTGGAAAAGAACATCTCCAGGTCCCTTGCTTGAAGACCTGGCCAGAGCTTGTGCCAGGCTGCAGATGCCTGGCAGGAGGCAAAAAAAGGGCATACTCACTTTCCCCTTGTCCTGGGAGGCCCACGCACCAACACTGGCACCGCCGCTGCCACCAGGGAACACAGCAAAGTAGACACACACAGAGAGGAAAACGGGAAGGGTTGAGTGAACCTGGGACACTGCACCCCAACTTTAATGTGTTGTTGAATTCAATTAGCTAATATTTTGTTGAGGATTTTTGCATCAGTATTCATCAGTGATACTGGCCTGTAGTTTTCTTTTTTGGATGTATCTTTAGTTTTGGTATCAGGGTAATACTAGCCTTGTAGAATGAGTTTGGAAGTATTCCCTCCTTCTCTATTTTTGGAATCGTTCAGGTAAGGTTGGTATTAGTTCTTCTTTAAATGTTTGCTAGAATTCAGCAGTGAATCATCAGGTCCCAGGCTTTTCTTTGCTGGGCGACTTTTCATTACCACTTCGATCCCATTATTTGTTATTGGTCTGTTCTGGTTTTGGATTTCATCCTGGTTCAGTCTTGGTAGTCTGGATGTGTCTGGAAATTTATCCATTTTTAGTAGGTTTTCCTATTTGTTTGCATATAGTTGCTGATAATAGCCACCAGTGATCCTTTGAGTTTTTGTGGTATCAGTTGTCATGTTTCCTTTTGTTTGACAATGTTGTTTATCTTTTTTAAAAAAACAACTTTTTTTTTTGAGATGGAGTCTTGCTCTGTCGCCCAGGCTGGAGTGCAATGGCACAATCTTGGCTCACTGCAACCTCTGCCTCCCAGATTCAAGTGATTCTCCTGCCTCAGCCTCCTGAGTACCTGGGATTACAGGCGCGTACCACCACCCCGGGTAATTTTTCTATTTTTAGTAGAGATGTGGTTTCACCATGTTGATCAGGCTGGTCTTGAACTCCTGACCTCAAAAGGTGCCCACTTGGGCCCCGCAAAGTGCTGGGATTATAGGCATGAGAATCCGTGCCCAGCCCACATTTTGTTTTTAAATTTTACTTATTTACTTTTTTTTTCTTTTGCAGACAGGGTCTCATTCTG
The DNA here is from genome assembly GCF_028885655.2 of Pongo abelii. Taxonomy (NCBI): domain Eukaryota; kingdom Metazoa; phylum Chordata; class Mammalia; order Primates; family Hominidae; genus Pongo; species Pongo abelii. Next base: position 104,974,242 of record NC_072001.2, on the reverse strand, counting down.
TTGCCCAGGCTGGAGTGCAGTGGTGTAATCATGGCTCACTGTAACCTTGAACACCTAAACTCAAGAGATCCTCCCACCTCAGCCTCATGAGTAGCTGGGACTACATGCCTGCACCACCACACCTGGCTAATTTTTCTAGTTTTTGTAGAGAAAGGGTTTTGCTATGTTGCCCAGGCTGGTCTTGAACTCCTGGCCTCAAGCAATCCTCCTGCCTTGGCCTCCCAAAGTGCTGGGATTACAGGCATGAACCACCATGCTGGGCCTATATATACATTTTCTTTTCCAAGTTATATAAAGTATTCTGTATGCATCCTTCTGGAATTTGTTTTTCTCACTTAATATTATATTGCTAAAGTTCTTATTGTTGTTTATCGCTGGCATTCATTCTTTTTGACTGCTTGTGAAATCACCAGAAGATAGAGATCCTGAGATCTCTTAAGAACTGCTGCTGGGAGTATACACTTGTATGACCACTTTGGAAAACAGTTTGGCTCCATCTCATAAGGTTCAATATTCACACTCCTCCCAGCCCAGCAATTCTACTCTACGTGCAAGAGAAATTCTTGCCTATATAAAACAGGGGATGTGGACAAGGAATGTTCCTAACAGCTCTGTTCAAAATAGCAAAAACCTGTTGCCCATCAACTGGAGAGTAGGTGACTAAATTGTGCTTTTTATTCCCTTTGATTTCCTGTAGTCTTATGATGCCAGTGGCTTTCCCATGGCTAGCTTAGGGAGGGGGATACTCTTGGCAATTGAGTCTGTGGTGGCAGTCCTGCTTAACCCTAGGGCAATTGCTGCTGCCCAAAACAAGAGTAAACAGAACAAGGTGCCCCATTGAGCCAATGCCTTGAGTGCCTGGAGGTACAGTCTTGTACCTGTGGGAAATAGCCATCATACAAATCAGTCTTTTCAAATGCTCTGTCACTGGGCTGAGTCCAAAGGACATCCTCCCTTAAAACATTACAAAGTTTATTGGGGCTACCATTTATCGAGCATTTATCATGTGCCTGATCATGTACTAGTGTACTAATTGCATGCATTATTTTATTATTTTATTTATTTACTTATTCATTTATTTGAGATAGGGTCTCTGTTTCCTGGGCTGGAGTGCAGTGGTGCGATCACAGCTCACTGCAGCCTCAAACTCCTGGGCTCAAGTGGTCTCACCTCAGCCTCTCAAGTAGCTGGACTGTAGGCCTAAGCCACCAAGTCCAGCTAATTTTTAAAAAAACATTTTCATAGAAATGTGGTCTGGCTTTGTTGCCCAGGCTAGTCTCAAACTCCTGGCTTCAAGCGATCCTCCTCCTTCAGCCTTATTATTGCATTTAATCTTCACCATCACCCTGTAAGAGTGCCTGGGGGTAGGTGCTCCACACAGTAGCAATGTAGCAACCTCCACTCATAGGTGACAATGAGACTCACTGTAGTCAAGCAGCTTCTCAAAGGTCACACAGCTGGAGGGTGGCTGAGCCAGGATGAAGACCTAGGACTCTAAAGCTGGTGCGCCAGTAAATGAGAAAATCTCTGGGGGTTCAGGATCGCTTCCTCCCAAGAAATCTTTCTCCAAAGGTTCTAAAAACAATAACAGATCCATCTTTCATAAAGCAAACAAAACCAGCAGCCCCTTCATTTTAGAGTGGGGAGGCGGGATAAAGACTAGTTAAGCTCCAGGGCATCCCATTTTAATCCTACACATTTATCAGGCAACTGCCAGCACAGCACCCCAAACCTAAAGAACCATGCACAGCTATCTCTGTGGGGCATGGCGTGTCCATGGATGTAAAGATTTTCCAATGTGTGTTTACAGGCCAGTGACATCATCCTCAGTCACAGGTTAAAGGGCAGCTAGGCCTGGCCTGCTAGGCACCACCGTGAGAATCTGCTGAGCTTTCCAACTAGTTTATCTGTTGTTTGCAATGAAAGATGCCCTGAAAAGAAGGGGTGTGGGTGGGAAGAGTTCTGATTTGAGGTCCCCTGATCCGGGCACTATCTCCTTCCCCAGTCGCAGGAATCAGAGGACTCCATCTGTAAACACAGGCTCAAGCTATGTCCCCCAACCCCCTCTTTCAACCAGGTGCCACCCTCTGCTTCTCTTCCATAGACAGCCTAGGCTGCCAGCCTTCCCTTAGGATCTGTGCCCTCGGGCCTGGCTTAATTTTTTCCTCTCCAAAGAGCCACCTGTAGGGCCAGAAGCCAGTAAAGCCTAACTCATTACTGGACACCAGTTCCTTTGCCTTTCAGTGATTCCTACCTTACCCTGGGGTTTTATGTTTCTTGTCTCAACACTAACATTTCTCACAAGTTGAATTGTTCACTCCAGCCAATTGAAGCATGCTCTTCTTGACACAGTTAGCTCTCGGCACATGGTTGGTGCTAAAAAAAAAAAAAAAGAGCATTATGTCAATTTCATTGAGCAACAAAAGTGATAACTCCACTGCAAAGTCAAGTTGATAGTGCCTGGACCTCTGAGTTCAAGAGCCTTCTAGACAAAGGGCTCTGAGCTGAAACATGAGCATGCACACATATGCATCTCTCTCCGTCTGATGAGATAATTTGGATATTTGGTTGTTATCCTTGAGCATTTTCCTACCTCATTAATGCACGTGTAGCCAACACAATAATAATCATAGCTAATAACAGCTAAAGCTGAGGATTTTCCTGAGCCAGGCAGTGGCTTTAAAAACCTTAATGTTTTCACATAGACTCCCATTGAATAATTTCTGTTTTTCAGATCAAGAAACTGAGACTTACTATCACATTTGGGATTAAGTTTAAAAAAAAAAAAAAAAGAAACTGAGGCTTAAAGCTGTCTAGTATTTCACAGCCAGCAAATGGCTGAGTTGGAACTTGAACCCAGGCAGTAGAGCCCCAGGATCCTGTGCCTTTACCCATTACCTAGTGTCGGCTACACAAAACTAGTGTGTACACATCTTCAACTATAGTTTAAGCTGTAGTTTAAGTGGGTGACATATTTTTCACCACACATTATGTAGGTGACTTTCAGTTTGGGGGTATTCTACTTACACAATATATTGAGCTGGATATTAACTGAGAACAAATAGAAACTAATGAACTCTGAAAAACACAAAACGTGAGCAACATGATGTCACCACAAAAGACAAAACAGCCCACAGCCTTCTTGTGACTATTTTGCTGACAGTCCAGGACCTAATAATCAGCCTGAACTCAGCAGTGCTCTGTTCCCTTGGGAGACACACACACACACACACACACACACACACACACACACACGAGAAACACACACACACACACACACTACAGTTGGTGGTTGTGCGGCCCTGAGCCTCCAGTAGGCGAGTGTGAGGAATGTTGGGACTAGATGGGTCGGGCCGAAAGCTGCTGGGTCAAGGGGAGGAGGGGGCAGCCGGGAGCGCGCGCACGCTCTGGACTCGTGCAACCCCCAAAACGGGTGCGCGCGGGGCGCGCCGGGGTGAGGGGTGAGGGGTGACAGGGAAGGTGGCAGGGTTGGGGCAGCCCTTTCCCAGGCGGTAGCGGGGGCGGTGGTGCTGTTGCCCTTTTTTTTTTTAGTGTAGTGACGCGATCTCGGCTCGCTGCAAGCTCCGCCTCCCGGGTTCACGCCATTCTCCTGCCTCAGCCTCCTGAGTAGCTGGGACTACAGGTGCCGCCGCCGCGCCCGGCTAATTTTTTGTATTTTTAGTAGAGACGGGGTTTCACCGTGTTAGCCGGGATGGTCTCGATCTCCTGACCCCGTGATCCGCCCTCCTCGGCCTCCCAAAGTGCTGGGACTACAGGCGGGAGCCACCGCGCCCGGCCGCTGTTGCCCTTTTAAGCTGCGGCTTGACAGGAGCCGCCCCTGCTGTCGGTGGAGTCGGTGACAAAGGGAGCAGCCCCGAGGCCGCCACACCGCTCCCCGCCAGGCCTCGGTGCCCCTTGCCATTTTCCATCCGCGCTCCCACGAAGGTGGAGGCGGCGGGGAGAGGCGGAGCCGCCAGAGCTCGGCAGGGCGGTCCCGCCGGGTGGTCGCAGCAACGACGGCGGCTCCCCTTCCGCGCCCCTCCCGCCGGAGATGAGGGGAAGACGTCCCTGTCAGGGTTAAGGCCACGCTCAAGTTGCTGGCGTCTACCTTCCACAAGAAGCAGGAGCGGCGGCCGCAGCTCACGCTCCACTGCAACACGACGGTGAGGCTCCGGGCGGCGGCCTCCCAGGGCAGGGCGAGGGCGGAGAGGGGGAGTCCCGGGACCCACGGCGGCCTACCCAGTAGAGGCCCCGGCCCCGCCCCTTTCTCCTTCAACGGCCCGGCCCCGCCCCTTTCTCCCTCAACGGCCCGGCCCCGCCCCTTTCTCCCTCAACGGCCCGGCGCCGCCCCTTTCTCCCTCAACGGCCCGGCCCCGCCCCTTTCTCCCTCAGCGGCCCGGCCCCGCCCCTTTCTCCCTCGACGGCCCGGCCCCGCCCCCGGGACTGCGCGAGGCTTGGGTTGGGGGAGGCGGAGGGCGCGTCTCTCCCACTCCTGGCGCGGGGCTGGCTTGGGGGCTGCTGGCCCCTCTTGGCCGCCATCCCTGCGCACGGAGGTGGGAGCCCGCGCGGCCGGAACCCTCTTGGGACCCACGGTCGCCCTCAGCGGGACTGTTCCCGGGACCGCGACGGGGCGGGGCAGGGAGCTCCAGCGTTGTTTGAGGCCAGGCGCGGAAGGGAAAAGGCCTCTAAGAGTTTGGGGTTTTTTGCCCGGGCGCGGTGGCTCACGCCTGTAATCCCAGCACTTTGGGAGGCCGAGGCGGGCGGATCTCCTGAGGTCGGAGTTCGAGACCAGCGTGGCCAACATGGTGAAACCCCGTTTCTACTAAAAAATACAAAAATTAGCCGGGCGTGGTGGCAGGCGCCTTAATCCCAGCTACTTGGGAGGCAGAGGCAGGAGAATCGTTTGAACCCGGGAGGCGGAGGTTGCAGTGAGCCGAGATCAAGCCATTGCACTCAAACCTGGGGGACAAGAGCGAGACTTCTCTCAAAAAAAAAAAAAAGTTTGTCTTTTTTCTTTTTTTTTGAGACAGTGTCACTCTGTCGCCCAGGCTGGAGTGCAGTGGCGGGATCTCGGCTCACTGCAGCCTATGTCTCTTGACAGTCCACGGGTTAAAGCGATTCTCCTGCCTCAGCCTCCCGAGTAGCTGGATTACAGGCGCCCGCTACCAAGGCTGGCTAACTTTTGTGTTTTTAGTAGAGAAGGGGTTTCACCGTGTTGGCCACGCTGGTCTCGAACTCCTGACCTCAAATGACCCACCTCTGCCTCCCAAAGTGCTGCTGGGATTCCAGGCGTGAGCCACCACGCCGGGACCCAAGGCCCTTAAGTTTTAAGGCCTCATTCTTCAGTGAGGTTTTCCCTGTTCCCGCGTCTTCGGCCAATTGTTTTTTTTTTTTTTGAGTCAATTTGTCCAGACATCTTTAATTAGCAATATGTTTAAATAGTTACAAGCCTTTCCTTCTTTTCTTGTGACAGTCTGAGTTGAATTTCTATCATGTGCAACCTGTCACTGTAAGGCACAAACATGACCATGCAAGATGCGATAGTAGATTTAAGCCAGTTGTTTTTAAGTTTGTGTTTAAAGAGAAACTGACAATGGAAACGGACTCGTTGACGGAGGAAAAGTTGAAATGCAGGCTCTCGATCCCTCTCCCCGGGGCCTGGCCGCGCGCTACTGTGTTCTGGAAAGGCTCATTGTACCGTCGAGGCGGAAGGTAGGAGTCCTGTACAGGTGTCTGCCCGCTTTTCCTTTCAGGCTGCTGTCAGCTGTTTTTCCCCTGTAAGATGTGTCCCTGACCTCCACCCCTTAACCCTACCCAATTTGTCTTTACATGTCTGACCATCAAGGGTCATATTCAGTTCATGTTGATATTTTCCCTTCCTCCCCTCTTTGGTCCTTACTATTTTTGCTTTCGTCATGTTATGCTATATTCTGTAAGCCTTTTTAATTTTTTTTATGGTGGCAGGGGAAAATATTTTATAATTATGCTTTGTGCTTTTTATCTTCCAGTCAGTAAATGCTTGGTAAATATTTGTTTTATTGAGTATATAACCCTATTCTAGCTATATCGTGCTTGAACAAAAATCTTAACTGCCTTGTTAAGTTAACTGCTAAGAATTTGTCAAAAGTGCAGAGCTACCTCAAGAACTTGTCATGGATAGTACAAAAAGGTCTCTAAGGGCTTGATGGAAGTCGGTAAATTGATTTCATATGAAAGAGAGTGTAAGAAGTGAAAATGTAAAGCATGACTGGACAGCCAGAGAGATAAAGCAAGGGTCCCTTTCTCCAGATCCTTTGTAACAGTATTATGTGATCTCTTTTAGAAATCATTCTGAAAGATAATGCCAACTCGGAACCTAGGAAACCATCCAGTGGGTTTCTGCAGGTTAGGTGATTCAATTCCTCATCAGCACCTTTGTTTTCTCTGCCTCAGTTTGCTTACAGTGATGTTCTCAGTAGCTGTAATTGCTGTCTGTCTTTGAATACTTAAGCATTTTTTTTTAGCTCACAGGGGTATATGTGCATTTTTATTTAACCAGGTGTTAGAATTTTTACTCTGCTGTTGTGGGCTCTGGGTTAGCTACTCTGGTTGTTTCGTTGTAAAATGATTAGCAGGGAAAACCGTGTGTGAGAGTGTCTGTGTGTGTGTGTGTGTGTGTGTGTGTAAGTTTCTTTTATTGTCAGAGCACTTAGAATTTTATTTTATATGGTAATTCTGTCAGTTTACTTTATTCTCCACCCCACATTTATTGAACAGCAAAGTATGAAAGTAATGTGTCCCATAACTAGCTTTCAGAAGAATTACAACTGCTGTATATCTGAACTTTCTTTTCTTTTCTTTTCTTTTTTTTCTTTTCTTTTCAGACGGATTCTCACTCTGTCACCCAGGCTGGAGTGCAGTGGCACGATCTCGTCTCACTGCAACCTCCGCCACCCAGGTTCAAGCGATTCTCCTGCCTCAGCCTCCCGAGTAGGTGGGATTACAGGCACCTGCCACCCCATCTGGCTAAGTTTTGTAGTTTTAGTAGAGACGAGGTTCACCATCTTGGCCAGGCTGGTTTTGAACTCCTGACATCGTGATCCACCTGCCTCGGCCTCCTAAAATGCTTGGATTACAGGCGTGAGCCACTGTGCCTGGCTGAACTTTCAAGAAGTTTGTGCATCAATTTTCAAAACATTATGATATCAAAAGAGAGCTGTGTCCTACATTTGGAAAGATACAAAAACTGAACATTCTGGCAGGCAGTTTTGCTTGCTGGTGCTTGAGATAGAGCCACACATTGGTCTCAGTGGATTTATGGAGAAAAATAGATACAGAAAGTTAATTCTAAATAAGACCAAAAAATCCTTTTCTTGAACAGTGACAGGTAAAGAGGTTGTCTTGGTTAACCCTGAAATGTGTTGCCCTTGATCAAGACAGTTTTATGGTGGGGATGGTAGTGGTGATAAACTTGTTTGAAATTTGTCCACTTATAGTAACCTTTGTGGTAGCCATCACAGACAACTTCTTCCTCACAGGCCTTAAAATTACTATAAAACTAATAGAATGGAGGAGAAACAAGGGACCTGAATAATTAGATGCTTAGATAATTGTAATGTGTTTTCATAACTGGTGAAAAACAGCCGTGTTAGAAGCACTTAAACATTCTATGTAAGTGCTATTCTATTGCCTGAATTTATATTGCAATTTTTGAGCACCATTCACTGTTTAAAAACTGGCATATTTTAGGTCATATTTTGAAGACAAATAGAAAACTTATCTTTTCAAGGTGGATATAAAGCTTAACCTTATCAAAATTACAAAATTTAAAGCATATGATTGAAAAATATTAATGCATAGGTTTAAATATTGGTCATCATTTTAGATGTCTTTCAAAATAGATTGTCTCTTAAATATTAAACTGAACAAACTTTGAACATGTTGTAGAGTTTGTGCTGAACGTTAAGTTTCCTGGGGTGATGGATCTTTTATAATATGGATAACAAAACCTTATTTTAAGAAATTTAGAAAATTTTTCAGCAAAACTAGAAAATATTACTGATAATTCTCCCACTCAGAAGGTATCACTATCAGAATTTTGTATTTTCCAGTCATCTGCTCATCTCTTTTCTCCTATGCTTGTATATGTTCCCTCTCCCTTGAAAAATCAGATTTTTTTTGTAATCTGCTTTTTCGCTCAACAATATTGTAGATCTGTGTCATAACTTCCTTCTCTACAGTGGCTTCAGTTACTGTGCGCTTTCTGTTGGATGACTATACCATCTAGCCAGTCATGTTTCCTGGTACTGAATACATAGGGGTGTGTGTGTGTGTGTGTGTGTGTGTGTGTGTGTGTGTGTGTTTCTACCTTAACTAATGCTTTACACATCAATAGGTAGAGCTAAATCCTTGAAACCTTCCAAGTGGTGGGTTTCAGTTCTCATTGCTGAATTGGTTTCTAGAGATGGAACAAATTATATTATATGGAAACTTTTTTTTTGAGACAAAGTCTCGCTCTTGTCACCCAGGCTGCAGTGCAATGGCGTGATCTCAGCTCACTGCAACCTCTGCCTCCCAGGTTCGAGCAATTCTCCTGCCTCAGCCTCCCAAGTAGCTGGGATTACAGGTGCCTGCCACCAGGCCCAGCTAATTTTTGTATTTTTAGTAGAGATGGGGTTTCACCATGTTGGTCAGGCTGGTCTCAAACTCCTGACCTCAGGTGATCTGTCAGCCTCGGCCTCTCAAAGTGCTGCGATTACAGACGTAAGCCCTCACACCCGGCCTTTTTTTTCTTCTAGGTACCAGCTTTTATTTATCAGTTTGGTAAAAATGTTAGAAAATGGGCATTCTCACAGTTGTGGCAGAAAGTATAATTATCTTTGACTTCCTAGAAAGCAGCTTGGCTTTCTAGAAACTTGCCTAACCTCTCCCCATTTAGGCAGGATGAATTCTGACTATCCCAAGGTGGCCAGCCTTGTCCCTGTGATTCCAGATCTCCCAGAAAGAGAGGTCTAGTCTCAGGGAAAACCCAGATTTTCTTGGCTTAGCCCACCTTGACAGCTCATCACTGGAAATGGGGTGGGCTGGTAGAGTCCTTTGGTTAGGTTTTGTGTCAAGAGAGGGAGGTGGAAAGGTGAGAGGGAGGTAGCAAAACTGGCCTCAGTGGAACTCTGTAAGTTAATATGGAATGGCAAAGGGATGTTTCTTCCAAGGAAGAAATTCTAGAGAAGGAAGGAAAGTGGAGGGAAGGCAGCAGTTCTCAAAGTTTTGGAATCAGGACTCCTTTACAGTCTTAAAAATATATTGAGGGCCCAAGGAGCTTTGGTTTATATAGGTTATATCTATTGGTATTTATCACTAGAAATTAAATCAGAAATATTTAAACTATTCTTTAAAAGCTCACCACATATTGTTATAAATGCTTTTATGAAAACATTTCTAAACCCAAAGTAGCACAATCTTACATTTTTTGCAAATTTCTTTGATGTTTGGTATGTCATTTTCATCTGCATTCAATTCATTGTGTGATATTTGCTTGAAAAAATGTGAACAATGTCCAGTCTCATACAGATAGCCATTTTAGATCATTGTGGGGAGATATATATATATATATTTTTTTTTTTTTTTTGAGGTGGGGTCTTGCTTTGTTGCCCAGGCTGGAATGCAGCAGTGTGATCACAGCTCACTGCAGCCTTAGTCTCCGGGGACTCAAGTGATCCTCCCACCTCAGCCCCCAGAGTAGTTGGGACTACAGGTGTGTATCACCACACCTGGCTAATTTTTTGTATCTTTTTGTAGAGACAGGGTTTTGCCATGTTGCCTAGGCTTCTTTTTTGATACTCCATCAAAACTTGGTTTTTCTTGAATTTTGGATCTTTTACCCTTGCATGATATTATAACATCATGCATTGGTCATTTAGAAAATAATGGTTCACCGAGATCTTCTACATGTTGATACATTTGATTATACAGTATCAAAATACATTCATCAATATCACCATCAATCTCATCAGAATATTTTTGGAAAGCTATGGTGGATATAAATTTTCTAAAACTAATTTTTTGTTCAAAAGCTTGAATTTTATTATTAGCAATTTTATTATTGAATTTTATTATGGCCTGTCTGTTGTTTTTCTTGAAATGACAGAATCTCATTTTTTGAGAAAATGTCTCCCAAAAACCCAAGTTGAAATAACATTGTTTGTCAGTCATCCTTTCAAGTAAAAATGGTATCCCATTAAAGTGGTTAATTCACTTCACAACTTAGTCACGCAAGGGTTTTTTCTCAGGCAGTCTGCAGAAATGCTCATGTGTACTTCCAGTTTCATCACTTGAAATATTAAAAAGACATATTCAAGGATAAAGACGTAGTAAAATTTTCACTGCATCATCATAGACATTGTTTTTATTTTTGAGACAGGGCCTTATTCTGTCACCCAGGCTGGAGTGCAGTAGCATGATCACAGCTCACTGTAGCCTCCACCTTCTGGGCTCAATCAATCCTCCTGCCTCAGCCTTCCAAGTAGCTGGGACTACAGGCATACAACCACCATGTCCAGCTAAATTTTCTATTTTTTGTAAAGATAGGGTTTCACCATGTTGGCCAGGCTGGTCTCAAACTCCTGACCTCAGGTGATCCACCTGCCTCCACCTCCCAAAGTGCTGGGATTACAGGCGTGAGACACCATGCCCAGCCTGCCCTTCCTTTTTAAACCTTTCCGGTGCGTAGTGAAGAATACCATGACTACTAGTAGTTTGGTGTTACTGCCTTTGTTTGTGCTAAAGTACCAGCATTTTTACCCACTATTGTATTTGTACCCTTACAGCAAATGTCACCATGTTAGTATTCCTGTTAAAATAGTTTGGACCTGGGCATCTGAGGGCCCCACTTTGGGAACCATTGAAATAGGTACTTAAACCTACTATATATCATATCTTTTCATCTACAAGATTTTTAAAAACATGATTTCAGTTAATTTATTTTTATAATTTTTAAAATATGGTTTTGAGGGGTTTCAGTCCAGAGTAACAACACGTATTTTATTTTGCTTATGCTGAAGTTTACTAGACAAATACTAACCTAATAGAATGAGGTCCTAAATCTAGTTGCAGTTTCTTTAGCCAAAAAAAACAAAAACAAAACCCAAAACTAAACACGTAAAAATGGTCCATAGGGTGTATTCCCAATGCATGTTGAAGAATTTGAAGAAGAAAATGCAATACTCAGTAAGTGGTGTTCTTTATGAATAGGATTAATTTTAGCCTGTAAAGAGATTTGGGACATAGTAAGAGAGGAATGAGAAGAATGAGAATAGTAAAATAAACCATTATTGAAGAGATATACTGTTAATGATGTCCTCCTTCCATACAACTTGTTTTTCTTTTTTCTTTTTTTGAGGGGGTGGACAGTCTTTATCACCAGGCTGGAGTGCAGTGGTGCAATCTCAAGTCACTGCAACCTCTGCTTCCCTGGTTCAAGAGATTCCCCTGCGTCAGCCTCCTGAGTAGCTGGGACTACAGGCTCATGCCATCAGGCCCGGCTAATTTTTTTTTTATTTTAGTAAAGACAGGGTTTCACCGTGTTGGCCAGGATGGTCTTGATCTCCTGACCTCGTGATCCACCCACCTCGGCCTCCCAGAATGCTGGGATTACAGGCATGAGCCACCACACCTGGCCAACTTGTTTTTCTTAAAAGAACCTTTGGTAAATAATTGATTTCTGTGGCTTCAGCTATAATTCAGATTACAGTTTTCAAAGCAGTATTTCCTAAAGTTGTTTGTGCAATATTGTTTTCCGTGACTTGAACCTAGTTGTTCTGAAGCTAATATATAACAATAATGGCTTCTCCCCAATTTATAGTAGAAAACAGTACAAAGTAACAGAGTAAATGTTAGTGGGTAAAAGCACATAATGCTTAGTTCATTAGCTTTTTTAAAAACATCAGATGTAATTGTGTTCCAAAAATACATGTATAGCAATGGCATTTCTTGGTATTATTTGGTTTGTGTGATAGAATAAAATATTAGAATTTTATGGTGTTTGAATTAGTTATCTATTGCTGTGTAACAAATTTAGCAGCTTGAAACAACAAACATTATCTCACAGTTTCTGTGGGTCAGGATTCTGTGAAGTTTACCTTGGGTTCACTTGCTTGGCCTCTCACCAGGCAGTGAAGGTGTTGGTGGTGGCTATGATCATCCCAAGGCGGGATAGGGAGGGAATCCATCTCCAAGCTCACTCACGTATATGTTGGCAGGATTTATCTCACAGGCTGTTGTACTGGGCCTCCATTTCTAGATGACTATTGGTCAGAGGGCTTTTACAATACCTTGTCATGTGGGCCTCTCCATAGGGCACCTCATCACATGGCAACTGGCTTCCATCAGAGGCAGCAATGGAAAGAGCACGAGAAGGGTGACCAAGGCAGGCATCGTTTTGTCCTTGTAGCCTCATCTCAGAAGTGATGTTATTACTTTTGTTGCATTCTCTTTGTTAGAAGTGAGTCACTAGGTCCAGAGGCGGGAATTTTACAAGGGTGTGAATGCCAGGAGGTGAGGGTGATTGGGGCCATTTAGAGGCTGCCTACCAGTGCTGAAGAAAATTATTGACTTCTATGAGCTGTAGTAGCAGACAGTGCTATGCAAGGAGAATGGTCGTCTCAAAAGTCCAACTCCTCACATGGGTTTTAATGTGTTGCCTTTCCCCCCATATATTTTGTTTAAATCCATGTTAATCTTGCCATTTAGTGGTGTGGTTTAATTGCATATTTGGGTTAGTCTGTATGTAAATGTTTAACATAGGTCTTTCTGTGCTAAACAGGAATCCTATTCATCTTCCTCACCAATATGGTTTATGGACTCTGATGAGCCAAATCTGACATCAGTTCTGGAACATCTAGAAGATACTAAGAACAACCATTCGGTGAAGAGAGAAGCCAAGCTATTTTCTCTTTTCCTCATGAACATTATATTTAGAAATTAAATGTTAAGAGATAATATGATATAAAAGCATGATTAATGACCATAATCTTAGAGGAATTAAAGTCTGGGTATTTTAAGTCCTTCAAATCTTATTTATCACCTGGTTTCTCTTTATTATTTCCCACATGTATAACCTTAGTTTAGATTAGGAATTCAAGATCTCCTTTTCCCTGAATTCTAACCACTAAGCCAAGCAAGCGTTTTGGGTGGAGATGACTAGCCAGGTAGGAGGTAGAAAAAAGACCAAGGTGGAAATGAAGGGAGAGATGGAGAGTCACACCAGAACTAGTGCGAGGGAATTGCCTTTTCTTTCAAGGGTCTGTAAGTCTGCAGTAAAAGTCAAAAGTATTTAAATAGATAGTTTTGTTTTTGTTTTTAGTATATAAAGAAGTATAACTTTCCATGTTGCAAAAATTTTAAAAATTTTTATTATAAAACTCATAAGCAACCATAAGCTTATAAAACTCATAAGCAATCAATAGTAAAATATAGAAAAGAAAAAAGAAATTAAAGTCTCTCCTAATTTTTCTACCTAATATAATCACTGTTGACATGATGGCTGTTTTCTACCAGTATATATTTTTTCTTTGCTAGTAAAATACATAACCCTTATACATATGTTTACATAGTTGAGGTCATATTCTCTATAGTTTTCTATTCTTTTAAAAAGCATTTACTGGGCTGTGCATGGTGGCTCACGTCTGTAATCCCAGCACTTTGGGAGGCCGAGGCAGGCGGTTCATGAGGTCAGAAGATCGAAACCATCCTGGCTAACACGGTGAAACCCCGTCTCTACTAAAAATACAAAAATTAGCCAGGCATGGTGGCGGCGCACCTGTAGTCCCAGCTACTCAGGAGATTGAGGCAGGAGAATGGTGTGAACCTGGGAGATGGAGCTTGCAGTGAGCCAAGATCATGCCACTGCACTCCAGCCTGGGGGACAGAGTGAGACTCCATCTCTAAAAAAATTAAAAATTAAAAATTAAAAAAAAGCATTTACTGTATTTTCCCATGATGTCATAATCTTTATAGAAAAATAACAATCATTATTTTGATAAGTTGACATAATTGTTTACCTAAGAATATCCAAAGGAACCAACTGAAAACAATTTTTAAGATTGCTGGTTAAAAGCTCTGTTACTGAAAAATCAATAGCCTACCCCAATATTAGCTATAATCACATAGGAGATATAGTAATAAAGTATTTTTTCAAGTATTTCAGCAAAAATTAAATACCTAGGAATAAACTTAAATGTGCAGGACTTTTATCAAGAACATGACAAAATTTTGCTGAGTGGAATGAAAGATTTGCATTCTATGTCCCTGGATGAGCAGATTTCATATTATAAATATGTTAGTTATCACCGTGTCTTCATATTAATTTATAAATATAATTTCTGCTGGGCACAGTGGCTCACACTAGTAATCCCAAAAGTTTGGGAAGCTGAGGCGGGTAGATGACAATTAGCTGGGTGTGGTGGCACACACTTGCAGTCCCAACTACTCAGGAGGCTGAGGTGGGAGGATCACTTGAGCCTTGGAAACAAAGATTGCAGTGATCTGAGATCATGCCTCTGAACTCCAGCCTAGGTGACAGAGTGAGACCCTGTCAAAAAAAAAAAAAATCCCAGCAGATTTATTTTTGGAACTTGAAAAAATGACTCTAAAGTTTGTGTAGCAGAGTAAATAATAAAAAATAATAAAGAATAGACTTGTTCAACCAGATATTAAATAAAATATTGTGGAATAGCCCTGGGCCAGACAGATAAAGGCAATAGAAGTTTAGAACCAGAGTCATGCTAATGAGAATTTTATAAGACAAAGGTGGTATTTTAACTTAATAGGGAAAAGATAGATTATTCTGTAAATAGTCTTAGGAGAACTGACCATTTGAGGAAGTTTGAGTCTTAACTCCAATTTTTGTCAAAATAAGTTATAGTTGGTTTAAACGCATATATTCTTAAGAAATGAAGAACAGGGGTTTGAAGATATTTGAAGAGTTAAGGCTGAGGCTGGGCACAGTGGTTCATGCCTATAATCCCAACACTTTGCAATGTCAGGGTGAAAGGATTGAGCTGGAGATCAGCCTGGGCAACATGGCAAGACCCCCTCTCCTCTCTCTCTCTCTCTCTCTCTCTCTCTCTCTCTCTCTCTAGTTATAGATATACATATACCTACACAAAAAAAGAGTTGAGGTTTATATGGAGAGCTGTGAAGAGAAGAGGTAAAAATTAATTAAAAGCTAGATGGACACATGCTTACATCTCCAGCAAGGGGGTTGATAGGAAAGAATGATAGACGTAGCTCCGTTACTGCTACCTCCTTTTAGGAAGTTGCTTCTGAACATCTAAAGATAACAGTTTTATCATAGCAAAAATGAGTTATTTTTTACTGTCTAAAACATTACATAAACATGTTCATAAAGTTAAGTGAAGTAGGATATAAAATTGGGCCTAGTGTTTATAAAAGTAAATATATTTACATGAAGGAGAAAACAACTCACCTCCCACTCTTACAGCCTCTGCCAGTTTACCATAGCTAGTTTCTTGAGCAAATAATCTACATGTCTTCACCTTTTTTCACTGAATTCATTATAATCTAGATTCTGCCTTCATCATTGCACTAACATTTATCTCCTAGTTGCCAAATCCAGTGGCTCCTCTCTTAGTCCCCAAATTGACCCCTCTGCAGTATTTTGATACTGTTGATTGTTCCCTTGTTGAAACATTCCTCCATTCTTAATGTCCACCAATAAAGAGTTGGTTAAATATAAATTATAGTATATAGTTTTATAATAGAGTATTCTATTGTAGACCAATAAAGTGCAGCCAGTCCTTCCATAAGCATATGCAAACTTCTAAGATATATTAAGTAAAAAAGTAAGGCATAAAATACTGTGTATAATCTGGCCCCTTTAGTAGACAGTGTAAAAAAATCCATATCTATGCTTGTTTATACTTACTTTTTTCTCCCCTGGAGGATACAGCAAACTGTGAATAGTAGAACCCAATTAAAAAAAACATTGAGTGGCTTCTGTGCCAGGCCCTGTGATAATTGGGTATAAAAGACAAAAAAGGCATGTCCCTGTCCTTTGGGAAGGGACATGATAATCTAATGGGACTTCCATCAGCTTCCTTTCTTCTGTTTTGATCTTATCACCCTGCCTTGGTCTCCTCCAATCTCTTCTTCCTTGGTCTACTTCTTTCTTCTCTTCTCATTCTGTGCTTTCTCTGAGTCATCTTTGACTCCCATTACTGAAGTCATGACCTGTGTTCCAGGGATTCCTAAATTCGCATTCACCTCCAGAGTTTCAAACTCATATATCTGTCTGTATATCATATATGTTAGGGAATCTCACTTGGAGTGCCATGGGTGTTCAAAATGATGACATTTACATTTTCATGTATCTACGTCCTAGCACTCTATCAGCCCCATCATGTGTTCCCTCAATAATTCTCCTTGTCATTGTGAGTGGGACAAAATGATAGAATCAAACTAGTCACCCATGCCTAAACCTGGGAACTGTCTTAGCGTTCTTTTATATGCTACTGTTCTCTGACCTCCCCAAACTAGTAAATTTCTAAGACCTGCCCTTCTGAATGTCTCTTACTATTTTCCCTGTGATCTCAGCTTCTTCTTCCCATCCTTCAAATGCTTTGTGTGTGTGTGTGTCGTGAGGGAAGGGAGTAAAATTGAAATTTGTGGAAAATGTACTACCTTGTCTTTCTTGTTGCTTGGTATGACTCCACTACCCTGCTGCCTCCTGGAGCCACTTCTGTGCCAGAGGTCAGAGTGTCCAGGTCTGTGTCCAGATCACCCTGCCTCATCTTCATTATGTAGTTAGCACAAACAGCATATTGGGTGCATAACAAATCCACACTGGGGCTTGGAGCTTCCTTTTAAGCATGAGGATTTTTGGTGGATCCAAATTTACTGTTCAACCTTCCTTGTTTCTACTTGCTTCATTGCTCACTTTGAGAAGGCTTATTCTTTGCTTTGTTAACCGATTCTAATCCTGTGTCTTCTTTCTTTGTCCTTTGTAAACCTGCTTCTTTCTCTTCATCTCTTTTCTTGATCAGAGACACCCAGGAAATTGTTCCTGACCAAGTGAAGTGAGTGCCTTATTGGATCGCATTTGAGTCACCTTATACATTGAAAATCATTTTAAACAACGAAAACCACACTTGTGAACATAGTTTACCTTAGTTGCTTAAAGTAAATATGCTTACAACACAATTTGGACTTAAATATGGAAATTTACAGTTATTCTTTGCAGTTTCCTAGTGAATTACTATTTTTTAGACAGACACTTACAAGCCAACTAAGTATCCAGTGTTTTCACAGATTTCATTTAATCTTTACCATTCTGGGAAAGTTTTCATTTCTTTGTTTTACAGATAGGGAGACTCAAACTCAGGGAATTAGATACAATATCCAAGGTCATCTAGATTCCCAGGCTCTGTCTGCTAGATCACATTTGCTTATGTACTTTTAACTGACTATGACTGGAATATATAATTTTATAATCCATGTGTAGCAACACTGCCTATGTGTTTATTTTCTTTTTTTTTTTTTGGTAGCCTCATTAATGCATTAATGTTCTCTTGTCTGAAGTTGTAAGTTTCTAAGAAAACAAGGTAGCAATGAGAAATTGGACAATGTCTGGAACTTCTTCCTCTGCCTTAATTGTTGTCGTTCTGCTAGATATCGGTTGTAGTGATTGTACACCCAAGCCATAGTAACTTTCTTAAACTAGAGGCTCCTGAAAATATTTTGAAGAGTATTTTTTAACTGTAAGCTGCAATTGAGCAGTAACAAACATTTTTATTTCCTACTGGATTGATTACAGTAGTCATAACATTATTGGTGTCTTCTAAGGGCTCTTTAACATGCTTATTTACTGAAATGTAAATTTTGTAAATTTGAAATGTAAGTTTTGTAGCTTTGTCAGCAATTGAAGTGGTTGATATGTGAACTCTGCAGATTGTATAACCTTCCTTGGATGTTGGGTAACAGTTACAATATAGTAGAAAAGGATACTGAGAGAATGGGGGCAGGCCTACCTTAAATAGAGTGGGGAGGTGGCACTAAGCTAAAACTGCCAGGATGAAAAGAAGTCACACATTAAGAGTGGACAGAGGATATTATCAAGGCAAGACACCGAATGTATAAAATCCCAGAGGCAGGAGAGAGGGGTGTTTCCGAGGATCTGAGAGCTCCATGAACCAGCACAGGTGGTTGCCAGGTTTGGGGTCATGGTATAATCTAAGAGAGGCCATCAGAGGCTCGATCTTGCTGGCCTGGTAGGTCCTGATAAAGAATTTGGATTTTACTTTATTTGCAGTAGAAAGCTCCTGATGGTTTTACCCAGGGGAGTAAACATAATCTTACGGATGTTTTAAGAAGCTTATGTTTGAGGCAAACATTTTATCCTTTGCTTTAACATTTGTTCTCTCTCCTTCTATAATTTTTTTTCTGAACCATTTGAACATGAGTTACATACATCATAACTAAATACTTTGGCTTATTTTTACAAAGAATGGAGATCTCATATAGCTTTAGAACAATTATCAACTTCATAAATTTACATGAACAATACTTTTATCTGATGTACCATCTGTATTCCAGTTTTGTCCGTTTGTCTAATAGTGTTCTTTATAGCAATTTTACCCCTTCCAGGATCCAATCTGGGGTAAGGTATTGCATTTAATCATCATGACTTTAGTATCATTTAATCTGGAGCATTCCAGATTTTGTCTTTCATTATATAAACATTTTTGAAGAATTCAGTTTCTCCCCTCCACCATTAAAAACAAATGTTCCTCATTTTGTGTTTATGTGCTGTTTCCTTGTGATTAGATTGGGGTTATGTATTCTTGGTATAAATTCTGTACAGGGGTGTTGCACCTTCTTTAGAATATCACATCTGGAGGTACATAAAGTCCACCTGTTCCTCATAGGTGACGTTCATTTTGATCACCTGATCAAGATACTGCCTGATTTCTCCATTTTATCATTACTTTTTGTTTTCTCCCTTGCAACTGGTCAACAGCCTGTGGGGGAGCATTTTGTGTCCATGCAAGTATCCTGCTGCTTTCCAGCACTGCCCCCTAGATTGAGCATGATGATTCTTGTCTGATCCAGTCCTTACTATGAAGGTGGCAAAGTGATGGTTTTCTAATTTCCCATTTACCTGTGTTTGCCATTTAGTCCTTGGCATAGACTGTAAACTGAGATCTGGCTTCTCTCCCATTTTTTTATGTTACTGGTTGGACTTGTGGGTTCCCATATTTTTAATGGTTTACAATTCATTACTTAATTATTTTTGAAGTTCAATTGGTTTGGCTGGTGGGATCCCTTCAAGCTGGTTCCTATGCCCTTGTATCATGGTCCCATCATTTTTGTGGAGAGCGCTTCGCTAATTTCCAGCAAAACAAAGTGCTCTAGGCTTATCTTGAACTTACATGTCTGACATCATTTGGATATTTGTCCCCTCCACATCTCATGTTGAAATTTCACCCCCAGTGTTGCAGGTGGGGCCTAGTGGGAG
Source organism: Pongo abelii (assembly GCF_028885655.2). NCBI lineage: Eukaryota > Metazoa > Chordata > Mammalia > Primates > Hominidae > Pongo > Pongo abelii. The sequence goes on along the minus strand of NC_072001.2, from coordinate 104,954,732 downwards.
GTGTCTGGTTCATGAGGACAGATCCCTTATGAATGACTTGGTGCTGTCCTCGACAGATCCCTTATGAATGGCTTGGTGCTGTTCTCACGGTAATGATTGAGTTCTCGCTCTTAGCACCTGTGAGAACTAATTATTTAAAAGAGCCTAGCATCTCTGTCCCCTCTCTCTTGCTTCTGCTCTCCTGTCATGTGACCTTTGTACATGTGGGCTCCCCTTTGCCTTCTGCCATGAGTGGAAGATTCCTGAAACCCTCACCAGATGCAGATGCTGGCACCATGCTTCTTGTACAGCCTGCAGAAGTGTGAGTCAAATATACCTCTTTTCTTTATAAATTATCCAGCCTCAGGTATTTCTTTGTAGCAACATAAATGGACTAAGTCAATGTCCCAGCTCTGGAATAGGCCTTTCTGCCAGGAACCCTTTAATGGGGAAATGTATTAGAGGTCGGGACCTTTATCTCTTGGTTATCTACTTGTAGTTAACCAAATTCATTGTTTTCTAGTTTATTTTCTGTTTCTTTTTGTGATGATAAGCAGATATATACATGTTTTCTATTTTCTCTTTTTTCTTATACAACATGTAACATACTACATGTGTACATTACTGTTTTTTGTTTTTGTCTTTGTTTTTGTTTTTGACAGAGTCTCACTCTGTTGCCAGGCTGGAGTGCAGTGGCATGATCTTGGCTCACTCCAACCTCCGCCTCCCTGGTTCAAGCAATTCTCGTGCCTCAGTCTCCTGCATAGCTGGGACTATAGGCATGCACCAGCATGCCCAGCTAATTTTTGTATTTTTAGTACAGATGGGGTTTCACCATGTTGGCCAGGATGGTCTCAATCTCTTGACCCTGTGATCTGCCTGCCTTGGCCTCCCAAAGTGCTGGGATTACTTGCGTGAGCCACCATGCCCAGCCTGAACATTACTTTTTTTGCTTCATAAAATCTCCTGGAAATCGTTCCATATCAGTTCAGAGATCCTTTTAATTATTTTTTAAACAGCTTCATAGTGCTCCATTTTGTGTGTGTACTATAGCTTATTGAACCAATCTCCTATGAGGTACTTGACAATCACAACTCTTACATTGAATTTGTGTGCATATGCATTTTTGCATTCTTGTATCTTCGGAATAAATTTCTAGAAGTAGGATTGCTGGGTTGAAAAAGAAATGTATATTTAGTGTTATTAGAACTTTGTCATTGCTTTATTTTGCTGTCATTTTTCTCAATTTTTCAATTGAGAATTTATTTCCATTCTTTTGTTTTTATCAATGTAGGTGTTAGAGTTATGAATTTTTTTCTGATTACTGATCTGTGTATTGCATAGATTTGTAGTATTTTCATTATCACTATTTTAAAGAAAGTCTGTACTTTCCTTTTTCATTTCTCCTTTCACTAAAGAGATGCTTAAGAGTTTTAAAATTTCCATGTGAAAGGCTTTTTGTTGTTGTTTTATTTTTAATTTCTAATTTTATTGCATTGGGGGCTGAGGGTATTGTACCTAATATTTCTACTTTATGAAACCTACTGAGGTCTTTCTTGAGCCCTACAAATGATTAATTTATATGAAGAATCTATACATTTGTTTAAGAGGAAGGTGCATCTTCCATTTTCAGGGTATAGTTTATATAGAGAGATAGATATTTATATATACATATTGATAATATGAATATATTCAAAATATCTACTTTTTCATTACATTGTTTGGGTCTTTTACATCCTTACTTTTTTGTGGGGGCACTTGAATGTACTCAGAGAGTGTGGTTTGTTATTTTCCTTTTTTTTTTTTTTTTGAGATGGAGTTTTGCTCTTGTTACCCAAGCTGGAGTGCAATGGCATGATCGCAGCTCACCGCAACCTCCACCTTCTAGGTTCAAGTGATTATCCTGCCTCAGCCTCCCAAGTAGCTGGGATTACAGGCATGCGCCACCACACCCAGCTAATTTTTTGTATTTTTAGTAGAGATGGGACTTCTCTACGTTGGTCAGGCTGGTCTGGAACTTCTGACCTCAGGTGATCTACCCACCTCGGCCTCCCAAAGTGCTGGGATTACAGGCATGAGCCACCATGCCCAGCCTTGTTATTTTCCTTTTATTAGTGTGTTTCTCTTTCTCCTTTAGTTTCCTGTAGTTTTTTTCAAATTACAGGTGTATAGATATTCATAATTGCTATATTTTCATTGTGGAATGTGGCACTTAACATTACAAAATGTTCTTCTTTGTCTTATTTAATGCTTTTTGGCTTGAATAATTTTTTAGTATATGTCTCAAATATTGCATGGGACATATTTATATAAACATTATTTTTTGTTTATCTGAAGTTCAAATGTAAATGTGCACTGTGTATTTTATCTGGCAATCCTAAATACAGAAAAGTCCTAGAAACAAAGACTGCTGCCAGGACCCACATTGTGTGATTTAAATTGCAATTCCCATTAAAATGGACTAGGCCACCTTGGAGAAATGATACATTCCTTGAATATAAGATGAGCCTGGAACATTTTATCCAACCAAAAATCAAGGAAGCAATTAAATTCTCAGGAGTCAACTTAAAGAAGCTTCTGCTCCACAAGAGTGCAGAACCATCTGTAAATCATGGCCAAATTTTACCTTCCTCAGTCAACTGGTCATATAAAACTTTTCATGAGGCCATAGGAGTTGTGATCATCTGGGTGACTTGTTTATGCCAAAAACTCATACATAATCTGTTTGAGCCTGATCTGGCATACGCCTCTTTTATTTAATGATAGGATGCTGCTGTATATACCCAACCTTATGGCTTGATGGGTCAAATAACATTCAATTCATGGAGGGAAACTTGGGTAGCGTGGTAATTTGATGGTCCCTGATGAAGCACTCTCTACTATGGCCCAGTAGCAAACCAGAAGCTGCTTCTCAAAAGCAGAATAGTTAATCCCAACACTTTGGGAGGCAAAGGTGGGAAGATCACTTGAGGCCAGGAGTTCAAGACCAGCCTGGGCAACATAGCAAGACCCCATCACTACAAAAATTTTTTTAATTAGCTGGGCATGGTGGTATGCACCCACCATGTCCCAGTTACTCAGGGGGCTGAGGTGGGAGGGTTGCTTGAGCCCAGCAGGTCGAGGTTGCAATGAGCCAAGATCTTACCACTGCACTCTAGGTTGGGTAAATCTTATCTGCCACAGACATTTCAAGCACCATCAGATCTGTTGTTCATGTGGCCCACATAGAAAAGTAGCTTGCATAGCAGCATTACCTGTTTCAGAATATTCTTAGGTTCTCAGTCTTACTTAACACTGGCAGTCTTGAGTTACATAGTAATTGGCTTAGAAAAATATGTCCAAATGAGGTATATGTTGCCTCCAAAAAGGCCCAAGTAGGCATTATGCCTTTTAGTAAAAAGGAGTAATTTGTTCTCCAACTTGGAACTGACATCTCTAAATGCTCTGAACTACTTAATGCCTAGAAATTTCACTGAGGTGACTGCCCTCTGAATTTTTACATTTGGGGATATATTTCCTTCTCTATGACCTCCACGTGCCTTATCAAGGTGACTATAGTATTTGCTATTTCCTGCTCATCAGGGAAAATCAGCATGCTATCATCAATGATAGGACCACCAGCATGGTATCCTATGGAATACAGCAGCAATCAAAGTCCTTGTGGACTAGATTATTACATAAAACTAAAGAGTTTATATTGTCTTGAGGTGATACCCTGTGAAGGTGTATTGCCAGCCTTGTCAGCTGAAATAAAATGGTGCTTGATAGCCCTTAACTAATAGATATAAAGAAAGAAGTATTAGCCAGCGCAATAGGTGCATATCAGGTGCTAGGGGTTCTGCTGATTTACTCCAACAATGAAATCATATCTGGAAGAGCAGCTGCAACTGGAATCACCATCTAATTAAATGTATATTAATCTACTATAATTCTCTAACATCCATTTGTCTTTTACATAGGCTAAATGTAAATGGGATGGTAAGGTAAGGTAAATGGGGTGTGATGAGAATCTCCACCCCTGCATCTTTCAAGTTCTTGAGGGCAGCAGTAATCTGTGCAATTCCTTCAGGAATGCAGTATTGCTTTTGATTTACTCTTTTTTGTATGTTCATAAAGTTCTAGTGGTTTCTGCTTGGCCTTTCCTACCAGAATAATAGCCTTATGTCCGAGGGTCAGGGAAACATTGTAGGGATTCTGCCAGTTTGGAGTATATCTATTCAAACTCTGCATTCTGGAACTGAGGAAATAACCACAATGTGAGTTTGGAAACCCAATGGGCTCACTGGGTATTGTGTGATCCTAGTTAAACGTGGAAATAACCCAAATTTTCCATCAACAAATGAATAAACAAATTATGGTATATCCATACAATGGAATACTACTCAGAAAAAAAGAAATAACAATAGATACACACAAACATAGGTAAATATCAAAATTATTGTGCCAAGTGAAAGTAGCCAAACAAAAGGAGGACATACTGTGTGGTTCCATTTGTAGAAAATCTAGAAAATGCAGACTAACCTGTAGTGACAGGAGGCAGACTGGTGGTTGCCTAGGGATTGGGAGTGGAGACCCAAGAAAGACAAATTCCAAAGGGTTCCAAGGAAATTCTGGGGTCCATGACATCCAGTGATGTGTTGGTCATGACAGAACGGCAGAAGCAGAAACTCAATGGCACTGGGTTGAGAAATGATGAATAATGAGGAGCCAGTGGGTCCTGTGTATCCAGAGGCTTCCTGAGGAAGGACTAGAAAAGATACAGTGATATTGGTTAGCAACATACTTCATGGAATCTCCTCCTGGGTGCTGTTTGGGATTCCACTTAGCTTAATCCAATGAGCTTGTCCACCTCCGCTCCTTCTCCTGCACTGATTCTGCTCCTGGAGTGGAATTTACCTGCCTTTCCTCCTTGCTAACATCTCCGAACCTTTATTTTCCAGAGCAATTTCTGCCTTTCTCAAACCACACCAGTCCAAGCTAAGCTCTTCCACTTCAGGACTCTTAGGGCATTATTACCTGTATCACATTATATGACATGCTCGATTAAATTCTGCCAAAGTTGAAAAGTACCAGTGTTAAGTGTGTAGAAACTGGCATCAGACTGAGTTTGATTCCCCCTTTGTCATGTAGTGGCTGTGTGACTTTAGTCAAGTAACACAGTCTCACTGTGCTTCAATTTCTCCAGCTAGAAGCGGATATAACACTATCTGTTGTTATGAGGATTAAAGGAGTTACTACTGTTACAGAGTTTAGAACAGTGTTTGTCACATCCTAAGCCCTAAGAATAGTGATAAAAATCAATTTGTGTTCCTGCTCCAGGAAGTTTCACGCTCATGGTTAAGAAGGATACAAAGATATATGTGGCATTTGCCCTAGACTTAAGGAGCCAGTAATTTCGTGCTGGTCAGATTTAGATTTCACAGCGATTTTCTACATGCCCTGGCCCAGCGGCCTCAGTACTTGGGCAACTTTGGCATGAAAGGCCAGAAAGTCCATTTATAATGAATGGCCACTTTTTAGAACGTGTTTGCAAGGCAAAAGAATGGTGACTGCCAGAATTCAAGAGGAGGAAAGGGTGAAGCCTTTTTGGAGAATGCAGATGATGGCCTTTTTGCAAGGTTTTGGAAGATTTTCGTTTCAACGGACTAAAAACTACTGCCAATAGCCTCTAGACAGGCCTCGAAAGGCAGGGGAGGCCCTTCAGACCCCATTTCCCCACTGCCCCTAACCCTACGGTGGGCCTGGCCTCAGGCCCCGCCCCGCCCCTGCAGGGTATCTGGCCTAGGCCCCTCCCCTCCCAGCGCCCCGCCCCGCCCCGCCCAGCGCCCCGCCCCTGCAGCGTATAGGCTTCGGCTCCATCGCCGCCCCATGGCTCCGTCCACGCCCCATCGCCCCGCCCCTCCCCTCCCAGCGCCCCGCCCCTGCAGGGTATCTGGCCTAGGCCCCTCCCCGCCCAGCGCCCCGCCCCTCCCCGCCCAGCGCCCCGCCCCTGCAGCGTAGAGGCTTCGGCTCCATCACCGCCCCATGGCTCCGTCCACGCCCCATCGCCCCGCCTCTCCCGGGAGCCCTGTCTTCTGCCCTGCGCTGAGTGTCCGCGTCGCCCTCGCCGCAGTCGCGGGCACCCCGCTGGGCGTCGGTGCCTGAGGGAGGCCGCGATGGCGGCCGAGGCCCTGGCGGCGGAGGCCGTGGCGTCGCGCCTGGAGCGGCAGGAGGAGGACATCCGCTGGCTGTGGTCGGAGGTCCAGCGCCTGAGGGACGAGCAGCTGAACGCGCCCTACAGCTGCCAGGCGGAGGGGCCGTGCCTCACGCGGGAGGTGGCGCAGCTCCGGGCCGAGAACCGCGACCTGCGCCACCGCCTGTGCAGCCTGCGGCTGTGCCTCGCCGAGGAGCGGAGCCGCCAGGCCACGCTGGAGAGCGCGGAGGTGGCGGCGGCGCAGGAGGCCGGCGCACAGGTAACCGGGCGGTGGGGACACAGGAGAGGACGCGGGCGGGGCGGGCCGAGACGGTGCGCACCGAAAGGTTTTCAACTCCGGGGGCAGGTGCGGGGGCGCCCCGGGGGAGTGCCCGCCCTGCCCTGCTCCATGCTCCCGTGTGGCCTGGGGAGCCGCTGGATTTCCAGCAGTCGCCAGACTTAACCAAATGCTGTTGATTTCTCAATTCGTCTGTTAAAGAGCCTGCCACACATCTTTTTCAGTAGCAGAAATAGTGTTTTCATTTGTTTGAAAAAATGCTGGGGTGTTTAAAACTCGTTATTCTTTCCTTGGGCAGAAAGAGTAACAGCTGCGTATGTAAACTCTTTCATTCCCTCTGGTTCTTTTTTGTTGTTGTTGGGGTTTTTTTTGGACGAGAAGTTTTAGCTTTTTGTGCTCTTGTTTTGGTGGTTTATCTTGAGAGGATAGCTGCATATTTAACATTTTTATTTAATACAGTATTTTATGATTTGTAGAAAGGATAAATTATCTTCTTTTAACATGATAAACTTTCTGAGTCCTGAAGCTTCTCAGGCTGTGAGGTGTTTTGCAGTCCTTTAGGAAGTACAGCTGCTGTGAACTAGCAACATCTTCAGGAAATAGTGCATTTGATGTGGCGGGCAGCAGCCACACATTTTCCAGCCACATTATTTGTTTAAAGTTCAGGACAAAAAGTTTTCAAGAGCACAGTATATTAAATGTGCTTAGCAACAGTGTGACAGGAAGGACTGAACCCTGGAGAATGACTTGCCCACTGAGAGTTGTAGCTGGTGGTCAGGAGAGCCCAGCTATGAGCCTCTAAACACGGGGCACTTGCAGCCTGCTGGCATGACTCTCTTCTTAAGATGTGTTGCTTTTTCTTGCGATTGATATGAGTCATTTATAATTTATCTTTCAGCCTCCTTCTAGTCAAAGCCAAGACAAGGACGTGAAAAAGAAGAAAATGAAGGAAAGCGAGGCTGACAGCGAGGTAAGTTGTTGCTGTGGAAACAATATAAAATACTACCTGTAATTTTAAATATGTGTATATAGTTAATTACCTAGGATTTCCAATAAAAATTACTGATTAAATTATTATTTGGGTCACATTAGTGTATTTAAAACTTTTCAAGCCTTAAATATGAGATGTTTTGAGAAATGAGCTGCCCATATTTAATAAACACGTGTATTTAATCTATTTAAGTTGTGCTAGCAGAGTTGGTTTTTTTGTTTGTTTGTTTGTTTTTTTGAAGATGGAGGTTTGCTCTTGTTGCCCAGGCTAGAGTGCAATGGCATGATCTTGGTCACTGCAGCCTCCACCTCCCGGGTTCAAGCGATTCTCCTGCCTCCGCCTCCTGAGTAGCTGGGACTACAGGTGCATGCCACCAAGCCCGGCTAATTTTTTGTATTTTTTTTTTTTTTTTTTTTTTTAGTAGAAATGGGGTTTCACCATGTTAGCCAGAAGGATCTCGATCTCCTGACCTCGTGATCTGCCCACCTCGGCTTCCCAAAGTGCTGGGATTACAGGCGTGAGCCACCACACCCGGCCTTTTTTTTTTTTTTTGTATTCAGGAAACTAGCTACTTTGCTTTTGTATATAAAGCATTGAAACAACCAGTAAGTATTTATCTAGCATCAACATTTGGTAGGAGTGAAGGAGGAATACCTGGGCCCAAAGAAATTAGTCTGGTTGAGGGATTCAGGCGACTCAGGACAAACAACTAGAGAACAGAGTACGATGGTATACAAGTAAGTGCTGTAATGTGTGACTGTGTACACGTTCTGTAAACAGTAGGAAAGGGAGGTGTCATGGGGGCTGGGCGTGGGGCTGTCTCAAAGAAAAAAAAAAAGGGAGGTGCCAGCGGGTAAAATAGGTAGAGGAGGCAGGCTTTGAGGTGGACCTTTAGAGCTAAGGAGAAATTAGATAGGCAGAGAGGAGCCTTTTGGAGGTGGGAAGTACACATGCTCTTAGTCTTACAGTGGGGTTATGTCCCAATAAAACCAATGTGAGTTAAAAATGTATTTAATACACCTAAGCTAGTGATCATTGTAGCTTAGCCTAGCCTACATTAAAAGTGCTCAGAACACTTAGATTAGCTTATAGTTGGGCAAAATCCTTTAACACAAAGCCTATTTTATTATGAAGTGTTGAATATCTCATGTAATTTATTGAATACTGTACTAAGTGAAAAACAGAATGGTTGTATGGATACTCAAAGTACAGTTTCTACTGAATGCATATGACTTTCACATCATTAAAGTTGAAAAATTGTGGCTGGGTATGGTAACTCACGCCTGTAATCCCAGCATTTTGGGAGGCCAAGGCAGGTAAATCATTTGAGGTCAGGAGTTCGAGACTAGCCTGGCCAACGTAGTGAAACCCCATCTCTACTACAAATACAAAAATTAGTCTGGTGGGGTGGTGTGTACCTGTAATCCCAGCTACTCGGGAGGCTGAGGCAGGAAAATCACTTGAACCTGGGAGGCAGAGGCTGCAATGAGCTGACTTCGTGCCCCTGCACTCCAGCCTGGGCGACAAAGCAAGACTCCATCTCAAAACAACAGCAACAACAACAACAAACCAAAAAGCAACAAAAAAATAAAAATCATAATTCAAACCATGGTAAGTTTGGGACCATCTGTAGAACTGAGAAGGCAGTGAGGGGGTGAGGCTGATTCAGAGCTGAGCAGCTGGAAAACAGTATATAGGCTATATATATTAATCTCATTATGTTCTAATAATTTCTAGGTGAAACATCAACCAATTTTCATAAAAGAAAGATTGAAGCTTTTTGAAATACTGAAGAAAGACCATCAGCTCTTACTTGCCATTTATGGAAAAAAGGGGGATACAAGCAATATCATCACAGTAAGAGTGGCTGATGGGCAAACAGTGCAAGGGGAAGTCTGGAAAACAACGCCTTACCAAGTGGCTGCTGAAATTAGGTAAACCATAGTGTGGAAAAGATATTCAATATTAAGTAATTATACTGAAGCCTGGTGAAAATGTTTTCTTAGGGACCGCTAATATATTACTCCATTCTCATGATACTAAAGGGACATATCCGAGACTGGGTTATTTATAAAGGAAGAAGATTTAATTGACTCACAGTTCCGCAGGGCTGGGGAGGCTTCAGGAAACTTACAATCGTGGCAGAAGGGGAAGCAAGCGTGTCCTTCTTCACATGGCAGCAGCAAGGAGAAGTGCTGAGCAAAGTGGGGGCAAAACCCCTTATAAAACCATCAGATCTCATGAGAATGCACTCACTATCAAAGAACAGCATGGAGGTAACAGCCCCTGTGATTCAGTTACCTCCCACTGGGTCCCTTCCACAAAACGTGGGGATTATGGGAACTACAGTTCAAGATGAGGTTTGGATGGGCACATAGCCAAACCATATCAGCTAAATTTTTTTTTCTTAGTCAGTTGAATAAATTAAATGTATTTAATTTTTTTCCTCTGGCTTCTCCAGGGGCCATGTAAATAAGTAGTTGAATATCAGAACACAATCATTTCCTGTTCTAATAAAAATATATAGGAGAGAAAAAAATCTGTAATTCTTGACAGGCCATTTTACACTGACTATTCATCAATCAAGTAATTTCCATGAGTTTTTACAGGTCTTTTAATTACAGATTGAAGATATATGTGTTAGAGCTATTATCAGTCTTGGAAAAGTACTTTGACCTTTGTAGAAATTAGATACATTAGTGAACTTATATTGTTTTACTTAATGTTAATTCTTAGCATTAAATACAATTGTATAGAAGCTATTATATAAATACAATTACATAGCTTCTATACAATTGTATTAATGCCATGTAAATAAATGTTTATCATTTAAAAAGCAAACTTTCAACAACGGAAATTCTCAGATTTTCTTTGAAAACTATGGCTAAGATTGTATTTCTGATTCATCCTATTATATTGTTAAATGCTCTCCCAACCTATTTTCATGTTTTCCAAGAGGAATGATGTGCTAGGAGAAAACAGGTTTTGAGGCAAGAATAAGTTTGTTTTCTCATGGAGAGTCAGGTTGCATGTTAAATGTGTTGGGTCAGTATTTCTCAAATTGTAGTCCCCAGACCAGCAGCATGGGCATCACCTGGAAACTTGTTAGAAAAGCAAATTTGGGGGTCCCACCTCAAACCCCCTGAGTTGATCAGCCATCAGTGTTTTTATGAGCCCTCCAGGGGCTTCTAATGCAAGCTAACTGTCTAGAAGTGACCAGTCCAGCCTAGTGGACATCTCTGGTCCATGCAGTTATTTATGGACCCAGCTTCCTCCCATCTTGTTGATCTGCTGTCCCCTAGGTAGGGTTTGTTTGTGTCTAGCGGTGGAAGCCGGGTCCTTGCATGGGCCTGCCTGCAGTCAGGAGGAAGAGAAGCTGCAGAACAATGATGCTTTGATGCCAAGACCTCTTAGTGGCTGGCTTCAATTTCCACTTGCATCCTCTTAGCTCACATTTAGTTACATGGCTACGCCTAGCTTACGAGACAATTGGAATATAGCTCCATTGGCCGCCCAGCCACATGTCCAGCTAAAGCATTCATACCATGGAAGAAAGGAATGGCTTATGGAACAACAGAGAGTCTGCCACAGTCTGCCCCTCTGACATCCAGATATCTGTGGGTACTCTTCTTTCAACATCTGACACACTCACTCCCCAAGTGAGACAACTCTTATGTTCCGTAGCTCAAATCCTGGGATTTCTGAGTGATGTACAGAACACCCCCCATCAGGCTGACCACTTGTATTCCAGCAACAAATAAACTAATAGACAAGTCTGCTCACACCACACATGCATACAGTACACAGAAGACAATGACAAAGTGTGTGCTTGGAAAAAAGAAGGAGGAGAAATACAGCAGGGAGTGGTATAGAGAAGTCATCAGATTCTGCTTGAAGCCACTGTGAGGCCCCACAGCCTGGCAGCGGTTAGTGCTTGTGTCAGCCCACCTGTTCATCCTTTGTTCTCTGGAAGCAGCTGTCTTATCCATGATCCCCCATGGGCCCTGATTTTGCACTTTGACAAGTTCAGAGTTGTCCATTACCCTCATTTGTCACATCTGAAGTGCACAAGTTTGTCCTCTTGGGATCTGTGCAGTTTCCACAGCTCAGTTCTGTGGTGCACACTTGGGGCCTGAGGATTCCTTTAAGGACCACATAGTCACAAATATTTGTGAGCTGGGCTTATAATTTGTTTGGCAATACAATTTCCATGATCAGTTAGCCATAGTAGGCTCTGGTCTGTTTGCAGCTAATCCGTTCCACATGAAAGTAATCTCACTTAAAGAATCTTCTAGATAGAGACTTCTCACCCTGTTGTTTCATGCCTTTTTTATTTGGCTCACTCCTGTCTCCTTGTTTAATGGACTGAGATCATATGAAGCAAAGGCTTGTGGGAGGGAGGCACTCTTGCTCTCTAAACCTTGCAGTTCCACTGGCCTCTGTTGTCTGGATTTACATGTGGCCTTTGAGAAGGGCTGTCAATGCCTGTCCCTCCTGCAGTTTGGGAAAGAAGATTGTCTTTCCAATCTTGCATAGCTCCACGTTTCTGAACTTTTAGTCAATTGAATTACAGGACACGGGCAGAGGGAGCCTCCCTATCCCTTCCACCTCTGCTAGCAAACTAGATTGTTTTCATCTGAGATAACTCATTCTTGTAGCTTCTTGCTGAAAGCAACAAGAGTTACCCAGGGTATACCAACACTGTCCCCCCACTCCCACCCCACCCCTTATTTCTATCTCAGCTCACCACAACCTCCGCCCTCCGGTTTCAAGCGATTCTCCTGCCTCAGCCTCCCAAGTAGCTGAGATTACAGGCATGTGCCACCACACCCAGCTAATTTTGTATTTTTAGTAGAGATGGGGTTTCTCCATGTTGGTCAGGCTGGTCTCGAACTCCCAACCTCAGGTAATCTGCCCACCTCAGCCTCCCAAAATGCTGGGATTACGGGTGTGAGCCACCATGCCCGGCCCTACTCTCCCCTTTTATATCTGCTTTCTTGTGTGCTACAAGCACTGTGACACATGGTTTGCCTGCAAGTTTTATCAAATATTTTGTTATACTATCACAAAGGTTATTGGCTCTCCATATGTTAGAATCTGTTTCCTTGTTACTCACTGCCAGTCTGCTAAGCCAGTGCCACTTATTTTGGATTTTTACTTCCAGGTCCTTATTTCTGTATTACTTAAGATATATACTAAGCTGCTACAACAAAGACATCACAAAAAACTCAGTCGCTTGAATATGGTCAAAGTCTGTTTTTCATATAGCAGTCTAGACGTGGGTGGCCAGGTTGACTGGGTGACATGTCTCCATACAGTCTTTTGGGGACCCAGATTTCTCCCATCTTGTTGCTGATCTGTCTGGTGCAATGTTGCCGTTGTCTACATGGTCCAGAAAGAACAGCACATGGGTTCCCATCTACAGAAGGTGGAAGGAGGATGGAGAAGTGCCCTCCACTGTTTTAATGATGAGACACAGAAGTGTTACACATGACTTCTGCTTCTATCCGTTGGCTCCAAACCTGGCCACATGGCCACATCTAGCTGCAAGGAAGGCTGGAAAACTCCTTCTGTAGAAGGGCAGAATAGGTTTGTGGAACACTAGCCATCTGTGACAGCCAGTAAAAATGAAAAGAAAGTTCTGCTTGATTAATAACATCTAACATTTATTAAGTTCTTGTTATCATATGTATACATTATGTAATCCTGAGTATAAATGAATGAGGAAGGTCCTATAATCCCCATTTTGTAGATAAGAAAACTGAGGCCTAAGGAAGCTGAGTAAATTGTCCAATATTTAAACCCAGGTTGGCCTCTCACCTGTGTGGTCCTAACCACAATGCTGTACTGCTGCTCAAGTTAATCACAGAAATGTAAATTAAAAGATTACATTGTAGGCTGGGCACGGTGGCTCACATCTGTAACCCCAGCACTTTGGGAGGTGAAGGTGGGCGGATCACTTGGGGTCAGGAGTTTGAGACCAGTCTGGCCAACAGGGTGAAACCCTGTCTCTACTACGAATACAAAAAGTAGCCGGACATGGTGGCATGTGCCTGTAATCCCAGCTACTCGGGAGGTCGAGTCAGGAGAATCGCTTGAACCTGGAAGGCGGAGGTTGCAGTGAGCCGACCTTGCACTATTGAACTCCAGCCTGGGCGACAGAGTGAGACCCTGTCTCAAAAAAAAAAAAAAAAAAATTACGTTGTAGAGTTGATACAATTTAATGGTACCTAACATTATGAGAACTCAGAGACAAGATACTCTTGTAACTCTGCTAGTAGGAAAATTTTGCAATATATTCTGACAGAAATCACTGAAAATGCATTTCCCTTGACCTAGCAGTTTTACTTCCGGAATTTTTCCTGAGAAAATAATTGAGTAAGATATATGTTCAAGAGTGTTCATTGCAGCATTATTTTTCATTGCTACTCGTCCCCCAAAGTACCCATAAAAAATAATTAAAATGCCTAGCAAATATTGGTTCCTCTGTGACTATTAAATATCATGTTTTGGAAATCTGTCTCCTGTTAAGGAAAATGCTGTGATTTATTGTTAAGTTTAAGAAGTAGGTTATAAAATAACATAATTATGATAGTATTAAATATTTTTTGTTCCTATATATTAAATAACATGGAAAGATATAAACAAAACATCAATGGTAATTTCTTGGTGGTGGAATTATAGGTGATTTTGTGTGTGTGTGTGTGTTTCTGTGCTTTCCAGGTTTCCTTTCTTAACTTGTAATTTTGTCAACAATTTTCAAACAATAAATGTTATTTAAAAGATACCCAAAAAAAGAGAAAGAAAGAGATCAACACCTCACTAGAAGACCATCCTGGCCAGTATGGTGAAAACCCATCTCTACTAAAAATACAAAAGTTAGCTGTGCGAGGTGGCACATGCCTGTAGTCCCAGCTACTCGGGAGGCTGAGGCAGGAGAATCGCTTGAACCCAGGAGGCAGGGGTTGCAGTGAGCCAAGATCGCACCACTGCACTCCAGCCTAGCGACAAAGTGAGACTGTCTCAAAAAAAAAAAAAGAAAATAGGCAAAGGAAGTGGATAGTTCATAAAAGTAAAAATAGCTTGTAAGCATGAACCAAAATTAATAATTAAATCAAAACAACAATTTTCAATGTCACGTTGACAAAGATTTTAAAAATCGGGGTACATGGAAGTGATGCATTCAGATGACATCAGAAATCTGTCAAAGGTACATCCCCTTTGATCTAGTAATTCCAATTCTGTGGACGTGTTCCCAGAAAACAGTCACAGAAGTCGCAGGATGCCTGTGTATAGATGTCTGTGTGATATACTCTATGAGAGCAGAACTCAGGCGACCTCAGTGTGCAGCAGTGGAGGCTTCATTAATAAATGCAATACTTCCAGACTGCTTTGGAAGGCAATCTGAGGCATGACAGAGAAAATGCAAGCCATACAATTATGTTGGCAGCTGCTTTTAAAGACAGCACATGTGTGTGGGTGGGGTGGATGGAGGTAGAAAAACCACTGGATAGAAATGTACCAAAATGTTATAAGTAGTGATTTATGATATTTATGTGTGATTTTTATTTTATCCTGTGGGCTTTCTCAGTTTTCCAAGTTTTTTTTTAAACAGTGAATGTGTATGACTTTTCTACATAAAATAAATATTGCAAAACAAGAAATATCTGTCCTATTAGTTTATGTTTGTACTTTTTATACACTTCAAAAAAAAAAAAAACCTAGAAATTCTTTTACTCTTTTAAGGAACCATTGTAACTATGACGAAGTTAACTCCCAAGTGGCTTTTGTCTTCCTAGTCAGGAACTGGCTGAAAGCACAGTAATAGCCAAAGTCAATGGTGAACTGTGGGACCTGGACCGCCCATTGGAAGGGGACTCTTCTCTAGAGCTGCTTACATTTGATAATGAGGAAGCTCAAGCTGTGAGTATTTAAAAACCAGACAGCCAAACTTTGGGTGGTTATGTTGTAAACTACATTATATAAAAGGCCACATATTGAAGTCACGAATGTTGAGTTTTTTGGGGGTTTCTAAGATTTAAAATTTGAATATTGATGTTTAATAAATATTTGTGGCATGAATGTATACAAATACATGTCAGTTTTTAAAGTAGCCCATATTTATAATTTCTTTCTTTCTTTTTTTTTTTGAGATGGAGTCTTACTCTGTCACCCAGACTGGAGTGCAGTGTTGCCATCACGGCTCACTGCAGCCTCAGCCTCCCCTGGCTCAGGTGATCCTCTCACCTCAGCCTCCCAGCTGCCTGGGACTACAGGTGCACACCACCACACTCAGCTAATTTTTCATATTTTTTGTAGAGACAGGGTTTTGCTATGTTGCCAGGCTGTTCTCAAACTCCTGGGCTCGAGCAGTATGCCTCCCTCGGCCTCCCATAGTGCTAGGATTACAGGTGTGAGCCACTGTGCCCAGCCTTATCGTTTCTTACAATAATCACCTCCTTAAGTTAGAATGCTTTGGTTGTTAAATCAACGTGTGTTTGAAATGAATTGTTAATAGGCCATTAAAAATGGGTCTACTTTATAATTTAATATGTATAGGAGAATTGGAAGAAATTACAAGACTCAAATATCCTCTAAATACTTAACATAATTTTCTATGAAATAAATACCACATTTTTCACATCTGCATGTGATACATGATTTCTGATGTACATTGTCGCCTGAACGTTGCAGTCGCCCTTCAAGCTGTCCATTATCTTCATAAAACCTAATTTATGATTAGCTTAGGTTACAATAATTGCAAGGCTTATGCTAAATTTCTTTAAACTGTAAGCACCATATTATAATTTCTGTTTAAAATATGCAAAGTATAACCATTAAATATCTAAACAGTACACTGTTAATAAAACCATATTTAAAAGTGATTTTCAGAAAGTTCAGTACTGTAAACTGAATTCACAACTCTCCAGCCATAGCTAGCCATGCCTCAGTTTTTATGCACTACTGTCTATGTGATATCTGCGTGTAGATATTGTACAAGAATCTTCAGTACATTCACCATGAAATTTTCGATTTTAACCCCAAAACTTATTTCTTCCTGTTTGCCTGAGTCAGTGCATTACTCCACCACATACCCAATAGCTCAACCCAGAACCTTGGAGGTTTTGTGTGATTCCTCCCCGTCCCTCAACTCCATCTCCAGTGAGGGGTAAGCCCAGTAGATTTTACTTCCTAACATATCTAGAATCTGTCCACTTCTCTCCCTCTCCATTGCCACTGCCTGAGAATCCGCACTCACCTTGTTATAGAACCACCCAAGAAACTGCCTACTTGCTGTTTTGTCCCCTGAAATTCATTCCCATCGAGCTATCAAATGATGTGTGTAAATGTAAATTTAATCATTTTGCTTAAACCCTTTAATGCATCCCATTGCATTTGGAGTAAAATGCAAGCTCCTCCCCAAGGCCTGCATGGTCTCTGGCCCTTCCTTACCTCTCTAACCTTTCTCAAGCTATGCTTTGTCACACCCCCTATGTGTTAGTCACACAGGCCTTCCCGAGTCCCCGTGAATGCAGGACACTCACTGTTTTTCTGTATTACAGAGCCCTGTTCATCTCCTTTTAAACACTCTTCTCGTCTTAGAATTATGCACATCCAGGTTTGTTTATTGCCTGTGTCTTCGCCAATAGGCTGTACCTGTGTGGGGGCTGTGACTATGTCTGTTTCTTCCACTATTGTATACCCAGCACAGTGTTTGGCTCAACAAATATGTAGGTGTGGACAGTGCACCACGTGGGAGATTTGGGCTGATGCTAGCAGTCAGCCTGCCGTCCTAGCAGCATCCAAAGGAGCAGTGCTGTGCCCTAAGGACTGACCCTCTGGGTCTGTCTGCAAATCATATCCCAGCCTACTGCTGTGGGCTGGGATTGCACATAGTGCTCCATCATCTGACTCCTTCTGCTTTGATTCATTTTATCAAACAGCTCTTTAGTTGTAACTTGCTTTCTATTTAATAAAAAGAAAGAAAGTGCTGAAAGATGAGTTGATTATCTTACTCCTTTGGTACCTATATTTATTTGGTGACTTTGGTTAGTTTCAGTTTATCCATAAACTAAAATGAATTCCTTGGGAACTCAAAACAGTATCAACTTTTTAAACTTGGAGGACTGACAACCGGGCTCTGGACTGTGACTGATGAACCCATATATACACTAATCAGGGGTCCCAGGCAGCCAGCAGACGTTCCCTGGCAACACTTTTTTCTTCCTGAGACATCTTTCAAACTTCCACAGTCACATGCTATTCAACACACGAAGACTGCTGTGGAGATGCAGGATCTCATTAACTCTAGTGGTGTCAGGAACACTTCAGTGCTCTGTGTCCAGCTCAGAGAGGGTGCGCCTGGAGAAAAGGAGACAGCTAGCATGAACACTTCAGTGCTCTGTGTCCAGCTCAGAGAGGGTGCCCCTGGAGAAAAGGAAGACAGCTAGCATGAACACTTCAGTGCTCTGTGTCCAGCTCAGAGAGGGTGCCCCTGGAGAAAAGGAAGACAGCTAGCATCTGGCACTCCTTGGCCTTCCCCCTACTCTGGGCTTCAATCAGGTTTGCACACAGCTGCTCTGCTGGCTGTTCTGAGAGATGTTCATCCCTCGTGGCTGACATGCACAGAGGAAATGGGGTTGTAGCCGAGCTCTAGCTGCCACTCTCAGCAGAGCAGCTTCACACTGGCACTGAGCAAGTGGCTCTGGTGGAATGTCAGGGAGGGCTCAGAAAGCATTCTCTTCTAAGTGGGTGTTGAAGATTCTCCTTTCAAGTTGATGTTGCTGCCCTTGGTCTTGCCATTTATCTCCTTAAAATTTTCTACTGGTTTACATCATTTTACTACTAATTTTCCATGACATACTTTTGGTGGCTAATGGCCTGTCTGTCCATGCCATGCAGGTGTACTGGCACTCCAGTGCTCACATTCTTGGGGAGGCCATGGAGCTTTACTATGGAGGCCACCTGTGCTACGGTCCGCCCATTGAAAATGGATTTTATTATGACATGTTCATTGAAGACAGGTAACACACTGAATACTGGCTTGTGAATGCATGTGTTTCAATTGTATTGTTTTGTAATGGTTATATACTAGCTTAGTAACTATATACTGTTGGCCCTTACATAATGTGGGGTTAGGGGCACCGATGCCCATGCAGTTGAAAATCCGAGTTCAGCTTGTGATTCTTCCTAAACTTAACTAATAGCCTGTTGTTAGCTAGATGCCATAATGAAAACATAAACAGTTGAGTACCACATACTTTGTATCTTATGTGTATTATATACTGTATTCTTAAAATAAGCTAGAGAAAAGAGATGTTAAGAAAATCATAAGGAAGAGAAAATGTATTTACCATTCATTTAGTGGAAGTGGATCATTATAAAGCTCTTCATCTTCACGTTGAGTAGGCTGATGAGGAAGTGGAAGGGTTGGTCTTGCTGTCTCGGGGTGGCAGAGGCAGAAGAAAATCCACATATAAGTGGACCCATGCAGTTCTAACCTTTGTTGTTCAAGGGTCAACTGTATTGCATAATATGATTATAGATTGGTTGACCAATTTTGAAAATTATTTTTAGTTTAGAAATGGTCTAAGGCATTTAACTAAACATTATTTTTAGTCAAATCTAGTTTAGATTCAAGAGATACTTCTAAGATTGTTTTCTTTTTTGTCCCCAGAAGAATATGATGTGCTATTTATGTAATCTTGGACTTGCTAGAGCATGGTATTAATTAAGACCAGAATTGAAAGCTTAATTCCTAGAGAGAGGTTAGTTTAATTCGCTCCACGAAAATCAAGGACATCGTTAACCTCAGCCAAACGTCTCACATAGTTGAGTGCCGGACAGGGATGTGTCACAGACGCGTCACATTCCATAGGCCTATGCTTGAATCGTTAGCAAACAGCCAGCCTCGTCCACCTCCTGCCATGAATTCCTCATAGCTCTTAAGGGTACCTCCAGCTGCCACAACCAAAACCTCTGATCCTTCTACTTCCTCCCTCCTCTTCACCACCACCCCACCATCCAGTTGTTTAATCCAGTTCTGCCAATTTTATCTCCTAAATAGTTCTCCCACCCTCCTCTGCTTCTCTCACTTCTGCCTTAAGTTAGCCCCATGGCATCTCTGGCCTGGATGACTATGGTGCATTTTGTCTTTACCTTCTCCTGCACACTGCTTAATGACCTCCCCAACCAAGCATCCAATGCTCTGTAGCTACTACTTACAGACTTGCCCAGTCTGAACCACTATTACTCACAACCGTGAAACTGTTTACCTACAACACTTCTGATCTCAAAGGTGTGGGTTTTTTTTCCACATCAACGGTCAGCGCTCCAACTCTCTGGACACCAACGAGATGTCTAATGATTAAACTCAATTCTGACACTATCTACCCTGAGTTAGTGCAGATCCCCCAGGTCAAAGGCTCAGTCCCACAAGACTGCCCCCAATTCAGATGCCAGCTGGAAGTCTGAGCCTTCCATACTTTTGACCTACAGGCTACAAATCCGGAGTTCCCATGACCCCATCTTTGGGTTCAATAATTTGCTAGACTGGCTCACAGAACTCAAGGAGGCACTTTACTTATCTTACCAGTGTATTATAATGGATGTTACAAAGGATAGAGATGAACAGCCTGATGAAAGAGATGCTTATGGTGAGGTATGTGGGAGGGGCGCAGAGATGCCATGTGTCTCTGGGCGCCATGCCCCAAGCACCTGGATGTGTTCAACAACCTGGAAGCTCTGTGAGTCTCGTTGTTTAGGGATTTTTATGGAGGTTTCATTATAGAGGCACAATTGATTAAATCATTGACCATTGGTGATAACCCAATCTCTAGCCCCTCTCCTCTCCCCAAAGGAGGTGGGTGGGGGTGCTGAAAGTCCCAACCCTTTAATCATGCCTTGGTCTTTCTGGTGACCAGTTCCCGTTCTGAAGCTACCTAGATGACCTAGCCACCAGTTATCTCAGCAGCACACAAAAGACACTCATATCACTCCAGAGATTTCAGGATTTTAAAAACCATGTGCCAGAAATCTGGACGAAGACCAAATCTATGTTTCTTATTGTATCACAGTATCACATCCAGTTCATCTCTTGTTAACACGGCTCCAGTATTCGTTCAACAAGATGTTTTTGCTGCCTGCTGTGTGCTCTGTGCTGGGTGCTGGTGATTCAGCAGTGAAGGAACCAGTCTGTCCTCATGGAGCTGACAGTGTTTGGGGGAAGACAGCAAATGCACAAGCAGCCATCTGCTGCCTGGTGGTAATGACTATAGGAACATCAGCCAGGTGTGGGAGGTGTGTGCCATGACAGGCAGGTGAGCAGGAAGGAGCAGGTGGCATTGAAGCAGACCGGAGTGGAGGGAGGGAGCAAGCCCTGAGGATGGGGATACTTATGACATCTGCGGGGAGAAGGTTCCAGGCCTCTGTGGGACTGTCCTGGTGTGGGGGCATGTGTGGCTTGTTTGAGGAGTGGCAAGGAAGCTAGTGTGGCAGGAGGGAGTGAGCACTGACCAGGGGGTGACTGAAAGGAAGTTAGTCCATGCATAGCGGAGGCTGAGTGCCGCTGGGAGCACCACGACTCTGCAGTCCACACAGATCTCTCCCAGCCTTGGTTCCATAGCCAGTGAGGGCAGGGACTTGATGAGCACTCCATCTGGATCTTGAGCAAAACTAAAGTATGTGAAGGGTAAGGAAGACCGCACAGAAGAACAGGCCTCAGAGGAGCTCACAGTCCACCTGGGTGTCTCCTAGCAGGGTTTCCTGCTCACCTTGCAGCAGAGGAGAAATGAGGCAGGTGGTGGCACCTGTTGATGCCCAGTCTCCTTCATTGAGACACAAGAGTAGTGACTGTATGAACATTTGACTTTCTGAAGTCCTGGAACAATAAGACAGCAGATTCAAATGTGTCACTGCTGAGGCTCCAGGACAAAGGGAAGAGGGAATGCATAATGTCTGGAAGATGGATGTCGGTTCTCTGCTCTTCTTTTTAGAGCAGTGTCCAGCACAGAACTGTCAGCCCTGGAGAATATATGTAAAGCCATCATAAAAGAAAAGCAACCTTTTGAAAGACTAGAAGTCAGCAAGGAAATCCTCCTGGGAATGTTTAAGGTAACTTGGGGAAACTCCTAAACCTCTTACTAAGAATATTAAAAATCAGTGTAGACTAGCTTCCCCACCTTCCCCCAAATAATTAGCTGTTGCTCACCAAATTGTTCTAATTCTGTTAAGCTGCTGTGAGGTTGTTACCAGTTACTTGCTGTGACATTTCCCTCCCCATCTATTTCCTGAACATTTGAGGGGAGACATAGGTAGGTAAAGGGCCAGGTGAATAATTTTCACATGTGTGTTTATAAATCTGATTAATTCTGAGTATTGTGAATATCTGTCCCCTAAATTCAACAATATTTATAATCCCATATAAAATGCTGCCTTTTTCTCTTTTCTGTGGGAGTTTTCTATTAATTTTTGTTTCAGATTTTAACCTAGAGTAACCTGTGTAAAACAGTAACTTTCTCTTTATATTTTTTTGACCAACGACTTAAATATATTTCTGATTTTATGTTTTAAAACATACATATTGGAGAAAACATACATTTTGTTTTTTATTTTTTGGATTTTTTTTTTGAGACAGAGTCTCTCTCTGCCTCCCAGGCTAGAGTGCAGTGGCACTACCTTGGCTCACTGCAACCTCCGCCTCCTGGGTTCAAGCAATTCTCCTGTCTCAGTCCCTCAGCTGGGACTGCAGGCATTGCCACCATGCCTGGCTAATGTTTCTATCCTTTTAGTAGAGACGAAGTTTTGCCATGTTGGCCAGGCTGGTCTTGAATTCCTGACCTCAAGTGATCTACCTGCCTCAGCCTCCTGAAGTGCTGGGATTACAGGTGTGAGCCACCGCGCCCAACCAAAAACATGTATTTTGAAAACACAGTATTATTAGTTTTGTGGGCTTGAATAAAAAAATAGAGTTGGTTTTGGTAAAAAGTTTCAGTATTTTTTGTGCAGTAAAATACATAACATATAAAATTTACCATTTAATCCTTTCTAAGTATACAGTTCTGTGGCATTAAGTACATTGACAATGTTGTCAAACCATCACCACCACCCAGCTCCAAAGCTTTTTATCTTGCCAGTCAGAAACTCTATACCCATTAAACATTAGCTCCCCATTCCCACCCTGCCCCCAGCCCCTGGCCACCACCATTCTACTCTCCGTCTCTGAATTTGGTTCCTGTAGGCACTTCATATCAGTGGAATCATGACAATATTTATCCTTTTGTGACTGGCTTGTTTCACTCAGCAAAAAGTCCTCAAGATTCATCCATATTTTAATGTGTGTCAGAATCTCCTTCCTTTATAAGGCTGAATAATATTCCATTGTACAGATAGACCACATTTTGTTTATCCATTCATCCACCTATAGACACTTGGGTTGCTTCTACCTTTTGGCTGCTATTGTGAACAATGCTGCTGTGAACATGGGTGTGTAAAGTTCTGTTTGAGTCTCTGCTTTACTTCTTTTGGGAATATACTTAGAAGGGGAATTTCTGGATCCTCTGGCAGTTCTGTTTTTAAGTTTTTGAGAACTCCCCATACCATTTGGTGCAGTGGCTACCCCATTTTACAGTCCCACCAGTGATGCACAAGGGGCTCAGTTTTTCCACATCCTTGCCAACACTTGTTTTATTTTTTTTAATCATAGACATCCTAATGGTTGTGAAGTGGTATCTCATTGGGGTTTTGGTTTTGATTTGCATTTCTCTAATGACGTAGTGATGGTGAGCATCTTAATGGTTGTGAAGTGGTATCTCACTGGGGTTTTGGTTTTGATTTGCATTTCTCTAATGACGTAGTGATGGTGAGCATCTTAATGTGCTTATTGGCCATTTGTGTATTTTCTTGAAGAACTGTCTTTGGAGAAATGTCTGTTCAGCTCTTTTGCCCATTTTTGAATTAGGTTTTTTGTATTTGAGTTATAAGAGTTCTTGATATATTCTGAATATCCATTTCTTAACAGATATGTGATTTGCAAATATTTAATTCTGTGGGTTGCCTTTTTTGTAGCTACTTTTAAGAACTAAACACAATCTTTGTTAAGGAAAATGATTTGATGTGAATATATAGATATGAAACAGCTAAATCATACAGATATGGGTTTTTCTCCCAACAGCTAGCTCCTTTAAATAGTTATTTAATATAAAGTGCCTTGTATACCCTGATAATAATGATGGAAGCAGAAAAGAAAGGAAAAGGAAAAGAAAAGAAACCCTTAGTTTTATAAATATATCATCATTACTATAAACTTTGCTTTTATTTTTATACAAATTAGTAATAAGCTGTGTCCTGTCAGAATTTTATTGATTAATGTAGTTAAAATGAGATCTTCTAGAACAGTACTGCCCAATAGAAACGTAATGGAATCCACAAGTCTGAGCTACATGTGTAACCTTACATTTTATGGCAGCTACATTTTAAAAGTAAAAGCTGCAATTAATTTTAACAAATTTTTTAACCCAATATATAAAAAGTATAATTTCAATGGTAGCCAGTATAAAGAATGATTAATGAATGATTTTATTCTTCTTTTTGCAACATTATACTTCCAAAGTCCAGTGTGTTTTATACTCACTGCACATCTTCTTTCAAATTAGTGGCATTGGAGGCCAGGTGTGGTGGCTCACAGCTGTAATCCCAGCACTTTGGGAGGCCAAGGCAGGTGGATCACTTGAGGTCAGGAGTTTGAGACCAGCCTGGCCAACATAATGAAACCCTGTCTCTACTAAAAATACAAAAATTAGCACATAGTAAAAATAGAAAAAATAAAATACAGGCATGGTGGTACATGCCTGTAATTCCAGCTACTCGGGAGGCTGAGGCAGAATCGCTTGAACCTGGGAGACAGACGTTGCAGTGAGCCAAGATGGCGCCACTGCACTCTAGCCTGGGTGAGGGAGTGAGACTCTGTCTCAAAAACAACAACAACAACAACAAATTAATGGCGTTTGAAATTCCCAGTAGCCACGTGGCTTGTGGCCTCCATGCTGCACGGTGTCGCTCAAGGCTGTGAGCTGTTTGTATCCCTCGTGTCTCAGCACCTAGAACATCAGTAGATGACCTTTCAATGTTTCTTGAAAAAAAGTAGAGTTGTTTTCTTCATTTAAACGTTGTGTGTAATAATGTGTAAATATGTTTTGCTTTGTAGTACAATAAATTTAAATGCCGCATTCTGAATGAGAAGGTTAACACTGCAACTACCACCGTGTACAGGTTTGTGTCCACACGTTAAATGCCGCTCAGTGGTAAACTTGAAGGTGTTAGCAGTAGAGGCCGAGTTTGTTTTCTGGTTGGAGATCGATTTTTCAAGTTGTGTAGTTGATGTTCTACTGTAGTTACAATCTTCAAAATGTTTTCACTAAGGAGAAATGATTATTTTCCCCTTTCTAGTAATCAGGACAGTACTGAGACCCATATTTTGTTTCCTGGGTGTCAGCTATAACAGGATTTTTCTCCATGTGAGTGATACTTTTGGGAAAGGAGTTTCTATTCTGTCCTTCCACGTTCCTATTAATGTGGCAGTGGGGGCCATTACAAGCCATCTCCTCGGCAGTGATTCTCTGCCTCATACTTACTGTCCAGAGTGCAAGTGTAGAAGAGTCTGCCCCATTGTCCAGAGTCCAAGTGTACAATCTTCATGCATTAGCAGGATACTCATGATGAGACAAAAAGAAAATACTGGAAAACAAGGGCAGGATCAAATGTAAGAGGAGACAAGCGAAGTTAATACCAGAATCACTTAGCTCTGTTCGTTTAACCTCAGGTTCCTGAGCGCCTTTTTATTTATTCATGTGTATACGCCTTATATGTAATTGCTGTTCCCCTTTCCGTGTGTTCCGGCCATCTGGGTGCTGCGAGGACTATCACAGTACCGGCTTAGAAGACCTGGTATTTATTTAATTATAACCACAGATATTCTCCCTCGTGGTACTTAGTTTCCACAGTCAAGGACTTATGGTTCTCTGGTTTAATTGTACTGTAAGTAAAATCATATGCCTTTGTGCAAAGCTGTGCACGGTGCATTTCTTTAAAATAAATGAAAATGTAGAAAACAGGCTTAAGTTTTAAATTTCTGGCTTCTCATGCTTGAGCTGTTGGGTTTTAGAACCTTACTTAGGTCAATATTGACACTTTTTGTAGTTTTTCAGTTTGAATGGCTTGTATTTAATTTTTGAAAACAAAAAAAGTAAAGCTTTTCTTTTATGGCTTTCTTTTCTTTTTTTTTTTTTTAATTTTTTGAGATGGAGTCTTGCACTGTTGCCCAGGCTGGAGTGCGATGGTGCAACCTCAGTTCTCCGCAACCTCTGCCTCCCAGGTTCAAGTGATTCTCCTGCCTCAGCCTCCCAAGTAGCTGGGATTACAGGCACCCACTACCATGCCCAGCTAATTTTTTATATTTTTTAGTAGAGACAGAGTTTCACTATGTTGGCGAGGCTGGTCTCGAATGCCTGACCTCGTGATCCACCCGCCTTGGCCTCCCAAAGTGCTGGGATTACAGGTGTGAGCTGCCACACCCGGCCCTGTGGCTTTCTATTTAAAGGTTAGAGTATTGAAGCCTTTCATGCTAATTTGGCATTCCTTCCTTTCATCTGAGTGTTGCTTACAAGCTCTCTCCCTGGAAAACAATACACAAAGACTGGCCATTGAAAGAGATGACATTTTCGTGTTTGCCAGTCTGTAAGCCAGTCCCTTTTTGTATTCATTGTAATTTTTAAGTTTTTAATCAGAGAATTGCATAGTTTCTTTCAGAAGATGTTCTGTGGTTTTTGAATCCAGAGGGCAGAGTGGACTCTGAGGCTAGATGAATCGCCTCTCTCCTTCACCCTAAATTAAAAATGGCATTGCTACATATAAATAAGTGAAGCTCTACCTAAAACATAGGATATTATGGCTTGTAATGAATAGTCCAAAACACTGTAACTGTGCCTGAGCGTGTCCTAAATATTTCATTGTAGGTGCGGTCCATTAATTGACCTTTGCAAAGGTCCACATGTAAGACACACTGGAAAAATTAAAACCATCAAAATTTTTAAGGTAAGGATTGATTTTTTTTGAATACAGCAAACTTAAGGTGCACTAGCTATTAAAGGATTTCAATCGTATCTTGTAGTCTGAACATCATGATATTTTAAAATATTTCATTCTTATTTGATGAAAACTAATAAAATCATTTAGAATTTTGATAATTAGAACACTATAGGTAGCTTTTATCATTTTACCTTACTGTAAGTGTTATAACATTTCTTTTTCATACAATATTTTATTTTATTTTTTATTTTTCTGGGACAGAGTCTTGCTGTGTTGCCCAGGCTGGAGTGCAGTGGTGTGATCTTGGCTCACTGCAATCTCCGCCTCCTGGGTTCAAGCGATTCTCCTGCCCCAGCCTCCTGAGGAGCTGGGATTACAGGCGTGCACCACCACACCTGGCTAATTTTTGTATTTTTAGTCGAGATGGGGTTTTACCACGTTGGTCAGGCTGGTCTCGAACTCCTAACCTCGGGTGATCCGCCTGCCTCGGCCTCCCAAAGTGCTGGGATTATAGGCATGAGCCACTGCACCTGGCCTTCTTCATACACTATTTTAAAGTATTGTTCTGTATACTGTGGTTTTCTTGAGTAGCCCTGATGTGAGCCAGAGTGTTTGTCTGCATGTGAAAGTAACGCACTGCGGGATAAAGAGAACAGCAGAAGGGATGTGATGTTGTAATGGAGAGAACATCGCTCTGGGATTAGGAGGCATGGGACTCACTTGCCAGTCCCAGCCTTTCTTGGCTTTGATTTTCTTACAGGTAAAATGGGGCTGGCTGATGGCACTGTTCTTAATCATTGACTGTAGGTCAGCAAGACCAACCTTTACTTCCCTATACCTACTGTCTGTTCTGCCCCGTCCTTGGTGATTATGATTGCTGCTTAGCCTTCCCTCCTGTCTGTGCGCTCTCACTGTCATTCCCAGAATCCGTAGCAGACTCTACATAATTTGCTGGTTAATGGTGTAATTTAGGCTGGGAAGGTTTTGTTAGAATCCATTTTAAGATTGTTCCCAGCACTACAAAAAGTCTTCTTTAAACTTTGTTGATTTTGTTTGTTTGTTTGATTTTGAGAGAAGGTCTTGCTTTGTCACCCAGGTTGGAGTGCAGTGGCACAAACACTGCTCACTGCAGCCTCAACCTCCTGGGCTCAACAGTCCTCCTGCCCCAGTCTCCTGAGTAGCTGGGATTACAGGCGTGTGCCATCGTGCCTGGCTAGTTTTTGTATTTTCTGTACAGATGGGGTTTTGCCACGTTGTCCAGGCTAGTCTCAAACTCCTGAGCTCAAATGATCTAACCACCTTGGCCTCCCGAAGTGCTGAGATTATAGGCATGAGCTACCATGCAGGGCCGCTTTGTTGATATTATAGTGGAAAATTGCGTTCATATTTAAGAGCAGTTTTACTTACAACTGAATGTTTGATGTATTTACCAAAATCCTGTTTGATATTTAGAATTCCTCAACATATTGGGAGGGCAATCCCGAAATGGAAACATTGCAGAGGATCTATGGAATATCCTTTCCTGATAACAAGATGATGAGAAACTGGGAAAAGTTCCAAGAGGAAGCAAAGAACCGAGATCACAGGAAGATTGGGAAGGTATGCCCCACATCTTAATCACTAGAGATGGAATCATGAGCCAACATAGGAATGTTTCTGTCTCACAAAACTAAATTGCTTTAAAAATAAGATTTCTTCTTCTTCTCTTCTATTTTGCTGGCACTCATAGTCTGCTGCTGAGTTCTTTCATTTTAATACCCCAGATGTCTTCTACCCTCTTTCCTTCCTATATCTTTTATTAATTTTTGAAAATTGTACCCTCCTCTTATTTGTGTCATGATATAAAAATAAAGTTGTTTTTGGTGAAACCCCACCTCTACTAAAAATACAAAAAAAGTAGCTGGGCATGGCAGTGCGCGCCTGTAGTCCCAGCTACTCTGGAAGCTGAGGCAGGAGAATCACTTGGGCGTGGCAGCAGAGGTTGCAGTGAGCTGAGATCGCGCCACTGCACTCCAGCCCGGGCGACAGAGTGAGACTCAGTCTCAAAAAAAAAAAGAGTTGTTTTTCACATTCTGTGCACTTCATAGCATCCTTTGTATCTGGGAGACAGAGCAGCGTGTAGAAGGAAAAACTCAAATTGGAAAGCAGCTCGGCCTGAGCTTTAGGCCCAGTCCTTGTACTCACTAGTTGTGTTAGATGATGGGCAAGCCCCATGTCCTTGTCTTCCTTGCTGGGTAGCCTTGCAGGGTGGCTGTGAAGACAGAAACTGGGTGATGGTGCCTGGTACAGGATAGGCTCTCAGTAAGTGACAGCCAGGATGATGATCATCATCACCTAAAGCCCACCTCCTGCGATGAACTTTTTTGGTCTTTTTACCATGTTGTCTCCCCATGAGTGCCATACTCCAAGTGCGCCAAGTAAGAAAATTCGCAGAAAATAGCAGAAGGTGAAGTAAAAGCTAAGTTCAAAGCTAATTAGGCATAAATATGAATGGAAATTTTACATATGCTGTTGCATGCATTTAGGTATAAGTGTTGAATGGCCTTGGAATGTCTGTTACTAGAGAAGATGGAAATAACTGAGTATTATATGTTTTATTCCCAGCATATCATGTGTGTGCAGTAAATATTAAGCAATAGCAGATGACATTTGAAATGCAATTATTGTTTCAATATAGGAACAAGAACTTTTCTTTTTCCACGATTTGAGTCCTGGAAGCTGTTTTTTCCTTCCCAGAGGAGCCTTCATTTATAATACACTTACGGATTTCATACGAGTAAGTTAACTTTAAAATGTTTTATTCTTATTCAGTTCCAGTTTACATTTTTACTATTTTCTGTCATAATAAAGTGGTCAAGCATTTCCATTAATTTTACTTTGGTAACATTAATAAGAATTTTGAGGTTAAAAGTGAGATACTGGCCAGACACGGTGGCTCACACCTATAATCCCAGCACTTTGGGAGGCCGAGGTGGGCAGATCACCTGAGGTCAGGAGTTCAAGACCAGCCCGGCCAACATGGTGAAACCCTGTCTCTACTAAAAATACAAAAATTAGCCGAGTGTGGTGGTGCACGCCTGTAATCCCAGCTACTCGGGAGGCTGGCAGGAGAATTGCTTGAACCTGGGAGGCAGAGGTTGCAGTGAGCTGGGATTGTGCCACTGCACTCCAGCCTGGTGACAGAGCAAGACTCTATCTCAAAGGAAAAAAAAAAAGTGAGGTACTAGATTGTACCTTCTAATAATAACATGGAGATAATTTCTGTTTTCCCTGAATACATTCCTGGATTTCATAAAATTCACTTTTTGTCCATATAAGTTTCTAAACCATGTAGAATATAAAGGTAAGCATTAGACTAAGTGTGGCACTCCCTGTGAAAAAGAAGAAAGGAGAAAGTGCCATCTCTGGTACAGAGTGTTAAACCATGAAGCATTGCTTCTCCAAATGTGCTCCATGGGCCACTGATGCTTCCCTTTGCCTATAGCATGACTCCCAGGTGATTTGGCAGCTGCAGAGGAAAGAGGAAAAAACCAATAGTGCAAAATACCTACCTGTAATACAAGTTCATAGGTGGGAAAGTCTTTAGTATTTACATGATAAGGACTGTGTAGATAGTGTTCAGAGGTGATCCGGGTGGACTACTGGGATTACATTTCCATGCTTGCACTGTTTTGTCTTTCCTATAATCATTACCTAAATTTTTCATTTACTTAGATTTTTATGTGCCTACCACTAATTCATGCTCAGATTTCTCTCAAAAACTACAAATCTCCTTGCAACATATTCTGTGATGATTCAGGTAATTGCTCAGTAATTTTTTTTTTCAAATTTGGTCCTACTCCAGAATTAACTTGCTACTAAGATTCTTGCAAACCTGATGGCTTAGGACTTCTTTTCATCATCATCTTGGCCGCTCCCCTCATGTCTCTTCCTATGCTGAGTCCCTTTTCCTGGTCCCTGTCTGTCTCTTCATTGCTTATCTTTAATTCTCATTTGGGGATCACTTTCTTCAGTAACTTTCTGAGAAGAGAATCCATGGCATGTGGCCTGCGCTGGTTATCCTCTGTTTGCTTCTCCAGTCTTTTTCGCCTTCCTTTTCTTCTTGTGCGGTGCCCCTGGAGGCTGACCTCTCTGTATTCTATCACCTGGGGTACACATCTTCCAGTAGGGACTGGCCAATGCAAGGCAGTGGTAGGAGATCAGAGGGCGGTGGAAGAGACTTGAAGAATCACTGAAGATTATCAGAGATTTAGATTTAGGCAGGTGGTGATGACCATCACAGCTGCAGATTTGGATGTGCTGTCTTTTCTGGAAAATCACCATGGCCCCTGGCACCTTGTACTCTCAAGTCGGGAGTACAATAGATGGAGAATAAACGGAAAGCTTTTACGGTGGCATTAAGGGGATCTCTTATTTTTTATAGATGCAAGACAGATGTGGCTGAGGAGCAGGAGCAGGGCCTGAGTGTGAGGGTCACCAAACTGTAAAGGCATTTAAATGCACAAACCCAATGATCTCTTATTCTAAGGTAAGGGCACTGCTTAGGAAGGCATGGGTCCCTGAGGCTTGGAATGGGGATATTTGACAGACACAGATGACACTGAGAACTTTGAATTTCTAGATACCTTTGTCTGAAGGAATTGGCCTTACCCTGAAAAAAACCGTTTAGGGAACTCAGCTGTTTTTTCTGTTGGTTTTTTGTTATTATGGTTGTGTCACTTCCCATATCAAGTAATATTTTATTAGATGCCAAATATGATATTTAATTTAAGTGTAGAGGCTCTAGATGATGTTATCTCCCACTGGAGCATTCACCCTCTGCCACTATTAAAGACTGATCATTCAGTTCAATCAGAGATTGCACTGGGTTAGGGCTGGCTCCCATTTTAATAAGATTCAACTTTTGATTCCTTTTTCTAGGCCATGACCCCCTTGGGTTTCCAATTGACAGGCTGGTGGGTCTATGTCTTTTCAGCCCCAAAGGACTGTAGGGAAGTCCATTGTACTCTTCCAGCGTGTTCTTTTCTTAACAAATAATTCCAGGGCTCATCTAATTGCTACATTGGCTCAAAAATCCAAGATGTCATCTGAATCAGGCCTAGATGCAGATGAGGCTCCTCAGGTGCAGTTTCTTGGGAGCAGATTATCAAGTACGTTTCCTCTACATTTTAAGACCTGTGAACTAAAAACTCAAGTTATCTATCAGCCACCTCATCCTCCTATCTCCCTCACATTATAAAATGGTGCTTGAGGAAAATAATGCAGTAGATAGTCTTATTCAAAAAGGAGGGGGGTAGAGTAGGAGGCACATAGTAGTCACCATCTGTAGAAATTCTGGTATCTACCAATCATCACTGCCCCAGGGTCAAAAGATACACTTTGATTAAGATCCAGTTTTGCTCTGCCTGGCTGTGATTCTGCCCTCTAAGTCATCCTTTCTCTTCCATAAGAAATGGCCCATATGTGCTTTAGGGTAGCTTTCTTTTAAAAAAAAAAAATTTATTTATTTTATTTTTTATTTTTTATTTTTCTTTGAGATGGTGTCTCGCTCTGTTGCCCAGGTTGGAGTGCAGTGGCATGATCTTGGCTCACTGCAACTTCCTGCCTCCCAGGCTCACGCCATTCTCCTGCCTCAGCCTCCCAAGCAGCTGGGACCCCAGGCGCCCGCCACCACGCCAGGCTTTTTGTATTTTTAGTAGAGACAGGGTCTCCCTGTGTTAGCCAGGATGGTCTCGATCTCTTGACTTCGTGATCCGCCTGCCTCAGCCTCCCAAAGTGCTGGGATTACAGGCGTGAGTCACCGTACCCAGCCTGGGGTAGCTTTGTTCTCAACCTGATTCATTCCTGTAGAAGGCTGGGGGGATCCAAAGCCCTCATTTCATTTTGTGCTGCCTTTCAATCTAAGCTAGTACAATTCCTTTAAAAACTTTGTGAGGCCTTTTCTATAAATTTATCATCAACACGGTTAGATAAAAGCCACATCCACATCTTTCTGACACAGATCCTTCTTTGCCTAGGCGGCTAGTATGAGACAATAGTATGCTGCAGAGTCTTCAAAGCCTTCGTGTTTAACTGAAAGGGTCTACAAAGCACACTCCTAAGACTTTCAGAAGCCTTACTAGATGCACTTACAGTGGATCATTCTGAGGTTTTCACAGAGTGCCTTACAGCCCCGCCCTTAAGATCTTTACCATAAGACTGTGTGCTTTGATGATTATAATCTGAATTTGATCCGTGTCCTGAAGCCTCATGAGTCTTTTTTGGGACAGTCTAAGGATAAGAAGGTTTCATTTTTGAACCCAGCATGTCCTGGTGGCTTTATGTTTCCTCTAAACTTGGCTCAAAAAGTTAATTAGTTTCACCTTTGGTTTATACCTCTTTTCTTGTATTTTACCGTACGGAGCCAAAAATCGGCTGTCATTTTCTACGTTCTGCCTGGACATCTCCCCAGCTAAGTCCATGAGTTCTTTGGGTACCCTTTCTGTTTCCGTGTTACTTCTGGTGACAGTGTTACCCACCATCTGTTTCTGGCACCTCGTAATAAGAATCTCTTCTAGCTTCTGCCCACCACCTGGCCCCAAAGATACATGTTTTAGGTTATTGTTATGTCAACTGAAGAATCATGAGATTCATAAAATTATAAAGGATAGCTTCATTTCTTCTGAGGGGTTGCAGCCTGAAATCCTGCAGGCTGGGAAGCTTCGTAGCTTCTGGCAGAAACCAGAAGCAGGCATTTCAAGGGAGGGAAAAGTAAGACAGGAATTTATGCTGATGAGATTGGCCAAGTATAAATATTTAACAGGTTATAAGAAGAGCTATGAATATTCACAAAGGGGGCACATGTATATACATAGTAAGCAAACATGCATGTTACATGCATCCCTTGTTCACTTTGGGGTGGAGACTTAATGCATTTAAATTAGGCTGTATAACCAAAAGGTCAAATGGAGGACACAGAGGCATCCTGTGTGCAGCCTTTATAAACCAACCAGAACCAGTACATGGTGAGTGGTCTTTTAACAGGAAGGAATGCTGCTCAGTTGTGTAAATCAGTGGTGGAACAAGTCTTTCAAAAGGGCTTGTTTCTGTTTAACTCTTAGGAAAGAAAGGCTAATGGTTGTTAGTGACAGAGTGGGTATAATTAGGCATGTCCAACCTCCTGTCACTACCAGTAACTCAGTTTTTAAGGTTTCTCTGGGGTCCTTTGGCCAAGAGGGTGTCTGTTCTGTCAGTTGGGGAGCTTAGGATTTTATTTTTATTTCTCAGTTATAGCAGTACCTACATCCAGTGCAAAATTCTGTTCTGGATGGCTATTGCAGCATAGCAAAGTATCCCAGAACTTAATAGTTTAAAACTGCTATTTCATCATTACTGTCTTTCATAGTTCCAAATTTTAGGCTCCTCTGGGTGGTTCTTGGATTGGGTCCCTTACATGACTGTATTCAGGTAGAGTCTCATGCCAGGGTTATTGATTGAAGAATGTCCCCTTCCCATCATAGAAAGACGAAAAACATCAGGCATTGGCAAGAATGTGGAGCAAGTATAACACTTACTGCTGGTAGGAATGTAAGTAGAAGTACTTTGTAGCAGTTTGGCATTTCTTATAAAGATAAACATGCCCCACTTTTTTTTTTTTTTTTTTTTTTTTTTTTTTTTTTTTTTTTCCGAGACAGAATCTCGCTCTGTGGCCCAGGCTGGAGTGCAGTGACACGATCTCAGCTCACTGCAAGCTCCGCCTCCTGGATTCATGCATTCTCCTGCCTCAGCCTCCCGAGTAGCTGGAACTACAGGCGCCTGCCACCATGGCCTGGCTAATTTTTTTGTATTTTTAGCAGAGACCGTGTTAGCCAGGATGGTCTCAATCTCCTGACCTCGTGATCCACCCACCTCAGCCTCCAAAAGTGCTGGGATTACAGGCATGACCCACCGCTGAGCCCGGCCTTTTATTTTTTTATTTTTTTATTTTTTTCCTAAGACGGAGTTTTGCCCTTGTTGCCCAGGCTGGAGTACAATGGCACGATCTCAGCTCACCACAACCCCTGCCTCCCAGGTTCAAGTGATTCTCCTGCCTCAGCCTCCCGAGTAGCTGGGTTTATAGGCATGCACCACCACACCCAGCTAATATTTTTGTATTTTTAGGAGAGATGGGGTTTCTCCATGTTGGTCTGGCTGGTCTCGAACTCCCAACCTCAGGTGATTTGCCCGCCTCAGCCTCCCAAAGTGTTGGAATTACAGACGTGAGCCACCACGTCCAGCCCCCACTTCTAATTATCCCAAGATAAATAAAAACATATGCCCACATCTACACAGAGACTTGTATTTGGATGTTCATAGAAGCGTTACTTATAATATCACAGAACCAGAAACAACCCCAGATTCAGCTTGTGAAAGGATAAACACAATGTGGTAAGTCCATGCTGTGGAATACAACTCAGCATTTACAAGCAGTGAGATACTAATACACACATGAAGGAGGAACCTCGGAAGCATTGTACTAAGCCAAATAAGACAGTCAGAGAATACATAAGGCACCATTCCATTATATGACATTTCAGAAATGCCAAAACTATAGTGACAGAGAGATGATCAGGAGTCCAGCGGGCGGAGAGAGGGGATTGACTCCAGAGCGTCAGGAGGGAACTTCCTGGAGGGTAGGAATGTTCCGTATCTTGATTGTGGCAGAAGTTACGTGGCTGTATACGTTTGTCAAAAGTCATTGAATTGTACACTTAAAATTGGTGCATTTTATGGTGTGTAAATTATACCTCAATAAAGCCATTTTGTGGTAAAATACACATAATATAAAAATTTACCATTTTAACTATTTTTAAGTGTGCAATTCATTCTCACTAAGTACGTTCATGTTACTATGCAGCCGTCATGGTCCATCTCCAGAACTCTTCATCTTGCAAATCCGAAACTCTCCAGGACTTTGTCATCATCCTACACTTAATCTCTGTACCCACTAAACACTAACTTCCATGCCTGCCTCCCCCAGCCTCTGGTAACCACCATTCTCGTTTCTGTCGCTATGAAATTGATTATTTCTAGGTGTCACATATAAATGTGTTCATAGGCTATTTGACCTTTTGTAATAAAACTATCTTTTTTAAAGTCGACTTTGGTGTTGACATAGGCAAGCTAGCTTTCTTACATTAGTGTTTGCATGATATATCTTTTCCTATCCTTTTATTTTCTGCCTCTGTTTCTATATTTAAAGTACGTTGCTGGAGAAAAGAATACTGTTGGGTCTTAATATTTTTCAGTCTATCTGCCTGTGTCTTTTTTCCTCTCTGCCCTCCTCCATGTGCCCCAGGGTCCTCCCTGAGGTTCCAGTTGGTTCTATTAGTCACCAGCCGGTAGAGGGTGTGCTTGTGGGACAGACTCTCAGTCACAGCTGGGCTGCCTCAGGTGCCATGGTCTGGTCCAATATCAGTAGCCTTTGGCTTGGTGCTGAGTCCTAGTCCAGTCAGTAGTAGCCAGAGTGCTGGGGCTACATGGTGCTGAGCACAGTGGAATATATGGCTGCATTCCACCAGGAAGCATCCTTTTCCTCAGAACTGGAACTGCTGCATTTCTGTGGAAGGGATATAGGAGGCCAGGATGGGCTGGGTGTGCACACTGTTCCCACTGAGGGAAATTTCAGGATTTCTGAGTTTTTGACTCAGGTAAAATGACCTCCACTTAGGTTTAAGTAAAGGCAAGTGAACTTTTGTTTGTATGTTGGTTACTGTGTGGACAACTGACAGTGAATAAATAGATCTTTTTGTTACTCTCCTTGAATTTTTTTTCCTTGCATTCTGGAAAATATCTGTCAGCTGATTCTTTCTGTACTTTCCTTACCTTTTTTTAAATTAATTTTTTTAAGTTGTCATGCAGTAAAATTTACACCTTTTGGATAGCATGCAGAACTGTGTTATCACCTCAACAATCAAGATACAGAATAGTTCCATCATTTTACTAGAGTAAATACCTAGGAGTGTGATTTCAGGGTCATATGGTGATACGGTTTGGCTGTGTCCCCACCCAAATCTCACCTTGAATTGTAATAATCCCCAAGGGTCAGGGGTGGGGCCAGGTTGAGATAATTGAATCATGGGAGTGGTTTCCCCCATACTGTTCTTGTGGTGGTGAATAAGTCTCTTGAGATCAGATGATTTTATAAAAGGGAGTTCCCCTGCACAAAGTCTCTTGCCTGCTGCCCTTTAAGATGCGCCTTTGCTTCTCCTTTGCCTTCCACCATGATTGTGAGGCCCCCCCAGCCATGCTGAACTGTGAGTCCATTAAACCTCTTTCCTTCATAAATTCCCCAGTTTTGGGTATGTCTCTATTAGCAGTGTGAGAATAGATATGGTAAATTTAAGTTTATAAGAAAATGCCAAACTATTTACCAAAATGACTACTGTTTTGCATTCCCACCAGCTGTGCATAAGGGTTGCTTTTGTAAAGCTCATCTCAGTCACACCTTTTGCATTTCCTGAAATCTGCCTGACTTGTTGATGCATGTCTTGAAACCATGGAGTGGAGAGGGGAGTGGCTTCTCTTGTTATTATATTAATAACCCACTTGGGGAATTTTTGCTTCCTCTTCACACAACCTTAGATGGAGTGAATTTCTAAACCAGGCTTGTCTTTGTGAACGTGGCAGGCCTCAAAACATTCAGCTCTTCTGCAGGGAGAGTCCTGAAAGATGCACTCCAAGGGTTTAACTGAAGAGAGTCTAGCAAAGGAAATATTTATGGAGGTATGGGCCTGGCTAAGGTAACTAACAAGGGATGCTAGAGCACCCAGGGATTCCCAATAGCAAGGATCCCTTCCCCTCCATCACTAGGCCTGCAGAAGTGAGGAGATGGAGTAGTAATACCAGAACCCACAGAGAACTTGGAGCCATGGAGGAGAGGCCACTCAACAGAAGCTGTAACTGCAGAATGCAGCCAGAGCCTGAAGAAACCCACAGCAGGGAAGAACCAGGGAAAGAAATATCCAGACCTCTCTCTTCCACCACCCTATGAATCCTTTTGGAACTTCCCATTGGTCAGACCCAATCAGAAACCATATGGAAAGTATATTAGCATGTCAGGATTCTCCACAGAAACAGAACCAACAAGATATATAGAAAAGAAGAGATTTATTATGAGGAATTGGCTGTGTGATTATGGAGGCCAAGAAATCCCATGATCTGAGGGTCCAAGAAAGTTGGAGATGTAATTCTAGCCTGAGTGCAGAGACCTAAGAACCAGAGGAGCTGATGAATCTAAAAAAAGGAGAGAGCTCAGGTACGTACACAGAGAATTAAACAGTGCTTACCATGGTCAGGGGTTGGGGAGAAGAAATGGGGAGATATAGATCAAAGGATACAAAATAGCAGATATCTGGGACCAACAAGGTTAGAGATCTAATATAGAACATGAGGACTAAAGTTAACAAAATTATATTTTATCAGGGAGTTTTGTTCAGTAATTAGATTTTAACTGCTCTTGTCACACACCAAAAAGGTAACTCTTTTACTATTTATTTGTGTCCTATAACATCATGTTGTGAATCTCAAATATAAGTAATAAAATTTATTGAAAAAAAAAATTTTTTTATTTTATTATTATTATACTTTAAGTTTTAGGGTACATGTGCACAATGTGCAGGTTAGTTACATATGTATACATGTGCCATGCTGGTGTGCTGCACCCATTAACTCGTCGTTTAGCATTAGGTATATCTCCTAATGTTATCCCTCTCCCCTCCCCCCACCCCACAACAGTCCCCAGAGTGTGATGTTCCCCTTCCTGTGTCCATGTGTTCTCATTGTTCAATTCCCACCTATGAGTGAGAACATGCGGTGTTTGGTTTTTTGTTCGTGTGATAGTTTACTGAGAATGATGATTTCCAATTTCATCCATGTCCCTACAAAGGACATGAACTCATCATTTTTTTATGGCTGCATAGTATTCCATGGTGTATATGTGCCACATTTTCTTAATCCAGTCTATCATTGTTGGACATTTGGGTTGGTTCCAAGTCTTTGCTATTGTGAATAGTGCCGCAATTGAAAAAAATTTAAAAGGCTGGGCATAGTGGCTCACTCTTGTAATCCCAGCACTTTAGGAGGCTGAGGGGGTGGATCGCTTGAAGCTAGGAGTTCGAGACCAGCCTGGCCAACATGGTGAAACCCTGTCTCTACTAAAAATACAAAAATTAGCCAGGCATAGTGGTGCACATTTGTGATCTCAGCTACTCAGGAGGCTGAGGCAGGAGAATTGCTTGAACCCAGGAGGTAGAGGTTGCAGTGAGCCAAGATTGTGCCACTGCGCTCCAGCCTGGGCAAGAGAGCAACACTCTGTTTCAAAAAAAAAAAAATTATAAATACTGAGGTAATAGTTCTACTTATAAGACTGATACCCATTGGCCGGGTGCAGTGGCTCATGCCTGTAATCCCAGCACTTTGGGAGGCTGAGGCGGGCGGATCACGAGGTCAGGAGATCAAGACCATCCTGGCTAACACGGTGAAACCCCATCTTTACTAAAAATGCAAAATATTAGCCGGGCATGGTGGCGGGCGCCTGTAGTCCCAGCTACTTGGGAGGCTGAGGCAGGAGAATGGCGTGAACCCAGGAGACGGAGCTTGCAGTGAGCTGAGATCGCACCACTGCACTCCAGCCTGGGTGACAGAGCGAGACTCCGTTTCAAAAAAAAAGATTGATACCCATTAAATAATTTTCATTGCTGAAGGAACTGTGAGGAAACAGTTATCATATACTTAGAGAGAAAGTTTAAATTGCTACTAATCGGGTAATAAATATTAATGTGAAAAAAATGCACCCTCCTAGCAATATTCTTAGAAAGGAATCTAAAATATACAATTAAAATCACATAGAAAAAAACTTTACTGCAGAATAGTTTGTAGTATTCAAAAATGAAAAGTCTAATGTTTCTCAATAGTAGGATTAAATACTTTGTGATATATCCACACAATAAAGCACTATGCAGTTACTACAAAAATGTATCTGTGCATACTAACTTGAAGGGGGGTTCAGTATACCTCACCGTTGAAAACTGGAAGTTACAGAGTAAATGTATAGTGTATCCTTTTTTTAATAGGTAAAAGCAAAAAACAAAAAAATCCTGTATGTGTGTTTTGTGTTTGCACAGTCATGGAGAAGAGGGTTGAAATACAGGAACAGCAGCCCATTAGCATTATCTCAGGGCAGTAAAGGGGGGAATAAGAGAAAATGTTCAGGTTTTCTTTATACACCTTATTTTTTTTCTACATGAAACATAATTTAAGCATGTTGTATTACACTATTGTGTTTAAAATAAAAGTATATATTTTATAAAATAAAAAAATAATAATCACAGCAAGTAAGCCTTCTGTGGAGCCCACAGAAGTCAGCTTTGGGGGACACAGTGCAGGGCAGAGAAGGAAGGAAAATGGGCCAAGATGAGGCGGGACAGGCAGTGGCAAATGGAGAATAACCAGCCTGGCTCACCCCCTGTGCCTCTCAGCACATTCTTGCCTTTTGCTTGGAGGACACTGAGGACATTGGTTTCCTCCCACAAACTCTGATCAGCCGATGTATCATCATGTGGTGATGTCATTTCAATTTCATCTAAATCTGAATTGTGACATTGGCCACCATGAGTGCCCTTCATGTAAGAATGCAAGGAAAAAACATAACTAAATGTAACTATTTCAGACTCTGTAGATGGACGCTAGGGCCAAGCTGATACATCAGAGCCTTCTTTTCCCATCACTCATTCCACGTTCGCCTTATCCTGGTGGCACCCCAGATGGGCATTGTTTTATTTGGTGGGTGCATTAGTTTCCTAGGGTATTATAACAAAATACCATAAACTAGGTGACTTAAAACAACAGAAGTTTATTATCTCCCAGTTTTGGAGGCCAGAAGTGTGAAATCAAGGTGTTGACAAGGCTGTGTTCCCTCTAAAACCCATGGGGGAATCATTCCTTCCTTGCCTTCTCCTAGCTATTGGTGGTTGCCAGTCATCTTTAGTGTTCCTTGGCTTGTTGAAGCATCATTCCCATCCTCTGTCTTCACGTGATGTTCTCCCTGTGTATGTTCACATTGTCTTCCCCTTGTGTGCATCTGTCTCTGTGTCCAGATTTCTCCTTTTTATAAAGAGACCAGCCATATTGTATTAGGATCTACCGTAATGATCTCATTTTAATTTGATTACCTCTATAAAGACCCTACTTCCAAATAAGGACACATTCTGAAGTACTGGGAGTTGGGACTTCAAAATATCTTATTTGGAGAATACAATTAAACCAATAATAGTGGATGGTCCCAGTCTGTCCTTAGGATCCAAGTTTTTAGTAATGCTCTTTGTGGGGTTTCGGGGTTCCCACTGACGGTTGTTGCTAGATGTGTGGATATCGAAGGCTCCCCACTGAATTCCAGACATAGTCCTTCTTACTCCATTGTAAGCAATACAACTTCTCCCAGTAATTGCGATCAAGGGTAGTAAGTCTTTCCCCGAGTAACTGAGATCAAGGGTAGTAAGTCTTTCCCCAAGTAATTGGGATCAAAGGTAGTTAAGTCCTTTTCTGCCTATCAGTTCTATAGTAAAGGGAGCCCCTAATGGGCAAGGGACAATCTCAACTCCCAAGCATGTCTCAGTTTTTGGTGAAAACATACTTTGGGCACCAAAACATGTTATCGAAAGATTCCAAAGCTCCAAGGATAAAGAAAATATCCTAAATGTTTCCAGAGAGAAAAAAGCCACAGACATAGGACTGGGTATCAGAATGGCATTGAAATTTTCAGTGGAAACATGGAAAAACAGAAGACAGGAACAATGCCTTAGTAATGCGAAGCCTAGAAATCTATACCTAGTTAAAGTAGCTTGCTTCTGGGTTTCTCCCACTGCCAATTTAGTTTTGGCTTTCCTAGGTCTTCTGAGGCAATTAACACTTGATCACCTACTTTGCAGATTCTAAATTACTATAGCATTCATCTTCTCTCCTATTTTCTTTGTCCTGGTAGATTTATGCTCTTATAAAAACTTTCTTTACTCTTATTTTAATGGGGTTTTGGAAAGGAGCTGTTTATGTGGAATTGCCTTATTTTTTACAATGAGAAATTACTTGAAAACAATTTTATGACACTGATTCTTAGAAGCTATTTAGATGTTTTTAAGTGGCCAGATCACTAGGTATGGGTAGAAATTCAGCTCCTTCAATAACCTAAACTATTATTTCCGGGATGAAATATGATTTTTAATGTTCCAGATGAGTTATCTGGATTTCTTCAGGAGACTGGACTGAGCTGTGAACTGCTCAATCACTGAGAGTTTACTCTTTCCCAGCATTAGAGAACGAAATTAATGGCATGGCATGAGACATATTTTACTCCCCAACTTTTTCTCTTGAAAAGTTCAAATCTAGAGAAAAACTAAAATGCAGTGCAATGAACATCCATATTTCCTTCATTTGGATTCATCAATTGGTAACATTTTGCCAGTTTGCTTTATCTCTCTGTTATTTATATGTGTGTGTGAGAGACAAAACAATATGTGTATTACAATATGGAGAGATACAGCAGCATAATATCTTATATATAGATATTTCCTATATATTTATGTAAAAATATAGTAGTTGTTGACACTTCATCTCATAGGGATTATATTCATTAGTTTGTGCTGCTATAACAAAGTACCCTAGACAGGGTAACTTATAAACAACATAAGGGTATTTCTCACAGTTCTAGAGGCAGTAAGACTAAGATTAGGGTCCCAGCATGGTTGGGTTCTGGTGAGGGCCCTCTTCCAGGTTGCAGACTGCTGACTTCTTGTAACCTCAGATGGCAGAAAGAGGCCCAGAGAGCTCTCTGCGAATCCTTTTGTAAGGACACTAATAATCTCATTGATGAGGGCTCTACCCTTATGACCTAATCACTTGTCAGAGACCCTACTTCCTAATACCATCACCTTGGGGTTAAGGTATCAATATCACAATTTTGGGGGAGACACAAACATTCAGTGCATTGCAGGGATAGTTTAAAATCATTTCTAAACATCTCAAGAAGACATACATTCCTGATGTGGTTGCATTCAGAGTGAATTAAAAATGCATTGAGCAGTATCTCCTGAGCTAGACTTTAAAAGTAGTTTTTAGTAAAAGCGAACACACACACCCTGACACACACACACACACACACACACTAACCCTTAATTTCTGGGACCTTGTTTAATCTGAATATATGGAACCATCTGAAATAGCCAATAATCACTGCCATTCTTAATGACATCATTTTGTTAAACATTTTCTTTCTTTTTTTGAGATGGAGTCTAGCTTTGTTGCCCAGGCTGGAGTGCAATGGCGTGACCTTGGCTCACTGCAGCCTTTACCTCCTGGGTTCAAGCGATTCTCCTGCTTCAGCCTCCTGAGTAGCTGGGATTACAGGTGTGCGCCACCACGCCCGGCTAATTTTTGTATTTTTAGTAGAGATGGGGTTTCATCATGTTAGCCAGGCTGGTCTCAAACTCCTGACCTCAGGTGATCCACTTACCTTGGCCTCCCAAAGTGTTGGGATTACAGGCGTGAGCCACCACACCCTACCTGTTAAGGTTTTCTAATTTAGTAAAAACAAAGGGTAGGTAAAGCAGCTCACTGAATGGCCGAGACCTAAGCTGTCTACCATGGACTGCCAAGATGCCCTGATGAAGAATAACAGACAACATTCCTTTCAGTTATATAAAACCGTTGTTAGTAATCTTAAAATGTTATGTTTTATGTTTTTTTAGCTGTGAAAACAGTTTTTCAAATTTGCTCAAAGTATATGTGGCATTCTAGATTTGTGCCAGATGTCCATTAAGTGATTTACAAATGTTGAGAATCTGAGGATTCTCAGAATTCTTACTTATTCAGGTTTTTGTGTTCATCCAAATTAAAACTGTCATGTAAAGGGTCCCTATCAAATACTGTCAAAACAATTTGACCTAATTGACATTTGTAAAAGAACAGCAGAATATGCATTTTTGGAAAGTGGACATAAAATATTTACCTAACAAAGATCACCTAATTGTTTTGTTTTTAAAGAAAGTTTAAATAAAGCTAAAACTTTGCTTGGAAAAAAACTCTCTTCTCCTGTCTCCAGTGATTCAATTAGGGAAGCTGTTAATAGGTAGGGAAGGAGAGAGGCCAGCTCATGACTTAATAATATCAACTACTTAAATCGTTATACACTAAAATTCTCATTTCTGTTTAAAACTAAACAAATCAAAATTATAACATGCAACATGGCATTCAGGCTTATTAAATTATAAATTTTTTTCTGCCTCTTAAATAATAGGAAAAAACCTGTTTATCTAGAAGGACTTTGGAGTAGTTACAGTGAGTTTCTATATATATTGTATTTCAGTTACTACTTTTCAAAGAACTAAAACATTATGTACTATATACTGTTATATGCTATAAAATAAATATACTCAATAGAAATTATACTGAGCATATGTAAATCTTTCTTTCAAGATCCAGAAACCACCACACCTAATACTGAGGGTACATTAATCATGAATTAATATAGGACATGAGCCCAATTTGAAAATATTTGCTCATAGTGTTACTTTGCATGGAATTGTGATCTACCCTAGCAGATGTTAATGTTGAATGCATGTATCTTGAAGGAGGAATATCACAAACGGGACTTCACAGAGGTGCTCTCTCCCAATATGTACAACAGTAAACTCTGGGAAGCCTCGGGCCACTGGCAGCATTACAGCGAGAACATGTTTACCTTTGAGATTGAAAAGGACACTTTTGCCCTCAAACCCATGAATTGTCCAGGGCACTGGTGAGTATTAAAAGCAAAGCAGGCCTTTTCATGAGAGCACGTAGCACACTTCGTCACAATTAGCTTTTAATGCTTT
This sequence comes from Pongo abelii, assembly GCF_028885655.2. Taxonomy (NCBI): domain Eukaryota; kingdom Metazoa; phylum Chordata; class Mammalia; order Primates; family Hominidae; genus Pongo; species Pongo abelii. The sequence goes on along the minus strand of NC_072001.2, from coordinate 104,910,327 downwards.
GTGGAATGAAAGAATCCCTTTAATCTGAAGAATGGTGATTACTAATTTTTACTAAGTTGTTTCATTCTGGACAATGGATTTACTTTTGAAAATATATTTGATCTTTGGCAGGTATGGAATGTTAGCTGGTAACCATTCCATTTTTTTGTGCTGATTAAAGGAAAATGTTATGTGTCAATTTTATATGTTTTATAATATTTGTCTTTCTTATAGTAATGCACTTCAAATGTTCATATTTGCAGAATATTTAGTTCTTTCATACTGTTTGGGTGGATTATAACAAGATCAATGAGGTCATAATCAATGGGTTTCTGGATTTCACTGATTCCAAGATACCATTTTTCTTCCACATTTCAACATTTCTGAAGTTGAAATGCATCTTATGGTTGGTGGCATTATATCATAATTTAGCATTATATCATAATTAGCATTATATCATAATTTAATTAATAGGTTATTTTCTTTCTTTGTAGCACATAAAATAAAGATACATTTTACAATCAATGCTGTCTTTGATTCTATGAAAGACTAATTATCATAAAGTTGGTATGCAAATTCAACCTTGTAAGACAAATGTATTTTACAACTGAAACTGGATAGGCATAATTGTCCACAAAAAACAATCCCAACAATCGTAGTTTTTGTATTATCAACATACATAGTTTCAAGTAAATTTACCTAGAAGATAATTATTAAAACCTATAACTGAACACTGAAGAAAGCTCTTTGCCATTTTAAGTGAAGATGAGTAGAAATTTAACTTTATGATGATGTCATGTAAAAAATATATATAACTATTATTTTAGGAATACTGGTATGTAAACATTCTGTATCCTCTCTTTCTAAACAGAAGGTAGAAGCTACGCTAGTGTTTTGCATTGTAAAACACTTGTGTTAACAATTTCTTAACTCATTTTCTCAAAGGCATCCTTTAAAATTATAGCCTCATACTTTAGCTATAATGAAAGTAGAGAATTTAAGTTTGTCTTTTTATACCTCAGAATAAAAAAGCAAGACCATGGTGGCTTAGAGGCAATGGGATATGGAAGCTAGGAGTGCTTTCTGCAGGAGAGAAGTCTTTCATTCAACAGAGAACATAGTTGAGTGCTTTTTGTGCTTGGAGCTAGAAATGCAGAGGTGATTAAGACACAAACCATTCCCTCAGGGAGCTCATGAGCAGAGTGGGCAGGGCCATGCATGTAGACAATCTGTTATAGAAAGACCAGTGCCATAGTGATGGCATGTTTGAGGTGTTCCAGGAACCTGAGGAGAAACTGCCTAGCCCTGTCTAGGGAAATGTCTAGGAGGGCTTCATTTAAGAAGTAGCCTTTGAAATGAATCATAAACAGTAAATGGTGATTCACTGTGTGGATAAGGGGAGGGAACAGCATTTCTGGGAAGAGATAATAGACAAGCTTCTTTCTCAGAGTGCTGCAGTGATGTAAATGCAAGGTTCGCTAATTTGTGGAAGAATTTTTTTTTAACCTGGTGATCTAAGAACTAGAATAAGGAGTTTATGAATCTTGAGGCTTAATTGTAATTTCTTTATATTTAGATAATTATTTAATCTTTCTGTGCTGTGTAAAAGCTGTGTGTTACCACATCTTTTCTAGTCTAATGTTTGCCCATCGTCCACGATCTTGGAGGGAAATGCCTATTAGATTTGCTGATTTTGGAGTTCTGCATAGAAATGAACTGTCGGGGACTCTCAGTGGCTTGACCAGAGTGAGGCGATTCCAGCAGGATGATGCTCACATCTTTTGCACAGTGGAGCAGGTAAACAATAACACAGAGTGAAGCAGGGTGGCCACAAATTCAGTGTGATGCCCTGAACACATCTTGTATTCTTTCAGAGTTACTGAAACATAGATGTTTGGTCTAGTCTCTGAGATTCATTCAGCTCTAACCTGCTGTGATTCTCTAAATTAGGTCAATAGATTAATCATCTCTTGACATGAAATACATTCCTTCAGTGATTTTATTAATCTAAATTCCATTAAGTGGAGTATTTTAAGGGATTTGGTGGAATTCTGGATGTTTTGTTTTTCAATATTGCCTAGAACTTAAAATTTACTTATTAAAGTTTTTGTCTTAATTCAAGTTAAAATTGCCATGCAAAGTTTCACTATCAAACAATTTGACCTAATTGATGTTTATATAACAACAGCAGAATCTACATTCTTTGGTTTCATGTTGGATGGGTAATGTGACAGTGTTGTATCCAATGTGCTTCATGTGGGATGGGTAATATGCCAATGTTGTACTGAGGTGTGAGGGAGGCACATCTTACACGTGTGTACACCCAGTCATCACGCTTATGAACTATAAAAGGATCAGAGTATTTGTTCTTTGAAATTGCACATAGAATATTTATTAAAATAGACCATATTCTGGACCATAAAACAAGTCTCAATAAGTTGAAAGGGATGCAATTAAAACAAAATGTTAATTAACCCTAATGTTTAACCCTAATCCTAACTGACCACAATAGAATTAAAAATAGATGACACAAAATCCAAAGGAAAGTTAGATAATTTTATATAACAAATGAAATAAAAACACATCAAAATTTGTAGGATGCCATTTAAGTGGTATTTAGAGAGATGTTTATAGCACTGAATACCTGCATTAGAAAAGAAAAATCAATGACTTAGCTTTTACTTAAGATAGAAAAAGAAGAACAAATTACACCCAATGTAATGGAAGCAAAAGAATGAAAATTAGAAAGAGCAGAGCGGGAATTACTGAAATAGAAAATAAAGAATATAAATAAAACAAAAGCTGGTTCTCTGAGAAGATCAATAAAATTGATAAACCTTTAGTCAGACTGATGAGGGAAAAAAGAGAAGACAAATAAAAATGTCAGGAATGAGACAGATGTCATCACTACAGATTCTGTAGATATTAAAAAATAAGGCAGTTTTATGAATAACTTTATGCTAATACATTTGACAGCTTAGATGAAATGGATAAATCTTTGAAAGACAAAACTATTAAACTTTACTCAAGAAGAAGTAGATCATCTAAATAGCCCTGTGTCTACTACAGAAATTGAATTGATAGTTAAAAACCTTCCTACACAGAAAACTCCAGGCCAAGATGGTTTTACTGGTGAATTCTACTGAACATTAAAGAAGGAATGATACCAACCTAGAGATACTCTTCCAGAAAACTGAAGAGGAGGAAATCTCCACCACCTCATGAAGCTGATGAGCTAATATTACTCTGACAGAAAAATAGGACAAAGAAGTTAAAAGAAAACTACTGAACATCTCTCATGAACATAAAATCAAAAAATTTAAACAACATTTTAGTAAGTCAAATCTAGTAATTTTTTAAGAAGGACATCTTAATCAAATGGACTGAATCCCAGGAATGAAAAGGTAGTTTAACATTAGAAAATGAATCATTGTAATGCCCCACATTCACAAACTAAAAAAAAGAAAACAAAAAGACAAAAAGCATATTATCTTCTCAGTAGATGCAGGAAAAAGTATTTGGCAAAATTCTACATCCATATCTCATAAAAACTCTCAAAACTAGGAATGGAAGGGAACTTTCTTAACCTGATAAAAGGCCTCTATGAAAAACCTACAGCTAACCTCATACTTAATAGTGAAAGTCTGAATATGCATTACTCTTAAAATCAGGAATTAGGTAAGGATTCTCTCATTACTTCTCTGATCATTGTACTGCAGGTTCTTTCTGATGCAGTAAGTTAAGAAAGAGAAATAATAAACACCTAGATTGGAAAGAATTAAAACTCTTGTAAATGACATGATCATCTATGTAGAGATTAGATGAAATCTACAGAAAGCTATTAGAAGTAAGGTGAATTTAGAAAAATTGTAGTATGGAATATCAATATACAAAAATGAATTGTATATGCATTTCATAATAATAATCCCTTGGAAATTGCAACTAAGAAACAATTTATAATAGCATCTCAAAACATATGATAGTACTTTGGGATAAGACTGACAAATACGTTGCTATGGACTGAGTTGTGACTCCCAAAATTTATATGTTGAAGTCCTAACCCCCAATGTGATGGTGTTTGCAAATGAGGCTTTGGGAAGTAATTAGGTATAGATGAGATCATGAAGATGGAGCCCTCATGATATGATTAGTGCCCTTTTAAGGAGATGCCGGAGGCTTCCTTTTTCTCTCTGCCGTGTGAGGACACAGTGAGAAGTCAGCCATTGGCAAACTAGGAAGAAAGCCCTCACCAAGGAACTGAATCAGCTGGTACATGGATCTTGGATTTCCCAGCCTGCAGAAGTGTGAAGAATAAATGATTCTTATTTAAGCCACACAGCCTATGGTTTTTGTTCTGGCAGCCCAAGCTGAGTAATACACACATACACAACCTATACAGTGAAAACTTTAAAACATTGCTGAGATAAATTTAAAGAAGGCCTAAATAAATGAAATATACCTTGTTCATGGGTTGGAAGACTAAATATTATGAAAATATCAGTTATCCCCAAATTGATCTATAAAGTCAGTACAATCCCAGTCAATACTCAAGCAGACTTTGTTTTCCCTGTAAGAGTTGACATGCTGATTCTAAAATTCGTGTAGAAATCACAAGAACCTAGAATAGCCAAAGGAACTTTGAAAAATAAAAACAAGTTTGGAAGGTTCACCATGCTTGATTTCAAGAATTATTAGACACTACAGTAATCATGCTGGTCTAGATAGATAAATCAAAACAGAGTCTAGAAATAGACACAAATATATGGACAACTGATTTTTAATTAAGATTCAAAGGCAATAAAATGGAGGAAAGGTAATATGTTCAACAAATGATGCTGGAATGATTGTGTATCCATATGCAAAACATGAGGTATGAGGATTCATACCTCATACCATATGAAAAAATTAAGATGAATCGCAGGCCTAAATATAAAACCTAAAAATACAAAACTTCTAGAATAAAAATTGGGGAAAATCTTTGTGCTTAGGTGATAGGTGACGATTTCTCAGATATGACACCAAAGGGCAGTCCATAAAAGAAAAAAGTTGATAAATTGGATTCCTGAGAATTGAAAACTTCTGCTCTAAAAGATACTGACCAGAGACAGGAAAGACGGGTCACAGACTGGGAGAAAATACTGTGAGGCGTATATCAAATAAGGGACTTGAATCCAGTGTACTTAACAAATATTCAAACCTCAATAAGAAAACAGACAACCCAGTTAAACAATGAGCAAAAAAGACCTGCTTTCGGGAAGATGAAGTAGGTGCTTTCCCTTTCCTTCCCTCTAAGAACAAGTAAAAACCTTGGATATTACATGTAAAACAAACACGAGACTCTGAAAGGTGGTGAGAAAAAAGGCACACTGGCTATGGACATCAGGACCTAAGAAACAACATGGTAGTGAGTTCCTTAGGTGTTTTTGTTTTGTTTTTTTTTGCCACATATATTCCAGACTTGGCAACCAACAAATGCCAACAGGCATTGATAAAACAGGCCAACAGAAGTCTGCTTGCTGTAGCCAAAGGACTAGGAAACAGGCAGCCTAGAAAGACAGAAAAGTTTTAGATAATATCTACTATACTTCAGCCAGACACCACAGAAAAAACTGTGGCCCTTTATATGCCAGCAAAGGCTAATTGAGGAGCTTATATTTTAACTCTCACCAGGCTCTAAATAAGTACCTCAATACCTGTTGGAATGGGTAAGAGAAGGCTTATTAGGAAGCTGGGACTTTTACTCCTGCATTAACAAGATCCCATCCCCCTCCCCCAACCCAGCAGTGTCAGTGAAGACTATGTGGGGAGCCTGGACTTTCACCCTCCCCTGGAAGTAATGAGGTGCCTCTTCCACTCCTGCTTGAGTAGTGTCAGAAGATGTCTAGTGGAATGATAAGACTTTTTCACTGCCCATTGGTCATGAGACCATGCATTCTGTGTGTAGTAAAGGCCGTGGAGGGGGAGCTAGAACACCCATGCAACCCAGAAGTGACGAGGAGCTCCTCTCCCCATACTTCCTTTCCAAAAGGAGCTTGGACTGCTTTTCCCACCTGACAGTAACTGGCCAGTACTGTCCTCCCCCTGCTGGAAGTCAGCTAAAACAACATTTAAGATCCAGAGGCTTATTATCAAACCCAAAATGTTCAGGTTTAAGCAATTGAAAATCACTCATCATGCTAAGAACAAGAAAAATCTCAACTTTAATTTAAAAAGACAATCTATGAACAGTACACTGAGATAACAAAGATGTTACAGTTATCTGCCAGAGATTTTAAAGCAACCACCGTAAAAATGCAATTACTAACTAATGAGCAATTACTAACACACTTGAAACAAACAAAAATTACAAAGTCAGCGAAGAAATAGAAGATCTCAGGAAAGAAATAGAAGATATAAAGAAGAACCAAATGGAAATTTTGAACTGAGAAATATAACATTCAGTGAATAGATGCATGAGCAGAATGGTGAAGACAGACTTGAAGACAAGAACAGAAATTACCCAATCTGAAAAACATAGAGAAAACTGACTGAAAGAGAAAAGAAGAGAGCCTAAGAACAGTGGGATATAACTAGATATCTAACATTCATATCATCATAATTTTGGAAGGAGAGGAGACTGAAGGTGGGAGTGAAAAAGTACTCAAAGAAATAATAGCTGACAACTTGCCAAATTTGGCAAAAGACATCTGCAGATTCAAGAAACTGTTCAGGATAAACTCAAAGAAACCTACACCAAGATACATCATAGTAAACTGAAAACTAAAGACAAAGAAAAAGCTTGAAAGCAATGAGAGAGAAATGATGCATTACCTTTAAAGAGAAAAACAATTTGAATGATAGCAATTTCTCATTAAAAAACAAAAATCAAAAATCCTGGAGGCCAGAAGGAAGTGGCACAATACTTTTAAAGGACTGAAAAAAGAAAAAGGAATTTTCAACCCAGAATTCTATGTCTGAAGAAAATACCCTTCAGGAATTGAGGGGAAATCAAGACATTGGACCCACCAAAAGAATGGCTGTAGGAAGTTTTCTAAACAGAAAGGAAATGATGAAAAGAGGAGTCAGGGAACTTTAGGAAGGAAAAGATTGTGAAAATAAAAACAGGTAAATACAATATATTTTCCTTCTCCTTTTGCGTTTTCTAAATTATGTTTGATCATTGAAGTAAAAATCACATGTTCTTTCTGATGTTCTAAATGTATGTAGAAGAAATGTTTAAGAAAATTATACTATAAATGTGGTAAGGTATAGGGAATAAAAGTTTCCGTACTTCACCTGAGCTGGTAAAGTGACAATATCTAGACTGATAAGTTATATAATACTTAGAGAAACCACCAAAAAAAAAAGCTATAGACAGGGATACACTAAGAGAACCTATAGATAAATTGGAATTGAATTCCAAAAAAATGTTAAAGTAATCCATAGGAAGACAGGAAAAAGAAAACAGAAATGAATAACAAGAGAGAACAAGAAGGAAACAAAAAGGCAGTGTAAAGCCCTAACATATTACGTTAAGTGTAAATGGTCTAAATAAACCAATTAAAAGAGATTGACATAGTAGATTAAAAAATATGACCCAGGCTGGGTGAGGTGGCTCATGCCTGTAATCCCAGCACTTTGGGAGGCCGAGGCAGGCAGATCATGAGGTCAGGAGTTCAAGACCAGCCTGACCAACATGGTGAAACCCTATCTCTACTAAAAATACATAAATTAGCTGGGTGTGGTGGCACACACCTGTAATCCCAGCTATCAGGATGCTGAGGCAAGAGAATCGCTTGAACTTGGGAGGCAGAGGTTGCAGTGAGCCAAGATCATGCCACTGCTATCCAGCCTGGGTGACAGTGATACTCCATCTCAAAAAAAAAAAAAAAAAAATGACCCAACTATATGCTTCCTAGAAGAAATATACTCCAACTAATAACACTAAAGTCAGGTTAAAAGTAAAAGCATGGCAAAATATTATACAAATATTAATCAAAAGAAAGCAAGGATGGCTGTATTAATATCAGATAAAACAGACTTCAAAGAAAATTACCAAAGATAGAGATTATATAAGGATAAAAGGGTCAATCCACCACGAAAACATAGCAATCCTAAATGTGTGGGCATCATAATACACAGCTGTAAAATATGTAAAGCAAAAACTGATAAATTGAAACGAGAAATGTACAAATTCAAAATTATATTCGGAAACTTCAACACCCCTCTCTCAAAAAAGAATAGAACAACTAGGCAGAAAATCAGCAATGATATAGAAGAGCTCTGCTATACAGTCAACCAGTAGAACCTAACTGACATGTGTAGAGCACCCAACAACAGCAGAACACATATTATGTTCAAGTGCCCACAGAACATTTAAACCACGGTGGATCATATCCTGGGCCATCAAACAAACCTCGACAAGTTTAAAAGAATTGAAATTATACAAAGTGTTTTTTCCAACCCCATGGAATTAAAGTAGAAATCAATAGCAGGATGATGACAGAAAATCTGTTTTTTGTTTTTTTTTTTTGAGATGGAGTTTTGCTGTTGCCACCCAGGCTGGAGTGCAATGGTGCAATCTTGCTTACTGCAGTCCACCTCCCAGCTTCTGCCTCAGCCTCCTGAGAAGCTGGGATTACAGGTGTGCGCCACCATGCCTGGCTAATTTGTGTGTGTGTGTGTGTATTTTTAGTAGAGGCGGGGTTTCACCATGTTGGCCAGGCTAGTCTCAAACTCCTGTCCTCAGGTGATCCACCCGCCTTGGCCTCCCAAAGTTCTGGGATTACAGGCATGAGCCATCATGCCCGGCTGATAACAGGAAATCTATAAGCCCTATTGATCATATTATTACTTCCTGGTAATTTCATTGTTTCCTGAATCCCCTGCATCCTGCACCGTGCTTAGCATGTGGGCAGTTATTATATTGTTTGTATTATGTTTGCATTAGTCAGTGTTCTCCAAAGACATAGAGACAGCAGGATATATAGATATACGAGGAGATTTATTACAGGAATTGGCTCACTTGATTTTGGAGGCCAAGAAGTCCCATGATATGCCAATTAAAAGCTGGAGAAAGGCCAGGCATGGTAGCTCACACCTGTAATCCCAGCACTTTGGGAGGCTGAGGTGGGTGGATCACCTGAGGTTGGGAGTTTGAGACCAGACTGACCAACATGGAGAAACCCTGTCTCTACTAAAAATACAGAATTAGCCAAATTTTGTATTTTGTACAAAAATACAAAATTAGGCGTGGTGGCACATGCCTGTAATCCCAGCTACTAAGGAGGCTGAGACAGGAGAATCGCTTGAACCCGGGAGGTGGAGGTTGCGGTGAGCCGAGATTGTGCCGTTGCACTCCAGCCTGGGCAACAAGAGTGAAACTCCGTCTCAAAAAAAAAAAAAAAAAAAGCTGGAGAACTAGGAAAGCTGATGGTATAACTCCCAGTCTGAGGCCAAAAGCCTCAGTGGGGTGAGCAGAGGAGGGAGCTGGTGTAGTAAGTCCCAGAGTTGGTGGGCCTGAGAACCAGGAGCTCCAATGTCTGAGAACAGGAGAAAATAAATGTCTCAACTCAAAAAGAGAGAGAATTTGCCCTTCCTCTGCCTTTGAGTTCTATTCCTGCCCTCAACAGATTGGATGAGTCCCACCCACATTGGTGAGGGTGGAAGTTGTTTACCCATTCCACTGATTCAGATGCTCATCTCTTTGAGAAACACCCTCACAGGCATTCCCAGAAATAAATGTAAGGGTGGCCAGCTGTCTGGCATCTTTTAGCTGAGTCGAGTTAACACTTAAAAGTAGCCATCACAAGCCATTATCCTCAGCAAACTAACACAGGAACAGAAAACCAAATTCCATATGTTCTCACTTATAAGTGGGAACTGAACAATGAGAACAGATGGATACAGGGAGAGGAACAACACACACTGGGGCCTGTCAGAGGGAAGCGGAGGGAGAGAGAGCATCAGGATAAATAGCCAATGCATTCTGGGCTTAAATACCTAGGTGATGGGTTGACAGGTGGAGCAAACCACCATGGCACACATATACCTATGTAACAAACTACACATCCTGCACGTGTACCCAGGAACTTAAAAAAAATGGGGTGTAGTGGCTCACGCCTATAATCCCAGCACTTTGGGAGGCTGAGGCAGGTGGGTCACTTGAGGCCAGGAGTTTGAGACCAGCCTGGCAAACATGGCGAAACCCCTTCTCTACTAAAAAAAAAAAAAAAAATGCAAAAATTTGCTGAGCATGGTGGCGAGCACCTGTAGTTCCAGCTACACCGGAGGCTGAGGCATGAGAATCGCTTGAACCCAAGAGGCAGAGGTTGCAGTGAGCCAATACCATACCACTGCATTCCAGCCTGGGCGACAGAGCAAGACTGTCTCAAAACACAAAACAAAACAAAACAAAAAACTAGCCATCGCAGTTAATGAACGAAAGACTTGATGTCTCAAATCCATCAAATTCCCTGCATTTCAGCTGCTGCTCTCTGGTTTAAGCCACCGTCATCTTGCTCCTAATTGACTCAGCCAGCTTCCTGATGGGGCTGTCTTCTAATCTTGCCAATTCATTCCATTCATTCCACATACTGTGAAAGAACACATAGAGTCATGTTAGTCCCCTGCTTAAACAAAGCAAAACAAAAACCCTTCATTGCCTCCCCATTGTTCTCAGCCTAAAAAATCCATGCATTCTCCTGGCTTTGAAAGCACTTAATTTTCTCTGGCCCCTGCCTGCCTCTAGTCTGCTCACCTACACACTGCCCCTCTGCCCTTCATCCCATCGTATGCAGCCCCCCGACTTAGTCTGCTCCTCTGTCCACTGAGCCTTCAACTCAGTGTGTCCTCTGCTCACAGAGCTCCTGAGCTCCCACTCCATGCAGAGCGTTTGCTTGTCCCCTGCTGTAGCTCAGTCTCACTTCCTCTGGGCAGCCCTTCCTTGCCGCTCTCCTGTGTGTGGCGCTGCCTTTTCACAGTACAGTTGCCTCGCCTACTCCTTCTCCATTCCCTGCACTGGCCTGGAGAATCTGCCAGCCTGCACGTGCCTAGCACTCAAACGAAGGTTCAACTCAGGATTGGATGAACAACCAAAACAAGATCATCAGTTGTACTCCATTAAAAACATGCTTTATTTCTGTCTGACGTGAAGAATTTTATTTTTTAAAACATAAATGAATTTGATGTTCTATTTGAATATTTCATTTGCTTTGATTTCAGATTGAAGAAGAAATAAAGGGGTGTTTGCAGTTTTTGCAATCTGTTTACTCAACATTTGGCTTCTCCTTTCAATTAAACCTGTCAACAAGGCCGGAAAACTTCCTAGGAGAGATTGAGATGTGGAATGAGGCTGAGAAGGTAAGAGACACACCTTGTGCTTCCTCTTCATTTTAGTCATATGGAAAACACCTGACAGGCTGCACATCTTCACAGCAGGATGCAATAATTTGTAATAGAAATTTTGAACCTGGAAATTATGAGATAGATAAATAGGTTGTAGAATGTGGTTATCCCGTTTTCTTTGTGACAGTGATAATAATAATACCTTACATTTGCTTCACACTTAAAGTTCATATCTGGCTTTTATTTATAGTCCTTCAGTGCTGGTCACTAATAGCTGGCCCAGGATTTTAAAGAAATCCTCTGATTGCTGTAACTCTCAGTTTGTGTGGTTTATTTTAAACCATTGCCTGTTGAGTCATCTTAGTCCGACTGTAGAGTTCCAGGGCTGCATGGTCTAGATGTAGATGTGCATACTTGATGCTGGGGTCCCCTTCATAGTCATGTCCTGTCATGCCCTGCCCTGTGTCTGTCTGAAGATACCCATGCTCAAAGACATTACATCTAAGCTTTGCAAAACCAAGATAAGGAGCTCATCACGTTGCTTTTTTTCTTAATAAACACAAAGGATATAGTGTGTTTCCTGTGTTCGCTTTTATTAAAAATGAGGATGGTGTCATGGCCAGACACCCTGCTCTGCCTGTTAGTTCTCCTCTTCTTGGAATATAATAGTCCCAACTTATCCATGGGGAATAAGACCCCAAGTGGATGCCCAAAACCCTGGATGGTACCAAATGGATGGCAATCAGGTTAGGACACGTATCTGTTCATGCCCTCAACCCACAAATTTAATGCCCTTTCTTTTTTTCTTTTTTGAGACGGAGTCTTGCTCCGTTGCTCAGGTTGGAGTGCAGTGGCGCGATCTCGGCTCACTTCAAGCTCCGCCTCCCGGGTTCACTCCATTCTCCTGCCTCAGCCTCCCGAGTAGATGGGACTATAGGCGCCCGCCACCACGCCCGGCTAATTTTTTGTATTTTTAGTAGAGACGGGGTTTCACCGTGTTAGCCAGGATTGTCTCAGTCTGCTGACCTCCTGATCCTCCTGCCTTGGCCTCCCAAAGTGCTGGGATTTAATGCCCTTTCTTTTCTTAACTAAGCACTGTTCATGCACTGTGGCTGGAACTTTTGCAGTGTGAGGTGCAACAGCAAAACTAGCATGAATTTCTTTTTCCTTCTTCACTAATTCACAACTTACCCAATGGATAGTAGATTTTTTTTTAACCATAACTCTTAGCAACCTCAGCACAGGATTTTTTTTTCCTTATTAAATGGATGACTTTCACCTTTTCACTTAAAGGAAGCATTTTGTGGCTTCACTCTGGCATATCCAGATTGCTAGTAACACAGCTCTTGTGCTTTGAGGCCATGGTTGAGGAAAATCAGGGTGATTGAACATAAGCACTGTGATACTGCATAGTTGATTTTATAAACATGGCAGCTCCCAAGTGACTAGCAGGTGGGCAGTGCACCCAGTATGGAGACTCTGGACAGAAGGACGGTTCACATCCCAGGTAGGACAGAGGAGGATGGTGCTTTATCCTGCTGCTCAGAGCAGTGCACAATTTAAAACTTATGAGTTGTTTATTTCTGGAATTTTCCATTTAATATTTTCAGGCTGCAGTCGACTGCAGGTAACTGAAACTGAGAAAAATGAAACCACAGATAAGGGGGACTGCTGTACTCACGGGAGCTTAACACACCAATACGAGAAATAAGAATGAGAGAAGCCCTGGATTAATAGTGTAACAATTATTTTTACGTGATTAATAGGCACAGAAGCCGAGCAGAGGCTGCACAGAAGCAGTTTAGCCTTCAGTTCTAAGCAGGGCCTTCTCCTCCCCACTGACCCATGCCCATCCTAAGCTCTTCTTCCACATCCACTGCATGGATGAAGAGGGCCGAATGAGATAGCCTATCTACCCTGGGAAAGATGCAGCCTCAGTTTACCTAACAGCCATGCGGAAGCAGGAAGAGGAAATGAGGACACAGAGCTCAGCTCTGGAGCCATTTTGCTCCAGACTTTAAAGTCTGAAAGTACTTTATCTCCATGAGTAAATTATAGAAGATCTCTAAACCTCAGGGTCCAGCATGAAATGGTGATGATGACGACGATGGTGGTGGCGGTGGTGGTGATGTAGCGATAACACCCACTTCCTGAGGGTAAACTTAAATGAAGTAATTGACACGGAGTGTTAGGCATAGTGCCAGGCACATGTAAGTGCCCAGTAGATGTTAGGTGTTGGTATTATTGTCATTATTCCATTCATTTGAAACTTGGTGGGGTGTGGGGAGCTGAAAAAGGGATGGACCAGGTGTAGACCTGGCATGGGGAGGACAGGCTGGAAGTCCCAGCATTTTTGCTCTTTTCTTAATTAATGGGGGTAAATAGTTTAGCAGCCAAGCCTGAGGTCACCCAGGGGTGCGACTGGATGGACCTGCTTCCACTTTTGAGATATTTCTCTGCAACAACTAACCCTGGCCTGGAAATCACTGAGATGAGCAGTTAAATATTTTGTCTTTTGAAGTATCTGAAATGGTTTGAAAGAGACACATCTTGCATGAATCCGATGCTCTCTCGGCTCTGGCAGCTCCGACTGTGCCCTCCTGTCCTGTGTCCTCCAAGGCCCGAGGAGCAGCAGTAACCCCTGCTTTATCTTCTTCTCCAAAACTTGGCCTTTCCTTGGCTTTTTAGCTTCTTGCAGTCTCCAGAATTCTTTCCATCACTTGGTATCTGCTGTAGGAAGGCCTCATTTGTCCTGGAAACATGTACCTGTGTTCCTTCTCCTTTGAGAAAGAGTGGAACAGGGGAGCGCGGCCTCCAGGCCCAAGAAGTGTCTCCATGGGGTGGCTTTCTCTGGTCCTAAGTAGAAAAGGAGCTGCTTCTGTAAGATCAGGCCTATGCAGGACACTCCTAGGATCCCAGGAATAAAATCTCCATCTTTCTCAAGATCAGATCCTGACTGAGGTCCTGGGAAAGGCTGCCAGGACTCCAGGAGTCAGCTTTCTTGATGATGGCAGCTTTGGCCCTAAGACTGTGCCACGGCTCTGATTTCCCCATGAGGCGTGTCACTCCCAAGTCTGCCCCTCATGGGCACCCGTATGTTGGAGGTGATGACGGGAGTTTGGCTCATGTTTTGGCAGTACTTTTGGCTAAGGACTTAGGAATGCCCACATGCTTCCCAGGGAAGCTGGATTCACGGGAATACTGGAAGACTCTGGGAAATTTTTCATTAATACACACTTGCACCCTCTCCTTCAATGTGGAACATCTTCACTACAAGCTAAGTTGAAGGCATGTAGTGGCTTAGGCTGAAGACAAAAGTGGAGCCTCATGCTTCCACACCCCTATAAATTATAAGTGACCCTCCCAGATATGTGCAGAGGTGAAGGAAAGGCAAAAAAGAAGCAGTGAGGCCTGCCCTCTTGGCCTTCTTACCCACCCAAACTCCTAGTGGAAGAGGGAGTGTGATCAAGGCTTTCCTGCTTTTTCATGTGTGGAGGCCCGTCGCCAGGAGGCAGAAGCTGGTTGATGTGTAGGGCATAGGGGGCCTGTGTTGGGAGGAGGGCCAAAAGCGTCCCATCCCTAATGCCTACCTGGAATTCACTGGAACAATTTATATATGATCTTTTCTCCCCAACGGAAATGTTTATGTTTCTTGAGAGCAGGTGCCACCTTAATCATCTCTGTGTAGTCCCTGCTCAATAGTTTATTGAATGTAAAAGATGCTCAATAAATATATGTTGAACTAACATAGACTGTAATGAAGAGTTATAGTAACTTTTATGAGCTGTATGTAAAAAAAGATACAATGTATAATTGTATCTTTTTCCTTCTTTTGAAAAAGCAACTGCAGAACAGCTTGATGGACTTCGGAGAACCGTGGAAAATGAACCCAGGAGATGGAGCATTTTATGGCCCTAAAGTGAGTCGACCACACGCTTCAAAACAGCAAAATGTAAAAGAAAAATACTTACTCTCTCTAAGCAAACATTATTTAATTTGTAGATTGACATAAAAATCAAGGATGCTATTGGCAGATACCATCAATGTGCTACAATTCAGCTGGACTTCCAACTGCCTATTAGATTTAATCTCACATATGTTAGGTGAGTGATTCACTGTGATAAATATTATAGTACTAATATTCTAATTCTTTGTCATTTGAGTATTAGCAATACAAAAATAAACATTAGTGAATGTCTAGTATATGTGCTATACACTCAATATATATTTGTTTACCTGATCATAATCCAGTTGGGAATCAACTTGAATTTTCTGGTCTAGTAGGGGGCGGAAGATAAGTAAACATGAGGGTAGAGATATGAACAAAGTTCCATGAAAATATGATCCAGGCTGCTGACTCTCCCTGAGTTACAGGGGGAAGACTTCACAAAATGCTGGCATTGGGTCTGTGTCTTAAGGATGAGATGTTTTCTTGAAAAAGCAGGGAAAAAAAGGCAATTTTATTACTGTAAACCAACAACTTCTTTAAAAAAAATACAGTAAAATTAACTCTTTGTGTGTGTGTGTTGTGTGTACAGCTTGATGGTTATGATTCTGTTGTTCTCTTGTGCTGCTTCTTTGTAGTCACACACTCCTCCTACTCCTAACCCTGGCTACCGTTAATGCGCTCCCCATCACCATAGTTTTGCCCTTTCCAGAATGTCATGTAAACGGAGCCATGCAGTATTGAGCCTTCTGAGACTGGCTTCTTTCGCGTAGCACAGTGCTGTGGAGATGCATCCATGGTTCTGCAAGTGTTGATAGTTTGTTCCTTTCTATCACTGACTAGTGTGCCATTGTGGATCCAATCTCTCATTGAAGGGTGTTTGGGTTGCTTCCAGTTCTTGGTGATTATGAATAGAGCTGCTGTAGATATCAGTGTATAGGTTTTTGTGTGAATAGAAGTTTTCATTTCTTTAGGTTAAATAACTGGGAATGGGTCATATGATAATTAAATATTTAACTTTGTAGAAACTGCCAAACTGTTTTCCAGAGCAGCTGCACCATTTTGCATTCTCACCTGCAATGTGTAAAGAGTTCCAGATGTTCCACATCCTTGCCAGTACTTGATATTGTCAGGTTTTGTTTGTTAAGCAGTTCTAATAGGTGTGTGGTAGTATTTCATTATCTTTTGATTTTACATTTTTTTAGTGGCTAATGATGTTAACATCTTTTCATGTGCTTCTTTGCTATTCATTTATCCTCTCTGGTTAAATGTCTGCCAAAGTCTTTTTGCTCATTTTTAATTGAGTGATTTGTTTTCTTGCTGTTGAGTTTTGAGAATTCTTTATATATTCTAGATACAAGCCCTTGGAGGAATATATGATTTGCAAATATTTTACCCTGGTCTGTAGCTTGCTTTTTCATTTTTTGTAATATCTTTACTTTCCCATTCATCCTGAGTTATTAAATACAGTAAAGTTTAATTTCTCAATTTTTTTCTTTTATGGATCATGCTTTAGCATCACATCTATAAGCTCTGCCTAAGTACAGGCCAAGAAGATTTTCTTCTATGTTTTATATTAAAAGTTTTCTAGTTCTAAGATCTGATTTGAGTTCATTGTTTGTGTAAGATGTGACATTTAGGTCAAGATTCATTGTTTGCATCTAAATGTCTAATTATTCACACATCAAATGATGTGAGAACAGGCCATTATTTCACCATTGACTTGCCTTTGTATCTTTGTTAGAAATTAGTTGGACATGTATATGTGGGTCTGTTTCTAGATTATAAATTCTGTTCTATGGGACCACTGATTATCCCTTTGTTCACTGTGTGAACATCACCAAGTGTGCTTACAGAAACCTAGGTGGTAGAGCCTACTACATACCTACGCTAATATGGTCTAGACTATTGCTTCTAGGCTACAGACCTGTAAAGCATGTTACTGTACTGAATACTGTAGGCAACTGTAACACAGTGGTAAGGTATTTGTGTATCAAAACATATCTCAACATAGAAAAGGTACAGTAAAAATAGGTATAAAAGATAAAAAATGGTGCACTTGTTTAGGACACTTACCATGAATGGAGCTTGCATAACTGGAAGTTGCTGCAGGAGCGTCAGTGAGTAAGTTGTAAGTACATGTGAAGGCCAAGGACATTAGTGTCTACTACCGTAGACGTTATAAACACTGTACATTTAGGCTACACTGAATTTAAATAATTTTTTTCTTCAATAGTAAATTAACCTTAGCTTACTGTAACTTTTTTACTTTATACATTTTTGACATTTTAAAACTTTTGAATCTTTTATTATAGCACTTACCTTAAAACACAAATACATTATAGTTGTACAAAAATTTTTTTTATATCTTTATTCTATAAACATTTTTCTATTAAAAACTTCAAAAATTTTTTACTTTTAAGTTTTTTTGTTAAAAACTAAGACACAAACACGTACATCAGCCTAGTAGCCTAGGCCTACACAAGGCCAAGGTTATCGATATGACTGTCTTCCACCTCCATATCTTGTCCCAGTGGAAGGTTCCAGGGGCAGTAACACGCTTGGAGCTGTCATCACCCGTGATAATGGTGCCTTCTTCTGGAATACCTCCTGAAAGACCAGCCTCAGGCTGTTTTACAACTAACTTTTTTTTTTAAAGTAAGTGAAAGAATACACCTTAAATAACAATTAAAAGTATAGTGTAGGAAATACATAAACCAGTAACATAGTTGTTTATTATCATTATCAAGTATTACGTACAGTACATAATTGTATGTGCTGTCCTTTTATACAGCTGGCAGCATGGTAGATTTATTTACACCAGCGTCACCACAAACACCTGAATAATGGGAAGATTTTTAGCTCCATTCTAATCTTACTGGACCACTGTCATGTATGTGCTCTGTTGTTGGCCAGACCACTGGTGTGCAGTGCATGACTGTATATACACACAGGCACACCTTGTTTTATCGTGCTTCACTGTGTAGCACTTCGCAGATGTTGCATTTTTTATAAACTGAAGGTTTGTGGCAACCCTGTGTCAAGCAAGTCTGTCAGTGCCGTTTTTCCAACAGCGTGGGCTTACTTCATGTCTTTGTGTCACATTTAGGTAATTCTTGCAGTATTTCAAGCTTTTTCGTTATTATTGTATCTGTTACGGTGATTAATGATATTTGATATTACTATTATAATTTTGGGGGGCACCATGAACTATGCCTATTTAAAACAGTGAACTTTATCGATAAATGTTGTCTGTTCTGACCGCTCCACCGGCCACTCCCTAATCTCTCTCCTCCTCAGCCTTCCCTATTCCCTGAGACACAATACCATTGAAATTAGGCTAATGAATAACCCTACAACAGCCTGTAAATATTCAAGTTTAAAGAAGAGTCATAAGTCTCTCACCTTAAGTCAAAAGCTAGAAATGATTAAGCTTGGTGAGGAAGGACTGTTGAAAGCCCAGATAGGCCAAAAGCTCGGCCTCTTGCACCAGTTACCCAAGTTGTGAATGCAAAGGAAAAGCTCTTGAAGGACATTAAAAGTGCTACTCCAGTGAACACAAATGGTAAGGAAGTGAAACAGCCTCCTTGCTGATGTGGAGAAAGTTTCCCTGAAGCCAAAGACTAATCCAGAGCAAAGCCCTAACTTTTCAATTCTGTGAAGACTGAGAGAGGTGAAGAAGCTGCAGAAGCAAAGTTTGAAACTAGCAGAGGTTGGTTCATGAAGTTAAAAGAACCATCTCTGGGGCCAGGTGCAGTGGCTCATGCCTGTAATCCCAGCACTTTGGGAGGCAGTGGCAGGTGGATCACCTGAGGTCAGGAGTTCAAGACCAGCCTGGCCAACTCCATATGGTTGTTGAAACCCCATCTCTATTAAAAATACAAAAATAAAAATAAAAAAATTAGCTGGGCGTGGTGGTGGGTGCCTGTAATCCCAGCTACTTGGGAGGCTGAGGCAGGAGAATTGTGTGAATCCAGGAGGCAGAAGTTGCAGTGAGTCAAGACCATGCCACTGCACAGCCTGGACAACAAGAGTGAAACTCCATCTCAAAAAAAAAAAAAAAAAAGGCCATCTCCATAATATAAAAGTGCAAGGTAAAGCAACAAGTGCTGATGTACAAGCTGCAGCAAGTTATCCAGAAGATCTAGCTAAGATCTAGCTAAGATCAGTGATGAAGATGACAACACTAAACAACAGATTTTCAATATATATGAAACAGCCTTCTATTAGAAGAAGATGCCCTCTAGGACTTTCATAGCTAGAGAGGAAAAGTCAATGACTGGCTTCAAAACTTCAAAGGACAGGCTCACCCTCTTATCAGGAGCTAATGCAGCTGGTTACTTTAAGTTGAAGCCAGTGCTCATTTACCATTCAGAAAATCTTAGAACCCTTGCGAATAATGCTAAATCTACTCTGCCTGTGTTCTAGAAATGGAAAAACAAAGCCTAGATGACAGCACATCTGTTTACAGCATGGTTTACTGAATATTTTAAGCCCACTGTTGAGACCTACTGCTCAGGAAAAAAAAAAAGATTCATTTCAAAAGATTACTGCTCATTGACAATGCACCTGGTCATCCAAGAGCTCTGATGGAGATGTACAAGGAGATTAATGTTTTATCATGCCTATTAACACAGCATCCATTCTGCAGCCCACGGATCAAGGCACAATTTTGACTTTCAAGTCTTGTTATTTAAAAATTCATTTTGGAAGGCATACTACACACTACATGTCATATACATTAACAACCTCATAAGCAATATTATTTTTGTTTTCAATCATAGTACATGTTTTAAAGAGCTTAGGAGGAGAAAATTATATTTACCAAATATTTACCATTTCTGTTGATCTTGTTTCATTCCTGACTTTCCAGGGTTCCCTCTAGTATCATTTCTCATATACCTGAAGATATAAGAGAATAAACAGTTTATTTAAAGCAGGTCGGTTGAAGATGAATTGCCTTATTTTCTTTCATCTGAGAATGTCTTTATTTGGTTGTACTTTCAAAGAAAATAACCTTCTTTGCTTGTACAATTCTGAGTTGATAGTTATTTAGTTTTAATATTTTAAAAACATTGTTTAAAAATATATATTAACTTAGTAGTATGGCAAGAGGACGCTTCTGAGGTTAATGCAAACTTTGAACACTCATCTTTTTTTTTTTTTTTTTTGAGATGAGTCTTGCTCTGTTGCCCAGGCTGGAGTACAGTGGCGCAATCTTGGCTCACTGAAACCTCTGCCTCCTGGGTTCAAGCAATTCTTCTGCCTCAGCCTCCTGAGTAACTGGGACTATAGGCATGCACCACCATGCCTGGCTAAACTTTGTATTTTTAGTGGAGACAGGGTTTCACCATGTTGTCTAGGCTGGTCTCGAACTCCTTACCTCTGCCCACCTCAGCCTCCCAAAGTGCTGAGATTACAGGCATGAGCCACCGATCCTGACCTAGAACACTCATCTTCTAATTTAAAAACAGAGACATCCATTTTTGTGTTAACCTTTGTTGCATCTCATTTCCAGGGTAAGTAGACATGAAATAAAATTTATGAAGGGAAAATATAGAACAATTTTGATGCTTACAATGAGATAAATATTAGAACATTACTGCTCCAATGATTTAGTGAGGATCTCGAAATAAATTCTGAAGTCTTCCAATGTTTGCATTTATTGGAGGGGCTCCTGAGTTCTATCAACTTGTTTTTTCAAGTCTTGTTCTCATCTTATGCATAAATGTTAACGCTTCCCAAAGTAAAAACTTAGCTTTCTTATTTTTACTTTTTATTAAATTTAATACAAAATATGACCTGAGTAGTTAAAAAATATTTTACATTATTTGCAGTAAGATGTCATTAGCCCTTTCAAAGAGCAAATTTTAAAACTTCAATCTGGGTGAAAGATTGGCTAGTTTTATAGAAAGATTTGCTGTCTTAAACTCAAGCTGATTTTTCTATTTTTATGTAAATAACTGAGATGCCATCTTATTAATTCCTCCAAGGTCATGTTTGTAAAATAAACATTAGATGAGAGCTTTCCTGTCATCTACACTATATGTTGTTCAGAGTGTTGAACAAATTTGAGTTCCTAAGTTGTAATCTGTCCTCATATGGTCTATGCTATTTGCATGTGTGCCACTACACACTGAGATGATAACGCTGTACGATTTTAAATGGTAGCAGTTTCTGTAGGCTGTAGGCTGAAATATTTTGATGAACTGCTTAGTTTGGGGATTTTATTTTTTAAGTTATATAATTTATTTTCTTGCAAAGTAAAAACAAAAAATATTGTTACACATCCTTCTGGCTTTTGTGGTTTCTGATGAGAAATATGCAGCAATTTGAGTCACTTTTCCTTTATGTGACACATGATTGTGATGTGTCTGTCTGTGGACTTATTCAAGTCTATGTAGTGGTGGTTTGAACTTCTTGAATCTGTAAGTTATTGGTTTGCGGAAGTTGGATAGTTTTCAGCCATTGTTTTTCCATATTTCTTTTATACTATACCTCCTCTCCTTCTGGGACTCAGGTGACCTGAATATTAGACCTTTTGGTATTTTTCCAGTTTTCTGAGGCTGTTTATGCTTCCTTCAGTCTTTCTTTGTATATCTTTCAGATTGGATACATTCTATTTACTTATCTTCAAATTCACCAACTCTACCATTTCTGTTGCTACTGAATCCATCTAATGACTTTTTAAAACTTTCTGTGATTGTAGTTTTCAGTTCTACAATCTCTGTTGCTCATGTTTTGTATTTCTTGCTGAGACTTTGGTCTTTCCAGTCACTCCAGGTGTGTTTACCTTGCTTCTTGGGGTACAGTTATAATGGCTATTTCTAGCCTTTGGTCATTCCATCATTTGTGTTTTTTTGCTGCTGGACTGTTGTTTGTCTTTTCTTCTCACAAATTGAGAATTTTCCTAATGATTCATATGCTAAGTAATTTAGGATTGTATCCTGAACATCTTGAATATGTTATGAGATGCTGTGTCTTGTTTAAATCCTAAGGTGGTTGTCTTGTTTTGGCAGTGAATCTGCCTGGTTAGGTTCAGGTGGACATTTCCAACGCACTTTTGTGGGCTGTGGTTCGGTGTCAGTTCAGTTATCGAAGGCTTTGTAGTGATATTCAGATCTGTTCCATGTGTTCGCCACCCAGTGGCCAAGTCCCATAGGTCATACCGTGTGCCAAAATGGAAAAGCTTCTGGGAGTTGACCTCTAACTTTTTGCCTGATTGGTACAGTGGAGTTAGTAGGACCCCAAAAAGTCTAATCTGTCTGTTTTGGAGGAACAAGGGTCAGAACTATTAGTAAGAAAGTCAAACCTTCAGGATCCGTCCTACAACAAAATTGCTTAGGGCCATCTGAATGCAAGTGAAACTCCTCATTTAAGGAGGACGTGGAGGAGAAACAAATCAGCCCAGCCAGCTATCATAGGTGTTGTGTGGCAAATGGCGAGTAGGCAAGCAAAGGTGGAAGCAGTGGATTGCAGACCAGGTAAGAAACGATGACAGTTGGAGCCAGGTGGCATAGAGATGAACAAAGTAGGGGTACTGGGAGTGTGTTCTGGAGGAAGAACTGATGTGATTTGCTCAGGTTTATGTATGAGAGGAGAGAGAGAAGCATCAAGGTCGTCATCATGATTGAGCAAGGGTTTTTCCCTAAAAAAGCAGGGGTGGATGAGAGTGTGCTGTTGTCATTAATTACATTCAGCATGCAGAAAGGCATCAGATAAAAGTTAACATTCATTCCTGTGAAATGAACAGAAATTTCCTTATCATGATAAAGAGCCTTTATCAGAAAACAGCAATAACATCTCAACACAGTTGGGAAGAAGATGAATATGACTACTATTTGTATTGTTACTCAAAATTATTCTGAGATTACAAATACATGAAGGCAAGAGATAAAATTATTATTTGTAGATGTTAAAATATAGAGAAATCCAACAGAATCAAATGGAGAAAAGGGAACTAATAATAATGGAAAGTAAAAATGCAAAAATCAGTTTGCCTTCATAATGTTAGCAATCATCTGCTAGGAAATGCAATGGAAAAAACATTTCAGAAGCAACAGCAACAACAAAGTAGAAAATATGAATAAACAACAATAAATATAAATATAGTCATGCATCCCCGTAAATATAGTCATGACAGGGATATGTTTTGAGAAATGTGTCGTTAGGCAATATCATTGTTGTGTGAACATCACAGAGTGTACTTACACAAACCTAGATGACACAGGCCACTACACACTTAAGCTATATGGGATAGCCTATTGCTGCTAGCTACAAACCTGTGCAGAATGTTACTGTACTGAGTGCTGTAGGTACTTGTAACACAAATCACTAGATGATAGGAGTTTTTCAGCTTCCTTGGGTGCAGCACACCAACGTGGCACGTGTATACGTATGTAACAAACCTGCACGTTGTGCACATGTACCCTAGAACTTAAAGTACAATTTTTTTAAAAAAAGAATTTTTCAGCTTCTTTATAATCTCGTGGGACCATCATATCTGCAGTCCATTGTTGACCAAAATATCATTAGGCAACACATGACTATAGATGTTATTTATAAGCATACACTATAAAATTTTCTCCAAGACCACAAAAAAGAGTTATTTAAATGAAGATTCATACCACACTTTGGAATGAGAAGAATCAACATTGTGAAGTTATTCTCTTCAAATTTATCTATTAATCTAATATAATTGTAAGCAAATCCACTGGGGTTATTTTGGGGGAATTTGGCATTCATTCCAATGTTTATCTGATAGCACAGATGTGTAATCATAGTTTATGTCACTATTTGCTCTTCTTAAGTCTAGACATGATTCAAAGAAATGATGGGACAGAAATTTTGGATACCCAGGCTCTGTGAAAGGATCAGTTTGCTTCTCTTTCTTCCCCACACAAAATCAACATGATGGGATATTTAGGAATATTTCATACTGGTTTCAATTTGTGGGATGAATTTCTTCATATACCTGCATAGGAATGGATTCAAGCCGCTCACCCCTACCCCAAAGCTTCCTGTAGGGTCCAGACAGAGGGTTTTGCCTGCAGTTATTCTATAATGGCTCTTAGCAGAAATGGTTGGCAGTGATGATATCCAGTTACAACTCATTTGAAGTAGGTTTAATGAATGGGTTTCTCTGTTTTTATTTGTTTGTTTTATTTTATTATTTATTTGTTAAATTTGTTTCATTTCTTGTAGTAGTAGCTAGCTGGTATAATTTTTAGATAAAAATGTATCAAAAGAACTTTGTAAGTGTCACATGTTACATTTGTTGCAATAATGTGAAATTTATATTTCTGAGAAGCTTGTGCAGAGATCTTGAAGTGGCTTACTTCATTACAATTAAGTCATCATTTGTTTTTTTCATTTTTTTTTCCTAAGGGGAAGAGGGAATAATTAAATATAAGGTACACCTCATGAGGGTTTCAGGGAATTTGACCAATGGACTTCAAGAACACGTATCAGGAACATTTTAAAAATGAAGATTATAATGTGGGAGACAGTGGCAAGAATGGGGGTGCATTTGGATCAGATGAGATTGGCTGTGAGTTGACATTTTGTGAAGGTGAGAGAGGGTATGTGGAAGTTCATTATACTGTTCCCTCTACTTTTGAATATGTTTCAGTGCTCTCTAATAAAAAGTTTTTAAAATAAAAGAAAAAAGATTAGCAAAGAAAGCAATGAGAAAACAAGACAGTCACAGAACAAATAAGGTTAATGGAGAGATCTGATATGACTAATCTAAATCTATTCTCAAAATTAAATATAAGGCTAGAAGATAGTTATTGAATCTTAGGAAAAGACTTAAATGTATAATTTTCATTTTTTAGTAAGGATGGGGATGATAAGAAGAGACCTGTGATCATTCATCGAGCCATTCTGGGATCGGTGGAAAGAATGATAGCCATTCTTTCAGAAAACTATGGCGGAAAATGGTAAGTGACATGGAAAAGAAAAACTACGTGTCTATTATTCTTTTTAATTTTTATTAATTTACTTATTTTTCCTTTTAAAAAATATTTCTATTCTTAAAAAATCATGTGTAAAAGATAAAAGTAGTAACAAAAGAAAGGGCCTTTCCTGCCTTATAATTAGCAAGTGTCCAAACAGCAAATAAAGAATTCTTATTCCATTTACCAGATCAGAAAATAAAAACAAAGGGAGAGTGTCATAAAACTGTACCATTTACCTTTTGGGGGACTCGGTAGAATTAAAGTTATCTTTTTACCTATTTCAAGCCCTTCAGAGATCTAGTTGCTGTCCTGAAAACATGTGACCCACACTAGGTACCACCTCTTGCCCTCCAGCCATCCTTCCTTCAACCCATATTGTTTGCCTTTGGGGTTCCCTACAGCCACTGAGGAGGAAAACACGTAAACCTGATTCATAAATGGCACAAACTCAAAGAGGATGGCTCAGCAGCACAGCCCATTGAGGATGACAGCGGGGAAGGGAAGTGTCCTGAAGTGCAGAGTTTTGAGTGGCGCATCTTGTGCCGGAAGGAAGAATGGCCGGAGATGTGGAGTTACATGTATGCATGGGCTCTAGTTACTGCTTTGGCCACAAAGTCAAAGATTTAGAACTAATTAGATTGAAAAATAAATTACATAGATTTGGGAAGCAGAAATGTGGATGATCACTCAGAATGGGCCAACAGAGGTGGTATTGCCATCAAAAGGCCCCCGCTGTTGAGGAATTTTTCAATATTCCAATACAAGAGGACCCATTCTGTTAAAATCAGCTTCTTTTTTCCCCTAGTTGTTGCTCAGTGGCTCATGGGCAAAGTGGCCACTGGTGGATATGCATGGGCTCAAAAACATGGACTTTGCCTCACTAAGTTCCATCTGGCTACATCTCTTCTGAGAATTCAGGTTGCCATCAGTAGTGATTAATTGTGATCCCCCAGGATGGTACCATAACCTGGGGGAACAGCCAGTGGTCTTGTAGCAGGTTGATTACATTGGATCCCTTTCATCATGTAAGGACCAGTGCCTCGTTCTCACTGAATAGAGACCCACTGTGGATTTTGCTTTGCTCTTCTTTGCTGCCATGCTTCTGCCAGTGGCACCAAATATATACTTATGCGCTGCCAGGAACACAACAGTGCTTCTGACTATGAAAGAGATTTTATAGCAAATAAGTAAAGCATTGCACTGGCATTATGGGACTCACTACTATCACCATGCACTCAGAAGCAAGTGGCTTTACTAGCAGTTATGGCACCAGCTGGCAGACAACATCTTGTGATGATGTATCCTAGTATGTGGAAATGCTGCAAACCAGCAACCACCTGTGAAATTTCTACCTCCCAGTCCATTTTTAGAAATTGGCTAAGCATCTGCTGATGCAGTTTAGCTCTCTCTTCAGAAACTACTGCCCCCACTGCTACTATTGCTGGGCACAGTCCCTGCAGCTCCCACTGTGGACACTGGGCACCAGATGATACTGCTAGGATCACTGCAACCAGTTCCTCCAAAAGCTCCATGTCTCTGCATCACCTTTCCTTGCCATGATGGATTCCATGTGGTGCCTCCTTATCCACTCTGTCTTAAGTCAGAGTGCCGTGTTTATACATTAGCAGAACCTAGATCACACCCATGCATACTACCATTCATGTCCATTGAGGCTGAGGAAGCAAATTTTTGAGCAGGAAACATAAGGTGGAAAGTTTCCCAAACAAGTGTCTTCCAAAAGTCCTGGGTAGCTGGAGAGTCTGTGTATGTTCCTGATATTTTGTGATCATAGAGAAATACACTTAGGTATCGTGGAGTTTCTAAGCTGTTGAAGTTACAGTTAAGCCAAAAGTATGGGTATGAATATGTATGCCACCTGAGTATGAGTTAACATGTTTATATTTCTTTCCAGTTGGTTTTAAATAGTTTACCATAGGTGAGAGATGATGGTGTTTTGCATTAGAATGGTTGCAGTGAAAGTGGTTTAAAGAAAAGAGAGAGAACTAGTGAAATAGGAGATGGAGAGGGAGACAGGAGGTGGTTGGGGCCAGTGCACTGAGCATGCCTTCCTTTGTCGCAGAGACTGAGGTATACTCCCCGCACTTCATAAATCCAGACTTCAGACAGCAGTCAGGCTTGCGGGGAAATCTCCCCAGGAGCCAAAAGTAAAGATGGCTAAAATGTGGGTCCTTTAGGGGAGGAGGGCTGGGGATGGGATAAGGACAGAGCTCAAAAGGAAACATGTACTTTCGGTTATATACCCTGTATTTCTGTGTTCTACCATTTATCATGTATTGTTTTGTGTTTGTAATTTGAGAATAAATATATAAATATGCACATTCATAAAATACTATCTGAAATAGTCCTCCTTGCATGTCCTTTCACCTTCAGACTAAATACTCACTATGACAGGGAAAGGGCAAACACGTCCCACAGCGGACACTGCTTATACCTACCCTGCCATCTTTTTTTTTTCTAGAAAAATTATATTTTGAAATAATTGTAGGTTTGCATGTTGTTGTAAGAAGTTATATAGAGGCCAGATGTGGTGGCTCACGCCTGTAATCCCAACCTTTGGGAGGCCGAGGTGGGTGGATCACCTGAGGTCGGGAGTTCAAGACCAGCCTGGCCAACATGGTGAAACCCCGTCTCTACTGAAAATACAAAAATTAGCTGGGTGTGGTGGCGATGGCTGTAATCCCAGCTACTCAGGAGGCTGAGCCAGGAGAATCACTTGAACTTGGGAGGCAGAGGTTGCAGTAAGCCGAGATCATGCCACTGCACTCTAGCCTGGGTGAGCAAGACTCCATCTCAAAAAAAATAAAAAAGAAGTTATATAGAGAAGTCCAGCACACTCTTTACCCAGTTTTCCCCAATGGTAACATCTTGCAAAACTAGATACAGTATCACAACCAAGAACTAGACATTGAGACTGTCCACCAACCTTGTTCAGATTTCACCAGCCTCACATGCACTCATTTGTGTGAATGTGTATTTAGCTGTGTCACATGGACAGATGGTGTAAGACCACCAGTCAAGGCACAGGACAGTTCATCACTTGTAAGGCTCCCTCCTGCTCCCCTTTTTTCCCCACACTCAAACCATCCCACCCTGTCCTCTTATCTGACAACCATGAACTTGTTCTCTAGCTCCATCATTTTGTACATAAAGAATATTACATAAATGGATTTACACAGTACACAAACTTTTGAAGTAGGCTTTTTTTTTCACTCAGTGGAATTCCCTTAACAGCCATCCATGTTGTTTTGTTTCGAGATAAATTAGTTGGTTCCTTTTTTTTTTTTTTTTTTTGCTGATGGTGTTCCACGTTCCACAGTGTGGATGCACCATGGTTTGACCATTCACCCGCTAAAGGACATTTGGGGTGTGTGTTTCCCGTTTGGGGCTATTATAAATAAAGCTGCTATGGACGTTAGTGTGCAGTATTGTGTGTGAACATGCGCTTTCATTTCTCTGGGACAAATGCCAGGAGTGCAATTGCTGGGGCACACAGTAAGTGCACGCTCAGCCCTTTGGGTTGTCTGCCAGCTCATTCTACCTACACTTGTGCTATCAAAATTCCAAAATGCTCCTTTTGTTTACTTTGCTGCCTTCAAACTTTAATATAATTTGGTTTTCTTGCATGCCGCACTACTGAAACTGCCCTCTTGTGAAGTCTTTAAAAGAATCTTTGGTTATTTGAAAATCATGTAATAAGTAGCCATTATTACACTTTGAAAATACATATTTTATATATTTTTCAGGCCTTTCTGGCTATCTCCTCGTCAGGTGATGGTCATCCCTGTGGGGCCAACTTGTGAAAAATATGCACTTCAGGTAAAATCAGAGATGTTTAAAGTACATAATAATCTTGCATGTATTCTGTGTAGGCCATCGATTTGGAGTGTCCTTCATGCTTTAAAATATTGCAGAACTGACACATTAACTTAAACTGTGTTTTCAGCAGTTGGGAGTAACACATGAATCGTCTCTGCAGCTGTATCAGAACTATTTCATTTCTTAGTGTTTTTTGAGAAATTAGTATTTTAAAACATATCATAATTATTCATTTCTACACAGCTCTATTAGGGAAGAATATTTTCTGTTGCTGTGTCACAAGTGACCCCAAAACTTAGCAGCTTTAAACAACAAACATTGATGATGTCACAGTTCCTATGAGTCAGGGTCTGGGAGCAGCTCAGCTGGCGGATTCTGGCGTCTCCTGCGCTGCAGTCAAGCTGTCGGCCAGGGCTGCGGACCTCGGGGCTCACTCACGGTTGCTGGAGGCAGCGCCTCACCACCTGGGTGCTTCACAGGTTGCCTGAATGTCCTCACTGCGGACCTCGGGGCTCACTCACGGTTGCTGGAGGCAGCGCCTCACCACCTGGGTGCTTCACAGGTTGCCTGAATGTCCTCACTGCGGACCTCGGGGCTCACTCACGGTTGCTGGAGGCAGCGCCTCACCACCTGGGTGCTTCACAGGTTGCCTGAATGTCCTCACTGCGGCCCTCGGGGCTCACTCACGGTTGCTGGAGGCAGCGCCTCACCACCTGGGTGCTACACAGGTTGCCTGAATGTCCTCACTGCACGGTGGCTGGTTTCCCCCAGAGCGAGTGATCTGAGAGAGGTGGGAGCTGCAGGCTTTTATAAACTAGTCTCAGAAATGATGCGCCGACACTTCCGCACTTCTTTATGGTCACGAAGACCCGCTCCGGTATAGTGAGCAGGGAGCTATACAAGGGTGTGAATACCAAGAGTGGGGAACAGCGGGGGTCTTCTTGGAGGCTAGGTACCATAATGTAACAGTAAAGGTGTTTCCCTTTCTTCTAGGTATCCAGTGAATTTTTTGAAGAAGGATTTATGGCTGACGTTGACTTAGATCACAGTTGTACACTAAATAAGAAAATACGAAATGCACAGCTGGCTCAGTATAATTTTATTTTGGGTAATTTAAGTTTGTATATATTTTTCCAAATGCTTTTTTTTTCACTTCAGTTCCAAAAGACCAAATAAGAAATATGGTTCAACTACTTGATTATCATGATTTGTCTATTTAATACTTATACAAAAAGAAGAGTCCATAGCATTCCTCGCTTAGCTGTTCCTAGGTCCTCTTTGTTGTTTGCTGGGAGAAGAGTTGTAAAGTTTCACCTAAATCCCCTGGGATAGTTTTACAGCAATAGTTAATATTGCAAGCCAACAATGAAAACAACTGTGAAAATGATCCCATCAGTAGAATTATATACTTTATATTTCAGCCTCACAGGCCTGTAATATTTTCCCTCACTTTTCTGGCTTATTAGGAAACTTTGGGAATAAACTAACAGAAAGAAAAGATCCCAAATTTAAAATGATCCAAAGGAAAAGATTTAGATGAAAAGTAAAATGTCCTTTTAGCACATGACTAATTAGATGCAGAATCTAAAATTTAGGCTTTAAAAATGATTCCAAAATTAAGAGAAACTAACACTGATATAACTGCAGGCATAGTATTGCTCTTTCTTTTAAGTTGAGAGTCTGTAGAAGGCAAAATAAATATGCATAGCATTGTTCTATTGACAGTGTTTCATTGATAATGTTTGACATCATAGTAGGCATTGTGGTGTTTCAATCAGGCTTCTTATGGTGGCAGAAATCTCAACTTGGTTTAGACAAAGACAGCATTTGTTTGGTCTTGGAGTTCCGATGACATGAAAGGTAGAATTAAATAGCCAAACCACTAGAAGAGCAATCAGGAGCTCAACCCTCACCAGGACTGTTTCTCCCCATTTCTGGTTCCTGTCTTGCTCTGGTTCTTTATGCTTCCCTTGAGTATCTACTTTATTCCACTTATCTGCAGACCGGTTTCTTCCTTCTGTGTGGCAAGAAGCATGGCTGTAGATGCCTGCATCATCTCACAATATGGGTCACTAGAGTGAACAGACTTTTTACCCACATTCCAGAAAGTTCTGGCTGGCTCGCTTGGGTCTGGTGTCCACCCCTTGGCTCATTAGGTATGCCAGGTGGAGTCAGTGTGAGTCTGTAAGAGCTCCCCGCTCTCATCTGCACCCTAGGACCACAAGAGCTGTTCTCTCAAGTGGACAATAGAGAAATAGAGAGATGGGATCAGAAGTCATTCCTTCCCTCAAGAAAATTAACTATGAGAGGATGAACATAATGCTCATTAGATGATATTTAATAGTAATGAAGAAAAACTTGATAAAAACATGTCATGGGACTGCTGACTTAATGTCTGGTAAATTGCCAATTTAAAATACATTTCTTTACCTTTTTCTGCAGTGGTTGGAGAAAAGGAAAAGATAGATAATGCTGTAAACGTGCGAACAAGAGACAACAAAATTCATGGAGAGATTTTAGTAACTTCTGCCATTGATAAACTGAAGAATCTCAAGAAGACACGGACACTCAATGCTGAGGAGGACTTTTGAAGTCCTTCCCTGGATATTTGCTTCTGTGTAACTTTGTTTTGACGCTTAAAAATGTATTTTTCTTAACATGTTAGTACTTCTGAGACTTTGGAGCCACTGATGGGGGTCCACTCACGGCCTCAGCTGAGAAAGGAGACAATGAATGTGTAGCTGACATGTACAAAGTTTAATTTATTAATGTCCACAGGGGACATTTAGAGGGCACCATGGGAAATTTTCCAGCAATCAGTGCCTTGAGAAACTTAAATGGGGAAATATTATTCATTGAAAAAGTGAAACCAAACACTAGGAAATGATTATGAAATGATAGTGATTTTCAAAAGATGGGCTTCAAATAAAAGTCTGCAGAGTGTTTTTTTTTTAAATATGAGGGAAAATCTTATTTTCTAATATGTCTCAGGTATTTTTATGACTTTTACTAAAATTCACACTGAAACTTTATCTTCAAAATTGGAATCATTACTTAATTTTAACTAACCAACAACCACAAAAGCAGCAGCTACTACTAAGTATTGGATTACTGACAAAGGAATTCAGTTTTGTGGAATCTGTTTGCACTATAGGTTAAGAGTTGCCATTTAAATGTTTCTTATTCATAATTAGGTTTTGTTCCGCTTTAGAAAAAAATAAATTCCCAAATGAATTGCATCAGTGTTTCCAGTGTTTCAGCTGTGGGCTTCTACCACAATTAAGCTGCTCACCTAGATTTAAGTTACTTTTTTGATGGGATGACATTCCATGGATTTATATACTGAAATGGGTTTCAGATTTTACAGAGAGGAATGCTCTACGTACTCAGAACTGAATTAAAATGGCATTATGTCAATAGAGACTTCAGCTACCAAACAAGAAGTATTATTTTGCGATATGCTGTGAAATTCAAAAGAAATGTAAGAAATAATCTCTTTTCAATGTACTGATCATTTAGTTAACTTCCTGAGGGATGTGAACAGTGAAACAGTTGGCAAACAAAACAATATATACCAGACTTGTGTAGTAGTATAAAGTGCTGATTGTGTGATACGATTTTTATTTATTTTTTGAGACGAGTCTCGCTCTGTCGCCCAGGCTGGAGTGCAGTGGCGCGATCTGGGCTCACTGCAACCTCCGCTTCCCCGGTTTAGGCGATTCTCCTGCCTCAGCTTCTCGAGTAGCGCGCGCCCCCACGCCTGGCTAATTTTTTGTATTTTTAGTAGAGACGGGGTTTCACCGTGTTAGCCAGGATGGTTTCGATTTCCTAACCTCGTGATCCGCCCGCCTGGGCCTCCCGAAGTGCTGGGATTACAGGCGTGATTCACCGCGCCCGGCCGTGATACGATTTTTAAAGCTAACATTCAGGGCTTATGTGCAGGCACTTTTCCATGTATTTTTTTAAAATCATTCAGCAAACATGCACGTGACGAGGTGGTAGTCGGAAGACCCCGGAATGAATGATCCCGCAGCACGTGGGTGGGAGGAGAGCACATGTCACCAGCACGGTTTCTTCCAGGTGTGCTGTGACAGAAACTGGCAAGGGTCTCCGCAAGCTGGGGCCTGAGCGCGGCTCCCCAGACGGCCGCGACCTTCCCAGGCAGGGCTGGGCTCTGGCCTCTCCCCTCACTTCCCAGCGCCTCGGGCCATCCCGCTTCTCCCGGTCTGAGAGGAACTTTCTGGAAGTGCTGCGTATCTTCAAGAGGCTGGCCAGAAGTGAAAGCCGCCGCAGGCCTGAGCGCCCGCCCCAGGGGAGGGGTCCCTCGGGCCCTCGTCGTCCCGGGGCCGCTTCCCCGACTGTAAATAAGTGTCTTTAGGATGAAACGCCACGCGATACTGTCCTCAGAACCTTCGCACAAGATCCAGCACACAACATCCGACCATACACTGGGGCGGCCAGCCTCCCCCATTTGCCCGCCTCTGCTCTTGGTTGCTTCCGGCGTGCATTTCGGTCCACGGATGACCTTTAATCGGTCTCCTGCAGTGGAAGGAGGGGTGAGGGCCTCGTCCAAGGGCGTGAGCGGCGCGTGGAAATGGAACAACCTCCCAGGCTCGCATCCTCCTCGGGTACCTCCCAAAGGGCTCATCCCGAAGAAAACCCGCGACCCGTGCGGGAACAGCGAGAGCGGAAACGCCGGCCGCCCGGAGCCGCACCGCGCCTGCGTCTGGTTCACGCTCCAGCTCCCAGGCGCGCCCGGCCCGGCCCGCGCCGCCCGCTTCCCGCGCGAGCCCGCGCCCCGCCCCCGGCCCGGAAGTGCGCAGGCGCCGGCAAGATGGCGGGAGGGGTGCGCCCGCTGCGAGGCCTCCGCGCCTTGTGTCGCGTGCTGCTCTTCCTCTCGCAGTTCTGCATTCTGTCGGGCGGTGGTGAGTCAAAGGCTGGGTTCAGCGCCGGGTGGGGCTGAGTGGCGGCCGGGCCCACGGGCAGAGGCTGACGCGGGGAGGAGGTCGAGTGCCGGGCTCCGGGCGGCATGTCGCTGCATCTGGAGTCTGGCGCCCTGGCCGCCGGGCCCGAGGCCGCCCCTCCGCTCCGGCGACACCGGGCCGCCCATCGCGGCTGCGGAGCCCTGGAACGGAGATGCAGCCTTGGGGGCTGGGCCGGGGAGGCGGAACTGGAGCGCGATGTCATCCTTCGGTCCCTCGTTGCCGGCTGACCTGAACTGGTGTCTACTCTGTTGACGTTTCGTCCCTAAGCTTTGTGTTTTCATGAGCAGCTTGTTGGCCTGGTGTAGACCCGCCGTGTTAACCACACAAAACAAGGTTTTCTTGACCCGGGATAACATGTTTCTCTAATTGTACGATCCTTAAATTTAGAGCAATCGCAGGCGCTGGCTCAGTCAATAAAGGATCCGGGCCCAACACGCACATTCACAGTAGTTCCCAGGGCAGCAGGTACTAGACATTTTCTATTCTGGTAAATATATGTATTTATATCTAGTAGTTTCTCTTTGTTTTTATAAAAATTCCCTTTAGTATACGAAGTCACTTTCCATTTTTGAATATTTTATTGTATTTTAGATTATGTGAATTAAGGGCAGATACACAGCCATTTTCAGTAGATAGTCTTGGTATTTGGATACCTTTTGACGTTTCTGCCTCATCTCTTTTTCCAATCCCACGCTCATTTGTCTCCTTATTTCTATTATTTTTCCACTTCATCCATCAAAGTAACCTTCAGTCAGTGCTTCTTTCCCTTCAGCAAATTTCCTCTACTTCTAAAACCCTGTTCCTGATGTTGGATATTAAAGGCTCCCTCAGGACTGTGGAAATGGAAGGATTACAGCGGGACTGATAGACTTGAAATCTAGATCTGGTTTTGCTACTGGGATCTTGAACAAATTATTTATACCCTTTGGACCTTGGTCCTCATCTTTAAAGCGGTGGGGTTGGTCTGACGGCCTAAAGTCATTTCTGCTTTGTGATTTTAAGTGTCCACCTTCCAGCCACATAGTCACGGGATCAAAAAAAGAGTATTTTGTAGAATTGTTCACTTAATACCGTGAGTAAAGTAGGACCAGTTTTAAACAAGCATTAGTGTGTTTTGCTAGGTGGAGGCTTTGACTCTAATTTCATCGCTAAAGTGACATTACTTCAGTGAATTGAAACTGGCAGAGTTTCAATTCTCATTTGGATGTAAAAAACAGCAGTGCACTTGAATTTTAAACTCAGATTACTTTTTAGAGAAAGCACAAGAGTTCTTAACTCTTGCAGGCTTTTGAAAGCCCTTCTTTTCAGGAATACTTGCAATTTTGATCCTTTCAGTCGGTAAAAATATATTGCACGCTGATTAGGTTGGTTGGAAATAAGTTGCAGCTTACTGAAGATGTTATTAAAATAGAGAACTATTTTGAACTTTGGTAGCATAAAACTGTAAATATTATATTAGCAAATGTGGCTTATCGAAGTACCAGTGTGAAATAATGACATTTTCAAGTTGATGCCCTGAGGATGTCAGTGGCTTCATTTCTGAATTAGTGAATTCAAATAAAAAAGAACACTGGATTGGAAATGGAGAGATTTGGGTTCTAGTTCCAGTTTTGCCACAGACTTCCTCTGTGATTTTGCAAAACCCTACTGTAAGTTTTAGTTTTTCAGCTTACAAAATGATAGTCTTTTTTTTTTAAGCCCTTAATGTATACCCAGAATTTTCTATACATTATTTGTATATGAGCACCTTTAGTTTTCACGGCCACTCGGGAGGCAGGAATGAACTAATGTTTTACAAGTGTGGTGCTCACCAGGTCACACAGCTGGCCGTGGGCAGAATTCTGCTTTAATTGCAGGTGTCTCTGACTCCAGTCCCATGCTTCTTCCCTTCCAGCGCAGTGTCTACTTGCTAATGATCATGTGTCTTAACCTTAGAGGATTGTTCTCTGTTATTCGAATCAGTATTATAGGAGAATAAGCTTCTCTCTTGCCTCTCACAGAAAGTACTGAAATCCCACCTTATGTGATGAAGTGTCCAAGCAATGGTTTGTGTAGCAGACTTCCTGCAGACTGTATAGACTGCACAACAAATTTCTCCTGTATCTATGGGAAGCCTGTCACTTTTGACTGTGCAGTGAAACCATCTGTTACCTGTGTTGTAAGTACTGCAGCTTGCTTATTCTAAATAAATACATTTTAAACTTTAAGTTAGAAGAACAATTCAGACTTGACTATTGGGAAGAAATTCTGAATAATTTTTATATTCTTTTATGATTGCCCTTTTGAGTATGTAAGTAGAAATAAATTTAAAAACCCAATAGACCTTTCCATATCAGCTCACTACTGTTTTAGTTATAATGATAACTGTCAAGCCAGTTGATGTCTGCTGGAAATGCGCTTGACAGAAATGTTGCTTTGTAGGACTGGAGAAGATCTCAGTCTACTAGCATATCTGAAGCAAGTCTCATTCCTTCAGATGGATCCTGTGTTCTCAATAGTGACAGCTAGTGTACAGAGGAGGTGGCAATGTCTTTCTGCCATAGATGAGCTTTTGAAGGGCCAGTGCTCATCTGTGGTGAGAAGATGGATTCAGTAAATGCTGGAATGCCTGGTAGCTCTCTAGAACAAAATTAATTGGAACGCCTGTCTTATCCAGAATAAATTGCAGATAGTCCAAAGATGTAACATGAAAAATGAAATCCTGAAGTACCACAGAAAACACGAGATAGTTGCTGTTATAATCATCCCAAAATGGAGGATATTTTTCTAAGTATGAAATAAAGTTTAGAAGCCATAAAATAAAGAATTGATACATTTGACTACTAAAAATTGGAGATTTCTGCATGACCTAAAAAAAAAAAGCATAAAGGCAAAAGACATGGCAAACTAGGAAAAAGTGTTTCTAGCATATGTGACAAATAATACACTAATATCAATAATATATAAACACTTCCTAAAACCCACACAGAAAAGATGACAGTCTTGTAGAAAAACAGTGTTAGGACATGAGCAGATGGTTCATAGGAAAGGAAATACAAATAGATTTATAACGTGGAAAACGTATAAGTTTTCTCATAATTAAATACAAACTAATACATTTTTAACCCTTAGATTGGCAATTTTTTAAAATTTGATTAACTCTGAGTTTGTGAGAGTATAAGGGTCAGATACTCATATCTTATTAATAGGTAATCAAATTGATCAACCTCTTGTACGTGATTTGCCATATCTGTTAAACTTATACATGCACACAATCATTGACCTCACAGTTCTACATCTAGGAATTTATGTTATAGATATCATTATATATGGATGCAAATAAGTATGCTTATTTTTTAGCTGCATTGCTCATTAAAGCAAAAGATTCAAAAGAAGTGAAATGTCTAAGAACTGCTTAATTTATGGTACACATGTAATAGAATAAACACATTGTAGCCATTAAAAAGAACTAGGCAGCTCTAGAGATAATATACTGATATATGTACAAAATTAAGTGAAAGTATTGGGGAACATTAAATGTAGATGACATAAATGTGCCTGTGTGTAGAATAAGCTCTCTCTGGAAGTACAGAGGGTACTTGGCCTAGGGAGGGCAGTGGCTCCCGGAAGCCGGGCCAGACGAGGCCGGCTCACTTCTCACTCTCCTGTTGTGTCTTGAAATGTGTACCATGTACATGTGTCACCTACTTTTTAAAAAACCATTAAAAAAAGTGTATTTTAAGCACATCACTGAAAATAGGCAGATGTAAACGTATTTTTTTGCAGATCCAACTGTTTGCCTAAATCAAGTGATGCCTTACGCATATTTGAATGTTTTCCATAAAAAGTGGTTTTTGCATTGATAAGAAAATTAATAGTAGTAGCTTCATCAGCGTATATGCCAAAGTTGGAACCATACAGAGAAAATTAGGATGGCTCTTTTGCAAAAATGACATGCAAATTTGTGAAATGTTAAAAAAAATAACAAATATGGGCCGGGCATGGTGGCCTACACCTGTAATCCCAGCACTTTGGCAGGCCGAGGCAGGTGAATCACCTGAGGTCAGGAGGTTGAGACCAGCCTGGCCAACATGGTGAAACCCCATCTCTACTAAAAATACAAAAATTAGCTGGGCATGGTGGTGTGCGTCTCTAATCCCAGCTACTCAGGAGGCTGAGGCAGGAGAACCGCTTGAACCTGGGAGGCGGAGGTTGAAGTGAGCCGAGACTGCACCACTGCACTCCAGCCTGGGCGAATCTCAAAAAAAGAAAAAAAAATAATGTGTGTATGTGTATGTATACACATATATATACATATATATGTATATATATATACACATATATATGTATATACATATATATATATGATGCTTCCAGAGATGATTGTGTGACCACATAAAAATGATTTTGAAAAATATGCACTGCAATGTAATGTCAGGTAGAGTAAAAAGACTACAAAGTGCTTTCAGTATAATTCCATTTTAGTAAATTTATAAGTACCCATGTAGAAGAAATGGAAAGAAGATTAAAAGTGGTTAGCTCTGAACACCTATAGTTTTTTGTCTATAATCTTCAAATATGTAACATACAAAGAGCATTGTACTTTTGTAAGCAGAATACAAAATAATGGCTTTTGAAATTGAAATGAAAAAAATCTCTGGCCACCAATGAACACTCACCGAGCCCACACATCTTGTGGTGCTTCTGAGCTGGGCTGCCTCTGGGTTAAACATGCCACACGCCCTGGTGGTAGGAGCAGCTGTAACAACCCCGAGTTGCCAGGCTGTGCAAGGCAGGAGATGTTAGGGAAGGTTGGCAACTCGGAAGCACGGCGGTGTGTTAACCATTACAGAAGCATCAGGCTGGAGTTCAGGGACCTGGATTCCACTCCTCACTTGAAGCTCAGTGACCTTCAGCAAATGCATTCATCAGTTCCTTCCAGCCATCCGTGATTGTGACTTTCTAAAATAAATTTTCCTCTTTTCTGCATTATAAAAGTATACATTTACTATGAAAAATTTAGCTAAGCAAAAGTTATGAAATAATTATATCACCCTGAAATAACCTTTGCTATTTTGATGTGAATTTATCTAGTTTTTTTCCCTTAAGTACATATATTTGGGTGTGTAGTTTTATGATTATGGGGTCACATCATATACATTTGTTTTACATACATATTGTTTTGGTAACTGTTTTTCTGGCACTTACTCCTAGGTCCTAAATACAAGCGTTTATGGAATTTTGTTCCAGGTGACTGTGTCGTCTTACTGACATCTTAACAGACTACACCATTGTGATTGATGAGTTTTGTGTCATTTGCTACATAGGATCAAGACTTCAAATCCCAAAAGAACTTCATCATTAACATGACTTGCAGATTTTGCTGGCAGCTTCCTGAAACAGATTACGAGTGTACCAACTCCACCAGCTGCATGACGGTGTCCTGTCCTCGGCAGCGCTACCCTGCCAACTGCACGGCGCGGGATCACGTCCACTGCTTGGGTAGGTCAGAGTTCAAGGACATTTGTCAACAAAATGTTTTTCTCTAAGTTTATTGAAAGGACTTTAACCAGAAATTTGAGAGTCAAATTACTTAATTAGAAACATTTATCGGCAGCTCTTTAGATGTGCCAAGCATCATCAATAAACTCAACATACTAAAGTAAAGCATCCAGAAAATTTCAATTCTCTTTTTAAATGTAATATTTGATAAAATAAGAAAAATATGTGAAGTATAAAGCGTAATATACAGTAATTGACTTTTACCCAAAATAACAATGAAAGCAGCACCAATACCATTGCGGCCGCCTGACTGCCTGACTGCTTGCCCTCACCTGGTTGCTCTTCCTCCTCTTCCAAGGTAACCACCCTTTTGAATTTTTTATTTCACTTCCTTTTAAATTTTTTCTATAGTTTTATTGCATATATGTAATAAAATAATAGTACCATATAATATTGAATAATTCATGTTTTAGAACCGTATAAAATGATTCCAGGCTATGTGCTCTTCTGAGACTTGCTTATTTCCTCAACATTATGGTTCTACGATTCGTCCATCATCCGTGTGACTTCTCTTCCTTTTTTTACTTCTGTGTAATAATCTATTGTAAGATTGTATCACAGTTTATTCTCCAGTATATTTGTTATGTGCTGTTTTCTGCTGTTGTGACTGTTAAAGTTTCTTTGCCTGTCTCCTGGTGGCACCGGTTCAAGAGCTGCTTTAGTATGTACTTTCCAGCATGTGTCATTCTCTAAATGGCTGTATTGACTTACATTCCCACCCGCGCCATATAACTGTTCCTGATGAGCCATATTCTCTCCAAGAGTTGTAATTCTTAACTTTGGTCTTAAAGTTGTCTAGATTTTCTTTTATATTCTGGATATTACCTGTGCTGTCCCTGAAACCCTCTGCCAGATTTTGATTTTTTTTTTTTGCATGATTGTATATTTTCATGAACAGAACTTTAAAAATATAATAACTGTAAGTTATTAGAGTTAGTCCTTTTTTGTTGTGGGTTTAAGAAATCTTTTTCTACCCTAGGTTAATAAAGACAATTTGCTACATTTTCTTTTGAAAGTTGTAAGTTTAACATCTCACATTTAGGTT
Organism: Pongo abelii; assembly: GCF_028885655.2. NCBI lineage: Eukaryota > Metazoa > Chordata > Mammalia > Primates > Hominidae > Pongo > Pongo abelii. The sequence goes on along the minus strand of NC_072001.2, from coordinate 104,869,710 downwards.
TAGAATCCACCTGGAATTGGTCCTGGTAGATGGTGTGAGGTAGATTCAGCTTTAATTGTCCCCCCACATGGATGGCCACTTGTCTCAACTCTTCCCTGTTGATCCGTGTGTGACCTCTGTCATACATGAAGTATTTGTATATTTCTGGTTCTAGACTTTCTCTTCTTTTCCTATTGGGTGATTTTTATGCCTCAGGACCACACTGTCTTATATACTCGTAACTTCCCCGTAAGTCTTGATATGTGGGTGAGCATTTTATGTTCTTCACGTTGTAATCCTAACTTAGCTGATTTAAATATTACATCTGTATAGATAGATGGTAAGCGCTTTGTACTCTTCACTTCAACATGTATTACCGTAAAGAGAGTTGACTTTTCACATTTTAAATTTTGAGCCCATTTGTCACAATTAAGTCTTTCTGAGAGTATTTTTATACCCTGTATTTTTCTTTCTTTCTTTTTTTTTTTTTTAAGGTAACCGTACTTTTCCCAAAATGCTATATTGCAATTGGACTGGAGGCTATAAGTGGTCTACTGCTCTGGCTCTAAGGTAAGCTTTGTTACTAGTAAGTGTAGAAGTCCGTTTGGATTTCTTTGGGATTGGTGGAATCTTCCAGACGTTGAGCTCAGTCCACTTCATTCTTCACTCAGATCCTACCACATGTGTTAGACTCTAGGAAACAGCTGGAAGAGTTGAGATGATCAGACCAGTACCTCTGTGGAATTGAGTGGCAGGCATGTTAGCTTTTCTCCCAGGCTGCCTGCACATTACGTTTCCCATTCTGCATGTACCACGAATCAGTAAAATGCAGTGGACTATCTGCAATCGGCGGTTTTATGATGTATATCTTTAATTTTAAGTAATTATTATAAAAAGTAATACATGCTGAACACTGAAAACTGGAAAAATGAAAATGACAAAAACATTAAAGATTACCTATAATTTCACCATCTGCAGATAATTATAGGCTTATATTTCTTACATAGAAATGTGCTGTTTGTTAAACTTCTCAACAGTACTTTAAGAAATTATAGCAATTCTTCCCACCAAAGGGAAGGGCAGGTAAGACCCTGGTTAACTGATTAGTGAAAAGGTTATGCTGCCTACAGTTGAAGTTTTGAGTTCGTGCCTGAGACCCTGAGGCCTGCAGCATTGCAGCCATAGGGCAGGATTTCTCAGCCTCATCACTGCTGACATTTTGGGCTGAATGAGTTTTTGTTTTGGGGCTGTCCTGTGCATAGCAGGATGTTTAGCAGCATCACTGGCCTCTACCTACTACTTGTCAGTAGCAAACCCCCCATCCCTTGCAGTTGTGACTGTGTGTCTCCAGATGTTGCCAGGTGTCCTCTAGGGGACAAAATTGCCCCTTGCTGAGAACCACTGCATTAGAACTTGAGCTGAGGAAAAAAGGATCTTGCCTGGCAGGAAAAGTGTAACTGAAAAGTAAAAGAGGATGCCAGGATAGAAAATGAGATTAACAAAAATAAGATAGGCCGGGTGCAATGGCTCACACCTGTAATCCCAGCACTTTGGGAGGCCGAGGCTGGCAGATTGCTTGAGGTCAGGAGTTCAAGACCAGCCTGGCCAACATGGTGAAACCCCATCTCTACCAAAAATACAAAAGCCTGCCATCGTGGTGCATGTCTGTGCTTCCAGCTGCGTGGTAGAGGCTGAAATGGGAAGATCACTTGAGCCCAGGAGGAGGAGGCTGCAGTGAGCTGGCATTGCACCACTGCACTCCAGCCTCAGTGACAGAGCAAGACTCTGTCTCAAAAAAAAAGATTAGTAACCATTGCTGACAGTGGTTCAAATTAACAACTGGCTTTTTAAATAAATAAATAAATGTTTGAAACTTGGAATAATTTTAATTTACAGAAAAGTTGCAAAGATAGTAGAGTTCTTATATACCCCTAACCTGGTTTCCCTACATTGTTAACCTCTTACAGTACTATACTATAACATACTTTCAACAATTAAAACTTCTCAGCACTCTACATGGTTTTTTTTGTTTTTTTTGTTTTTTTTTTGAGATGGAGTCTCTCTCTGTTGCCCAGGGTGGAGTGCAGTGGCTCGGTCTCGGCTCACTGCAAGCTCCACTTCCCGGGTTCATGCCATTCTCCTGCCTCAGCCTCCCAAGCAGCTGGGACTACAGGCGCCCGCCACCACGCCTGGCTAATTTTTTGTATTTTTAATGGAGACAGGGTTTCACCGTGTTAGCCGGGATGGTCTCGATCTCCTGACCTCGTGATCTGCCTGCCTCGGCCTCCCAGAGTGCTAGGATTACAGGCGTGAGCCACCGCGCCCGGCAACATGGTTTCTTTTAAAATCTTCACTGTAATGAGATGATGCCCAAGGTTTGCTTCAGGGTACTCTGGAGGGGAAAGAGGAGGGTTTTGATGAAACACGGCTGGCCAAGTGTTGATTATTGGAGCTGAGTCATGGGTACTGTTCTCTTTACTTTTTATTGTTATGTGTTTAGAAATTTTCCATAATATTGTTTCAGTATTATTAGATCTTAGAATTTAAAAGATCCTTAAAAGTCACTTATTCCTAACATTAAGATTTTAGAGATGAATGAAAAAATAGACTGAAAACATGGACGACTTGATCCAGGTCATCCAGGTGGTGGTGGGCTCCTCCCGACCCCAGCCCTGACCCCGTGTTAGTGCACTTCCTGTTAGACTGTGTCTTTGCTTTGTTTTGACTAAAAAGCAATGAGATTGATCACTTTAAAAAAAAAAAAAAAGAAAACATTAGTTTTTAGTACAGCTAAAAATTGTATGTTTACTTTTGACATGTAAACAGTCTCCCTGCCCATAATCATTTGGTGGTGTCAATTTGTGAAATAGTCACTTGTGTTCCAGTTAAGGGCTGTGATCAGTGGAAGCCCTGTCTCAAATCTGACATAACGCAGTGATTAAACCCTAACTGGCCACAGGGTGGAGGTGGTCTCATGGAATCCTGTCTGTTTGCCATCGCAGCATCACCCTCGGTGGGTTTGGAGCAGACCGTTTCTACCTGGGCCAGTGGCGAGAAGGCCTCGGCAAGCTCTTCAGCTTCGGTGGCCTGGGAATATGGACGCTGATAGACGTCCTGCTCATTGGAGTTGGCTACGTTGGACCAGCAGATGGCTCTTTGTACATTTAGCTGTGGTGTGTGCTTCAGAAAGGAGCAGGGCTTAGAAAAAGCCCTTTTGTCCATAGGAATTGATGTGGTGTGAGTGATACATTTCTGTTTTTAATGTACAGCATCTGTACTTTGTTTGCCTTGATAAAGGTAAAATAAATGAAACACTGAACTATGCTAATCTGGAATTTGTTTTTATTTGCCTGAAATATATTTTTTTCTGTGAAAAAATTAAAACGTACTTAAGCCAGGAGAATGAATTACACAGTGATTGAAAATCCATTTAATTCCTGTGACTTTTGTTTTGTATTGCCCAAGTCAAACTACATCACTTGTATCTCCAGTCCATGTAGTCTGCCTTGAAGAGCCTTTCAGCTGTGACCGCAGGCAGTGGGAGTGCTTTTATTGTTAGCTAATTGAAGTTATTAAGCTCAGCTTCAGTCATGTGTAAGTTTTGCAGTGTAATATGTATGTAGTCTGGTCTGTATATATGAAAATTTGAATTAAACTGCAGAATGTTTATGTCTAGTTATGGTTTACATTTTCTTAGTAGTATATAAAAGGTAAGAGTGCTGAAAAATTAATAAAATTGCAAGTTAAGAAATACTGTGGGCCTGTTTTCTATATTAAATATAATCTTGAATAATCATTACAACTTACCTTTATTGTTAAGAATAACATTTTTATTTTTCAGGGCATTACTCCATTCTAACAGTCATAATTGGCTGGTTTATTGACACAGTGGAAATATATAAATGTTTTTGAGTATAGATCTGTTATAGACCCTTTATTGGGGGAAAAAACTCAGTTATTAATTCAAAAAGATTTTTACTCAAGGTTGCTTTTGAAACATTTAAAAACTTACAGCATTTTTTCTTTCAAATGTGGGTATCTGAGTTACTGCTTTTTAAACACTTGTGTGTATTATCCAGAAGACTGTTAACCACCATATCATATCTAGAAGCTATAAAATATCTGCATATTTCATTCACCAGATGATTTGTTGATTTCAGTTTACCTGAAAGGTTAATTAAATCACTTCAGTGATCACTTGCTGTTCTTTTGAAGCACAGCCGTTTTCTGAGTTGAGTGACAGTTCCATCTCTCGTCACTAGGTGGCGCATCCCCATTACATTTGCTTCCCCATTCTATTTCCAGAAACAGCCGCTCTGGAAATAGGTAACAGCATCCTTGATTAACCGTTTTTGTGGCTCTGGGGCCTGAGTTAGATAATGAAGCTGCAGTGTCTGAGAGAGGAAAGCTCAAAGATTCAGAATCCATGAAAGGAGGCATGAATGAACTTGTTCCCAAATCCTAAAAAGTTTGCACAAGGGTATAGCCCTTGGAACCTAAAGGATGTAAGCCAGTCAGGAATGCTTCAGATCAAGGACTTGATAGAGCCGATGGCCTGAGACAGAACTAGCAGGAAATATGAAGAGATTTTCAAATAGTACAAACAAATTTATGAACGATGAACTCATACACAGCCCCGAAAAGAAACTGCAGAACAAAACTATACTTTCAAAGGGCACCTGTGGGTGCAATCTCTTGTAGCAAATCCCATGGGCCTCTGCTGGCAGCAAAATGCCATGTTGGAGTCTGACCTTCAGGTTCTATTCCTCTGCTGTCTTAGATTTTCAGGATTGCTATAACAACACCATAAACGGGGTGGCTTAACAACAGAAATTTATTTCTTAGAGTTCTGGAGGCTAGAAAGTCCAAGATGAAGGTGCTGGTAAATTTGGTATCTGGTGAGGGCCTTCTTCCTCATAACATCTCACATCCTCACATGGTGGAGGCAGGGAAGAGCTCTCTGGGGCCTCTTCTATAAGGGCACTAATCCCAATCCTGAGAGCTCCACCCTCATGACCTAATCACCTCCCAAAGGTCCCACCTCCTGATACCATTATTACGGTGGTGAGGATTTCCACATGTGAATTTGGGGTGGAAAGGACACAAATAGTCTATCATGTGTGAGCTATGGCCTCCAACCCAGGGATATGATTAGATAGCCATCCTGTTCACACAGGTTGGGAACCGTATCAGTCAACCATCCTCTATTGATGGTTCTCTAGATACTCAGAATTTATCACTGCACAGGCTATCTGTCATGATTTCTCCTCAAGAATCTCTACCTTGCTTTGTCAGCTCTCTTCTGTTTACCCCAGTAATGCCGCATGGGAAGGTGCTGGGTTATTTATTTCTACCACCTCCGTTGTCCCTAGAACAATGCCGTGCACACAGAGGCACTCATTTATTTGCTGAGTTAATGCCACGGGTGTCCTCAAGGTTTTGAAGGGACTGTGTACAATTCCAGGGATTGGCAGGTGAGGTGGCTGCAAGGAGATAATATATAGAAATTGGCTTCAAGTAAATATTTGTAACACCATGTTGATCTGATTTCTGCAAATTGCTGAGGGAACAACTCTGGTTTATGGTGCTTATAAAAAGATTTTTTCAAAGATCTTATGCTTCAAGATTTTAAAATGTAAAAATATCTTCTCTATGCCACACAACTTCATTTCTCTGTACTTTTTTTTTAATACCTTATGCCAGACTTGCATTTATTTTGGGCATATCATCAGCTACGGAATATGCAAATGATTTTAATTCATCCTGTAAGCAATGAGTGGAAAATGAGCTGTACCTGAGGCAGCTTCTCAAATACAACATTGAAAAAGCCTGAAAATGAAGGCACTACATAAGCAGAATATGCATAAAAAGGAAAAAAAAAAACACCCAGGAAAAATGAAGGCAGATTCCTCCGCTCCTGCTCTAAAGCATCCCCTCTATTCTGCACTTTTGATAGAGTATGAAGTGTCACATGAATGTTAGGGGGTAGAGACATTTTTTTAACTTTTATTGTATATACATCATATGCGTTTCTTTCATGGTAAGAGCACTTAAAATCTACTCTTAGCAAATTTATAATATGATAACTGTAGTCCTCATGCTACGCGCTAGACCTATTGGTTAATTGTGTAACCTAGGCAAATTTGATTTAAATTCTTTTAAATGTAAAGTATTGAAATTGTCTTCCATAAACACAACATTTTTATGCAAAATAAGCTTTGATGGAGACGTGGACATAATTTACTAAGGCTCCACGAAGACAGGGCTCTGGTTCTCTGCTGTAGTTCAGCTCTGAGAGCCCTGCCGGCCATACAGCAGGTGCACAGTGACTAGGAGTTTGATGAATGAGTAAGGAGGAATTGCTGGGAGTAAGCTAAACACCTAAAAGTATTGCTGAGAATTTTTAAAGTGGTGAAACACCTAAAAGTATTGCTGAGAATTTTTAAAGTGGTGGAGTGCAGCTGGATTACAGCATCTCCTTTCTCAAATACTTAAATGATGAACACTATAGTAAAAGCCAGCACCTCCTTCCTGCCCAAAACCAGCAAACAAATGAAAACTCCACAGCAAACAAGCAAAAGGATACAGCCAAATGCCAAAAATGTCAAAAAATTGTGAATACAGGGAAAAAAAATTTTTGCTCAGGTGTGTAAGTTTACTCCCGCAAATGGCCCTGGTGGCACAACAAAACTCAGAAAGTCTCACTGGAGGCCAGGTGTGGTGGCTCATGCCTGCAATCCCAGCACTTTGAGAGTCCAAGGCGGGCAGATCACCTGAGGCTAGGAGTTCGAGACCAGCCTGGCCAACATGGCGAAACCCCCGTCTCTACTAAAAATACAAAACAATTAGCTGGGCGTGGTGGCAGGTGCCTGTAATCCCAGTTACTCGGGAGGCTGAGGCAGGAGAATTGCTTGAACCTGGGAGGAAGAGGCTGCTGTGAGCCGAGGTCATACCATTGCACTCCAGCCTGGGCAACAAGAGCGAAACTCTGTCTCCAAAAAAAAAAAAAAGGGGTCTCACTGGTGAGGAAAAACAGGTTAATCGGGAGAAGAGAGAGGTATCTATATCTTTCTCCTGTTACTGCTGGGGGAAGTGAAAAGGGCTGCTGGGAAGAGACCAGTGAGAGAGGGCTCGTGAATAAACAGGAGGGACTCTGATGGGTTCAGGTGTTCCCTACTGAACCAGATAAAGGATCCAAAGCCTGGGGTGACCTCCAGGGGTCATTGCATCACTCCCGGGGGAGGAAACTTTCGTTCACGACATTTAGAAAATCCTAGTCAAGAAACCAGAGACCAGATATTCTAGCAAAGATATAGTCTCAGCTGAGCTTTTCCCTGCCTCACTCCTAGCTATCAGGGCACGGAATGTAGAATAGAACACAAAATACAACTTGCAAAATGCTCAAAGAGAAAACCAAGGGAATTTGTTCACATATTATGAAGTTGTCCTTTTACACAAGAACAAAATGAAATGACTCGCCACCCACTAGAATGACTATAATGAAAGGCATTCTTAACCAGCCTACCAGCCTGCACAACATAGTGACACCTGTCTCTAAAAAAAATAAATAAAAATAAGCAGGTGTGCGCCTGTAGTCTGAGCTACTTGGGAAGCTGAGGTGGGAACGATCTTTGAGCCCAGGAGGTGGAGTTACAGTTAGCTACTGAGGACTAAACTCTGACCTTTTTTCCCTCTTGCCCAAGTTCCTATCTAAGGGGCTGGGGAGTTGCACCCTATAAATCATAAAATCTCAAAGCAGTTTTATTTAACCCTATATGATGTGGCTTACTTTCCAACCTGACTCTGGCATAACATCACATGACAGATAAAGAAATCAAAATATTTTAACCCCAAATATGTTTCTTTGCCATATCTTGAAATGGCCCTGCATAGCTGTGTCTTGGAAAAATCTACATTCTGCAAAGAATCCCCTTCCCTTTCAGGTCTTTTCCCTGACACAGCAGAGAATCAGTCACAAATCTGGCACCTTTTTCAGTCTAAGAAACATTTCCAATCTATTCTCTCTGAAGCTCGCAATCTGGAGGCTTCATCCGCATGATAAGAGCCTTGGTCTCCACAATCCCTTATCATAACCCAGACACTCCCCTCTGTTGATTAGAGGTCTTTAAACAATAACGCTTTCAACCAATTGCCAATTAGAAAATCCTTGAATCTACCCATGATCTGGAAGCCCCTGCTTCGAGCTGTCCTGCCTTTCCAGATGGAACCAGTCTACATCTTACATGTATTGACTGGTGTCTTATGTCTCCCTAAAATGCATAAATTCAAGCTGTAGCTGGACCACCCTGGGCACATGTTCTTAGGACCTCTTGATACTGTGCCTCACTCATATTTGGTTCGGAATAAATTTCTTCAAATGTTTTACAGAGTTGGACTCTTCATCGATACTGTGACCACACCACTGCACTCCAGCCTGAGCCACAGAGCGAGACACTGTCTCTAAAACATAAAAGAAAAAGAAAACACAATAACAAGTATTGATGAGAATGTGGAGAAACTGGAACCTTCAGATGTTGCTGGTGGTGACGTAAAGTGATGTAGCTGCCCAGGAAAACAGTCTGGCAATTTGTGAAAACGTTAAACATAGAGTTACCATGTGACTTGGCAAATATTCTAGGTATACACCCAAGAGAAGTGGAGATATGTTGTGAAAGTTGTCAGCATCAGAATGGGGTCACTTAGGTCAAACCCTAGCAAAATGAATCCAGGAGGCCCTGAGGAGGAGTACTCACACACGTGCCTATGATAAGAACTATTACAGGGACTCTCTGGAAACCATAAAAACCCCATGTTAAGCCGCTTCTGTGACGACATCTCCCCAGCAACAGCCAGTGTGACTGATGAGGAGCTATGAGCTTCAACAGTCAATAGTTTTTGTTTCAAACCAGCTTACATAACTTTCTCCTTTTTGTCTTTATAAAAGTTTGCCTTGACCCCAGCGTCTTCGGGTGTTTCTTGGTTCATTGTGGCCTGGGTATCTTGGATTGCAATCCCCCACTAATCCCAGATAAACTCCTTTGGAGAGCCTATCTGTCTATTGTTATTTTAGGTTTTAGAACATACACTAAAAAACTTGTTTACAGCACCATTATTCATAGTAAAAAAGTGGAAACAACCCAAATGTCCCACTGATGAATAATGCATAAACAAAATGTAGTTCATTCATATAATGGAATACTATTTCATCACATAAAGGAATGAAGTGCTGATACACACCATAACGTGAATAAACCTCAAAAACACGGTGCTAAGGGAAGAAAGTCAGTTACACTTTAAGCTGGTAACCTTTACAGCATATAAATTACTTCTTAATAAAGCGGTCTTTAAAAAAAAGAAACAGCTCAGCAACCACACATACATATGATAGAAGGGGAATGAGAGAACCCAGATGAAAAGGAAAGACAGGAAGAAACACAGTCTGCAAAAGAAAGATGAAGAGTTCATCTTAAGGAAAATATAATCCAAGAAACAGAAGAAAAGCCCCTGCGAAAACTTTGTGCTATAGAACCCTTAAGTGTATTTCTTCATTCAGCGAAAGTACTGAGCCCCTATGTGGCATGCACCCTCCTGAGCCCGGGGATTTAGCAGTAAGCTAAGTTCTTCCTTTCATGAAGCATGTCATATTCTTGTGCACAAAAATATAAGCACAAGGAGATGATTCCACTGAACCCCTCCCATCAAGCAGGGGACGTTGATTTGTCCACAGTGGAATAGACGCTTACTTTGAACATGGATTTGCCTTCTCTAGCTTTATTCACTGTTTCACACAAGATTGCTTCTGATCAAAGAATTTATTTCACAGTAAAAGAAATGTGGCACCAAAAGTGAGTTCATGCTGAGAAAGTGGAAAATGGCCCTGATAGTAGCCAGGCTGTGATTTTAATCACTAAATATAAAAAATGCTCACAGATTGCAAACAGTATTCCTTTTTTCTCCCTAGTTTCTTAAGGTAGATGCTTGGGTCACTAATTTGAGACATTTCTCCTTTTCTAATTTAAGTATTATAAGTAATGCTATAAATTTCCCTCTGAACTTTGAGTACATTTCACAAATTCCATTGTGTATAATTTAAAATATTTTATAATTTCACTTTTGAATTCCTTTTGGTCAAAAGATTTGTATTATTATTATTATCATTATTATTATTATTATTATTATTATTATTATTATTGAGACAGGGTCTTGCTCTGTCACCCAAGCTGGAGTGCAGAAGTGCGATCTCAGTTCACTGCAATCTCCACCTCCCAAGCTCAAGAGATTCTCCCACCTCAGCCTCCCGAGTAGCTGTGACCACAGGTGTGCACCACCATGGTGGGCTAATTTTTAAATTTTTTCTAGAGGTAGGGTCCCACTATGTTGCCCAGGCTGGTGTTGAACCCTTGGGCTCAAGTGATCCTCTTGCCTTGGCCTCCCAAAGTGCTGGGATTACAGGCATAAGCCACTGCACCTGGCCCAAAAGATAATTTTTAAATAAATCATTTAAAGATAATTGTTTAAATGAGTTATTGGTCTTAAAAATGTCCTCAAATACATTTTCAAGATATATTTTTGCGCTTAGTTTGTAGTTGGTTTTCACTGTGGTAAGAGAATAAAATTTGTATTATTTTAGTTATTTTAAATTTGTTGATTTGCTTTATGGCTCAAATACGGTCTATCGTGCTGAATGTTACATGTGCACTTGAAAATAATGTGTATTCCACTGGTCCAGGTCATGTGTTTTATAAGTGATGATTAAGTCAATTTGCTTGATAGTATTTTTCAGGATTTTTATATCTTTGCCAATATTCCGTGTTCTTATTCTGTCAATTACTGACAGAGAAATGTTGCAGTCTCCAACTCTAATGGTGGCTTTCTGTATTTCTCTTTTCAGTTTTTTGTTTGTTTGTTTGTTTGTTTGTTTGAGATGGAGTCTTGCTCTGTCACCCAGGCTGGAGTGCAGTGCTGCGATCTCGGCTTACTGCAATCTCCACCTCCCAGGATCAAGCAATTCTCCTGCCTCAGCCTCCCGAGTAGCTGGGATTACAGGCATGCACCACCACACCTGGCTAATTTTTGTATTTTTAGTAGAGACGGGGTTTTGCCATGTTAGCCAGGCTGGTCTTGAACTCCTGGCCTCAAGTAATCCACCTGCTTCAGCCTCCCAAACTGCTGGGATTACAGGCATGAGCCCCCATGCCTGGCCCAGACCGGACATTTCTATTGATATGTTTTTGAGTTCATCGATTTTTCGTTCCTCTATCATCTCTTGTCCACTACTGAGGCAGCCCAGTGAGTTTTTAATTTCAATTATTATATTTTTGTTACATAATTTCCCTTGGTACCTTTTTATATCTTCTATTTATTTTCTACTTTCTATTTGTATTAAGAGTGTTAGTAATTGCTCGATGAAGCATTTTCATGATAGTTGCTTTAAAATTCTTGTCAGATAATCCCAATGCCTGAGTCATCTCAACGCTGGCACCTGTTGATCATCTCAATCAACATCTCTTCTCAATGTTGATCATCTCTTCTCAATGTACTGGTTCTTCGTATATGGATTTTTTATTGTATCCTGGACATTTTGGATATTATGTTGTAAGAACAAATTGTTTTTTCTTTTAAATTCTTCTTCTTTTTGGGTATAGTCTGCAGGCCCAGGTGGGGCTTCATGTTCAGCTCACTGTTGGACTTCATTGACATCACCCTGAAAAAAAGTGGATTTTTGAGGAGCTTGAGAAGAAGAGCATGAGAAGTGCTGAATTACACCGTGTTGTTGCAGATGAGCGTCACCTAACCACAGCAGTCCTTGAAGAAGAAAGATGGTCTGATCGAACTGCTTATTTAGGAACACATTGCAAAATCTGTGGGTGTCCTTTGGGATCTGAGGACCTCACTCCTACAACTGCAAGGAATTGAATTCTTCTAACACTGAGATGAGGTTGGAAGAAGACTCCAAGATCCAGAAAGGAACACAGTCCCACCAACACCTGTGTTGTAACCTGGTGAGACCCTGAAACAGAGAATCCAGCTAAGCCATGCCCAAAATATTCATCCACAATGTGTTGTTTTAAGCTTCCAAGTTTCTAGTAATTTGTTATAAAGCAATAGAAAAGTAATATATCCTTTCTGAGGCTCATCTTCATTCCAAACGTTCCACATTTCCTTCTGTTATCATTTATTTTCTGTCTGAATTACTTCCTTTAGCAAAAAAATTTTTAAGGCAGTTCTGCTGGTAACAAATTTTCTTAGATTTTCTTCATCCGAGAATATCTTTATTTCACCCTCATACTTGAAAGTTAGTTTTGCCGAACATAGAATTCTGGGTGACAGTTTTTCTTTTTCTTTCAGCACTTGAAAACTTTTATGACACGTCCTTCTGGCCTTCATGATTTCTGCTGAAAAATATGCTGTCATTTGAATAGTTTTAATGCTGTAGGTAATAATCATTGTTTTCTGGCTGTTTCTAAAAGTTTTAAATTTGTCTTTAGTTTTCAGATATTTGATTATTATGTATTTGGGCATGGATTTATTTGGATTTATCCTGCTTGGAGTTTGCTCAATCTCTTAAATTTGTCAACTTACGTCTTTTGCCCAATTTGGGAAATTTTCAATCATTTTATCTTCAAATATTTTTGGGCACCACACTCTCTTTTCCCATTGAGTCTCTGATCACATTAATTTTAGATTTTTTTTGTTATTGTCCCACGTGTTTCTGAGATTCTATTCATTTTAAAGTCTTATTTTCTCCTCATTTAGACTGGATAATTTGTATTGATCTAGCTTCAGATTCACTGTTTCTAATGTCATCTCCATCTGCCATTCAACCCATTCAGTGACAGTTTCTTTTTATTCACATACTTTGTTTTTCAGTTCTAAATTTTGTGGTAAGTTTTCTTTTCCTTTGTTTAGAGTTTCTATTTTTTCTCTTTTTTTTTCTCCCACAGTGTTACTATTTACTTTTTGGAGCATTTTTATGCTGGTTCCTTAAAACCCTTGTCAGACCATTATAGTATCTGTATTATCTTGGTGTTGCTGTCGGTTGGTTGCCTTTTTGCATTCTAATTGAGATGTCCTTGGTCATAGTATGATGAGTAATTGTGGATTGTAATTAGGACATTCTGAGTGTTGTGTGATGAAGTTCTGGTTTCTATTTAAATCTTCTTTCAGCAGGCGGTCAACCTGTTTAGGTCAGGATGCATGTTCTGGTACACTTTTGTAGGCTGAGATTCAAATGCCAATTTAGTTTGCCACCCTGGTCTTCCCAGCTTATGTGCTGCCCAGAGGCCAATGTGAAATGATAGCAGTATTTGACACCATAGCTCAGTTCTCCAATCTTCTAATGTGTTGATTCTTATTAGGCATGCATAGGCTGCTTGGGCGTCTGCCCAGGAATTAATACACAGGTTCTCTCCTCCGTAATCCTACCCGCCCTTGCTCTAATTGGGAGGGGAGGAGGTGCTGCCTCTTTGCTGCTGTTTGCTTCATGCATGGTGGGGATGGTCACAGTCTATGCACCAGTAGAGTGGGAGAGGAGCATCACCTCTTTGCTGACATTTGCTTAGTGCAGCAGAGGGATGGTAGAAAGGATTCACTCTACAGTCTCCACAGTGATAGGTATTGGGGGAGGGTGCCACTTCTACCCGTGAGTTCCTCATGTCTCAAAATCCCAATTCACCTTCTTTTCTCTGCCTCTCAGTCTGCTGATCATTGCTTTACAGATTTCATCCAGAGTTTGGTTGTAAATAGTGGGAAATATAAGATGGAATGTGGTTACTCCAATAAAAATGAGAGGAATCTTTTATACTTACTTCCATTTTCTACCATTTCTGATGCTCTTCATTTCTTTGTGTAAACCAAGCTTGTCCAACCATGGCCCATGGGCCACATGAGGGCCAGGATGGCTTTGAATGTGGCCCAACACAAATTCATCAACTTTCCTAAAACATTATGAGATTTTTTGCGATTTTTTGAAGCTCATTAGCTATCCTTAGGGTTAGCGTATTTTATGTGTGGCCCAAGACAATCCTGGTGTAGACCCGAATTTCTGTCTGCTCTCATATTCCATGTAATAAAGAGTAAGATTCCATTTTTTATGTTTGACCTTTGATAGCTTTCAAACCTCATTCCTTCTCCAATTACAGGGACCTGCATATTTCTTCCCTTGGCGTCAGCAGGAAGTTCGAACCACACAAGCCCCACCCTTTGTGCTTGAACCTTTTCCTCAGTCCCACCACCTACTCACAATACAAGCCAAATCCATGAACTCTGCCTCACTCCCACCATTTATAGTGACTTGCACCTGACCCTTCTCTTCAGAAAGTCCCATGGCCTGAGCAAGAAACATCTCCATATCTTCTTCGTGCATATGGCCTTATCATTCTTGACATTTAAACTATTCCAGTGAGAGGGGGCCCATCCCATCCTCCCCAAGGTGATTATAAAAACTCCTTCTATCTGAAGAAATTTCTTTAAATGACTCGAGAATGAATTGTCTCAGCCTTTGTTTGTTTGGGAATGTTTTTATTTTACCTTAATTTTTAAAAATATTTTTACTTAATATAGAATTCTGGGTTGACAGATTTTTTTTCCATTTCTTTCAGCTTTTAGAAATGTCACTCCACTGTCTTTTGGCTTGTGTAGTTTCTGATCAGAAGTGTCCTGTAATTCTTATCTTTACTGTTCTGCATGTAATGTTCCCTTTTTTCTCTGCTATTTTCAAGCTTTTCTCTTCATCTTCCGCTTTCGACAGTTTCACTATGATGTGTATAGTTAAGTGGGATTTTTTGCTGGTGGTGGTGTTGGTGTTTTCTTTTTCCTTTCTTTTATTTTTGGTATTAATTCTTCATAGGGTCCTCTGAGAGTCTTGGGTCTGTGGTTTAATGTCTGTTATTACTTTTGGAAAATCCTTGACTATTTTCTCTTCTAATATTTCTTCTTCTTCGTTCCCTCCTCTCCTGTGACTCTGATAACATATACGTTAGCCCATCTGATGATGTCCTACAGCTCTTCTCCTGTGACTCTAATAACATATACGTTAGCCCGTCTGATGACGTCCTACAGTTCTTGAATACTCCGCTTTGCTTTTGCCATTATTTTTTCTTTGTGTTTCTCTTTGGATAATTTTTTTGACCTATTTTCAAATTTGTTGATTTTTTCAAAGCTGTATTCATTCTATTCATGTGCCTGTCAAAAGAATTCTTTATTTGTGATGTCATATATTTAATTTCTAGTATTTCTATTTTACTTTTTCTTGTAGTGTTCCTCTCGCTGGTGAAATTCCCTATCTGTTTGTGTTTGTTGCCCCCTTTATATTAGATGCATTAACATATTTATTATAGTTATTTTAAAATCTCTGTCTAATAGTTCCAACTATCGGGTCATCAAATCTATTTCTGTTGATTGCTTTATCTCTAGATTATTTTATCTTGCTTTTTAAAAAATTGTAATTTTTGATTGGATGCTAGACATTGTGTGTTAACAGTACAGACTGAGGTAAATAATATTTACATCTCCAAATTATTATGCCTATTATGTCTGACTTCTAGTGTGCAAGGTGAAGTCGATCTAGTTAGGAGCTGAGCTGGGTTTGGGTTTACTTTGTTGCTATTGCTATCTTCAGTGCTGCTAAGGCTTCAAGTTTCTGTAAATACGAGATGTTTCTATAATATCTTGTACTAGATTGGGGACTGGGGTGTTGGGTGGTTTTCTTCTGTGTTCCTAATGCTCTCTTTTACCTTTTAGCTATTCCCACATGCCTTTGCCACAGAGGGACTCTATCCATACTCTCGCCTCTTCAGGGATACTCTCTTTACTTGTTACTCTGTGCTAGGCTTATGGTGAGACAGGGTTTTCTTTGTTGTCTTGCTGCAACCTCAATCTTAGACAGATATAAACCTTAGGGTGGGGCTGTCTCAGCAATTCTGCTCTTCCTTCGTACGGCAATTAAATTCTGCCTTGTATCTGCGATGGTCTTGGACAGGAGATTCCTGCTCTCCCCTCCCTCAGTAGTAGCAGACTCCTGGTTGGTACTGGTATAGGATCCTGGGCCTGGAATAGCTTCTTAATTTTATCCCAGAACTAGGACATTTTTGCATCTACCCTTCCCACAGTACCAAAGGATTTTCTCCTGTGTCCTTGGGGCTAGAGTTTTCCTAACCCTCTTCCAGAGGCGTATAAGTTTTGCTTCTAGTCTTTCTATAAGAGCAATGGATTTTGCCTGTGCCCTGTGTGTGGGAGAATGCAGTCCCCTCCCCTCAATGTCTTAAGGCATTTACTGCACAGAAAGGAAGGATCCAGGGGAAGTGGGTGGGGCTTTGTTCCTGTCCTCCAACAGCAGCCGATCTTGTCCTGCACACCCACATACCTGTGCCTCTGAAGGAGCAGCCCCCATTTCCCGCCTACTCCTAATATGTCTCTTGAGAGCCCTCAGTGATTTTGTGAGTGAATGTGACTCCCTGAGTTTCCCAGTTATTCCAAACTCACATCCTAGGCCACACTTGGACTTTAATGATTTACTAACATTTTATCTGATAGCTTCATACCTAATGGGGGCCACATGCTTTTCCTGTGCTCAGGCAAAGGTGAGAAACGCCATGTGTCTCGTGTCTCCCTGGAGTGCCCGCTCCCTCTTTGGAATTCTGCTTATTTGTTTGCCTTGCCATCTTAGATCTTTGACAGACTCAAGAAAAATTGTAACTTCGGTACACTAGCCAGATTTTTTTATTATTCTTTGCAGCCTTCTACATCCCACATGGAAGCAGAAATGAGATGTTTTAAAAAGAGATGTTTCAAAATCACCATCTCACTCTAGTTTGTCTACAAAGCCATCTATCAAGAACATTATATGAACTTTTAAATACCTTCTTCTGTATTTATAGAATGATTTTTAAAGCATTTCCGCCATGTTTAAAAGCTGTGAATACTCTTTTTTTGTAACCTAGTAACCAAGGTTATTAATGAAAGTCACAGTTAAACTTTTTTCCTTTGGAAAAAAAAAAATGAATCAACATATAACGAGAAGGTTAACATTTTTCTCTATCTTCTGGAAACTCTTGCATTACTTTATTTTAAATTTATATAAGCTCTCTGTAACCAATTAAGACAGCATCTCCCGTGGATTTTAATAGACGTTGTAACATGTATTACTTTTCTTTTGTGGGAGATCTGTTTATCTGTGCTAGTTGGTTCTAGAGTATGCACATCATGATGGAACATTTGTGTCATTACTTAATGTTCTGATTTTTTATGGCAGTGTAACAAATTACCTCAAAGCTTAGTGGAGTAAAACAGTCACACATTTTCACAGATACTGTGCGTCAGACATTTGGACAGGCACCGCGGAATGGTTTGTCTCTGTTCTGTGATGCCTGGGGCCGCAGCTGGGAGACTCCGAGGTGGGGGCTGGAATCACCCAAAGCCTCATTAGTCATCTGCCTGGGGATCCTCTCCACATGGGCTTCTCCGTGTGGTCTCTCTGCAGGGTCTGGTTTGGGCTCCCTTCCAGCATGCTGGCTGGCCACGTGGAAGCTGTGTTGCCCGTTCTAACCCGGCTGCAGGAGCCAGCTGCAGCACTTGTACCGCAGCCCATTAATCGAATGAGCTGCAAAGATCCACCTGAAGCCAAGGGGAGTAGACATGAACTCCTGCTCAGATTGGGGGGCGAGAGGGCAGGAAGAGTCAGAAAAAGCAGTGGAACTAGAAACCACACAGAGGCCATTTTTAGAAATACCAGTTGCTATAATTAACCTCCAGAGTCTTTCAAGAGCTAGAGGAAGAGAAAGGGAAAAGAAGGTGAGAGGGGGCTAGCTACAGTCTTCCTTGGAGCCCCTTTCAGAATCTCTCAGAACTCACTAGTTCTTTTTTTCTATAATTAGGATGGGATATTACTTTCCAGTTATTCTTTTGTTCGCAATATTGCCAGTGTTCCTGTCAAAAGAGTTTCTATTTGTTGCTTGTGTGTTTGTGTTTTCGAGGATGTGTAAACCCTGTGTCCTTTTCAGGGTCACGCCACTTGGCTTTTATCCAGCAAGGCTTCGCATCTCCTGGGAAATGATCGGTCAGAGGAAGTCGGAAAAGCCTAGAATATAAACGCGTGGCACAAGTCTCAGTTTATCACTGAAATTTTTTCTGACCTGAGTAGAATAACTTAGGTAGATAATTTTAGAATCTGAATTGAGTTTAGAAGTCTCCTTATGCCAACTAAAGAATGCAGGCCATTGGATAGTCAGGATTTTTTTTTCTATTTGTTTTAGGATGCCTCTCAAAATAACTATTTTGTCTATGTTAAAAGTTACCCAAAGTGGCTGGACGTGGTGGCTCACACCTGTAATCCCAACACTTTGGGAGGCCGAGGCAGGCAGATCATGAAGTCAGGAGTTCGAGACCTGCCTGGCCAACATGGTGAAACCCCATCTCTACTAAAAATACAAAAATTAGCCAGGCATGATGGTGGGCACCGGTAATCACAGCTACTGGGGAGGCTGAGGCAGGAGAATTGCTTGAACCCGGGAGGCAGAGGTTGCAGTGAGTCGATATCATACCACTGCACTCCAGTCTGGGGGTCAGAGTGAGTCTCCATCTCAAAAAAAATTTAAAAAAATAAAAAATAAGTTACCCAAAGTGGCCAGCCATAACTTCAATTGTCCTTGATGAAATAACGTCATTTACATGAATTAGAATTATTACATGAAAATACGGAGTAGGCAGGTGTTTGGCCTGAGAGGGGCTCACATTTGGACCAAGACTATCCCACAAGAACTGCAGGGTGGGTCAGAACCGTGTGCCCACAATCCTGTGTCCAGAACCTGGCCCAGAGCCAGCTGTCATCAGTCCGGGCTAAAGACCCTCCTGCCATCTGTCTGCTTTCCATGTCTTGAGTGTTTTTCGTTTGTGAGAGGACTTCTGTTGGGGGAGGGTGGACCTGGAGGCTGGCTCCCAGAGAGACTCACTGGACTTAGATCTGCCCTCTCCCCACAGACATCTTCCTGCAGACAGACAGCGCTTGCTTCACTGATGGGCTTGATAAAATATTTGGAACCCAGACTCACACTTACCTCCTATAGATGGTGACTCAAGGGGTGTCAGATGTGTTTGTGTTTTTACCAAGTCAGGGTCCCAGGCTGCAGGATTGGAGATCTTGGCTGAATCATGCTAAAACCCTCACTTGTTGAAGCCCACCAACCCAAGACCACCGGAACATCCATCACCAAAAAAGGTCAATGTCTTTAGCTAGCGGCTGGGGAGATACTGCACTTGTGTGTGTCTGAAGCTTCAGTGCTTCTGACTTTACTGGTTGCTGTAATTTCCCACTAACCGCCCAGAGCTGTTGGCTGTGGGCACACACAGGTGCCCTGGAGAGTTCCACTGCTCTGGCAGCAGAAGATGAGCATGGCTACAGCAAGGCCTCTGCCTGCCGGCCTAGCACACTGGGTTCAGAGGTACAGCGCCAACCCCTCCTCTGAGCTCCCTCGGCTCCAGGGGTCACAGCTGCTTCCTGCAGTCACCAATATCAGAGTGACCACAGCAGCCACATTTGCTCCTTTTCGTCTCAGTCCCCCAACTACTCATCTTCATTTCCTTTTGCTTGATACGCCTAGGACTGGAGATCTTGGCTGAATCGGGCTGGAACTTGTTGAAGCCCACCAACCCAAGACCACCGGAACATCCATCACCAAAAGAGGCCTCTTGTGGTTTCTGGTTTTGTTTTATTTTGTTTTGTTTTGTTCGATGGGACCAGACACACACCACTCGTTTGGAAGCAGTGTGTGTCCTTTCTGCCTGTTTCTTCTCTCCTCCTCCTTTCAGGCTGGAGTAGGGATGTGTTTGTCAACAGAAAGGCAGACAAGAAAGATATACTGTCCCCAAGGATACAGGGAGCTTCCACCCCAGCTCTGCCTTCTTTCCCACCAGAGAGAAAAAACAATTCTTTCTTGTTTAAGCCACATTTGGCTACTAGCAGCCAAACGCCACTCCTAACCGGCCCGGCCTTTTGGGGTCAGCCACAGTGTGTCGTGGATGGGGGACGGCTAATGTTGGCCTATGTAGGAAAGGAAATTCTTGGAGGAAAAATAAGTCAGCTAATTTTTGATGTAATCATCATGAATGCATTTTGTAAGTAGATAATGAAATCAGACACTGAATAATCTTTTCTGATCAGTAACCCTGATGAGAGAAGTCGCAGGTTACGGTGCTGGCTGGCGGGGCAGCGTAACTCCAGCCCTCTCTCTCCTGCACCAGGAGGCAAGCGAGCCAGTAACAGACACAGGGATGGGGAGTGAAAGGAGGTGGGGAGAGGCGGCTCACAAGGAGGCAGGTGGCAAAGCGGTGGGGAGCCAAGGCCCCAGAGCTCTCGGATACATCAGTGTGGTCTGTAGCCAACCAAGGCCTCAGTTTCTTCATCTATAAAATGGAGGGATTATCAATAGCTACCTCATGGGATTGCAAATGACATAATCTATGTAAAAACACAATTTGAGATCTCCTCATATGATATTTATAATCCACTCTAATTTACAAATACAAAAAGTTTGCCACCTTTTGTGCTTTTACTGTTATTAGCAGCAGTGACCTGTCTTTATTTTCACAGCTTACCAGGCCCTCCAGGGTGACAGTCACCAAGAGCCAGGGTTTGGGCCTTAGCTTTGCAGCTGCTGGCTCTTGGTTTAATCTAGATCCCTAAAGGAGCATCAGCGCCAGGGAGAACTGAATCAGCCCTCCAGGTCCTGGAGGCAACCGCAGAAAGAGAACAGTGCAAATGCCAGCATTTCTGCAGATAAGCACGGCCCGCCAGCTGCAAACACCCCTGACATGCAGCCGTCTGTTTAAAATCTGGTTTCCCAATGCAGCCAGTGGAGCTCAGAGGGCTGCCTGGCGGGTAAGGACTCCAGGCACACAGCAACAAGTGGCTGCCACCTCAAATCCTGCATGGAATATGATGGGGTCCGAGCCAGCCAGTAACTCCAAGAGGGCTGTAGTGTGTAAATTCGGCCAGAGTTTGCAGATGTAATAACATTGGCCCCACGACGAAGACCTGTGGCTGCCCAGGGTTAAGAGACGGGTGCAAACCCCTGCTTCCCTGGATGTGGCTCCAGCCCTCTCTCCTTGCTTCTGCAAACTTTTAACTAGATGGATTACGACGCTATCGATTATGTGTCAGCTGAGCCGGAGCAGTTCAATTGATTAGGATGATGTTCACCTTGGCCATTTTGCTATAATTGATCCCCGCGTGCCGCTGTGAATCGCTTCATTCCCATGGTTACAACTGGCCATTATGAGTAGATGCAAGGCTGCAAAACGCAGGGATCTGGAGCCATTTTCTGTGGGGCCAAGTGGGCACTCTGCTGGAGTCATCCTCATTGCAGCTCCAAGGAATGACCATCTTCCACAGCGAGGACCCAGAGTCTGAAGGAAAATTAAGCTGTGCTTTGAATACTTTAGTTAAGGATAAAAATGTTTCCAACAAAACGCTCATTTGTAAGCTTGCGTGATTATAGGGGTATCTCATGGTATCTAGAAAAGTTAGATTTCATTGTTTCCTGCCAGGGCTGAATTAATGAGATGTCAGTCGGTCAGTAAACTCACTCCTTCCTCAAGGTCTCCTTTATGATGTGTGATCAGAGGGTGATGGGCTCACAGCCGCCAGAGCCATTCATCCCGCAATTAACAGATTTGCCTGTTTCTACAAACCATGCATCTTCTCAGACACAGGATAAAGGACTATGCCTTATCCTGTGTGATCAGCATCACACACTCACACACACTCACCAGCAGTCACACTCACACGTGCATACACACAGCCACACATCACGCCTCCCCTGGGTGGTAAAAGCTACATTTCAGTTTCGCAGTGTACATGTTGTACATGGGGTGTCCAAGTCTCTGTTTGCTTTTTGGTCGATGGCAGTGGTGAAAGTTTATGAAGCAAGAAAGGAGCGCGGGGGAGGTGAGGAGAGAGGTGGGGTGGAAAGCCTTCAGATGAGGCCAGCTCCTTACGGAAATGAGGCTCCGTCGTTTTTCCCTGAGTGGCCTAAACCCAATGTTTACTAGTAGCTTCTATGCAATGAGCTCAATATCACACATATTGAATTGGATCCTGATAGTCTGATATTTTATGGGACTTCTCCTAGATCTGCTTTGCGGACTGCGGTGGTCCCAGCCCAGATTCCAGGCTGAACAAGTCAGGCTGCTTGCTCTGTGAGCCGTGGAGTCCCTCCCGAGCTTGGGCAGGTTTCCTGAGTCCGCACCCTCTGGCCTCCTGCCCTGCTAACAGGCACGTACTCTGTGGACGGGACCCTGAACCAGTTATCTCAATGTCAGGGGGAATTTATTTCCAAGAAACTCCCCTCTCCTCCCAACTCTGTCCATTCATTCCTGTGGAGTCTGCACTTGGCCTGCTCTTCCTTGGGTTCCCGCCCCTGAAGGCGCAGAAGGCTGTGACCACGCCCCTTTTGGAGCCTTCCGGGCTCAGGGAGATGCTGATGACACACACATGGCTCTGCCTCGAAGGAGGCACCTGGGACCGAATGGGCTTGGACGTCCCTTATGCATTCTACAGACACGGACATGGGCCCCTGGGGTGGAGGGAAGCCCGGACTTCCCTCCTGGAGCTCAGCCACCCCAGACAGGATCTCAAGGTGGGGACAGGAGTGCAGGTGGGGGCGCTGGCTGGCTGGGAAGGGGACTTCACATAGGAGGACCAGGCAGAGGGAATGCTACGTCCGCAGTGTATGCAGCACTCAGAGGGCATGGGACAGCTGGCTGGGCTCTAGCCAAGGACAAAACAGCCCATTCCCTTCCCAGACTTTGATGCAGTGTTTAGGGTTTTGCCTCATGATGGGCCATGCTGAGGACACCAGTCAAGATGACCTGAGCTCAGACCCCTTCCGCAGTGTCTCCTTTGTCCTGCTGAGCAACTCTGCTGTTCCCCTGCAGCCCCTCCAGGCCAGCCTCCCTCTTCCACTCAGGGCGAGGTCCAGTCAGTGCACCCAACTCCAGGGCCAGGCTCCTCAAGGCTCTCCTGCCTGCCTCTGATCTGGGCTGAGGTGGAGCAGAAGTGAGGAGAGGTGGGGGGAAGCCCCCTTCTGCACTCCCCATGGTAGGAGCAAGGTCGATGTCCCCAAAGCTCCTGGACAAGGACTCCTCTCTCGCCATCTCCCTGATCAAACTCACCCTTCCAGAAGGGCTCAGAGTGGCTTAAGGACCTCTTGGCGTCTGGGACAGCCCCGGTTCAGGTCTCATAGACTATCTGCTGTCGTGCACAGACCGACATCTTTAGGATGTCAGACACTTGGCTCTCATTGCTGTCAGTGTGGGGGCCTCAGCTGGGACCACACGCCACATCACAGCCTGCTACACACTCGGAAGCATTTTCCCGAGTCCGACTGTGGAACTGTAATGACTCTCAGCTGCCACTCACAGCTGCTCACCAGCGTTCTCTGCTGCTTTCAGTGGCTTTGTAGGTTTCCATTGCAGAGCTCGAATTATTTAAGCAGCCCTGGTCTTGGGTGTGGAATTTTGCGGTCACAGCAGGCTGGGAGATCTTTTGCCGATTCCTTTGTGCACAGGTGTGAAGAGATGTGTGGGAGAGTCCTGAGGGTGGTTTCTTATCTAACCTGCATCCGTGGAAGAGCGAGTCCTGCTGCCTGGGTGTCGGGACCCCACAAGGACCGTGAGCTACCCCTGTGCCGGGGCTGGGACTGTGGACGGTCACTTGCAGCCCAGACCAACGAGGTGTTTCCCAGGCGTGGTGGCACCTCCCCGTGGCTGTCCCTGGCTCCTTCCAGCTCTCCCCAGTGGCCCATAGGCTTAGAAACCAGTAAAGTGTGTCCTGAGCAGGGGGCCAGCCTTAAAAAACGCCAGCCCATCTCCTCCATCCATGATGACGTCACCGGTACGGGCTTGTGTGTAGGGGATCTTTGGTGGCCTGACCCTCCTGCCCTGCCTGGCTCCCTGGGCTCTGGTGGAACACAACGACCCTTCCTAATTTGGTCTTAATCAGGCTGAGCTAAGCCAGTCTGTATTTGAGGAGTTGGAAGCAGATGATTCGGGCACAAATTTGAAGGCTGATAAACGGCAGCCGTCGCCCGTGCAGTCAGAGCGGCCAGGAGTCCTGATCCTGGGGAAGGAGGAAGGAGGCAAGGGCAGTGAGCGTGTCGCCTCGCCCTCGGGGTGTGCTGTTTCTGCTCAGCCTCCCCTCGCAGCCTTGTTTCAAGTGTGGGAATGGCCTCCTGACTCCCAATCCGAAACAACTGCTGAGCACAGAAGGCAGAGCAGGGCCCTGAGAGTCAGAGGAAAACACGGCAGCGGGGACTGGGGAGCCCAACCGGGTGACTCCCCAGAGATGCGAGCAGGTGCAGAGGCTGGAACAACAGGAGAGACATGTGGGACCAGGAGGCCGGGTTGTGGGAAGCAAGGCGTTTGTGGAAATCTGGGTTCCCCAGTGACACTGGGACCCTTCCTGCAGTCCCCAGTGCACTGATATTTCTGGGGCTCATCAGGGCTTCCCATAAGAGCCCAGGATTAAGTTTGTTCTCTTCCCTACCCCCAACACCCAGTGCTGCAGGGAAGTCTCCCGTGGACGCTGTGGCCTGGGGCTTGGGTGACAACGTGCACGGCTGCCTCCTCGCTGTCACATGTTCTGCTGGCTTGTTTCCAAGCTGTGCTGCTCATGTTCCAAAGGCTCCCTGGAGGCTTTAGTGAAAAGCCCTTTCCCCGGTGACCTGGAACGTCTTGCTAGATGGAGCTGGCCAAGCCTGATGTCTTTTCCTGGCCGACGCCTCCGTCCTTATGCAAGTAGGTGGAGCCACCATTACACAAAAGGCACCTTCATGTGAATTAGGAACAGAGGATCCCAGGGCTGGGTGTCTGCACCAGTGACTGCTGGTCCAGGGAGAAGACCCCGTGCGGACCTGCCCGGGCAAATCTGCTCCCTAACTGGGGTGTGCCGGGGAGAGGGGAGGGCTGCACAGACCCCTGCGTCCAACATGCAGCTCTTTTGGACACTAGGTGGGGAGGAGGTGGGCTGGCATTTCTTTAAGGCCACTGCCTGCTTTGGACACACTCTTATGGTTTCTCAGCCCGAGGCTCACTAGAGAAAGGTAGAGGGACCAGAGACTGCAGGAGTAAGAGTCGTGCACAAGGGACAGCCCCAGAGAGGTGCCACCATGCCTGGGAAATGTACCTCAAGGGGGTTAGGGGGACCATCCACAGTCCCAGCAGCCCCAGCCCCTGCACAGGGGTCGCCCGTGGTTTTTATGGGGTCCCGACACCCAGGCATCCGCACACGCTCTTCCATGGAGAGGGATGCCTGCGTGGAGGCCTCAGCACTTCTACCAGACCCTGCCACCAGCAGCCAGGCTTGGGAAATGGGGTGGGGGTGGCGGTAGCCTGGCCTAGTCGCCGACATTAGCAGTCACCTGCCCAAGGCCATGTGGTGAGGGAGCAGCGAGGAGAGGCCAAAAAGCAAGCTGGGGCCTCACCCGGCCCTGGGTGCCCTCCCAGCCAATATCCAGAGGTGCCCAGCCAGAGGGCCTCACTCACCAGGGCCAGGGCCTCAGCCAAGCCCCAGGTCCCCTCCCCAGCACCCACGGATGTCGTCTTTGGAATTTCAAACGTTTGCCAATGAAGTGCTCCCAATGGAGGCCTCACCAAGCCTC
Organism: Pongo abelii; assembly: GCF_028885655.2. NCBI lineage: Eukaryota > Metazoa > Chordata > Mammalia > Primates > Hominidae > Pongo > Pongo abelii. Next base: position 104,844,079 of record NC_072001.2, on the reverse strand, counting down.
AGTTTGGAAGATCTGAGCAGGCGCTGCTTCCAATTGTCCTTGGCTGTCTGGAGAGTCTCTTCTCAGAAAGTCCCTGCCCTGGGGAGCAGGGGTTGGGTGGTAATACTGCAGTCACCCAGAGAGGAGGCTGGGGCAGTGGAGGACAGAGGAGGAACCAGCCCTGAGCTTGGGGCTAGGAGAGGGGGAGCTGCGTGGGGTTCACAGCCTTTGCAGGCCCCGTCCAGGGCCCTAGTGTCCTTAGGAGCTGGGCAGCCACAGCCAGTGGGATGAGAGTTAAGTTCTGCAAAGAGCAGCCTGGCTGCACTAATTGGAGAGTGAGAGTGGGTATAACCCAGGGTGGTGGTGATGCCAACAAGTGGCTGCACCCAAGGACTGTTTAGGGGTGAAAACCGAGCAGACGGTGGGAGATGGGCGTGTGGGGAGCAGGGGTGTCCGGGAGCACCCCGGCTTCTGGATGCACAGTGAGAGGAGGAGGGTAGAGGGGACTCGTGGGCCCGGGGCAGATGTCAAGCAGTGCTGAGTCTCTCGGTCTAGAGCCCAGGAGCCGTTGGGCTGGACGTACAAACTAAGAGTCCTCAGCGCCTCAAGGACACTAAAGTGACAGCAAGGTGAGGAGAGAGCAGGGCCCACAGTGGCCTGCCCTGCCACCAGGGGCGTGAAAACCTGAGACATTCATCCTGCTGGCCTGGCGCCTGCAGCTGGCCACCTGCTTTGCGTGTCACGGAGGCCCTCTGCCTTGAGGGTAGAAGGTTCTGGGAAGGCACTGCCTGGTGTTTGGTTAAATGACAGGTCAGGCTGAGCCTTGTGCATTTATGGGAGTTGATACGTGTGTGTATAAATACATATGTACATATACACATATTTATACACATGTGCACACACACACACATGTATATGCATAATATACAGTCATTTGCACAAGTATACACATACACCTATCTACAGTATGGGTATATGTATACATATCAATATTTATTTGTAATTTCTGTCCTCTCTCCCTCCTGAATAACCTAGCAAGTTAGACCTTAGCTTTATGCTTTATTCTTCTTTCATCTACCTTTTTTTTTTTTTAAGATGGAGTCTTGCTCTTTCGCCAGGCTGGAGTTTAGTGGTGCAATCTCTGCTCACTGCAACCTCTGCCTCCCGGGTTCAAGCGATTCCCTTGCCTCAGCCTCCCGAGTACAGGTGCTCACCACCACGCCAGGCTAATTTTTTGTATTTTAGTAGAGACAGGGTTTCACCATGTTGGCCAGGATGGTCTCGATCTCCTGACTTTGTGATCCACCCACGTTGGCCTCCCAAAGCGCTGGGATTACAGGCGTGAGGCACCGCACCCAGCCCTCTCATCTAAAGGGGGCATGAGGAAGCCAAGCCGCTAACAGGCCCATGAATTCATGACTTAGTGACACTTTGTTTAAGCACAGGGAGATGCAGCTAGGCGTGGCCAGGGCAGACTGCAGACTGGGCTCCTCGGACACCGAGCCACCGCTTTCTTGAACTAGGTCAGACATCAGACGCTGTTTTAAGGAAGAAAGGATGACCCGAAGGAGGGCCTTCGGTTGAGGGCTGGAGGAACAGTGGGGAGGAGGGGTAGGTGATAAAATGAGCAAGTGAGGGGCGGGGTGGGGGCAGACCTTGGGCAGGGCACTGGTGAAGGGCAGTCAGAGAAAAGAGTCTCTTCTAAGAAAGTCCACTCTGAGCACTGCTTTTGAGTAGGATCTCTCTAAGAAGGCAGCGTGGAGCTTGCAAAGGCTTCACTAGTTAGACCTGGGACGTTGGCCCGAGCATGACAGCAGGAATGGAGAGGGGTGTGCAGAGGGTGACGCAGGAAGGGGAGGACTGCCCCTGGGAGGAGGGGACCATCACTGGCCCCACAGTCTACAGGCTGCATCCCAGGCCGGGGCGGTCCACTCACCTCAGGTCTTTCCGACCCTGTCCTTGGGTACTTTGAGGCTGTCTGCATCACCCACATACTCACACGTCCTGGACTTGCTGTTTCTGGGGTCTTCCCTTAGCATCTTGCTTGTGGGAGAGGTTGGTCCTGTCTGCACACTGAACCTTGAAGACATCCGTCATGCTGACCCCCGACCCCAAGGTGTCCCCTCTGTTGAGATGTGCTCCAAAGCGGAGTGTAGCCCTCTTCCCTCATTAGCACAGGCTCTGGGCAGGCAGCCTCTGGGACCTTGGCCCCACCAGCCCAGCCCCCTTGGCGGAGAGCTCTTGGGGCTCCCTGCCAGCAGCCCAGCACCCAGCGTTGCCCTAGTAGTGGGGAGGGCTTGGGAAGGGTTTTATCTCTGGGAAGGGACTGTCTCCTCTGGGTTTTATTATAGAGGCTGGTTGGTCCCTGGGAAAGTGGAAAAGGAAGATCAGATGACCTGCCTGCATTTTGTTTTCTCTTGGCGAAGGCTGAGCTATCTGATGGCAGGTCCTGAGATCAGGGTCTGGGGCCAGTTCCCAGGGATAGGCTATCCCAGCAGGACCGCAGCACCTGCTGATGCCTCTGCAGCTGCCAGATCCTGGGAGGTGGCATCACTGTGCCTGCCATTAAGGTGGACGTGAGGCAGGACTTCATCCTGGAGCAGGAAGAAGCCTCAGGGTCATCAGTCCTCAGAGTCGCATCAGGCCCACCCTCACCGCACAGGTGGGGCCTCAGGCCTGGGAGCGTGACCGACTGGCCCACAGTCTTTCCACCAGCCAGGAGTAAGGTCGGGACTAGACTCCCGACTCTCCTACAGCCATTCCCTCACTCTCCTTCAATGACCTCAACTGGGGGCAAAAGAGCAGCTGCCATGTCCACAGGGACCTCAAATGCGTGGCAGATGGCAGGTCTGCCCATGCTGGAAAGCGTCCAGGGGAAGGCTGCTGCCATGTCGGGCCAGGACATGAAGGGGCATCAACGTCAGGGCAGAAAACAGGAGCAATGGGAGGTGCTGAGTGAAGCCTGCAGCAGAGAAACTCTTGCCTGCACCCTCTCCTCTGTCCCCCCTCCACCACCGCGTCCCAGTGCCACAGGCTGAACCGAAGCCCTGTCTTGATGCCAGAGGGGGCCAGCAATTGCCCGAAGAATGTGGAGCTCCTCCTGGTTTGTTGCTGGGGCCCTTAATCCCAGTGCTGTGCTGGAGCTGGCTTGTAACATTCAATAGAACCAAGCGTTAAATGTTCTCAGATTCTGTGAGCCAGTTGTAAATATAGGCATTATTCACAATTAATCATACGAACTTATAATCAAATATGTTAACAAACACCTCTTCCTAATGAGTTTTACTACTTTGGCTATTTTCTATGCTTTGAGGGTTACTTGCATCTATTATATCAATATATACTTTCTAGACTTAAGAAAGTAATAAAAAATTAATACTACAGTAATAAAAAATTGTTAATAGTACAGATTCAACTTTTAAGTGGGTCGTGTCTGGGGCCATTTGTAGCAGTCTGGGTCTAATCGGGAGACAGAAATCACACAGCAGGTTAAACAGGGGAAATTTAAGTTAAAATTATTAACTGTTATAAAAGAGTAAGATAAGCCGGGCGCGGTGGCTCACGCCTGTAATCCTAGCACTTTGGGAGGCCGAGGTGGGCGAATCATGAGGTCAGGAGTTCGAGACCAGGCTGACCAACACAGTGAAACCCCGTCTGTACTAAAAATACAAAAATTAGCTGGGCGTGGTGGCAGGTGCCTGTAATCCCAGCTACTCGGGAGGGTGAGGCAGGAGAATCGCTTGAACCCAGGAAGCAGAGGTTGCAGTGAGCCGAGATCATATCCCTGCACTCCAGCCTGGGCAACAGAGCAAGACTCTGTCTCAAAAAAAAGAGTAAGATGAAAAGAAGCTCTATGCAGTATCCTAGGGCTGAGGGAGCTACCAAAGTAAAAATGAAGTTGTTAGGGGTTCAGACTTAGCTGGAGAGGGCGCGGTTCAGCCACTGGATAGCAATGAAGTTTAGCCACCCTCTGGAGGGCAGGCAGGGAGCAGGTGATTAGTAACCAAAGGCATGGACTGCAGTGGGAAACTGAGTGCCCCCAGGGCAGAAGGCCTTCTGGGTGCTGAGGTTGCATGGGGCAGGGGGAGGTTGCAGAGGAAGTGGCAGGCTGCGTGGTGAGGTCAGAGGCCAGCTGCTGCCAGTCATCGCCAGGCATGGCCACAGAGTCATTGTGTTCTGGCTCTGAGGCTCCGGCCGACTCCACGGGATAGAGTCTCTGCATGGCTGACCCTTCCTGGAAATTGCAGGAAAGTCCTTCCAGCACCGTCTACTGAGAAAGCTTCACATCATGTTCACTTTAAAGGCAAAATGGTTAAAAGGTTCCAATCTTTGTCCTAAAGCACATATTGAAAGGTGCATTCAGAGCTGAGATGCAATAAATTAAAAACTGACTGTGTGAGTTTCCTGTGGCCCCTAACAAATTACCAAAAGCTTTTGGTGCCGACAACAAGGCACATTCGTTCTCTTCCAGTTTTGGAGGTCAGAAGTCCCAAATCGGTTTCCGCAGGATGGAGTCAGGGTGCCACGAGGGCCGCCCCTCCAGCGGCTCCGGGGAGGTCTGTTTCCAGCCTTTTCCAGCTTCTAGAGCTGCGCTCCTTGGCTCGTGGCCCCTTCCTCTGCCTTCAAAGGCAGTGGCTGAGCATCTTCAAAACGCTCTCCACGTTGTCTTCTCACGGCCTTCTCTTCTATGTCAGGTTTCCCTCTATCCTCTCTTATCAGGACATTTGTGATTGCATTTGGGACCCATCCGCGTAATCCAGGATAATGTCTCCTTCTCAAGATCCTTAACTCAATCACATCTGCAAAGTCCCTTTTGCCACATAAGATACATTCGCAGGCTTCACAGATTCAGATCTGGATATATTATTTGAGGGCCATTATTTAACCTACTACACTGATGCACCCCTATATTGTGACAAGCAAAACAATTGAGGATTTATTCTTCCAGTACTTAAAAACTGTGGCCTGATTGATTCAGCAAGGAAGTCACTTGTAACATTGACGAATAAGTGAACTTCTGATATTCACCTTCATTGTCTCATTTTTGTCTTACTTGTTAACATAAATGAAAATATCAGCCTCATGACAATGAAATGAAATGAAAATAGCCAACCCTCATGTGTAAAGCACACTTAGTCATCACATGCAATCAGACATAGGCTGCAGATACAAGAGTTTGGAAAAACTCAACAAAGGCATACTGTGAGGATCAATCAACTATATGCAGCTTATAATAAAGGATATTGTATGTTTCATTATGTTTTGTTATACATTCTTTATATCAGTAACATTTATAATAAATTATCTCTTCATGTATATGTGTATGTGCACCACACACACACACACACACACACACACACACAATCTTTTCCTCCAGAGAGCCAGCTGTTGGGCATTTATCAGCTCACCACTGCTTAATACTTATTTCCAGTAGGGAGGGAGAGGGAGTCTGAGGCCCCTGAAAAGGTAAAGTGCTCTTTGCACCTGAGGGTGGGCCTCGCAGTCCCGAGCTCTATGATGAGCCTGTCACCCGCCGTGGTCAGCTGCCTCCATCCACAGACGGTTAAATGGATCTGGATCAACCACCTCCGAGGATTCCTGTGATTCAGCGGAAGATGAGGCTGTGAGTTTTCTGCATTTCTTCCCAATACAATCCATCGATGGGGGTTGTTGTTCTCTCTGTCTTCACTGCCTGTGGCTGGCCTATGCCAGGTTACTGTCACCCCCATGTTCCCACCCAACACAAACCTGCAGCTTCCTGCCTGACTTCCCGGACCTCTCGTCTGGCCTGCCTTTCCTTTCTTTTCTTTTTTTTTGAGATGGAGTCTCACTCTGTTGCCCAGGCTAGAACACAGTGTCACCATCTCGGCTCACTGCAACCTCTGCCTCACAGGTTCAAGCAATTCTCATGCCTCGGCTTCCTGAGTAGCTGGGATTACAGGTCTATACCAGCATGCCTGGCTAATTTTTTTATTTTATTTTATTTTTTTAGTAGAGACGGGGTTTCACTATGTTGGCCAGGCTGGTCTTGAACTCTTGATCTCAGGTGATCTGCCCACCTCAGCCTCCCAAAGTGCTGGGATTACAGGCATGAGCCACTGCACTCAGCCGCCTTTCCTTTCTTGAATGAACAGTTGACAAGATCAATGGGACCTAACCTGGGGTTGGGGGGGCCTTGGGCTGCCATTTCCGATTGTGCCCTTTCTGTTTTTAAAAGTACCTAGACTCAACTGGATGCAGAGCTCATTCAAAAGGCCTTCAGGACAAGGGGGAAAGATTTTGTAAGGAATGGAGGGAGCATCATCAGTGGAAAGCCTGCCTCCACTTCCCATCCCTGTGATCATAACAGACATCACTAGCTGATCACTGACCACGGCATTCTATCCCACAGAGTGTGAACTTGGCCTTTGCATCCTTCTCCGCAGAGCACTCCAAGCAGCCAGTCCCACTGGAACGTAAGATGAAGCTTTTGTTCCCGTGGCTGGATACACTTTGGATCTTGGAATGCAAAAATTACTTCAGCTGGACCTGGTTCGTGGAGTACTTGGCCAGGGCTCTGCCTCATGCCTTGGTCCTACAAGATATGTGAGGAGGTGGACACCTTTGTGTAGCCTCCTCCAGAGGAAAGTGGATTCCTTCCCTAACCCAGAGAAGGCCGCTTGGGAATGAGGCTGAGAAGCCAGACTTTTTGGCACACAAAGAAAAAGGGAGTTTTCAAAGTTGCCGCAAATCATGCAGGAAGAGAAAACAGGACATTAGTGGACACTGATTCTTCCCCTCTGCTGAACTCTGAGTCCAGTTTAAATCTCTAATAACATAACACATGGAGAAAATTGCTTATATAAAATGATCACCTTTCTTTTTTGAAAAAAATTATAGAGACTTGGTCTTGCTCTATTGCCCATGCTGGAGTGCAGTGGCTTGATCATAGCTCACTGCAGCTTTGAACTGTTAGGCTCATGTGATCCCCATGTCTCTGTCTCCCGAATAGCTGTCTACAGGTGGACACTACCATGCCTAATTTTTTAGTTTTTTTTTTGGAGATAGGATCTTGCTATGTTGCCCAGGCTGGTCTTGAACTCCTGGTCTCAAGCAATTATTCTACCTCAGCCTCCCAAAGTGCTGGGATTACAGGCATAAAACACCACACTCAGCCAGAAGAAATTATCATCTTTCTAAAATCAAACTTCTCTTATATTCTGGGAACCTACGGAGGAAGGCGCAGATTTATCCTCTAGATGCCAGAAGGCTAGAATTAGGGGAAAGCTTCAAAGCTTAAATAAGGCAAAGCTTAGGTCATAGAAGAATGTATTATCTATTGCTATGCAACAAATTACTCTAAAACTTTAAAAACACAAACATTTATTATCTCTCAGCTTTTCTGGGTGAGAATCTGGGTACGGCTTTGCTTGCTGCTTCTGACTCAAGGTCTCTCACCTGTCAAGGCTGCAATCAAAGTGTCAGCGAGGGCTGCAGTCTCATCTGAAGGCTTGCCTGGGGAGAACACACTTCCCAGCTCACTGCCATGGTGGATGGAAGGCCTCAGGGTACTGCAATCGAGGGGAGAAGATGGCCAACTTGAGCCAGGGTGCAATGACATCAAGAGGCCTGGGAGCTGAGGAGGAAAGACTAAGGAGCCTGAGTAATGGATGTGGGTCTGGAAGAGAGCTGGAAGAGTCCATAGTCCTGGGAGCCTCCTGGGGAAAGTGCTTTAAGTAGGCGGCAGAGACCAACTGGTTCCCATGGTGCCAATGAGTCATGTGAGATAAGGACTGAGAGTTGACATTAGGAGTGGCAGTGGAGGGGCATCTAGTGACTTTGACTAGAGCCATTTCCATGGGATGAGGAGGGCGAGGGAAGCTGACTAGTGTGGGCTCAGTTTATGCTGGAGGAGAGGACTGAAAGAATAATGCTCCTTCACGTTCCTCAGTTATGCTGTAAAGGGGAACGAGAAACAGTAGCCAGAGAGGACTGGGGGAAGGGGCATCTAAGTTTCATCCATGTGTCTGATGGGAATGATCCTGCAAAGGGGAAATGAACAATGCAGGAGAGAGAAGCAAGCCCTGCTGGACACATCCTTGAGTAGGCAGAAGCCAGTGTCTGGTGTGTAGGCAGAGGGCTGGCTTTAGGTGGGAAGGATGGGTGGGAAGATGAGCTGGCGCAGAAGGGGGTGGGTGGGGACTTGCAGAAGCACTTTCTGATGGTGTCTGTCTCTTCACTGAAATGGGAAGCCAGGTTGTCATTGGAGCCACCTCCCAGTGGGGCAAAGAGGAGGGAGTGAGATGCCTCAAGAAAAGCAATGCTTGGGGTCTGGTGTAGAGTAATAGCTCAGGAAATCCATTGTCCTCTTGCTTGCCTCTAAGTTATAGTGATCACATTTTCCAGACCAAATATCTGAACCTGGAATCTGGCAGGTGCCTTAGGGGCCAATGGGAGTGACTGATTGAAAAATCAGAATGTCCCAGAAACACCTAGACTTTTAATTTCCAAACAACAGACATGATAAGTATCCAGGGCCTGTCATGTATATTATGGAACCTAATGCCACTTTCTTTGGCCCTTTTCCAAAGCAGATGATATCCCAGCACCAGGAAAATGGTTTCAATATCAAGTTGGGTCAGCAGCATCTTTCTACCTGTTTCTGTCTTCGAGGTCTTTATATTTGAAATAATCGTTGCTATTTTATGCATTCTCCCCATCCTGCATTGCAGAAGGAACATTCCTAACAAATGTTTTATGTTTCATCTGCTGGGAGATTGTATTTTTGAAATAAAATTTTAGTTATCCTTTCATTTTTTGATCCTGTAGATATATACAAATTTAGAAACTCTGAAAGAACACCTTAATTTATATTCTGTGCCTACGTGGGTGAGGGAAGAAGAGGCTGTTTGGTATATATTATATTTTTAGGTTTTTAAATCTCTCTTCTTTTTTGCAAATGTGATGGAATGTAACATTTACCAGAAACTGAGAATTCCCGAGGCAGTAGCCACAGCAGCAACAGTAACTCTAAGTTGGAGACGGTCTGCCCTGGTGCCAGAGAGGCCAACCCTTGACTCTACTCTCTCGTGATCAGTCATCTGGAAAATCACCAGTCCATGGTCCTCCCTTCCCATAAGTCACAGTCTGAATATGGCGCCTGTGGCTGGAACTCTTACGCTCTCCTTTGGGGTGTCTGGGTACCACCCTGTCTGACCCACACTCCTGGGCATTCTGGAAGTCGGGACTCTGCCTTCTTTACCTGTCTGTGCTTGGAACTCAGAGGATCCTTGTTATGTAGTAGGTGTAGCAGACATTGGTCAGTAGGGAGGCCTATCATCTTTTTACAAATGTTCTAGACATTTTCACAACCCCCCACTTTGTCAACCCTGCCTTTCACACTGACATCTTTTCCCAGCCTGATTTGGCACCTGCCCATCAGACACCATGTGAGTTTGTGGCTCAGAATGGGGTCCAGGAAGCACCATGCAGGGTGGGCATCCATGTGGAGAATGCAGGAACAGCATGGTGGAGGCAGGGTGACCTTGAGGGCAGTAAGGCTGGCTTTGCCATTCGGTGGTTCCAGAGGCACAGCCCAGAGCTGAGTCCTTCAATCTTCCCCAACAAAACTGTGAGATTTCTCAAACTAATCAATAAATCCCCTCCTGCTGAAACCAAATTGATTGGCTTCTGTTGGTTCCAACCAGGCCCCTGGCCAGTGCTGTGGATGTCTACGGACCCGAAGAAAGGCCTCCGCACGAGCAGAACCAGCTGTGTGGGGCCCAACGCTTCTATCATTGAAAGATCCTACAAAGTAAAAGAATATAAAGTTTTACAAACTAAAGTACATACAAAGGTGAATATTTAATGAGAAAATAAATCACAAGAAATTAAAAATTTTAAACCTCAAACATCACAATATCTCAAAAATAGAAAATTTTAAAAATCAATTTTCTACTTTAACATACCTCTAGGGCACTTCTTTCTTACGCTTTTGACAATATTTTGCAATGGCATTTTCTATAGAGGGAATTAAAAGATAAATGGGGCTTTCCTTTAACACTGTTCATTAAAATTTGATTTATTTATTTATTTATTTTGAGATGGAGTTTTGCTCTTGTTGCCCAGGCTGGAGGGCAGTGGCGTGATCTTGGCTCACTGCAACCTCCGCCTCCTGGGTTCAAACAATTCTCCTGCCTCAGCCTCCCGAGTAGCTGGGATTATGGTCGTATGCCACCACGCCTGGCTAATTTTTTATATTTTTAGTAGAAATGGGGTTTCACCATGTTAGCCAGGCTGGTCTCGAACTCCTGACCTCAGGTGATCCGCCTGCCTCAGCTTCCCAAAGTGCTTGGATTCCAGGCGTGAGCCACCACGCCTGGCCTAAAATTTGATTTTTTTATTGATAGTTTAGAAAAGTTTTCAGCTTCATACCTTGTCATTAACAAAATGTCATGTAAAGTTTTGGATTATTTCAAATTTAGAGAAATCTTTATCCAGTTTCTGAGATATCTGAGCTGTGAGATTTCAGGACACTTCAAGTTTTCTTGAGCAATGGCCAATCTGAAATATATGTTTTTTGTTAGTTTGTTTGTTTTTTGGTTTTTGGTTTTTTTGAGACAATCTCACTCTTCCACCTGGTCTGGAGTGCAGTGGCGTGATCTCAGCTCACTGCAACCTCCACCTCCTGGGCTGAAGTGATTCTCCCTCCTCAGCCTCCCACATAGCTGGGATTACAGACGCGCACTACCATGCCCAGCTAATTTTTTGTATTTTGGTAGAGACGGGGTTTCACCATGTTGCCCAGGGTGGTCTTGAACTCCTGAGCTCAGGCAATCGGCCTGCCTCAGCCTCCCAAAGTGCTGCGATTACAGGCGTGAGCCACCGCGCCCAGCCTGAAATATACTTTGAACTGATAACATTTGTTATCCAATTAGTCATCCATATTTTCTTGTTACATTGCCCAGCAAGTCAACACAGTGGGCAGTAAGGAAATTTTTGAAACATTTTTATACCAGATAACTTCCAATAATTTAACTATAGATGGAAATGAGTATGAATCACATAAACACTTCTCATTAAACCTCAATTAAATGTATCCCCTGCTCCCTTCCCCTTAATGAATGCCCAAACTGTCCATAGTCGCTTCAAAAATTACCCAACAAGGGGGGACATATAATAGAGAGGATATCAGAATGGCAACAAAAAGTAGTCACAACCAACTACAAATAAAATCCCTTATTCTTGTAGATTGTATAAAATGTGTAACCATGTGAACTAGGGATTCAGAAAGGCTCATGAAAGTGGGGGTTCTGAAACATGCTCAGCATCACTCTAATTCTACCTCTATCTCCAAAATAATAATGATAATAATAATATTTAATACAGCAATTTGTTCTGAGACTTGTGTAAGAATCAAACCACAAAGAGTTGATTTAGTACTCTGAAATTCTCAGTAAATTGTCTTATGTTTTCATGGGTTTTATATCATGGTGCTGTATCCTAACTCTAAAGTAAAATTTGGATAGTTTCTGCCCTGCAATTTCTCCTCAGAAGCAAAGCAATATAATGTGGCTGTGGAGATCCGCAATATCTTTAAAAAGCAGCCTCTTTGTAGTGTGATGATGAAGCAACTTAGGTGCCCAATCCTGGGCAGATACAGGAAAATTCACACCTGAAAATCCAAATCGTACAGGAAGATGGCATAGACATACCATCCCTACTCCTCTTACTAAGTGCAATGGAAAACACGGGTTATCATGAATAAAAGCAGCATAAGAAGACTCCGAAAGATTGAGGGAAGAAGGCAATGGACCAGGGACCTCAGGACCCAGGGAATGACTATGATGAGTTCCCTGGGCTCTCCTTTTGTATCACATGTCTCAGACGTGGAGCTTGAAGAAGTAGGCAAACTGGAAACACCAATGGCTACAGACAACAACAACAACAACAACAACAACAAAAAGCCTTCTCTCTTTAATCAAAGGACCAGGAAAGGGGAAGCCTAGAAAGACAGAAAACATTTTGTCAGTGACTGCTGCTCCAGCCAAACTCTACAGAAAAACCTTGGCACCTTCCACCCATGCCGAATGGGTAAGCCTGGACTTCCACCCTCATCAGGCTGTAAAGCAAGGTGCTCCAGTTCCCGTGATGCAGAGGTGTCAGAGATGGCTGTGCAGGAAGCTGGGGCTTTCATCTATGCTAAGCAGTTATGAGGCACCCCCTCCCACCTGCAGTGTCAGCAGACGCCATGTGGAGAACAGCAGTGAAACACTCCTGCCCCTCCCAGCCAGGGCTAGTAGGCAGCTGGAATTCCCACCACTGCCCAGCAGTAACAAGGAGTCCTTTCCCTTCTTAGTGTCAATGGAGGCCAGAAAGGAATCTGGGCTTGACAATAACAAGGCAGTGACTTCTCTTCATTTGCCGTAGTGTCAGAGAAAGCCAGCTAAAACAGAAGGTTTAAATAATATTCAAGCCCTCATAACATAATACTCAAAGTGTCTGGGTTCCAGGAGAAAAATCACTTGTTATACAAAGAATCTGGAAAATCTCAACTTAAATGAAAAAAAAAAAAAACAATAGACACTAACACTGAGATGACAGAGATGTTAGAATTATCCGACAAAGATTTTTCAAGCAGCCATGATAAAAATGCTTCAATGAGCAATTACAAACACATTTGAAATGAGTGAAAACTGAAAAAGTCTCAGTAAGAAATGAAAAATCTCAAGAAAGAAAAGACATGAAGAAAAAAATGGAAGAAAAAAAAGAACTTAAAAATAGGGCATTGGGAATAAAAAGCTCAGTGGATGGGGTCAACAGCAGAATGGAGGGTCCAGAAGAAGAAAACCAGTGAACCTGAAGACAGAACAATGGAGATTACCCAAATCTAAACTACAGGGACAAAGTGACTGGAAAAAAGTAAGCATCGTTTCAGTGACCTGGAGGACTGTATAATAGAAGATCTAACATTTGTGTTATCAGAATCCCAGAAAGAAAGGGAAAGGGGTGTAGCTTAATAAGTACTGAAGAAATAACTGCTGAAAAAAAAAAAAAAACCCAAAACTTGGCAAAAGACAGAAACTTGGCAAAATACAGATTCAAAAAGCTGACGGAGCTCCAAAACGAATAAATTAAAGGAAATCCATGCCAAGATGCATCACAATCAAACTTGTGAAACCTAAAGACAAAGAAAAAAAGCTTGAAAGCAGCAAGAGAAAAACATCTTATCTATAGAGAAAAAAAACAATCTGAAAGAGAACACTTCTCATTAGAAACCATGGAGGCTAACTAGAAGGAAGTGGCACAACATTTAACAAGTGCCGAAAGAAAAGAACTGCCAACGCTGTCATGCAAAGACCACCCAGGATGGCTACATGGTAGAAAGGAGAGCTTTATTGGTGATATCAATTTGTAAACTGGGAAGAGACAGTCTCTGGTGTGGACCGAAGGTGCTCTCTCTTTGAAGAGGAAAAGGGAAGGTTGGGTTTTATGTCTTACAAGGCCTGTATCACACAATAGAGTCAAACATATTCAGCAGATTTAGGGGAAAAGCTGTTCATATTAATGAGGGAAGTTGGGCACATGTGCAATAGGTCAACGTATATGTAATATATATCCCATGTTCACTTTTGGGCAGGCTTTTAGCATTAAAATAGGGTGGAATTTGGCTCTTTACATCAAAAGGTGAAATATAGGGGACAAACACCATTTGTACGCAGTCTCTATAAGCTGCTGAAACTGGCTTAAGGTCTGCAGTTGCTTATCAGGAAATAATGTCTGTAAGGCCAGTCTTCTGTCCATTCAAAGTTATAGTGGTCTGGATTATAAATCAAAGTTAAGAAGGGCCTGAGAATTTGCCCCATAGCTCCTATTGTTAGGGAGTTTAGTAAGAGTGATTTTCTTGTGGTTGCATGAATTTAGAAAGTTGCCATGCCAGCTGAGCCTTTTACCCTTGACCTGAAGGTAACTCACCTTAACCTTAGGGTCCGTCTTAGTTGATAAAGGGGCATCCATTTTGATCTCTTAGGCCCCAACCCAAAATTCTATATCTAGAGAAAATACCCTTAATGAATTAGGGGGGAATCAAGTCATTATCAAATAAATGAGAACCAAGAAAATTTGTTGCCAGGAGACCTACTATAAGAGAGTGGCTAAAGGAAAATCTCAAACAAAGAAAGTGATAAAAGACAAAATCTTAGAACATCAGGAAAGAAGAAGGAACAATGGAATGAGTGGAGATCTAGGTTAAATATACTACATTTTTCTTCACATCTTGAGTTTTCTAAATTATGTTTGAGAGTTGAAATAAAAATTATAACATCATTGATGAAGTTTTAAATGTACTATAGAAGAAATAGTTACTTATACTATAAACGGTATAGGACAGACAGATGTAAGGGAAGGTAAGATTAATATACTTCATTCAAATTGGCAAAATGTTGACATCACTAGAATAATAAGTTATGTATATATAATTTAATACCCAAAACAACCACTTAAAAAACTATACAGATGTTCACTAAAAGAGAGAAAAAGAAAGATTCACTTAAAAACACTATAGGTAAATAAAAATATAAGTCTAAAAAATGTTCACTTAACTTACAAGAAAGCAGGAAAATGAAAGCAGAGACACTGGGGATCTGGGAGGGAAAATGGCAGATAGGAGGCAGGACTAACTTGCAGCTCCCACTTGGATGGACACAGCAGTGTGTGGAGACACACATTGTGAACTTTGACTCCAAGAACTACTGCAGGAGCATTCCAGGAAAGCTGGAATAATCCACAGACCCTTTGAAGGAGATGGATTGCAGCTGAAGGCTCCATGGGACAGCAGAGGAACTCCAAAGACAAAGGACATAATATATCTTGGGAGCTCTATGGCCCCACCCACCTCCTGATCCTCCCTATACTACTGTAGCTGATGCGATCTTGAAAGCACCACCTCCTGGCAGGAGGCCAACCGTCACAAAACCAGTGCACTTAATAAAAATACAAACAAGGACCCTCACAGAGTCTTCTTCACTCCCTGCTACCTCCATCAGAGCAGGTGCTGGTATCCATGACTGAGAGACCTGAAGATGGATCACATCACAGGACTCTGCAGACACTCCCCAGTACCAGACCAGAGCCCAGTAGCTCTTCCAGGTGGCTAGATTCAGAAGGAAATAAGAAGCACTGCAGTTCGGCTCTCAGGAAGCCTCATTTCTAGGGAAAAGGGGAAAGCAGCACATTAAGGGAGCACCCCATGGGACAAACTAATCTGAACAGTGGCCCTTGAGTCCCAGACCTTCTCTCTGATATAGTCCACCCAAATGAGAAGGAACCAGAAAAACAATTCTTATAATATGACAAAACAAGGTTCTTTAACACCCCCAAAAGATCACACTAGCTTACCAGCAATGGGTCCAAACCAAGAGGAAATCTCTGAATTGCCAGAAAAAGAATTTAGGTCAACTATTAAGCCAATCAAGGTGGCACCAGAGAAAGATGAAGTCCAAATTAAAGCAATAAAAAAAAAGATACTGAATATGAATGGAAAAATGTCCAGTGAAATAGCAAAAATAAAAAACAATCACAACTCTGGAAATGAAGGACAAACTTAGAGAACTGCAAAATGCACTAGAAAGTCACAACAAGGGAATTGAACAAGTAGAAGAAAGAACTTCAGAGCCAGAGCACAAGGCTTTCAAATTAACCCAATCTGACAAAGACAAAGACAAAAGAATTTAAAAAAATAATCAAGGGCTCCAAGAAGTTTGGGATTATGTTAAATGACCAAACCTAAGAACAATTGGTGTTCCAGAGGAAGAAGGGAAATCTACAAGTTTGGAAAACATATTTGAGGGAATAGAGGAAAACTTCCCCAGCCTTGCTAGAGGTCTAGACATCCAAATAGAAGAAGCTCAAAAAATGCCTGGAAAATTCATCACAAAAAGATCATCAGATTAAACCATCCCTGCAACACTTGATCATGGTGGATTATCTTTTTGATATGCTGTTGGATTCAGTTAACTAGTATTTTATTGAGGATTTTTCTGTCTTTGTTCATCAGGGATATTGGTCTGTAGTTCTGTTGTTGTTGTTGTTATGTCTTGTCCTGATTTTGGTATTAGAGTGATACTGGCCTAGGCACATAGTCATCAGGTTATCTAAAGTCAAGATAAAGGAAAAAAATCTCAAGAGCTGTGAGGCAAAAGCATCAGGTAATCTATAAAGGAAAATCTATCAGATTTCTCAGCAAAAACCGTACAAACTAGAAGGGATTGGGGTCCTACCTTTAGCCTCCTTAAACGAAACAATTATCAGCCAAGAATTTTGTATCTGATGGGACTAAGCTTCGTAAATGAAGAAAAGATACAATCTTTTTCAGACAAACAAATCCTGAGAAAATTCACCACTACCAAGCCAGCACTACAAGAACTGCTAAAAGGAGCTCTAAATCTTGAAACAAATCCTTGAAATACACCAAAACAGAATCTCCCTAAAGCATAAATCTCACAGGACCTATGAAACAACACCACAATGAAAAAAAACAAAAACAAAAAACAAGGTATTCAGGCAACAAATAGCATGATGAATAGAATAGTACCTTATATTTCAATACCCTCAAAATCATGCAAATATATGGAAATTAAATAACCTGCTCCTGAATGATCATTGGGTCAACAATGATATCAAGATGGAAATTTAAAAACTCTTTGAACTGAGTGATAATAGCAACACAACCTATCAAAACATTTGGGATACAGCAAAGGCAGTGCTAAGAGGAAAGTTCATAGCATTAAATGCCTACATCGAAAAGCATGAAAGAACACAAATAAACAATCTAAGGTCACACTTCAAGGAGCAAGAGAAACAAGAACAAACCAAACCCAAACCCAGCAGAAGAAAATAAATAATCAGGATCAGAGCAGAACTAAATGAAATTGAAACAGACAACACAATAAAAAAAAATGAAACAAAAATCTGGTTCTTTGAAAAGATAAATAAAATTGATAGACCATTAGTGATATTAACCAAGAAAAGAAGAGAGAAGAGGGCTTATATTCCAAATAAGCCCAATTAGAAATATAAGGGGAGATATTACAACTGACCCCACAGAAATGCAAAAGATCATTCAAGGCTACTATAAACATCTTTATGTGCATAAATTAGAAAACCTAGAGAAAATGAATAAATTCCTGGAAATATACAACCCTCCTAGATTAAACCAGGAAGAAATAGAAACTCTGAACAGACAAATAACAAGCAGTGAGATTGAAATGGTGATTTAAAAGTTGCCGAAATAAAAAGTCCAGGACCAGACAGATTCACAGCTGAATTCTATCAATCAGACATTCGAAGAATTGGTACCAATTCTATTGAGAGTATTCCAAAGATAGAGAAAGAGGGAATCCTCCCTAAGTCATTCTATGAAGCCAATATCACCCTAATACCAAAATCAGGAAAAGACATAACAAAAAAAAACTACAGACAAATACCCCTGATGAACATAGATGCAAAAATCCTCAACAAAATACTAGTTAACTGAATCCAACAGCATATGAAAAAGAGTCCACCATGACCAAGTGGGTTTTACAGCACGGATACAGGGCTGCTTTAATATCCACAAGTCAATAAATGTAATACACCACATAAACAGAATTAAAAATAATAAGCACATAGTCACTCAAGAGACACAGAAAAAGCATTTGACAAAATCCAGCATCCCTTTATGGTTAAAACCCTCAGCAAAATCGGCATGGAAGGGACATACCCTAAGGTAATAAAAGCCATCTATGACAAACCCACAGCCAACATTATACTGAAAGGGGAAAAATTGAAAGCATTCCCCGTGAGAACTGGAACAAGACGAGGATGCCCACTTTCACCACTTCTATTCAACATAGTACTGGAAATCCTAGCCAGAGCAATCAGACAAGAGAAAGAAATAAAGGGCATCCAAATCAATAAAGAGGAAGTCAAACTGTCCTTGTTTGCTGATGACATAATTGTATACCTAGAAAACCCTAAAGATTCATCCAAAAAGCTCTTAGAAGTGGTAAATGAATTCAGCAAAGTTTCAGGATACAAAATTAATGTACACAAATCAGTAGCCCTGCTATACACCAACAGCAACCAAGCTGAGAGTCAAATTAAGAACTCAACCCCTTTTACAGTAGCTGCAAAACAAAACAAAACAAAACTTGGGAATATACTTAACCAAGGAGGTGAAAGACCTCTACAGGGAAAACTACAAAACACTGCTGAAAGAAATCATGGATGACATGAACAAATGAAAACACATTCTATGCTCATGGGTGGGTAGAATCAATATTGTGAAAATGACCACACTGCAAAAAGCAACCTACAAATTCAATGCAATTCCTATCAAAATACCACCATCATTCTTCACAGAACTAGAAAAAAAATCCTAAAATTCATATGGAACCAAAAAAAAAGAGCCTGCATAGCCAAAGCAAGACTTAGCAAAAAGAATAAATCTGGAGGCATCACATTACCTGACTTCAAACTATACTATAAGGCCAGAGTCACCAAAACAGCACGGTACTGGTACAAAAACAGGCATATAGATCAATGGAACAGACTAGAGAACACAGAAATAAAGCCAAATACTTACAGTTATCTAATTTTTGACAAAGCAAACAAAAACATAAAGTGAGGAAAGAACACCTCCTTCAACAAATGATGCTGGGATAATTGGCAAGCCACATGTAAAAGAATGCAACTGAATCCACATCTCTCACCTTATACAAAAATCAACTCAAGATGGGTCAAAGACTTAAATCTAAGACCTGAAACCATAAACATTCTAGAAGATCACACTGGAAAAACCCTTCTAGACACTGGCTTAGGCAAAGAGTTCATGACCAAGAACCTAAAAGCAAACACAACAAAAACAAAGATAAATAGATGGGATTTAATTAAACTAAAAAACTTCTGCACAGTGAAAGAAATCATCAGCAGAGTAAACAGACAACACACAGAGTGGGAGAAAGTCTTCACAATCCATACATTTGACAAAGGACTAATATCCAGACTCTATAAGGAACTCAAACAAATCAGCAAGAAAAAAACCAACAGTCCCATCAAAAAGTGGGTTAAGGACATAAACAGACAATTTTCAAAAGAAGATATATGAATGGCCAACAAACATATGAAAAAATGCTCAAAATTACTAATTATCAGGGAAATGCAAATCAAAACCACAATGTCATCCTTACTCCTGCAAGAATGGCCATAATCAAAAAATCATAAAATAATAGATGTTGGTGTGGATGTGGTGAAAAGGGAACATTTTTACACTGTTGGTAAGAATGTAAACTAGTACAACCACTATGGAAAACAGTGTGGCAATTCCTTAAGGAACTAAAGTAGATTTACTGTTTAATCCAGCAATCCCACTCCTGGATATCTACCCAGAAGAAAAGAAGTCATTATACGAAAAAGATACTTGCACACGTATGTTTATAGCAGCACAATTTGTAATTGCAAAAATATGGAACCAGCCCAAATGTCCATCAGTCAACAAGTGGATAAAGAAGATGTGGTATGTATATGCCATAGAATACCACTCAGCCATAGAAATGCTCAGCATTTGCAGCAACCTGGATGGAAGGGCAGGCCATTATTCTAAGTGAAGTAACTCAGGAATGGAAAACCAAATATTGTGTGTTCTCACTCACAAGTGGGAGCTAAGCTATGGGGACATAAAGACATATGAATGATACAGTGGAATTTGGGGATTTGGGGGAAAGGGTGGGAGGGGCTGAGGGGTAAAAGACTACACATTGGGTACAGTGTACACTGCTCAGGTGATGGGTGCACCAAAATCTCAGAAATCACAAAGAACTTATTCATGGCCGGGCGCGGTGGCTCACGCCTGTAATCCCAGCACTTTGGGAGGCTGAGGCAGGCAGATCACGAGGTCAGGAGATCGAGACCATCGTGGCTAACACGGTGAACCCCTGTCTCTAGTAAAAATACAAAAAATTAGCCGGGCGTGGTGGCGGGCGCCTGTAGTCCCAGCTGCTGGGGAGGCTGAGGCAGGAGAATGGCACGAACCCGGGAGGTGGAGCTTGCAGTGAGCCGAGATCGAGCCACTGCACTCCAGCCTGGGAGACAGAGCGAGACTCTGTCTCAAAAAAAAAAAAAAAAAAAAAAGAACTTATTCATGTAATCAAACACTATCTGTTCCCCCAAAGCCTTTTGAAATAAAAGAAAACAGAGAAAGTAAAACAGAAGTAACAGGAAATGAAAAATAAAAACCCCAACATATCAATACTTAGGTCAAATGTAAATGATGTGATGATTGATTAAGAAACAAATTGGCAGAATGTATGAGAAAACATGACTCAATAATATGTTCTCAGAAAGAAATTAACTTCAAATTAATGATACAGGTAGGTTGAAAGTAACAGTGGAAAAAGATATTGCATGCAATATCAGCAAAAGACAGCAGGCGTGGGTATGTTGATAGCAAAGAAAGTAGACTTTAGAGAAAATAAAATTACCAAAGACAGACAGGGAAATTACAGTTATAAAAGGGTTAATCCAATAGGAAGACATGGCAATCCTAAATGTGCATGTACCAAACAAAAGAGCTGCAAAAATATGTGAAATAAAAACTGATAGAGCTAAAGGAGAAACACACACATCCACAATTATATTTGGAGATTTCAATACCCCTTTCTCAACAATTGATAGAACAACTAGAGAAAAAGTTAGCAAAGACATAGAAGAACTCAACAACACCATCAACTGTCAGGATCTCTAACATTTGCAGAACAGCCTACCCAGCAACAGCATAATACATATTGTCCTAGTGCCCACAGAGCATATAGCTACATAGATCATATTCTGGCCTATTAAAATAAAAACTTAGTAAATAAAAGATTGAAATAACACAGAGTGTTTTTTCCAAGCACAATGGAATCAAACTAGAAATCAATAACAGAAAGATAGTGTGAAAATGTCTAAATACTCAGAAATTGAACAACATATTTTCAAATAATCCTTGGATCAAAGAGGAAGCTACCAGGGAAAATTTAAACAAAACCCAAAAACAATGAACTGAATGAAATGAAAATACAACATATTAAAATTTGTGAGATGCAGCTAAATAACTAGCAGGCAAATATATAAACACAAAATGCTTCCTTTAGAAATGAGGAAATGTCTTATAATAATCTAAGCTCTCACTTCAGAAGCTAGAAAAAAAAGCAAAATAAAGCCAAAGCATGTAAAAGTAGGGAAATAATAAAGATAAGAGCATAAACAAATAAAAGTGAGGACAGAAAAATATCGAGAAAAATCGAATAAACGAAAAGCTGGTTCTTTGAAAAAAACAACAAATAGATTTTTTCAAATAAACAATTGAATAATCAATAAAATTGATCCAAAAAGATGAAATAAAGATCAATAAAATTGACACATCTCTAACAAGACTAACAAGGGAAGAGACAAATTACCAATATCAATCAATACCAATCTATAGAAAATCAAGCAATACCAATCAAAGAGTAGATATCACTACAGACTGCAGACATCAAAATGAAAATAAAAGAATATTACAAACAATCCTACACACATAAACTTGACAACTAAGATGAACTAGACCAATTCTTTGAAATGTACCAGCTATAGCGATTCACCCAATATTAATTAGATAATTTGAATAGCTCTGTAACTATTAAGAAACTGACTTTTTTTAAAAAAATTAATCGACAAGTTTTTAGAGCAGGTTCATGTTCATAGCAAAATTGAGTAGCAAGTACAGAGAGTTCATCCATTTACTGTCTCATAAGACATCCACAGCCTCCTCTGCTGTGGCCGTCTCCTCCCCTTACCCACCAAAATAGTTACATTTGTTACAATCAATGAACCTACGTTGAGACATCATTATTACTAAAAGTCCATACTGCATATTAAAATTCACTCTTGGTATTCTACTTATATGGATCTTGACAAATGTGTAATGACATATATGCACCGTTCCGTTACCATAGAAAATAGTTTTACTGCTCTAAAAATCTTGTACTCCACCTATTCAATATTTTTTTTTTGGCCCCCTGGCAACAACTCTCTCCATTGTTTTGCCTTTTCCAGAATGCTATGTTGTTGAAATCATACAGTATGTAGCCCTTTCAGACGAGCTTCTTTTACTTAGTAATACGCATCATTTTGTCTCTTCCACGTCTTTTCATGGCTTAATAGCTCATTTCTTTTTAATGCTGAATAATATTACATTGTGTAGATGTACCACAGTTTATTTATCCACTCACCTACCGAAGGACATCTTCTCTGTTTCCAAATTTTGACAAGTATGAATAAAGCTGGTATAAACATCTGCAGGCAGGTTTTTGTATAGACAAAATGTTTAATTCATTTGGGTAAATACTAGAGAGCATGATTGTTGGATTGTATAGTAAGACTATGTTTAGCTTTGTAAGAAACTGCCATATTGTCTTCCGAATTTGTGCTTTTTTGTATTTCCACCAGCAATGAATGAGAGTTCCCATTGCTCCATATCCTTGCCAGTATTTGCTGTTGTCAGTATTTTGGATTCTGGCCAAATTACTGATTACTGGTACCCCATTGTTGTTTGAATTTGCAATTCCCTAATGACATGTGATGTTGAGCATGTTCTCATATGCATATCTGCTGTTTCTATACCATCTTTGGTGAGGTGTCTGTTCAGTTTTTGCCCACTTTTTGAATGAGTTGTTTGTTCTCTTATTGTTGAATTTTAATTTTTTTTGTTTGTGTGTGTATTTTGGATGCATGTCATTTATCAGCTGTCACTGTCTGTGGCTTGTATTTTTATGTTCTTCACAGTGTCATTTGCAGAACAGAAGTTTCAAATTTTAATGAAATCAATTTTATAAATCTTTTCTTTCATGGATTGTGCTTTTGGTGTTATATCTAAAAAGTCACTGCCAAACCCAGTCACCTAGATTTTCTACTATGTTTATTCTAAAAATTATATAGTTTTGCTCGTCCATTTTGAGTTAGCTTTTGTTTAAGCTAAAACAGTGTGTTAGACAGAGTGTAGGATCTCTGTCTAGATTCATTTTATGTGTGTCTTCAGTTTTTTCCAGCATAATTTGATGAAAAGACCGCCCTTTCTCCATTGAATTACCTTTGATCCCCTTTGCCAAAGATCAGTTCAATGTATTTCCAGCTATTTCCGTTGAATCTATTTCTGAGTTATATATTTTGTTTTATTCATCTGCTTGCCTATTATTTTATCGATATCATGCCATCTTGACTGCTGTACCTTTTTAGTAAATTTTGAAGTTGGATAGTGTCAATTCTCTGACTTTGTTTTTTGTTTTTTCTTCAATATTGTGTTGCCTATTCTGAATCTTTTGCCTTTCCATATAAACTTTGTTATTTATTTATTTTTGAGATGGAGGTTAACTCTTGTTGCCCAGGCTGGAGTGCAATGGCATGATCTTGGCTCACTGCAACCTCCGCCTCCTGGGTTCAAGCAATTCTCCTGACTCAGCCTCCTGAGTAGCTGGGATTACAGGCACTCACCACCATGCCTGGCTAATTTCTTTGTATTTTTAGTAGAGACGGGGTTTCACTATGTTGGCCAGGCTGGTCTCAAACTCCTGACCTCAGGTGATCCACACGCCTCAGCCTCCCAAAGTGCTGGGATTACAGGCATGAACCACCACTCCTGGCCTCCAAATAAACTTCAGAATCAGTTTTGCCTTTTTCTGCAAAATAACTTGCTGGGATTTTCATTGGGATTGCATTAAATCTATAGATAAAGTTTAGTTAGGAAGAACTAGCATCTTAACAATATCAAGTCTTTCTATCCATGGACATGGAATATCTCTCCATTTATTTACTATTCTTTGATTTCTTTCATCAAAACTTCGTAGTTTTTCTCATATAGGTATTATTCACATTATGTTAAATTTATACCTAAGAATTTCATTTTTGGTGCTAATATAAATGGTGAGTTTTTAATCTCGAATTCCAATTATTCTTTGCTGAAATGTAGGACAATACTTTTTTGAATTTTGTATATTAACTTTGTATCTTGCTGTAATCATTTATTAGTTCCAGGAATATTGTGGTTGTGGTTATTCTTGGAAGTCTTCTACATAAACAATCATATCATCTGTGAACAAAGAGAGTTTTATTTCTTCCCTTCCCAATCAGTTTATCTTCATTCTGTTTTCAAAGTCTTATTGCATGCATTACTTAGGACTTCCAGTACAATGGTATATAGGAGTTGTAAAAAAAAATACATCCTTGTCTTTTTCTAATCATAGAAGAAAAGCATCTAGTTTCTCACCATTAAGTATGATATTAGCTGTAGTCTTTTTGAATATGTTCTTTTTCAAGTTGGGGAAGTTCATCTCTCTCTATTCCTCCTCATTTGTGAGTTTTGTTTTGTTTTTGTTGTTTTACAGAGTCTCAGTCTGTCATCTAGGCTGGAGTGCAGTGGCGCAATCTCAGCTCACTGCAACCTCCACCTCCCAGGTTCAAGCAATTCTCCTCTCTCAGCCTTCCAAGTAGCTGCGACTACAGTCACATGCCACCACGCCTGGCTAATTTTTGTATTTTTAGTAGAGACAGGTTTCATCATATTGGTCAGGCTGGTCTTGAACTCCTGACCTCAGGTGATCCACCTGCCTCGGCCTCCCAGAGTGCTAAGATTACAGGCGTGAGCCACCGCACCAGTCCTGCTGAGCATTTTTGTGTTGTAATATATATACTTTTTTCTACATTGTTGGATTCTATTTGCTAATATTTTGTTGAGGATTTTGCATCTATGTTCATGTAAGATATTGATCTGTAGTTTCTCTTTCTTGTGATGTCTTTTGTTGTTTTGGTTACGATGATAATTTTGTCCACATAGAATGAGCAGGAGTATTCCTTCTACTTCTATTTTAGGGAAGAGATTATAGAAATCTTTTCTTCCTCAAATATTTGGTAGAACTCATCTATTAAACCACCTGGACCTGGTACTTTCAGTTTTGAAAAGTTATTAATTACTAATTCCATTTTTTAAACAGATATAGGCCTATTTAGACTTTTCTCCTTGTGAGAGTTTTTTTGTTTGGTTGGTTTTTTGTGGGGTTTTTTTGTTGTTTGTTTGTTTGTTTGTTTGTTTTGAGATGGAGTCTCGCTCTGTTGCCAAGGCTGGAGTGCAGTGGCACAATCTTGATCTCAGCTCACTGCAACCCCCACCTCCCAGGTTCAAGAGATCCTTGTGCCTCAGCCTCCCGAGTAGCTGGGACTACAGGTGCCTGACACCGTGCCTGGCTAATTTTTGTGTTTTTAGTAGAGATGGGGTTTCACCATGTTGGCCAGGCTGGTCTCAAACTCCTGACCTCAATGGATCTGCCCACCTCAGCCTCCCAAAGTGCTGGGATTACAGATGTGAACCACCGTGTCTGGCTGGGTGAGTTTTGATAGATTGTATCTTTCATGTACTTGGTCCATTCTATCTAAGTTAAATAGAGTTGTTCATAATATTCCTTTATTATCCTTTTAGTGTCCATAGGCTCTGTAGTGATGATCCCTCTTTCATTTCTGATATTATTCATTCCTATTGTTCATTGCTGATGTGTTTTTTGTGGTTAGCCTGGTTAGAGTCTTACCAATTTTATTGATCTTTAAAAAAAAAACAGCTTTGATTTTGCCGATTTTCTCTATTTGTTCCTGTTTTCAATTTCACTAATTTCTGCTCTAATTATTATTTCTTTTATTATTTTTACTTTAAATTTAATTTGCTCTTCTTTTACTAAATCCCCACAGTAAGCATTTAGATTATTGGTTTTAGATCTTTCTTTTTTTCTGATAATGCATTTAATACTATACATTTCCCTCTGATAATGCATTTAATACTAAACATCTCCCTCTGATAATGCATTTAATACTATACATTTCCCTCTGATAATGCATTTAATACTATACATTTCCCCCAAGAACTACTTTTGCTTCATCCTATGAATTTTGATAAGTTGTGTTTTTATTTTCATTTAGTTCAAAATATTTTAATATTTCTCTTCAGGCTCCTTTGGCCCATGTATTATTTATAATTTGTTTAATCACCAAATATTTTGGGATTTTCTCCAATCTCTCCAGTGAGAATCTGGTGTGTCTCCTAGAAGTAAAACTCATGAGAATGTGGGGCCCACTAAGCCAGGTTCTAGGAGTTTAGCTCTCAGCTGGTCTATAGTCAGACTTAATCAGTCAGCTACCCTTTAAGTGTTCTTAGAAGGTTCTGGCAGGGAAAGGAAGGTCATTTCAGCTATAAATTTCAATACTCATCTGTCACCGTAATTTTCAAAGTGGCAGTTTGTCCTATGGCTTCAATTCCCTGATGGATCTAAGAAGAATTGTTGATTTTCAGGTTGTTTGGTGTTTTCATTGGTTTGTTTGCTGTGGAGATGGGAACAACAACTTTCAAGCTCTTTACATGTTGCCCTGGCAACCAAAAGTCAGGAAATTGAATTTTTAAATTAAAAATTCCCTAGAAAGAAATCTCCAGACACACATGGTTTCACTGAAGACTGTTTTCCAAACATTTAAATAATATTTAAAACCAATTCTATATGATCTCTTTCCAAATATAGAAGAGGAAGGAACACATCTCCACTCATTTATAAAGCTGCTATTACTCTAATACCAAAGCCAGACAGACAATTTTAAAAAAGGAAAATGAAAGATCAACATCCCACTTTAATATAGATACAAAAATTCTTAACAAACTCTTAGCAAATAGAATTTATCAATATAGAAAAAAAATTCGAAATCATGAGCAAGTGGGACTTATTCCAAGGATGCTAGGTTGGTTCAATATTCAAATATTATTTAATGTAATCCACCATATTAACAGGCTGAAGAAAAAAAATCACATAATCATATCAATTGGTACAGAAAAAGCATTTGGCAAAAATCAACACCTTTTCATGATAAAGAAAAAAAAACTTACAGAAAACTAAGAATAGAAGGAACTTTCTGTATTGGAGAAAGACCATGTACCAAAGAAAACCCCTTACAGCTAAAATTATACTTAATGCTTAGTTGAGTAATAATAATAACACTGAATAGTTCCCCTCTAAGTTTGGGAATAAGGTGATAATAGCCACTCTTACTTTTATTCAACATAGTAAGGAAGTCCTAGCCATTACAATAAGGTAATAAAAGGAAATAAAATATATACAAATCAAAAAGGAGCTAAAAATGTTCCTATTTGCATATATGATTGTCTATACAGAAAATCCCAAGAAATATACAAAAAAATTATAGAACTAATAATAATAAAAGAAAAAAAATGAGTTAATAAAAAAAAGAATAAAAGCAACTTTTAAACAAAAACAAAAAAAAAATTATAGAACTAATAAGTGCACTTATCAAGGACATAGAAAGATGAACAACATACAAAAATCAATTTTATTTCTTTATACTATTAATACACGTGGATGCTGAAACTTAAAATACAATGTTATTTATCATCACTAAAAAAAAGAAAAATAAATAGGCATAAATGTCATAAAATGCTTATAGGACTTGTATGCTAAAAACTACAAAATACTGATGACAGAATTCAGAGAAGCTCTAATTAAATCAAGGGACATACTAAGTTCATGGATTGGAAAACTCAACATAGTAAAGATGCCTATTCTCTCCAAATTGATTTACTGGCTAAATGTAATTTCTATCAAAATCTCAGCAAGGTTTTTGAAAAAATAAATATACACATAGATATAAATATTCTAAAATTTGTAAGAAAAGGCAAAGGAACTAGAAGAGCTGAAACAATTTTAAGGATGAATGAATTGGAGGAATTGGTCTATTCAACTTCAAGACATATAGTAACTAAACTCTATGGTATTGATGGAGAGATACACACATAGTTTGACGAAATCAGAAAGAGAAATCCAGAAATAGACCAACACAAATATGCCCAACTGATTTTGGATAAAGATGCAAAAGAATTCAATAGAGGGCTGGGCTCACTGGCCCATAGCTATAATCTCAGCAACTTGGGAGGCTGAGGCTGGAGGACTGCTTGAGCCCAGGAGTTTGAGGCTGCAGTGAGCTATGACAAAGTGAGACCCTGTCTCTAAAAAAAATTCAATGGAGGGAGGATAGCCTTTTTGATAAATGGTGCTGGATAAAGCAGGCACCCATTAAAAAAACATGGAATCTCGACTTAGACCTCTCATTTATACAAGAAAATAAGTTGGAATAGATGACAGTTGTAAATGTAGAACTAAAACTTTTAGGAAAAATATCATAGGAAAACATCTTGGGGATGCAAAACTTTTTTTTTTTTTTTGAGGCAAAGTCTCACTCTGTCACCCAGGCTGGAGTGTGGTGGTATGATCATGGCTTGCTGCAGCCTCGATCAAGCAATCCTCCTGCCTCAACCTTCTGAATAGTCAGGACTGCAGGCTCTATCTACCATGCCTGGCTCAGGACATAGAGTCTGGCAAAGAGTTCTTCAACTTAACATCAAAGACACGAACCATAAAGGAAAAATTGATAAATTAAACTTAACAAAAAGATAAAACCTAAATGTGGCACATATACACCGTGGAATACTATGCAGCCATAAAAAAGAATGAGTTAATGTCCTTTGCAGGGACATGGATGTTGCTGGAAATCATCATCCTCAGCAAACTAACACATGAACAGGAAACCAAACACCGTATGTTCTCACTCATAAGTAGGAGTTGAACAATTAGAACACGTGGACACAGGGAGGGGAACATCACACACTGGGGCCTGTTGGGAGTCAGGGACAAGGGGAGGGATAGCACTAGGACAAATACCTAGTGCACATGGGGCTTAAAACCTAGATGACGGGTGGATAGGTGCAGCAAATCACCATGACACATGTATACCTATGTAACAAACCTGCACGTTCTGCACATGTATCCCAGAACTTAAAGAAAAAAAAAAGATAAAACCTTTTGCCTTACAAAAGGCCCTGTTAACAGGCGAAAAGCTGCTACAGGCCAGGAGAAAATATTGCTAACCACATAAGTGACAAGGGACTAGTATTTATTATATATAAAGAAGTTTTGAAGCTCAACTGTTAAAAAAAAAACAAAAGAAAAGAAAGAGAAAGAAATAAAAAAGAAAAAAAAGCCCTAATTAGAAAATGGGCAAAAGACATAAACAGACATTTCACCAAAGAAGATATACAGGTGGCAAATAAGCATATAAAAAGATGTTCAACATCATTAGCCATCAGGGAAATGCAAACTGAAACCAAAATGAGGTATCATTGCACACCTATCAGAATGGCTAAAATAAAAGAGACAATACCAAATGTTGCTAGGGATGCAGGGAAACTGGATTACTTATACATAGATGGTGAAAGTATAAACTGGCATAGTCACTCTGGAAAAGAGTTTGGCAGTTTCTCAAGAAAATAAACGTGCTATTACCATACAACCCAGCAACTGTGTTTCTGGGTATTTATCCTGGAGAAATCAAGACTTATGTTTACACAATAATTTGTACATGAATGTTCATACCTTCATTATTCATAACAGCCTCAACTGGAAACTACCCAGATGTTCTTCAATGAGTGAATGGTTAGACAAATTGTGGTACAGTCATACTATGCAATACTACTCAGAAATAAAAAGGAGTGAACTGCTGATACATGTAGAAACTAGGATGAATATCCAGGGTGAATGTTATGCTGACTGAAAAAAACCCAAAAGGTTACCTACTGTATGAGTCCATCTATGTAACAGGCTTGAAATGATAAAATTATGGGAATGGAGAACATATAATGAATTAGCAGTTGCCAGGGGTTAAGGACTGAGTGTGGCAGGGGTGGGGGCTGGAGGGAAGTATATGTGGCTGTAAAAGTAAAACATGGGGGACTCTAGTGCAGATGGAAATGTTCTGTATCTTGACTTTATCAATATCAATTTCCTGGTTGTGATATTTTACTATAGTTTTGCAAGATGCTACCATTGGGGTAAAGTGGGTAAAGGGTTAATTGCATCTTTCTATATTATTTCTTACAGCTGCAGAGGAACCTACGATTAGCTCAAAATAAAAAGTTTAAATTTTTTAAAAAGCAAAAGAAATGCAAAATTGTGTAGTTGTGCTAAATAGTGTTAGACACAAGGCCGTGGTGACTGCCACAAGAATTATCCCTAACATGCCTGGGTGGAAGTGGAGATGTGAGCCCAAGGCAAGTATGTATCAGTTACATGGTGCATGCTCCAAACAGGTGTGGAAAACCTTCAAAAGTGGAATTCCAAGTAAGTAGGATGGACACTGGTGTGACGTCTTATCCCAGTTCTGTCTCAAGTCAGACAAGCAACCATGAGTATAGCTGTTGGTACCTCTGAGCAGCAAGTAACAGAATATAACACTATCTCATATGATACAAGTACTATTATCTAACCTATCAGGAAGCAGAGAGGTGGGCAGTTTCACAGTGGATCCCTGGTTCTAAGTTGGCCTTTTTGGGATTCTCTGGTCTGATAGTTGCAGCAGCTTGAAGCAGCACTGCCTGACACCATGCACACAAAGCTGGAGAAAAGGAGACAGCAAAAAAGGAACATTTTCCCCCTTGCCCCTCTCTAATCAGGGTAAAAAATGAATCCATAATTTCCTAGAAGACTTAGCCTTGTGTTTCATTGGCCAGAACTGGCCACATGCTCACCTCAACTTCCCCCTCAACTCACTGGTGGAGGGGCTCATAATTCATTTCTTGTTCCTGAGCACATTGTCATCAGACACTATTCTTTTAGCAAGAAAAGATAGAGAAGAGGTGTTAGCTGGACATGAAACAGGCCTGCTATAGTGGAAAGTTGGCCACTGCCCTATGGAATGTTCTGAGCCTTCCGTGTGAAGAGTCTGTCCTGTCTTCCCTCTGCTCTGTTGGAGAGGCTCTCCATGGGTGTGTGTGTGTGTGTGTGTGTGTGTGTGCATGCGCTCACGCACGCATTTCTGGGTCTCATGGGCAATTTTTACCATGGCCCCTGTTCCATCCAACCAGAGGAGAAGGTTACATCTAGAGAGAATGGGAACTCTGCCCGTAAGCGGTCTCTGGTGACCTGTGAAAGTGGTTTGCTATTCACCTGACACCGAAAACCACCACAAAATCACGCACATCAAGAGGTTTAAATCTCTGTGTTCGCTTTAAGGACACTGCTAGACCATCACAGGTGTGCGTATCTGGAAAGCCACCAAGTGTCTGAAAGGTATAACTTAACCGAAGCAATGTGTGCCATTCCGTGTTACGATGGTGGAGTTGAGAGGTGTGCCCAGGCCAACAGTAGGGCTGGATGCAGGGTCAGTGGCTCCAAGAGTGTGGAATTTTTGCCACAGTTGCTTAAAAATGCAGAGAATAATGTTGAACTTAAGGGTTTAGAGGTAAATTCTCTGGTCAATGAACATGTCTAGGTGAACAAAGTACCCAAGATATTGGCACCACCATATTTACAGAACTCACGGTGGGATTAACCCATACATGAACTCCCATGAGGTGATCCTTACTGAAGAAAAAAAGAAAATTTGTTCCCAAGCCAGAAAAGGAGGTTGCACAGAAGAAAATTATATCCCAGAAGAATCTGAAGAAACAAACATTTACGGCGTGGGAAAAAGTTCAGCACAAAATAGATGCAAATAAAAGACTTAAAAAGGAAGAAAAAGAATGGCACATCCTTGACCAGAATCTGATTCCGATATTTGCCCCTCCACCTACATCTCTAAGCCAGAGAAACAGAAGTTCTCAGGCCGTATCAGAACTTTTCTGCAGCAATAACAGTCCTGCTGAGGTGGCCCAAGGAGCTGAAAAAAATGAGCTTTGACAAGTTTAGCAGAAATAAGGAAGAGATGAGCTGATTGTTGGCAAGTGCACCTCATCTCTCTGTCTGAAGCGAGATCTTTGACACATTCTTCATCCATTCCCCGGGGACCTAGAAAATGAGCAGAGTCCCCCTGTATGTGTGTGCTTTCATAGAAGTGCCCGTTACACTTCTCCCGCAATTTATGGGACCACATCTGGTTGGCTATCTTGGTCAGCTTTAGGATATTGGCTTGAAAAAGGGTCATAAATTTTATTTTCAATTTTGTTTCTTTGGCTTTTATACTTTAATATGCCCTTGCAGACGTGCCGGGTGTGATGTTCAGGTTAAGGAGAGAAATGGGTACTAGAGAAGAGTGCTCCACCTGTGAAAGGATTTTTGGCCTCAGAAAGAATCCCTGTCTTCTTTGTGGGTGTCAGGCCAAGTTGGGGCTCAAGTTAGTGAGTGCGTGGTGTGGCCTTACCAGTATGTCTTTTGTCTGGCCAGCTGTCTTTAGGAGGCTAACCCTCCTCCCTTCTAGTTGGCACTGACCCCACCTCTGGTGACAGAGTTTGAGATGTGACTCAGATCCAGCCAGTCAGAGAATTTGACCCTCCTTGGGATGGGAAGAGACCATCGAAGCTGGGCCAGTCATTGCCTCCACTGGAGCTGCTGGGCAACAGGCTTCCCCCCACCGGGTCCAGCTATGCCTGAAGCCCTGTGCTTCCCTGGAAGTCCCCATGACTCAAACCAATAAGTCCCCCACCTGCCCCTAAACTTATAAGCTATTGTGAGTTGGAATTCTGTCACTTGAAAATGAGTCATGAGTAATAGATGAGTCTTAAATACTAAATCTGGGGTGTATGTTAGGAGTTCCTCAGGACAGCAGCATTGGCCCCCGACTCCCAGTTCTTCCTCCACAGAGAGGTGTTTGAACAGTGTTGGAAGAGGCTCAGCCACTCCATTCAGCCCACACCTGCCACGACCGTCCCAGGACAATCCTTCTGGCCCGGCCTCCGTTTTCTCTCCTATAAAATGAGTTGTTCACCCTTGAGACCTGTAAGAATTAAGTGGGAAACCAGAAATCACTCAAAACAACAACGTCTACAATCCCTTGTCTCTGATTCCCAAGTTCAAGGCGCTCTGAAAGGAAGGTTTTTCCTAGCTTTTTTTGATGGCCAAAACCTGACCCCATCTAGATGAACTGCCATGCAGCTATCTGTGAAAGTCGGTTCCCTTCCCCACTTTGTGTTTCCTTATATTCTTTGATTTCCTTCCGCCAGAGCACTTTCAGCCGCGCCATTGAGCAAAAGTAACTGAGCCTCCTGCTCTGTGCAGAGAAGTGAGTCCATCCCTGTCTCCTGTCTTCAAGGAGGTTAAAAGCATGATCAAGAAGTGGGGAGGGGGGCAGCTGCTGGCTCCCCACGCACAGCCCCTTTGTGGGCTCTCTTTCTCTCTCTCTCTGTCTCTCTCTATCACTGTGTGTGTGTCTCTCTCTCCCCCTCACCCCCCTGACACAGTCACACAGACCCTCTACACAAGGGGACACACGTGCACACACATATACACCCCACACACATATACATATATACACATTCCTGGGAGACATGATCAAAATTATTTATGGATTCAAAGGAGTGAGTCCTGGCAGGGGTGCGCACTGTGGTGAGTGTGGCAGATGTTGGACCACCGCCCCTCCACTCCAGCATCCTTGGGGATATCCTCCGGGGGCTGGAAAGTTCAAGCCCGCATTTCTCAGACCCACTTGCCCCTGACAACCAGATGCATGTCACCTGGACAGGGAAGTGAGGCTGAGGTCTTGCTCCTGTTGCTTTCATTCTGCTCTGACAACAGAGATGGTGGAGAAAGCACTTGGTTTTCTGCAGCAGTGGAGGCAGCGGTCTCATGCTTGTGGGAGGCAGGCAGAGGGCGTCTGTGTGGCTGGTGTGGATCACGACTGAGGGACCAGCATCCTGGGCATGAGAGGCAGTTGAGCCTCCTCCGCAGAGAGGCTGTGCATGGGGAGCCAGCCGCTGATCCTCCTCCCCCTCCCCACTTCTTGGTCATGTCAGAGATGCAGCTCCAGTTCTGCAGTGTGAGGACCAGCTCCAAAGCCACACTGAGGGCCTGCACCTCCAACCCAGGTGACTTTGTGCACACCCAAGCCTTCAGTTACCCTGTTTCTACACACACCTCTGAGGGTGGTTTCTGGGACTGCAGTGAGCAGTCACCGGACTTGAGGGAGACACATCCCAGGGGACTTGGGACTCTGAAGGGTGCTGTGTGAGGAAGAACTGGACTGGGTCTAGAGGTGCCTTAGTGATGCTGACGGGGAGAGGGCAGACCAATGGATGGTGTAGACATCCATGGAGGACAGCCTGGAGGGGTGACTGTGAAACAATGTTCTGCATGCAGCTCCAGGACGTGTGGACCGTCCCTCCTGCCCCTGGGACTCGGGGAGGCAACATATCCATTTAAGAAGGCTGCCCAGCACAGAGACCCTGGGGAGACGTGAGGCTGGTTTAGACCAACAAGTAGAAAAAGACAGGAGAAAAGATTAAGGATGGAAGGGAGATTATTTATCATCAAACAGGACATGTTCAGGCCAAGAGAAAGGGCTCATGGAAGGACCTGAAGAGGGACAGGGAGTGAAGAGAGTGGGTCCGGGCCCCTCGAAGATGCAGCTAGAGGCAGGAGCCAGAGAACGGAGGGAAGTGGCGTCCCTGGCAAATGGCGTCCTCTGTCCCTGGGGTGATCCTTACCTGTCCCTCCTCATTGCTGGATTAAAAATTAGCTCTTGGCCAGGCGCGGTGGCTCACGCCTGTAATCCCAGCACTTTGGGAAGATGAGGCGGGTGGATCATCTGAGGTCAGGAGTTCGAGACCAGCCTGGCTAATAAGGTGAAACCCCGTCACTACTGAAAATACAAAAACTAGCCAAGCGTGGTGGCAGGTGCCTGTAATGCCGGCTACTCAAGAGGCTGAGGCAGGAGAATCTCTTGAACTCAGGAGGCAGAGCGTTTTGCAGTGAGTCAAGATCTGCCATTGCGCTCCAGCCTGGGCGACAGAGCTAGACTCCCTCTCAATTAAAAAAAAAAAAAAAGTTAGCTTTGGGGCTAGGGATAAGCCTAACCACCCATATTTCCAATTCCCAAAGCCTCCAAATAAAATGAAATCAAGGTTGTGTCACTTGCTGGGCTAGTATGATTAACCACAGATTATTAAACTGGTCCATCATTTTCTATTTGTCCTTAATTTTTTTCCCAATGAACTTATACTGGCAGATTTAATTATTTTTTTAAAAAACTGTCTTTAGCAGGACAAAATGTGGAGGAAAGAAATGATATTGGAGTTCCTTTCCCATCCCTCTTTCCTCTTGCCCCTTTTCTTTTCCTCCATCTGATGCTGCTCTGGTGGAGGTTGGGGATGGGGTGGGCCAGGGATGCACAGAGCCGGGACACAGCTGGAGTGTGGGGTTCCCTGCCTCCAGAAGGGATGGCAAGGGCTATGGGGTGGGGGATGAGAGGGAGAAAGACCAGGCTGTGAGAGGAGGCTGCTTAGAAGAGCTGGACCCCATTGTCCTCACCAACCTTTGTCATCCACCCGGATGGATGGACGTCATCCATCCCTGCCCAATGCTAGGTCACCCTCAGCTGCCATAGTGGGCTCAGCTGTGATCCCACCACCTGGAGCTTAATGCCTGTCTTCCTTGCTGGGAAGACTCAGAAGCACACAAACCTGCTCCTCACCCTCCACAGCCAGCACTGACCTCAAGGAGCAGCAAGGCAAGCCCTCAGCATCCCTCGTTTTCTGAGGTGGACTCTCCCTGACTATTCACCCTTTTCTGTTGCCTTCCAGACATACCACCCATTTAATTTTTAGCATTCTGATAGGTCTGTCAGTGTTTTGCTTACATTTTGATATTGAGCATCTTTTCACGTATTTACAAGCAGTTGGAATTCTTTGGTGAATTGCCTGTTTCTATCCTTCATCCATTTTCTAATAAGTTGTTTCTTGTTTTGCCAATATGCAGAGCCTCTTTATATATTATGCATGCTAATCCTAAGTCTGCTATATATGGTGAATATTTTATCTCAGCCTGTCCTTTAGCTTTTTAAAAATATGCTATTTTTTAGAGCAGTTGTAGGTTCACAGCAAAATTGAGCAGAAGGTGCAGAGCTTTCTCATACACCCTCTCCCACTACAGGCACAGCCTCCCCTGTTACCAACATCCACCAGCAGAGCGGTCCATTCGTAACAAGTGATGAACCTGCACTGAGGCAGCATTATCACCCCAAGTCCATCATTTACCCTGGAGTTCACCTTGGTGTTGTACATTCTTTTTTTTTGAGACAGAGTGTCACTCACTCTGTCCCTTAGGCTGGAGTGCAATGGCACGATCTCAGCTCATTGCAACCTCTGCCTCCTGGGTTCAAATGATTCTCCTGCCTCAGCATCCCGAGTAGTGGGATTACAGGCATGTACCACGATGCCCCGCTAATTTTTGAATTTTCAGTAGAGATGGGGTTTTCCCATGTTGACCAGGCTGGTCTGGAACTCCTGACCTCAAGTGATCCAGCCACCTCAGCCTCCCAAAGTGCTGGGATTACAGGCATGAGCCACTATGCCCGGCCAGTATTGTACATTCTATGGGTTTGGACAAACACATAATGTTGACATGTGTCCATCATTATAGTATCATACAGAATAGTCTCACCGTCCTCCAAATCCTCTGTGCTCTACCTGCTCATCCCTCCCTCCCCCAACCCCAGGCTACCACTGATTTTTTTTTTTTTTTAGATGGAGTCTCACTCTGTCGCCCAGGCTGGAGTACAGCGGTGCGATCTCGGCTCACTGCCAGCTCCACCTCCAAGTTCACACCATTCTCCTGCCTCAACCTCCCGAGTAGCTGTAACTACAGGCGCCCCCCATCACGCCCAGCTAATTTTTTATATTTTTAGTAGACATGGGGTTTCACCGTGTTAGCCAGGATGGTCTCAATCTCCTGACCTTGTGATCCGCCCGCCTCGGCCTCCCAAAGTGCTGGGATTACAGGCGTGAGCCACCGCGCCCGGCCCCACTGATCTTTTTATCTTTTTCCTTTTTGTTAGTGGCAGCTTAGGGGGTGGGATGGGGTGCAGGAAACATATTTTACATTTTTATGTAATAAAATCTCCTCATCTTTTCCTTTTATCTTGGTTAGTAAGGCCTTCCCGTCCCAAGACTGTAAAAACATTCTTCTATATTTTCCTCTGACTCATTCCTGGTTTGGATTTTTACATGTAGATCTTTAGTCTACCTGGAATTTGCTTTTGGGTGTGGTGTGTGAGGTATAGATCAAAGTTATTTTTTCCTCCAAAACATCTGAACACTATTTACTGATTAATCCAATTTTTTACTGTTATTATTCAACATTAAAAACTATTAACATACTTTCCTAGCATATTAAAGGGAAATATATTCATCTGGATACATTTCTTAAGTTTAAAAACCTGACACCCAGCCTGATCAAAATACTCAAAAAACTAATAATATATAGAAACTTTCTCAACCTAAAGAAACAATCCACAATGTTAATATTGGCTCACTCTTTGTAAAAAAAAAAAAAAAACAGCATGTTAAAAATTGGGGAAATTAGCGAGGGGTGGGAACTCTCTCTTTTTGCTTAATTTTTTCTGTAGAGCTAAAATTCCCAGAAGTAAAAAATCTTAAAAAATCAAGCCAGAGGGGCCGGGTGCCGTGGCTCATACCTGTAATCCCAACACTTTGGGAGGCCGAGGCGGGCAGATCACTTGAGGCTAGGAATTCGAGACCAATCTGGCCAACATGGAGAAACCCTGTCTCTACAAAAAATACAAAAATTAGCCGGCCGTGGTGGCAGGCACCTGTAGTCCCAGCTACTCGGGAAGCTGAGGCAGGAGAATTGCTTGAACCAGGAGGCAGAGGTTGCAGTGAGCCCAGAGAGCACCGCTGTGCTCCAGCCTGGGTGACAGAGTGAGACTCTGCCTGAAAGAAACAAACAAACAGACAAGCCACAGGAAACATGATATTTACTGGTGGAACTTTGTAAGCATTACCACTGAAATCAGGAGACATTTAAATGATATAAGCATCTTATCTCTGCTCATTCTTGCTCTAGCGACTGCGGTCTCTGTCTCTTGCTTCCTTGCTCGGTGGAATGAGGACATTACGGCCTCTACTCATCCCAGTTCTGCTTCCCAGTTTCTGTCAACACATTTCTATGTTGTTAAGATTGATAACATTTATCAATGTATTGAATATTGATATTGAATTTATTTGTAGGTTGATTCTCAAAGGTAAAAGCCAAGAGACAAGCAATACCACGTTGACATGATTTTCACTGTAAATTCTATTCACTGCTGAGTCAAGCCACGCTCTGGAATGACATACCCTTCTGTGTGGTTCAACTGACAGTGTCCTTGAGTCAGGAAAGGAAAACGTTTCCAATTGATTGTGTTTCACACTGTCAATTGCTCAAAATCAAGATACGTTTTGGTTTGCTGCAAATCTGGATTATATCTTGTATGTTCAGCTTGTTTTTC
The DNA here is from genome assembly GCF_028885655.2 of Pongo abelii. Taxonomy (NCBI): domain Eukaryota; kingdom Metazoa; phylum Chordata; class Mammalia; order Primates; family Hominidae; genus Pongo; species Pongo abelii. The sequence continues at coordinate 104,805,760 of NC_072001.2, read as the reverse complement.
TTTTGGAGAGAAGAAACTTTCACCTTACCCAACAAATGCCTCCTAGTTTCCTGCTTCCTAAAATTCTAATTGCTCAGGGTCTATTTCATTCTTATTCTTTAATCCTATCCAAATCCTGGACTAATTTGGACCAGGTGCATCATACATGACTCTGCATCCCTTTGCTTTTCATGGTCCCTCTTACATTGCTTGCCTTTCTCATAACTTCAGGTTCCTGCAGTGTCTCAAGCATGCTGTTCTCTAAGGAGCCCAGTTTCTCACAGGTCCTTCCTTCCACAGCCTTCTGACCTCCCACTCCAGTGAAATGGTTAATATCCAGGCTTGCTATTCAGATGCAGTCCTGGGTCTTCTGGTGGCTCTTTGGGGTTCAAAACTATTGTTTTCTAGAGTCTTTCTTGTCCCTTTTCTTGGTTCATTTCCTTACTTTGCTGAAGTATGCTCTTTAGTTACTTCCTCCCAAAAAATGCATGAGCAGTTAACTTTTTAAATTCCCTCATATCCAAAAACTTCTGTAGTGTGTCCTCACACTGGAAGGTCACTTGGTCTGGACCATTAGGTTGAAGCTATTTTCCTTCAGTCTCTGAAAGCTCTGCTCCATGGTATTCAAGAATCCAGTGATATTCTCAGCCTCCGGTTTATCTCATTTTCATTCCTTTGAGGGCCATCTGTCTTTTTCCCCTCTGGACACTTTTTAGGATTTTCTTCTTTTTTTTTCAGATTTATCCTGGCTATTCTGAAAATTCATCCTGTGAGTTTAGATGTGGATCTCTGTGTCATTCAGGATGCTTTCAGCTGCAAGTAATCAAACAGCCAATTAATGGCAACTTAAATCATATGGAGGTTTATTGGTTAATATAATAAGAATTCCCAAAGTAGTGCAGTCCCAGGGCCTTGCCCTCAAGTCTCATCTTTTCCCTATTGTCTCTCTCTGCCAGCCTCAACATGTCAGCTAGCTGCGGAGGGCTGCGGTGAGTTCAGGCAACACATTCTTGCCATGCAATGTCCAGAGCAGAAGAGGGAACTATCTTTTCCTTGTGTCTGATTTTGAGAACGAAGAAATCCATCACAGACGCCCTCCTGGGAGGCTTTTCTAATATCTAATCAGCCAGAACTGGGTCACATGCCTCTTCCTATGCTTGTGATTAGAATTATCACGGTGGATGTAGACCAACACAGGTCCAGGCTCTGGGGCTGGGGCTGCACCGAGGAACATGAAGACCTAAAACAATCGGGCTGTGTTACAAAGGAGGAGGGAGGAATGGCTGTTCAGTAGTAGGCCATTTCTGCTTTTTAATTTTTTTAATTTTTATTTCATTCTTTCAAATATAGAAAGTCAAAATTCTGACACCAATTATCTCAAAACTATGCAAAGCAATTCAAAATGTTTACAAGCATTTTCCTTTAGTTTTGCTTTTTTAAACAATGATGTGATCAACAGATATATCTTTGGTTTCCTTGGGAGTGAGGATATATATAGAGAGAAAGACAGACAGATAGGTAGGCAGACAGATAGATGATAGGTTGATAGATAGATAGATAGATAGATAGATAGATAGATAGATAGATAGATAGACAGACAGATAATAGACAGCCAGAACCAATGCATTAGAAAGTGTATCTCTATTCTTCCAATCCACCGTCTGTACTCTTAACAGGAAATGAGTATGGCATTTGCCCAGTGGATAAACTTTACTGTTTTCAAACTATGCAGAACATAAATTTTCAAACTATGCAGAACATTAAAAAAAACTATGCAGAGCAGAACTTTCACATCCACAAGTCTTAACTATCCATGATTAGCACACCAAGTCTCACTGCTAGTGTTTTTCTTATTTTTTTTTTCATTTTGAGACGGAGTCTCACCCTGTCGCCCAGGCTGGAGTGCAATGGCATGATCTCAGTTCACTGCAACCTCCACCTCCCGGGTTCAAGCGATCCTCCTGCCTCAGCCTCCTGAGTAGCTGGGATTACTGGCACCTGCCATCATGCCTGACTAATTTTTGTGTTTTTGTTGAGAGCGGGGGGTTCTCCATGTTGGCCAGGCTGGTCTTGAACTCCTGACCTCAGGTGATTCGCCCGCCTCAGTTTCCCAAAGTGCTGGAATTACAGGTGTGAGCCACCGCACCTGGCTTGCTAGCGTTTTTCTGTTCATACGCTAAAAGCTTGGCCACTGGGTAATTTGGAGGAATGGTGCCGAAGATTGAACCACACACATTGAAATCAACCCCCACAATGCATCTGTGCCATCTGGTGCCCTAAAAGGAGAAACCTCAGTCGTGCACACAAACTTAAGGGTCAGAGGTGTGCGTTTTCTCTGTGTTACTTACAGTTAAACTACTTTCATGTGAAAATTTTGGCAGACCCTTCAAGAGAAAAAAAAAAAAAACAAAACACACCATTAGGCCTTTTAATTTTGTTTTGCTGAGCTGGGCTTTAAAGACATGTGTGATAATAACCAGCTATGTAAAATTGAGGGATATAGTAGTCCATTTCAACCTAAATAATTATCTTCTTTAACTTTAGGAAATTTTCTTGTATCATTTTTTGAAAAGTATCATACAGCAGGTCCTCGAATAACGTTTTGTTCAATGTTGTTTCCTTATAATATTGATGGGCAAAAACGTGGCTTCCCGGCCGGGGTGGGGACCCCGTCTGTGTGGAGTTTGCACGTTCTCCCCAGGTCTGTGTGGGTTTCCCAGGTGCTCTGGTTTCCTCCCTCCCACACCCCAAAGTCGTGATGTGAGGTGATCATCATGTCTAAATGGTCCCAGTGTGAGTGAGCGTGGGCGCGTGTGAGTGCACCCTGCGATGGGATGGTGTCCCGTCCAGGGCTGGTTTCCACCTTGGCCCTGAGCTGTCAGAACAGGCTCCAGTCACCCACCACCCTGATCTGGAATAATTGGGTAAATAATTACCTTGCTTGTTTTTATTAATCTATCTTAAATGGATGTATAGCTCACAGTTATTTCAATGTTTAATAGTGGAAGAGTTTTGGTCTTTATTTAGAAGTTTTAATGTTTTTGTGGCCAGAAATATACATAGAGACCTAACTCTTGTATATATCAACCAGCCTATGGCAAACTTGTTTTCATTAGACATCCTTTCACTTGAAGTTACAGTTTCCAAGAACCTGTCCATGACATCAAGAACTTACTGTGCAGGAACTTGGTTAAAGAGAGGTAGAGAGAAAATACGAGAATGAGAGAACCTTCGACTCTTTCAGTAGACAGTACACATTCTCCTATATGACACGAAATAATATTCAAATTTCTAATAATATCATCTACGTATTTTTAAAAATCAAGGAGTTTACTTAGGTGAATAATAAAAACAGTCTTTTCCTGCCTCATCCATGAAACTTCTAATATTTACCCCTCTGAGATGAATGCTTTTAACCGCTTTAGCTGCTTTTTATTTTCTGGCTTTTATATCCATATTTCTATATACTATATTTGACTATACTGATATTTTTGAGTTTTTGATTTTAGATATTATCTACTGATAATCCATTTTACTTCCTGTGCACAAACACCCATAGACTTTCTCTCTTGCCAATATTGTATATCAGTTTTTAGTTCTGTATGTATTTGTGTTTACATTATGACTGTGCATCTATTAATCACAGCTGAGTCATATAGTGTACTCTAGTTATAATTTCTTTCTTGTTTAGCTTTTTGTCTTTTCTAGATTTAATAGTTTTTCTCATTTTCCTTCTGTTTAGTTTTCTATGTACTAATCACTAATTTATCACCAAACTGATTTTATTATAAAATTATTTTGAATATTTTCAAACTCATCAACACCAACTCATTTTTGAATTGGAGACATCTTTCTCAGAGTCCTCGATTTTCTGTTCTAGTCCTGAAGTGTTACTTTTCAAGACTGCTGCACAGCTGTCCTGGGATGTTCATATTATCCTGGGCATTCCCTTTGCCTGTCTCTTATGTTGAAGACCCTCCAAAATTTGACTTTCTCAATTTACATATTTATTTTTAACTAAAATTGAAATAGAAAATTCATTTAATTGAAGCATAAGTTATATATTATAAAATTCACCTCTTCAAAATGTATAATTCAGTAGTTTCATTATATTCACAGAGTTGTGCCACCATGTAGTACCATAACATTTTACTTTTCCCAGAAAGAAATCCTGCACCCATTAGCAGTCACTTCCCATTTGTGGCTGGCTTCTTTCACTTAGCATAATGTTTTCAGGGTTCATTTATGTTGTAGCATGTGTCAGTACTTTGTTCCATTGTATCAATATACTACATTTTATTTACCCATTTATCAGTTGATAAACATTTGGGTTGTTTCTTCTTTGGGGCTATTACGCATGATGCTGTTACAAAATTTGTGGAACTTTTTATGTGGACATATGTTTTCAATGCTCTTGGGCTTATATCACTCATTAATTTTGATAAGGCATATCCTCCAGTTGCCTTGTGAGAAAGGATGCATGACAGAGAATGTTGGGGACATGAATATTTGCAAATATCTTCATTATACCCTTACGTTTGGTTGATAGTTTGAGCACAGACTTATCAGGTGGAAATTGTTCCACCTCACTTCAACTGTGGTCCTCCTAACCATACAGCCCGCAGGGAGGCTGATGCGGCCGGGGTGGATGTGTGAACGCTGAGCAACCTGGAAGCCAGGAGAGGCCCTTCCACCTTGCCCCCCCCAGCCCAGGTGTCAGCCTTCCCCTGTCTTGCCGAGGCTTCTCTCTGTAGGTTCTAAGTTTGCTCAGTAACTACCGGATTCAAGGAACTTACTTTGCCAGGCTTTCTGTCCTGCAGCCTCGGTGCTGGCCTCCCGGTAGTGAGCTCACGGACATCAAGGCACCTTTCCCCCACAGCAGACCTTCTCTGCCTCTCATAATTGCTTTTCTGCCCTTCTTGTTCTGCCTTTTCTTCTTTTGTTCTTCCTGCAACAAATCTGTGATTGTAAGCTCCTCCTCCCGGATCACACCTCAGGCCCGCCCTGCCCTTAGAAACTACATTAATCATTGCCAGAGATCATCGGGACACTTTCCTGGTGGCCTGTGTGGTGGGTTTTCCCTTTGGTGGCTCCCCTCCATGCCCCAGCCCTCCTGCCCTGGTCCGGACACATAAGCATGTTCCCAGCCTGCTGGCTGGAGATGGTCCAATCCTATAGGGAAAGGCCACCCCCCCCCCCCATGAGGGGAAGAAGCTCAAATGAGGCAGTATGACTTCCCAGATTTTCATTATTGAAAAATGGTCCTACAGTGCTACCAGCATCCGTCTGAGAAAGGACATTCAAAGCAAAGCTCTTCATTTCCGCAACCCTAGGTCTTTCTGGCAAAGATAAATAGCTGGCTAAGGATCACAATAAGGCGTGAGATCCCACATCCAATTCCCAGACCCTCTAACAGGCTGTTGAATGAGATGTGATTCCTGAGTACCTGACAGAGGACTTGCATCTCCCGGACACTGACATTGTTACTGGTCTCGAGTCTGAAGGGAATTAAGAAAAATCTTTTGCAGTCACTGTTATTTCAAGCACTGATTCACTTCCTGTTTGGTTGACTCTATGCAATGCCATCTATCTCCAGAAGACACATCCGATAAGGAGCAGCTCTTCTTGTTTTTCAGCGATTTGCCCAGGACAAAAGTGATTGTTTCCCCTCTCTTCTACTCCAGCGAAGACTTTGCCTCTCTTCCGAGAGGACCTTCAGGAGCATTTGTGCAAGGAATGGACCCACTTTCTAAGCTGGTTGCTGGCTTTGTTTATACTCAGGGTCTTGTAAGGCCCTGTGTAGTAAGTGCTTATAATTTTAGCCTTGGCATCTATTCTTAAAATACAAGTCTAAGCCAGGCATGGTGGCTCACGCCTGTAATCCCAGCGCTTTGGGGGGGCAAGGCGGGAGGATCCCTTGAGACCAGCAGTTCAAGACCAGCCCGAAGCGAGACACTTCCCACCTGCCCCATCTCTACAAAAAAACTTAGCTGGGTGTGGTGGGGCACCCTGTAGTCCCAGTTACTCGGGAGCCTGAGGCAGGAGACTCACTTGAGCCCAGGAGTTCAAGGCTGCAGTGAGCAAGGGTTGCACCACTGAGCTCCAGCCTGTGCAAGAGTGAGATCGTGCCTCTAAAATTAAAAAAATAATAATTAAAACATTTTTTAAAATACAAATTTAACTTTGTTATACCAGAAGCAGGGCTCAGTCACTCTTGACACGGTTTTCAATACTACACCTCATTGGAATGGCTGCAGTGTGTGGCCAGAGATAAAACTTAGAGGGATTTCTCCCTCTTGACAGGCTGGGATCCCCTCTTCCTTTAAAGGATCCAGACATTTGCCCCTGGACTTAAAGTGATCACTTCTGGGTGACAGTGTGACCTCCTGGAACGTGCCTGCCTGCAAAGCCTCCTGGAACTGTGCCTGCCTGCTAACCCGCCAACTAAAGCTCCCCTGGGAAGCCTATTTGGGTGGCACCCTGAACCCAATAAAGACATTGGCCCACGGATCCCTGATCTCTCTCTGCCTGCACTCGCTGACCTGTGTGTGTGTGTGTGTGTGTGTGTGTGTGTGTGTGTGTGTGTGTGTGTGTGTCCTCCAGGTGTGTCATGTACCTCTCGGAGATTGTAAGTACTAAAATCTCTCACATTTTCACATCGTGGCCGTGCCCTGACATCCAACCCCTGATGGTGAGGCAGCCCGAGGGGACCCCTGCAGGTGGGTCCCCTCGGGCACTCTGTTGTCCAGGCTTCTCTTGACTGTTGGTAACAGTCACTACCAGCTGGTTGATGGAGAAACTCAAGAGCTTCATTCAAACACCCTGGCGGGTGCCCATCAACAGACTTCTCTCCTCTGTGTCTGCACTGCTTTCCAGAGTGTCTGCACTACTTTCCAGAGCACCACATGAAGGCAAATCCATGATTCCAGTCAGCCTGTCCATCTCAGCAGCACCCTTCCCAGCCATTAGGAGCATCTCTATCTAAGACAATTGCTACAGACTGTTCGCATGCTTTGTTTAAATAAAATAAAACCTGTATTGGAGCACGTGTTTCGGGGGAAGAAGCAAAACCTCTTTTGGCGGAAACCTCTGTTAGACGCATTAGCCCCCAGTCCACGTGGACAACTGCATGAGAAACCCAGGTCCAGCTCCTCCAGTGTGGGGCTTGCTGGCAACAGGTGAGGGGCGGAACAGACCGTGAACTCACGCTCTCCCCCTCTGAATTGCCAGCTCCCCACAGAAGAGGAATTACAAGTGAGACTCAGCCCGATGCATCACTCACAGCTCCACTCTTCTGACTTCTAACTCCACGAGCCTGGTCGCAAGTACAAAATATGTGACGGGGCCCTAACTCTTTTTCCTCCTCTGTGTTTTCTGGCCAAGTCATGAGCTCTGAAATCTTTGTCTCCGGAGACACCGTGCTGTGGTGGAGAGACAAGTGTAGGGTTCAGTGGTAGGACTTCTTGTTCTTTACTTTTTTTCATTTTTTACTTGATTTTCTTTAATTTTATTTTAGGTTCGGCAGTACAGGTGGAGGTTTGTTACACAGGTAAACTCGTGTCACAGGAATTTGTTGTACAGAGTATTTCATCGCCTAGGTATTAAGCTTAGCATAGGGCTTCTAATAGTTCTAATCCTGTTACTGACTCTGTATGCATTTGAGCAACACCTCAGGCCTCTGTGTCTTCAGGACTGAAGTGAGACTATTGGAACCAGTGACCCAATAAGGGTGAACATTTTTATTTAAAATATTTTAATTTTGAATCTCTTATTAGATGAAATTCCAGCTATTCAGTGTCCCCACAAGTCAGTTAACTTGTAATATTCATGCATTTCCAAGCTATAAAATGAAATTTAGGATGCCTTGATGTCTCAATGTAGAGGGTACAGTCATAGCTGCCTGCAAATGGAGACATCTGTTATTTGGATAAGGATATTTTTATCCATTTTTTATCCATTTTTTTCATCCATTTTTAAAGTTTTTTAAAAACAATTTGGATGATTACTTGGCTATTGTATTAGGATTCTTAGGTGCAGACTACAGCATCCACTCCAGTTTACTTAAGAGAAAGGAATTTCTTACAGCCTGTCATGTGGTTTGTTAATTTCTGGGCAGGTCAAAAACCCAAGCTTAGACCTTAGAGCCAGGAGAAATACATGCCTAGATCACAGGACTCTTCTGAAAACTCCACTGCCACTGCTGCTGCCCATGGCTTAGGTTTGGGACAATAGACCCTCTACCCCAGCTACTCAGAACAGCCAAGCACCTGGGCCATTCTTCTTGCTGAAAGTCTGATCTCCCTGAGTGTTGCCACCATCCTGGGCTGCTCATTTCCAACTCCCAAGTCTGCAGGTGTCTCTGCGTGGTGGGACCCAGGTCGCATGTGAAGCCTTCTCTGCAAGGGAGTCTGGGAAATGCAGACTGAGGCTTCCCATCCTCTAGATTCCTGGGAAGACACTGGGTAGGTTGTGAGGGTGCCAGTCTGTGAGGCCTGCCATAGCAGCATCCTGGAGGACCCCTCAGAATCTGTGGGCAGTGTGGGGCTGGGCTTTAGGGACAGAGCTGGGCACTGGGCACTGGGGGAGGTGAGGACGTCATCTCTACCTTGTTTCCTCTGCCTCTCTCTGCCTGGCTGCTACCTTGGAGTAACACAGCTTCCAGGAGCACTAGAGTTTTACATGTTAGAATCCAGGTCCCACAGGGGTCTAAGTCCCAGTTCCAACCTCCCTGGGAGAGTGATGGGTTGGAACTGGGACTTATCAAATAGCCATCCGTATGATAACCATTGGAAACAGAGGAAACCAACGTTCCAAACAGGAGAGTAACAGAGGGTAGAAGAGAGGTGTGAAGACCGGGCATGGTGGCTCATGCCTGTAATCCCAGCACTTTGGGAGGTTGAGGCAGGTGAATCGCTTGAACCAGGGAGTTGGAGGTTGCAGTGAGCTGAGATCACACCACAGCACTCCAGCCTGGCGACAGAGTGAGACTCTGTCTCAAAAAAAAAAAAAAAAAAGTGGGGTGTGGAGTCTCTGGGCAAACCAAATAATACCAAGAAGCCAAGAATTCTTTTGAAGCAATTTTACCCCTCAGCTCCTATTGGCTGAGTCTAGGTCTGTCTCCTTCCTGCATGGCAGCATGATTTTCTTAGAACGTTACACAATCTCTGTCCTTCTGGGCTGTGGTCATCAGGAGTAAAGGGTGGTGACAGTGAGTCGGCAGGGCTGGGCAAGCTTGGCCTGGGTGAGTATCCAGCCAAGTGGCCCTGGGCAAGCCCCCTCACCCTTGTCTTCCCTATTTGTAAAATGGGCTTGCAGTGGTGCTTCTAGAGATCATGGAACCTACACATAAGATACAGGGATCCTTCTCCACAGCATCCTACAGGAGCAAAGGCACCAGCGTGCTGCTTCAGATCCTCCAGAACCTCTGCTAGACACTGGTGTCCTCTAGAGAAACCTCCTTTCCAACAGTCCCATACCCTCAGCACCTGCGGTCAGACAGAACAGATGCTGGCCTCCAGAGGGCCTTTTTGTAGCCACTGGTAGTGCCCCCCTTGGCCACTCAGCATTCCACTGGGACACCAAGCCTCTTTTTTTGTTCCAGGCCTAATAATTATAGAATCTTTCTATGCAAGTTTTATAACCCTGAATTTTTAATAAAATATCCTAGATTATTTATACACAACAATCCATTGGAAAAACAGCAATGATTGACTCTAATCCAGCAACCAGTTTATATCTCAAAAGGAAAGGCTGGCTGGGTGTGGTGGCTCACGTCTGTAATCCCAGCACTTTGGGAGGCCAAGGTGGGTGGATCACCTGAGGTCGGGAGTCTGAGATCAGCCTGGCCAACGCGGTGAAACCCTATCTCTGCTAAAAATACAAAAATTAGCTGGCCGTGGTGGTGTGCGCCTGTAATCCCAACTACTCAGGAGAGTAGGAGAATCACTTGAGCCCGGGAGGCGGAGGTTGCAGTGAGCCGAGATCGTGCCATTGCACTCCAGCCTTGGCAACAAGAGCGAAATTCCGTCTCAAGAAAAAAAAAATAAAAGAGGAAAGGCTTAGAAAATAATACTTAGAGATTCCAAGTGACCTTGGGTCTCCAGATTCAATCCCACTACTTGAAAGCTTGAAATTCACAGAACATAAAATTAACCACTTTAACGTGAACAATTGGCAGCATTTTGTACATGCACAATGTTGTGCAGCCGTTGCCTCTATCTAAGCCCAGATTTTTATCACCCAAAAGGAAACTCTGTACCCGGTAAGCTGTTGCTTCCCATTCCCCTTTCCCTCCATCCTGGGCAAAGAGTAAGTTGTTGTCTCTGTGGATTTACCTATTTTGAGCATGTCCTATAAGTGGAATCCTGCAGTATGCAGCCATTTACGCCGGCTTCTCTCACTTAGCATCATGTTTCCACTGTCCCTGCGTGCTGGAGCATGGACAAGTGCTTCACTCCTTTTTAAGGCTGAGTAATATTCCACTGTATGGATAAATCACATTTGCTTAACCATTCATGATAGACATTTGGGTTGACTCCACATGTTGGCTATTGGAATCAGTGCTGCTATGAGCACGGGTACATGTTTGAGTATCTGTTTTCAATTCTTTGGAGTATATCCCTAGGAGTGGAATTGCGGTGACATATGGAAACTCTATATTTAACTTTTTGAGGAACCGCCATACTATTTTCCGCAGTGGCTGAGCCATTTCACATTTCTGCCAGCAATGTACGAGGGTTCCAATTTCTCCACAACCTTGTCAACACTTACTTTTCATTTTTAAAATTATAGCCATCCTGGTGGATGTGAAATGGTATCTCATTGTGGTTTTTATTTGCTTTTCCAAGAACTTTTAAAAAAAAAAAAAAACTAAAAGAGTTGGCAATTTTATGTTCACATTTCACAATACAAATGAAAACTGTACTTTTTTGGTCTCACTTCTCCCCTCCAAAACTATTCCCTGATAGGAAGGGAGATGCTGCTAAGGAAACACCCAGCGTCACAGCACCATGGTCTCCTGGAGAAGAACATATAATAAAAAACTGATATGATGAGGTCTCTCCACTATTCTAATCTGTCTGGCTTAGTTATTCTGGGCCGCGTGGGCTCCACCATGCGATGGGTGGGAGGGCTCATCCTGGGGGCCCGGGTAGCACTGGCATGTGACATCCCATGGGTGGCCTCATTCCAGGAGCAGATCCCCTGGCATCACCCTCAGGAGGAGGTGGGCCTGTCATTGGCATCATAGGAGGACCCCCCATAGAGGGTGCTAGCATCACACCAGGGTGGCGAGGAGGACCCGGACACTGGGGGAAGTGGGATCCCTGCCCCTGCAGGAGGAGTGGAGAATGGAGCAGGAGGTGTCTTTCCGTGTTGAAATGCAGCCGTTGTCCTGTCCATCAGGCTCGGAGCCTGCTCTTCCATCCCTTTCTGCTGCAGGTCTCTCGAATCTTCTTTGTGTTTCCCACCGCCGCCTTGTGTCTTTCTCGCAGATGGAGAGTCATGGGTGAGGTCTGCACCGCAGTGATCAGTCACAATCAGACTCGGGCTTGTTGCTCTGTGGGCCATTGGCCCGGAAACCACGTGCCTCCAAGAACATTTTGAAGTGAGAGATGTCACTTTATTCTTGATTTCTTGAGGTGAATTCTGGCAAATAGGAGATGGGCTGAAGCCTGTAGCAGAGTAGATGTTGTCCGAATTTGCCAGCAAAAAAGAAAGACACACGGACTCCAGAAGCTGTAGCCTCCAATCCCCAGTCACATCCGAGGAGGATGAGTAACCAGATGGTGTCCACAGAGGAAGAGCGTGGAAAACGGTTTCCCTACTGGACTCGTGGCCACGTCACCGCAATAGTGCGTTTTTACTTCCGCATGCTGTCTTACCAAGTTACACATCTCTGTGAACAGGACAGGGGCCTGTTATGTGTTATGGATTGGCGGGTTCTCTGTGGGGTGCACAATCATACCCCAAGACAAGCCCTGGTCTGGAGGGCTCTGAGTGTGGCTCGCTGGTATCAGGGACTTCTGGGGCCAAGACTGGGAAGAGGTATGGTGCAGCACCCAGAGGCCAGTGCTCAGGGAAGTTCTGGGAGGTCTGGGCTTCCTGAAGACAACCTGACTGCCTACGAAGGTGAGGCTGAGTTGGGACTGGGTTCTGGGCTGCATTCACACCCAGATGATACATGTCCAAAACGGGGCCCTCTGGGTGAACAGCAGTGCGGGGGTAAGAAACCCTGCTGATTTAGCTGAGCTCTGGCTTCCGTGGGTGGAGGAAGTGAGGCCCTCTCAGGAGCTAATCTAAGAGACGAGGCCATTCTTGCACGGTCACCACTGAGGTAAGATCACACCGTGGAAGTCCGCTGTGCTGTGAGCCGCCCGCACTCTCAGGACATGAGCGCTGTTGGCCCCTGCATGGAGCTCCAGGACAGCGGAGTCCACCAGGCAGCCCATCACAGGCAGGGGGCAATTCAAACCTCCTCTGCCTCTTGCCTCCCCGTGACATTGCCCTTGTCGTCCGCCCGCTCCTTTGTCCCCCAGCTTACACCCGGTACCTTTCCGGCTTCCACCTCTGTTACTGGTTGCTTCTCCCTGTTCCTCTGCTACGGAGCCTCTGCAGCCTGACCACATGGTAATGATTCCTCCCTCTTTTCTCCCAGGCCCCAGAACTTTGTGCGCCTGTCCCCTGCGCATCCATGCAGCTTCTCCATGAGGCAGCCTAGGCCTCCCAAGACTTCCCTGCGTGACTTCTCTGAGCACTGGCCACTGGGAGCTGCACCCCAACCCTTCCCAGTCTTGGCCCCAGGAGTCCCTGATACCTGGTAAGGCACATACAGAGCTCTCCAGACTGGGGTTCTGTGGATGTGACTGTGCAACCCACAGGGAGGATCTGCGAGGGCTCCCTGGACCAGTCCCTGCTCCACCTGGAAGCCAGAGGTGGCGACGTGAACTGCAGGAGGGGTTTCGCTGCTATAATGTGGGTTGCATGAGGAGGCCCTGGTCTTCCTCCAGTTCCCCTGGGGATGTGGGGTCTCCTCCAACCCTCAATCAGCTGTGGTTGAGGCACTGCAAGCCCCCACTTCTTAGCCACCCACCAGCCTGAGGACTCTGGGGACCAGCCCAGCCTCTGAGGTTCCTAACCAGATAGACAACGTCACAACTCTACACCTCTCAGCTGCTGTGTGAGGCATGGAGAGTGTGCACACAGCCTTTAGCTTAGGCTCTAGAATCAGGTTTACTGGACTTGACAGCAGGTTGGTGTGGACTTGGATAAGTCACTTAACCTGTGTCTGCCTTAATTCCCTCATCTGTAAAGCAGGGATAGGAATAGTACTGAACTGTAGAGTGGCCATGAGGGTTACTAAGACAACGCGTGAAAAATATGTAGCCTTGTGCTTGTAGAAGAAAGAGGGATTTGAGTTATGACTTAAAACTGGCTGTGGGAAGGTATGAACTCAGTGAGAAGCAGACAGGAGATGGCTTGGTCTTCCTATCAGCTTTCCCTGCCCCTTGACGACATCTCAGATAGCCAGCTCCCCTGTTTGCAGGCATTTTAGCCTCACAAAAAGGCTGCTTCTTGTGAGAATGACTCACTTTTGTGTATTAAAGAGTCCATTTGAACCTGACATCCATGTCAAACTCCCCCTCCCACAGCCCCCAGCACAGGCTGGGCTGGTGTCTGCTCCAGGGGTAGGGAAGGGGCAACACGTGTTCTTTTCCTAGTTCTCTCTTTCCCTCTCTCTTCTCACCCTTATGGGCAGGACAGGGGGATGGGAGATTAGAGGAAGGAAGCAAGAAATCTTTTCCCTTTTAACTTAACTAGTTCTGCAGCTGTAGTTCTCACGTGGCAACCACCCAAACGCTGGCTCTCGTGAGGACCACGTTTTGTGACTTCTTCAGACGCCCCACAGGGATATACATCCTGTGTAGTTTCTTAACCCTGGAGACATATTCTTTGGATAATCTCCTGCAGTCCCTCTTTGCTGGGGATTCTCCGTCGTACCCTTCTCCTGATCCACGCCTTCCCATCTTTGTCTTTCTCTGTCCCAGGAGGCTGACTCCCAGGGACTGCATCTTTGAACTTTCTTCCTGGATGACTTCTGGGCTTGGCCAATGGAGGTTCCAGCAGGGGAGTGGAGGATGGAGGGAAAGAGGAATCTGAGGCCTTCTTCACCCCCTGTCTCTGCTGCAGGGCTGCATCTGGCCATAGTGTGGCCCCCACATCCACAGCCTTGGCTGGGCTGCCCGACCTCCCCACCGCCAGTCCTCACTGGGCTCACGTGACAACAATTCATCCTGTTTCCCCTTCATCCATGAGTGGGAGTGGCTCCCTGCTAATGGTAGTCCCTGGGTCCCTCAACACCCCACCTGAAGCAGTGCCTTCAGGAATATTCTTCAAAAGGCAACACATAGAGTGGAATATCAGCACTATCTATTGGCAATATATACATCTGACAAAGGACTTGGATTCAGAATATTTATGTAACTCCTACACATCAATAAGGAAAAGACAACCCAACATACAAGGAACTGAAGACTTAATAGATACCTCCCGAAAGAACATATCAGAATACCTTCCTGCGTGTGTCTCGTAAATATACGCAAAAGAGTTAAACTTTGTTGGCCATCAGGAAAATACAAGTGAAGACCTATGAAAGATGGTCGTACACTCACCGGAATGACTAAAATAAACATGGTGGCCATTCCAAGTGCTGGTGAGGATGCAGAGCAACCAAAACTCCCCTGCCCTGCTAGCGGCAGTGTAGCATGGTGTGGACATTCTGGAGAAATCTTTGGTGTGTCTACTAGAGCTTTTTTGGGGGTGATGTAAATGTTCTGGATCTTGTTTGTGGTAGTGGCCACACGACTGGAAATATTTGGCAAAACTCATTGAATGGGACACCTTAACAGAATGAATGTAATTTTGTATAGATTTTGTCTCAATAAACTCAATTTTCATAAATCTCTTTATTTTAACCATTTAGGGCGAATTTCTGCAGGGACCTTGACTGACAACTTCCTTTACCCTCTGTACCTGGCAGCTCTCCTTGGCACTTGGCTGCTCCAGCCAGTCTCCATCCTCAGAGGTTTCTAGGAGAGAAGCAGGCATCATTCCTTCTGCTCATTTCTACTTCCAAACATTCACCAAATATCTCTCAGGAACATTGTCACCAGGGAGCGTTCAGCTAATTGCATAGGGTTGGCACACAGTCATGTCCCCTCTGGCAGCGCCCTGATTTCTAAGGGTACCTCTTGGCATCATGTCACCTGGTCCAAGGGACACCTCTTGGCACTGCCACTGCGTGGCAACCTAATGCTCCCCTCAAGACCCCTTCTTGCCCCGTTTCTCTTAATTCCTCACACACTCTTTACTGTTGATTGGCTGCGCCACTGGGTAAGAGCTGCAAAATCAGTTTAGACTTCTTAGTAAGCCTGAGAGTAGGTTTCTGGTGGCTAGTGGCTCCGTGCTCTTTTGTAAGTGTGGGAGGTACTTCATTCCAGTCGTCCTTGGCTTTGGGGTCATAGCCAAAATCCAAATGCTCTGGGAAATGTTTCAACAATGGCTGATGGTAGTGTAGTGTGCCCTGGTTTGCTCCCACCTGTTGGTGCGTCCACAGAAGCTCGTGCAACACAATCATCCATTGCTCTGCGGTTTTCAAAAATAGCTGGTTGGTTGGTTGAATGAGGCCGGACAACTTTTTTTGGAGGTTTGCAGTGCATGAATAACAACCACAGTGAACCTGAAGTAAATCCTAACCACTTCCTGCCCGGCTTGCAGGGCTCTGCACAGATTCAAGAATTTGTGTTTCCAATGTCCCTAATACACCCACGAAAGAGGGACCAAGATTCAGGCAGAAAATACTCTCCTAAGAATATTTGTCTTTGGTGGTCACAAGAGGGTAATCCCTAAAGTTGGCTTTTTGTGACATTGCAACATTCAGGAGGAGGAATGTATATATATATATATATTTTTTTTTTTTGAGATGGAGTTTTGCTGTTGTCGCCCAGGCTGGAGCGCAGTGGTGTGATCTCTGTTCACTGAAACCTCTGCCTCCCAGGTTCAAGCGATTCTCCTGCCTCAGCCTCTCAAGTAGCTGGGACTGCAGGCGCCCACCACCACGCCTGGCTAATTTTTGTATTTTTAGTAGAGACAGGGTTTCACCATGTTGGCCAGGCTGGTCTCGAACTCCTGGCCTCAGGTGATCCACCCGCCTCGGCCTCCCAAAGTGCTGGGATTACAGGTGGGAGGAGGAATATTTTTAAAGCTGAAGACATCTGGCCACCGGTTCCTCCATGAAAGTGGCTACAGCTTTTTAATGCATAACCAGGCACGGAGAATTCTCTAATAGCTGGGACTTTGTCACTTAAAATCCTGATAGAAGCCCCGTTCCTATCCGCCAGGACTAATGCTTTCTCTCATGTAGTTGTGAGGCTTGGCTTCTATTCATGAGCCCAAAGACTGGCAGAATCCAGGAGAAGGCTAAGAACAGGCATGACCTCTCCAAGAGGCATCTACTCCAAACCCAGATGATAGAGTTAGGGGGCATGAACTGATCAAGAAGCAGAAACTGGACACACAGGCAGGGGCACTTACCTTTCTGGAGAATCCTAGAGGCCTCAAAGTGAGTGACACACACACCAAGTGAGTGACAGACACACTAAGGTGCAGGTGGGATTCCCACCAAGAGGCTGCTTCAGGTACGCACGGCCGTCCTGCCTGTGTCTGAGCACCAGACCCAGTTGAGTGGAAGTTTCTGCCTGGCTTCTTCACGGCACGGGCACGATTGTTCATCAGGTATGTGCAGCATCCTCAAACACTTCTAACGCTCACTGGTAAACCAATCCACTTAAAAACACACTGCATTTCCAGGATCAATGAGGAGCTCTTAATGACCCCAGATCGCACGTCCTCCTCGGCCAGGCCCATCACCAGGCTAGCACTTGGGCCCCTCCTGTGGGCACATAAAGAACAATGTCATCATTGGTTGTCCTCAGAATTCCAGCTTTGTCCTCTCAATTAAGTCCTGGGCTTGTCCAGTGAATACATTTGCTAGTACACTGGTTTCTGGCAACCTCTTAGATGACTAGTAGTTGGGCTATCAGACTGAATTCTCTCTCTCAAATGTAAATACTTCCTAGCCAGGAAAAAAAAAAAAGCCATGTCAAGTCAAATATTTAAACCCCAAGGAATTTTAGTCTTGTTCAGTTTCCAAACCTGGGCAAGTTAGGACCAGGGATAAAAACTAACACATTTCCTCCAGGGCTGCTGACAAGGATTTCTCCACTCTTTCCTCAAGATGCCTATCGGTGCCTGATTTCTTACAAGGGCTCCAATTCTTAGTCTGGATTCAGTGATTCCTCCTGTCAGTGGCAGAACCTGCTCTATGTGGCCCTGGCAGTGCAATCCAGCCTTCTTTATTGGAGGTACCTCACGCACAGGAGACCGGCGCTCTAGAGCAGGCTTTGCCGAAGCTGTGAGCAGAGGAGGGGTGATGCCGTGGACCAACGTAGCTGGAACCTGGAACCCAGACCCCTCTATACCCCAAGACCCTGGTGGCTCTGCCGCTTGGAACCTTGCTGGGCCACCAAGCCTGTGACTGCTAATCATCTTTGCACTCCTCAAGTTTTCTAACCGCTCTCCCGCCTCCCCACACCTGCAAGGTCCCTGGCTTGTTTAAGCAGAGAAATTTCACCCCCACTACTCACTGCACCTACCTTCGTGTATCTAAATACTCACCAATGGATGCTCAGCTAAAGTAGGGACAGCATCTAGAAGAGCTGGGGGTACAGCAGAAGCTCTGAGGAATCCGTTGTTCCTTCTCTCTTCCTCCTACTGTCCCTGAAAAACAGGTAGAGATCTGACTCACAGAAAGGAAGGATGACACTCCACATCAAAGGTGGAAGTGGACAGGTGTTTTTAAATAATCATTTCCAGCTGGGTGTGGTGGCGCACGCTTGTAATCCTAGCACTTTGGGAGGCCAAAGCAGGCAAATCGCCTGAGGCAAGGAGTTCGAGACCAGCCTGGCCAACATGGTGAAACCCTATCTCTACTAAAAATACAAAAAATTAGCTGGGCATAGTGACAGGAGCCTGTAATCTCAGCTACTGTGGAGGCTGAGGCAAGAGAATCACTTGAACCCAGGAGGCAGAGGCTGCAGTGAGCCGAGATCTCACCATAGCACACCAGCCTGGGTGACAAGAGTGAAACTGTGTCTCAATAAATAAATAAATAAATATAATCATTTCCTTTCCCACCCAAATATCCTGCTACATCTTTTAATGCATTTTCACATTCTCTGAATATTTCCGTTTACATCTGCCTCTTTCACCAGACTGTAAGTAAGCCTGGGATAGTGCACAGTTCTGGAAACACCAGAGGCCTCCCTCAGCCTTGAACTAAAAGGGTAAAGTGCAATCAGGAGAGACTTCCTGGAGGAGGAGGCAAGGCGAGATGTGAGTTAGGCCTTAACAAATTTAGATTGGCAGCAAAGAGGGAAGAGGCGAAAGAACGCTGTGAGACACAGAGGGCATGGAACTATTTTCCCTGAGTCAGGGAGGCTAAACCACAAGGCTTGGATTCACTGAATTGGGGGCCTGAATTAGAAACATGTGTCTTCCCTCCTGTGTAGGGCTGCCAGATAAAATACAGGATGCCTGGCTAAATTTAAATTTCAGACAAACAACAAATAATTTTTTGTGTAAATATGAAGCCATGCATTTTTGGAAACATACACTAAAAAATTATTCATTGTTTCTCTGAAATACAATTCACATCAAATTTAGCTGGGCGCAGTGGCTCATGCCTGTAATCCCAGCACTTTGGGAGGCCAAGGCGGGTGAATCACATGAGGTCAGGAGTTCAAAACCAGACTGGCCAACGTGGTGAAACCCCATCTCTACTAAAAATACAAAAAAAATTAGCCGGGCGTGGTGGCAGGCGCCTGTAATCCCAGCTACTCGGGAGGCCGAGGCAGGAGAATCCCTTGAATCCAGGAGGTGGAGGCTACAGTGAGCCGAGATCGTGCCACTGCACTCCAGCCTGGGCAACAGGAGCGAAAACTCTGTCTCAAAAAAAAAAAAAATTAACTGGGAGTCCTGTTTTTATTCCGCTTGAATCTGACAACCCTCCTCTCGGAGACACCAACAGGACTCGCCGTGGCTCCTCTCGGGAAAAGAAAGTCCACCCGCCTCAGAGGCCCCTGGAGGACTTGACCCTACTGTGTTTCCTGTATTGCCCTGCTGGATGGCGACTTGACATCTGAGGACAGAAAGCAGTCCTTTCCCGGGGCTGAGTTCCAGGCTCTGTTGTGCTGTGGCCACGGCGATGTGCTTCACGCCACTCCATAGAAGAAGCCTCCTCTCAGGCTGAATATGACAGCCTCACTCCAGCAAGGTGGGAGTGGGGTCGCTCAGAACTTTTAAAATTTTTTTTTGAAAATTTTTAAAGACACATGCACACGTATGTTTATTGCGGCATTATTCACAATAGCAAAGACTTGGAACCAACCCAAATGTCCAACAATGATAGACTGGATTAAGAAAATGTGGCACACATACACCATGGAATACTATGTAGCCATAAAAAAGGATGAGTTCATGTCCTTTGTAGGGACATGGATGAAATTGGAAATCATCATTCTCAGTAAACTATCACAAGGACAAAAAACCAAACACCGCATGTTCTCACTCATAGGTGGGAACTGAACAATGAGAACACATGGACACAGGAAGGGGAACATCACACTTCGGGGACTGTGGGGAACATCACACTGTGGGGTGGGGGGAGGGGGGAGGGATAGCTTTAGGAGATATACCTAATGCTAAATGGCGAGTTAATGGGTGCAGCACACCAGCATGGCACATGTATAAATATGTAACTAACCTGCACATTGCGCACATGTACCATAAAACCTAAAGTATAATAATAATAAAAAAAAAGAAAAGAAAATTTTTTTATGAAAGTTTTTTACGGGGGCCCCAGTGCACAACCTAACAGCTTCCACAAATGCCACTGGGATCTGCAAGTCACACAGAACCACGTCCGGTTCCTTGAGAAACGTGTCATCCTTGGCAAATAGCAGCTCGAGCCCCTGCCTCAGCGGTGGGAGGCAGCTACGTGGGCCCAGCCCCACAGCCTCCACCTGAGGATTTCATGACACTTAGCAAACACTGAGGAGTAAAAACAGACTTGGCCAGCTCAGCATTTATAAACAGCAATTCCTCAGAAAATTCCAGGTCTATATTAAGGTTTCAATATTGTCTTTAAATAAACAAACCAAGAAGGCTCATAGTTTTTGCTGAGTTGTGTTACTCATGCGGACTAGCCTTGACTTCTAAACTGCTGCTCTCTGCCTCACTTTCTTCATCTGCCAAGTGAGGATAACCATAGTATCTGCCTTGTGGATTTGGGGCTGGGGCAAAATGAGATAATCCCTGTAAAATGCCCAGTTCAACACTGACAATAATAGCAGCTGCTCAATAAATGGGAGTTATTAGCATTGTGGGAAGTGGAATCATGGCCCCCTAAAGATGCTGCCCCCAACCTTATTCCCAGAGACAGTAACTAAGTCATGCCGTGGGGCAAAGTGGGCTTTGCAGACGCAGCTGAAGTTCGGGAGCTTGAGGTGGGGTGGTGATCCTGGATTTTTCAGGCAAAAACAATCCAATCACACAATCCTTAAAATTGGAGATCTGTTCCCAGTCGTGGCCAGGAGAGGATAGGACTGTGGACGAGAGGCACAGAAAGACTTGGAAAGTGGATGAAGGGGCCAGGCGCCAAGGAATGAGGGCCGTCTCTAGAAACTGGAAAAGACAAGGGCGTGGATTCTCCTCCAGGACCGCCAGAGACAGCACAGCCTGCCAAGGCCTTGCCTTTGTTCCACTGAGACCCATGTCTTTTGACCTGTTGCACTGTAAAATAATAAATCTGTGCTGTTGGCTGAGCAAATGGCTTATACCTGTAATCCCAGCACTTTGGGAGGCTGAGGCAGGAGGATCACATGAAGTCAGAAGTTCAAGGCCAGCCTGGCCAACACAGCAAAACCCTGTCTCTACAAAAAATACAAAAATTAGCTCGATGTGGTGGCACACACCTGTAATTCCAGCTACTTGGGAGGCTGAGGCACGAGAATCGCTTGAACCTGGGAAGTGGAGGTGGGTGCACAGTACAATCAAAACAGTGAACTAATCTGAGTGTTCACAACAAGATAATTTTTAGAACTATCACAGGAAAGAACAAAATAATTGAGGGTCAAGGGCAAATGACTTTTCAGAATAGTTTTCGATTTAAATGTCCAACACAGAGTACTAGCCTGATTGTAATAATTCCAAATACAAAATACTCTGCAGCCAAAAGTGTTAAGAATATTGAATAATGTGGAATTTTCATGCTATTGAATGAAAGACGCAAAATATACAACTGTATGTAGGGAATAAGTTCATTTTTCTAAAAAAAAAAAAAGCATAGGGATTTTATACGTACACACACACACACACACACACACACACACACACACACGAAAAATCTCTGGAAGGAGAAATAGCAAAAAAAAAATTATGAAGAATTTATTCTTTAGCTTGCTTGGGGCTTCTCCACATTTAAAATGTTTTCTACCATGATCTTGTAATGCTTTAGATTTAAGGGAAAGTTTATGAAGAGGCGTATCCCCGAGGGCTACAAAATGGAATAGTAAGGACAGGCTGCGATGGAACCAGAGCCCCCTGGGTGTGTGCTGGAGAGCAAGGGTCCCGCTGGGGAGGCTGGTGTTGAGGGAGGGGCCGGGAGGCTTCCTCTTCTGAACTTCTGCTGTGGGTCCCTGCGTTAGGAAGGAGGAAAGATGAAGCACCCCTGTGCCACCATCTTTCTTTAATCAATTGTATTGATTTTTCTAAACCCTGGGCAGGAGAACCCCTGGGAGAAAGACAGTTCTCTCTTACTCCTCTGGAGGCCAAAATGCCACAATGGGGTGCCAGGCAGAAGGAGAGTGTCCCCTTGAGGACTCTCCTTGGCTCACAAGTTCACGGGCCCACAGTCTGAAGAACTAAAAACTGCACCCGTCCTTTATTCTCGGCATCCACCCCCTCTCCTTCGAGCCACAGCTCAGTCACTGCTGGGTGCTGGGGTGCCCAGGCGTTCAGACCACTCCCTGTTCTCCTGGGGTTTAAGCTCCTGCAGAAGCAGCCCTGTCTGCAAACCGTCACCTCACCATGGTGCAAGTGTTTGGGAGCTGGAGGGCCCCAATGTCCCCGACACCCTGAGGATGGAGCGGCTGCACTCAGGCTGTTCATCTGAGGGGGTAAAGGGGCCTCAAGTCCCATGGCAGAGATTGCTCCAGCGCTAGCCTCCCTCTTCTCCTGGTTTCAGAGGGTTCATGGGCAGCCATGGGGTTTTACAGTTACCCCCGCTGGCAGAATTTAGCAGCACAAAATCTGATCTCTCTTGATTCTAGTTAAAGATGCATAATGCTTGACTTGCCTCTGAGTTGCTTTGCCCCCGCTGGTACTACCCACATGGGTGTGCGATGCAGATCACTCTGGATGCCTGCTCCCTACCTCAGGGTACAACAAGAGCCACAGGGGCTTGTGGGAGTGCCCTAGGAGCTGCTCAGGCCACGTGTGGGGCTGCTCTGTGAGGCCACGCAGAGCTGCTGTAGGGTGTTGGTCTGCCAACACCTGCCTGGCCCTGCAGACTCACCTAAGTGGCAATACTGCCTCGCACTGAGCTCAGCCACAAGAGTCTTGCCTGGAGCTCAGGCCGTTACGGCCCCCACTCAGCCTGGACAGCTATGCTATTTCAGAGTCACCATTTGCACAAGGCACACTCCTGAGAACCTCTTCTGTCCCAGGCCCCGAGCTCCAACAACATCCTGGGATTCAGGCGCTCCCTACTCCAAAAGGCCAGCCACGCTGGGTAAGAAGAGAGTGGTCAAAATCTGCCCAGAGCTCATTCCCTTCGTCTCAGCTGTGATGACACCACCCGACCACCTTTCAAAAATCCTCTGCACCCTCTTCTGAGGCTAGAGGACTTACCTCCACCCCTCACGTGCCCAGGTGCCCTTCCAAAGTCCAGAAGAATCTCTCTCCCTTGAAGCCAGGAGGCATCCGTGGATTCTTCTCTTTCTAGTCTGAATCGTGTTTTCTGATCTCAAGGGAGAAACATTCACTATTTCATGATTAAGTATGATGCTTGTTGTAGGGGATTTTGTGTAGATACCCTTCGTAGCCCAAAAGGTGTCTGAGAAAGGTCTCAATAAATTTAGAAAGATTATTTTGCCAAGGGTAAGGACACACCTGTGACCCAGCTTAGGAGGTCCTGATAACACGTGCTCAAGGTGGTCAGGACACAGCTTGGTTTTACACATTTTAGGGAGACATGAGACATCAATCATTATATGTAAGATGTACATTGGTTCGTTCTGGAAAGGCAGGACAACTCGAAGCAAGGAGAGGGCTTCCAGGTCATAGGTAGATAAGAGACAAATGGTTGCATTCTTTTGAGCTTCTGATTAGCCTTTCACTCAACGTACAGTGTACAGGGATAGTCACTTATGTCTTAGTCTGGCTCAGTGAAACCACAGGGAAGAGGAAGCAATAGGATATGCATTTGTCTCACGTGAACAGACGGATGACTTGAGTTCTGTCTGTCCATTGTCCACAAGGGATTTCCTTGTGGGCAAATGGTGAGGGAGGGAGGTAGCTTTTTATTAATCTTTGTAGCTATCTTATTTAGGAATAGAATGAAAGGCAGTTCCCAGCTTGACTTTTGCCTTTGTCTTAGTGATTTTGGGGAGATTTATTTTCCTTTCATGCCTCTATGATTAAGGAATCCCCTTCCATTCACAGCTTCTGTAGTTTCCACTATGCACAGGTGTTGGATTTTACCAAACCCTTTTTTCATCCAGTGATATAATTACTATAGGACGTCCTTTTTAATTCTGTTAATGTGGTGAATTCCATTGCTTTCTGAACGGTAAACCAACTTCATATTCCTGGAACACCTTTTTATCTACCTTGGGTTTGCTTAACTAATATTTTGTTTCAGATATTTACACCTATGTTTGTGAGAATGATTGACCTGCCGTTTTACTTTTTCGTAATGACCTCATCAGATTTTGGTATCAAAGTTATGCTTGCCTCATGATAAGCAGGGCAGTGTTTCCTTGTTTTCTATTCTCTGGAAGAGTTTTTATAAGATTAGTATTATTTCTACCTTAAATATTTAGAAGAATGCACTAAAGTCATCTGGGCCTGGAGTTTTCTTTATAGGAAGGTTTTCTAATTATACATTTAATAGATATAAAATTATTCAGATTTTCTATTCTCGTGTTCATTTTAAAAACTTGCTTGGGTGAGAGGATTTGTTCATTTCATCTAAATTTTCAAGCAGATAGGCCTGAATATGCCCACAAAATCCTCTTGCTTTCTTTTCAGTGGTCTGTAAAACCTTTCACTGTCCCCCATTGCTTTCCTGATATTGGCAATCTGCGACGTCTTTCTCCACACCCTGCTCGTGAGGTGAAGAGCTACCAGAATCCCCCTTCAGAAATGAAGTGCTCATTGCTCCAGCTGCCCAGAGTGCTGGCAACTCCCAGTGTCATGCGTCCTTTCCAGGGCAGCCTACAGGGTGACTGCTCACTATGGGACATAAAGATCTGCCTCTGGCCCCGACTTGGGATGAGTCTCAAGGGTCGTGTCAGCTTCCGTCCTCCCTGAGTAGCTGGCTGAGGCATCCTTTGAGGCTGAGTTACAGCTCAACCTCTTCCTTTACCCAATCCTGGTTTCTTCCCATGGTTTTCTCTTCTCTTCCCTTCCCTTTCCTTGGATTCCAAGAACACTCCCTCACAACCGTTCAGCATTGTGCTCTTCATCTCAGAATCTGCTACCCAGGAAACCCAACTTACTACCAACTGTATTGCTCGTTTCAAAAAGAAACTTTAACTTTATTGAACACCTCTATTTGCAAATTTGTTTTCTATTTCATTAATTTCTGCTATTATATTTTTTACCCCTTTCCTTTTATTTTCTTTAGGTTTAATTTGTTATTTTCCCAATTCCTTGAGATGGATGTTCAGCTCATTAATTTAAAAAATGTTAATTGTCAGATACTCATAACATGTATCATCTTAACCATTTTGAAGTGTAAGTTTCAGTAACAGTAAGTACATTCATAGTGTTATGCAGCCATCACTACCATCCATCTCCAGAACTCTTTTTATCTTGCAAAACTGAAACTCTGTACCCACGAAATACTAACTCCTTTGCCCCCACCAGCCCCCAACAATCGTCATTCTACTTTCCGTCTCTATTAATTTGACCACTCTACGTACCTCATATAAGTGGAATCACTTGTGTTTATCCTGGCTCATTACATTTTAGCCTCTTTACTTCTCTCACGTATCCACTTCAGCATAGCTTTGTTTCATCTCAAGGTTTTATATCACATATTTATCATTCAGTTCAAAAAAAATTTTTTTTTTGAGACAGAGTCTTGCTCTGTCAGCCGGGATGGAGTGCAGGGGCGCAATCTCGGCTCACTGCAAGCTCCGCCTCCCGGGTTCATGCCATTCTCCTGCCTCAGCCTCCCAAGTAGCTGGGACCACAGGCGCCGCCACCATGCCCGGCTAATTTTTTGTCTTTTTAGTAGAGACGGGGTTTCACCGTGTTAGCCAGGATGGTCTCGATCTCCTGACCTCGTGATCCGTCCGCCTCGGCCTCCCAAAGTGCTGGGATTACAGGCTGGAGCCACCGCGCCCGGCCTCAAAATATTTTTGAATTTTTATTTGAGTTTCTTTTTGACCCGGGGTTATTTAGCAACGTATCACTTAAGTTAAAAACATTTGAGGATTCCTAGTTTTGATTGCCGGCTTAATTTTAATGTGGTGAAAGAACACAGTCTGCATGATTTCAGTCATTAGAAATGTACTGAGGTTTGTATCATTTCCCTGAATATGGTCAAATTCAGCCAATGTTCCATGTGCAATTAAAAAGAAGGCACATTCTGCAATTTGTGGGTGCAGAGTTCTGTATATATCTATTAAGTCAAGTTTGTTAAATGTGTTGTTTGAATTTTCTGTATCCTTGCTGACTTTTTTTGTCTACTTGTTTTTTCAGTTACTAAGAGAGTTGTGTTAAAAATCTCCCAGGATAATGGTGGATTTGTCTATTTTTCATTTTAGTTTTGTCAATTTTTTTCTTCACAATTTTGAGGCTAATTTAGAATTACTGTCATACAGTCTTCCCAAACATGATTATTGTTGTTTTGTATAATCGGTCTTGATTCAGATTTACCTGCATATTAAATCTTTGTATTTCTCTTCATTCTTCTCTGCATCTCTGTGCTTTCATCTAGGATCATTTTCCTTCTGCCTCAGGAGCTCTTTTGCTAGTTTCTTTAGTGCAGGTGCTCTGGTGAATAATTCTTCTAGTTTTCACTTGTCTGAAAAGTCTTCACATCACCCTCACTTTTGAAGGATATTCTTGCTGTGTCTATAATTATATGTTGGCAGTAATTTACTTTCAGTGCTTTGAACATATGGTTCCATTGTCCATTAGCTTTCATTGTTTTCTTTGAAGGAAATGTGGCTTTTTTTCTATGGCTGCTTTTGGAGTTTTCTTTTTGGTTTCCAGGAGTTTTACTGCTATGCATCAAGGTGTGTTTTTTTAAATCTGTACTGTTTGTGCTTTATAGCTCTTCTGAAATCTGTAGTTTTCTGTTTTCCATCATTTTTGTCATCTCTCAGCCATTATCTCTTCAAATATTATTTCTATTCTCTCTCCTCTCTCCTTCTTGGACTCTAATTACATATTTTCTCTTAAATTCTTTTCGTATTTTTCATTTTTTTCTCCTTGGGCTTCAGTCTAGATATATTTTTCTAACTATCTTCACAATTACTTGTTTTCTTCAGCTATGTCTAATCTGTATTTAAACTTAACTATTCCCATAAGTTTAGTATCATATTTTTAAGTTCTTAAATTTCCATTTATTGCTTCCAGGATGCTACTGAAAATACCTATCTAATTTCTGGAATATACTAATCTCAGTTATTTTAGTTTTTAAAAGCCTCATAACACCAATATCAGAATCTCCAGAGGGTTTTTTCTATTGTTTATTTTTTCCCTCTTGCTCCAACCTTATCATTTTTCATACCTGGTTAGTTTTGATGGAATGTTAGCTATTGTGTATGAAAATTGCAGAAAAGACTCAAGACCCTGGGTGTTATCTTTCCCCAGAGAATATTTACTTTTGCTTCTAGTCATCATCAAGGAAGGGCAGATCACCTAACTTAATTAGGGCCTGAGAGGATTTGAACCTGGGTGTCAGCATGAGTTCCAGGGTTTATTTAGGGTGACCATCGTCATATGTTCTCTGTTCCTATAATAGAATACTCAGAGTGGGTAATTTATAATAAAAATAAATTTATTTCTTACACTTCTGGAGGCTGGAAATTCTAAGGTCAAGGAGCTGCATCTGCTGAGGACCTTTTTTTCTGTCTTGTAATATGGCAGAAGGCATCACAGGGTAAGTGGGGTACACAGGGTAAGTGGGGTGCACAAGAGAGAGCCAAATTAGCTTTTATAACCGACCCACTCTCAAAATAACTAACCCACTCCTATGACAAGCCATAGTCCATTAATCCATTCATAAGGGCAGAGACTCATGACCTAATCACCTCTTAAAAGTCCCACCTGACCCCACCTCTTAATACCCTCACAAAGGTAATTCAATCCCAGCATGAGTTTTGGAGGGGATACTCAAACCACAGCAGTTACCAAGAACCCTGGCTTGCCTTGGACTGAGGGGATCCCTGGGACAGGGGACCTTCAGTGCTAAAACCAGGACAGTCACAGACAAATCAGGGTGGCTGGTCACTCTAGCTCTTTGGGCCTCTGAAATGAAGGCCTGGGGTATCTACCTTTGACTCCTCCTTTGCATACCCTCTATGCCAATTTTTGTTCCCTTGTCTTATGAGATTGTCAGCAGTTCACCCACTCTTTCAGCCCCTCCATCTCTGCTTGTTGCTTAGCTTCTCAACCTCTCAGCTGCAGCTGAGAGAGAACCAGCAACTGCCTTGAGAGAGAAATAGGTACGAACTTCCAGCTTATCCTCCTGTGTTTCTCTTCTCTCCAGGACCTGGACTTTTCAAGTGCTCACTGCCCTGGGGCTACTCCCACAACTTCAAGCAGGTGATTTCTACATTTGTCTACAGCTTTTCTAGTTGTTCTTGATAGGAGGGTTGATCTGAAATAAGCTAGTCCAACATTGTTGGAAGCACACATTGGTTCACATGTTTTTAATGCTTTTGAAAACAGTGCCAAAATGCCCTCTGGAAAGATGGCATCCATGTTTACTCTTAGTTGTGGGCAAGAGAAGCCGTTTCTCCACATCTCACCAACACTGGGTGTCACCGTCTATACCAAAGACAATTTATCTTTGTACCTTTTCCACTTGCTAGCTTCAGAATGGGTGAAGCTTTAGGGACCACCTGGTCCCTAGTGAGGTGGGGCTTTATTTCGTGTGTTTAATGGCCATTTGTATTTACTCAACAGAATGTTTTTAGTGCAAACCTTCACTTGGATCTTATGCATTG
Organism: Pongo abelii; assembly: GCF_028885655.2. Lineage (NCBI taxonomy): Eukaryota > Metazoa > Chordata > Mammalia > Primates > Hominidae > Pongo > Pongo abelii. The sequence continues at coordinate 104,777,198 of NC_072001.2, read as the reverse complement.
AACATTGCCCTATGGATACGATAGATGGAAATTGGAAAACACAAGCTGTTGATGAGTTTTTGGCCAATAGCCTCTTGGTTACAGGTTCACCCAGTGACCTGGGCAATTGAAATGTCTCCAGACTTCAGGGCTCACTCCTTATTAAGGACTCCAACATCAGGTCCCCTACCGATGGGAGCCACTTCACAGTTAAGTCTGTGGGTCTCAAGGTGGGCTCAGGGTGCTGCAATCCTGACCACAAAGGCTGGGTCCTGACACAAGTTGGGTGCCAGGTTCTGGAGGGTCAAGGACTCTAATAAATGCAGTGATAAGAGAAGAAACAGAATCAATATCCCAAATCCTGTGGAGAAGAGAAACAAACCAGCCTCAGAGTGGACAGGCATCCCCATTTCCACTCTTCTTTCCATCTCAGGGACCATCACCACCGCGGGCAAAAGGAGTGCTGCTTCTGCGAGAGGATTGTCTTAACCCTGACTACATCCTATGCCAAGCAACATGCGTGGCACATACAGTCTCAGAAACCCGGCTTCCTCACTGTCTCACGCAGAAGGTGTATCAGTAGCATCTCCTGCAGCAGAATGAGTTTGTGACTGGGCTTAATTTCGGTGTTTGCCTTCTAAACAGTTTCCTGTGCCAAAGCGCTGCATTTGGGCATTTAACTAATAATTTTTACAATAAGAGAGCAGGTCAAAGCATTCTTAGTGAAGGAGGGGGAGAAAGAAACCTTTCTGTTCTCCTCAATCCCACAGCGATTCTCTTTGGGCTCCCTGCGGTCACAAAGGCAGCAGCTCTAGGGCCAAATTTGGGCATCCCACAATGATAGGTTCAAAGAGGGATTTTCACATTTAATAACCCCCCCCCCCCAGGTAGCGCCTGTATCTTTATCAAGTAAATGTGTAATTGGGAGTTCCTGCTTGGAGACTGGAGTCTCTGTCGACAAGAACTTAAAGACCAGCTTCCCACTGGTTCTAAATGGTCTTTTATAGCAGGAGACTCCCAGATACAGGGTTTTTTCAAAGGCTTTCTACAGCAATTAATGGCTAAAAGCAAATAGCCAAACCTCAGCTCCTGACTGTGTGCCAAATCCTTCACTGCTGGGGGAGTCTCTCACAGCAGTATTTGTTCTGTTAAGTTGCTTGAAACAGGGACTTTTACACCCAGAAATAACTGTTTTTGCTGGGGAAGGAGGGACAGGTGAGCTACAGCAATTTTTTTTTTAAGAAAAGGAACAGTAAACTTATTATGCCTCAAGAAATTTCCAAGGATGTCCCATATTCCTTGCAGGAAATACTCTGTAATTTTCCTTATTCCCATGCCAATTTTCCTTCCTCCTTATTTTAATGAATGAGGCTTGCAGGGATCCCAGGTTAGCCCTCGCCTCTTTAACATATTTTCCATATTGTTATTTGGAGACTGGCTTTGCCTTCAGACTCCTTTCCACCCACACATATGGCCGCTCGGAAATGGCCGTCCAGACGGTCTTCGTGGGCAGGGAGGGCCGTGACACTGGGGGACAGTGGGGAGAGGCAGAGGGGAGCAGCCACAGGCTGAGGCCACACGGATGGGTGGGAGGTGGGGTGGGGGCTGGAGGGCAGCAGACCCGGGAGACTAGGGTGGGAAATAAAGCTCCCCCACCGTCCTGCCAGGCGGCAGAGGGCTCTGGGCCACCTGTTCCTGCTGGGAGCAGGAGCGGAGCTGGAGGAGGTGCTGTGGGGACAGAGCCGGGGAGACCTGCAGGCGCGGGGCAGGGGGCTCCTGGGCAGTGCCAGTTCTGTGCTGGCTGAGAACGTCCTTGGGAAGTCCTGCTGGCCGCAAGCAGTGCTGTGAACCCGGCTTTCTAAAGTGAAGCCTTCCCTGTTCTCATCAGCCCGGCGGCATGAACGTGAGCTTCTCCGAAGCCTGGGTCTTTCGGGTTCCAGGTCATTGCTGAAATTCTCCATCGCGGTGGAACAGGAACAACCTCGGCTCAGCTGCTGAGGCCCTCGGGGACAGGAGCCCGCTCAGGACCCCATACAATAGAAGGTGGCTGGCCGTGACCTCTAGATGTTTTCCTTTAGAGTAAAATCAGAAACACCGCGCACTAAGCCCAGGCAGTGTGGGGTCTGGGTTTGCTGCGTGGGCTCCGGCCTGCCTGGCCCAGATCCCATCTGTCCCACCTGCTAACCCAGATCCCATCTGTCCCACCTGCTAACCCAGATCCCATCTGTCCCACCTGCTAACCCAGATCCCACCTGTCCCACCTGCTAACCCAGATCCCCTCTGTCCCACCTGCTGGCCCAGATCCCATCTGTCCCACCTGCTAACCCAGATCCCCTCTGTCCCACCTGCTAACCCAGATCCCATCTGTCCCACCTGCTAACCCAGATCCCATCTGTCCCACCTGCTAACCCAGATCCCCTCTGTCCCACCTGCTAACCCAGATCCCGCCTGTCCCACCTGCTAACCCAGATCCCGTCTGTCCCACCTGCTAACCCAGATCCCATCTGTCCCACCTGCTAACCCAGATCCCCTCTGTCCCACCTGCTAACCCAGATCCCGCCTGTCCCACCTGCTAACCCAGATCCCATCTGTCCCACCTGCTAACCCAGATCCCCTCTGTCCCACCTGCTAACCCAGATCCCATCTGTCCCACCTGCTAACCCAGATCCCATCTGTCCCACCTGCTAACCCAGATCCCGCCTGTCCCACCTGCTGGCCCAGATCCCATCTGTCCCACCTGCTAACCCAGATCCCCTCTGTCCCACCTGCTAACCCAGATCCCGTCTGTCCCACCTGCTAACCCAGATCCCCTCTGTCCCACCTGCTAACCCAGATCCCGTCTGTCCCACCTGCTAACCCAGATCCCGTCTGTCCCACCTGCTAACCCAGATCCCGTCTGTCCCACCTGCTAACCCAGATCCCGTCTGTCCCACCTGCTAACCCAGATCCCGTCTGTCCCACCTGCTGGCCGAGCCGCTCCCCGCCCGACCTGCGCCTGCACCTCCCCAGCTGCAGAAGGACGAGGGTAGCAGGTTCTCCCTGTGGGGAGCGCGTCAACGTTGGGAAAAGGGCCTGGCACACCGTATGTGTCTGGTAGATGTCAGCCGTGGCTTGTGTGACTTCCTAGGATAAGAGGAGGAACACAGCACCCGGTTTGGTAAAGGCACCGAAGGCGGGAGAGCGAGGGAAGCGGAAGGAGGGAGGATGGGGTTGCCCCCCAGGCCCTTCACTCCTGTCGGCGGAGTCCCTGCAGAATCCAGCTCCGCGGGCCTGGCAGACACTTGCCCCTTGGCTCTGGCTGCAGGCTCAGGTGAGGTCTCCTGTGCCGGGCAAGGACCCCGGTCCCGCCGCCGTGTGTGAGGCTTTGGGAGGAAGGCGGTGCCCGAGGAGTCCACCCCCTCTGAATACACCCACTCCCAGACACACTCCAGATGTGGGTATTCCCGGGGGAGGCCTCATTACGGGAAACTGCACCCTGAGGGACCACAGGCAGCGCACGCCCAAGGCCAGTGAGGACTACAGTCCCTAGAATCCCCCCGACCCAGGCTCCAGCGCCCCCTCCTCCTCATGTCTGCAGACAGCAACCACCAAACAAGAGTCTCCCAAGTGGGTCTCCTCACCCCAGGACGGTGGCTTTAGGTGCAGGAGACGGCAGGGGAAGACTGGGAGAGCAGTGCTGGGGCTGGGTGGGGGGTGGGGGGGAGAGCAGTGCTGGGGCTGGGTGGGGGGTTGTGGGGGAGAGCAGTGCCGGGGCTGGGTGGGGGGTGGGGGGAGAGCAGTGCTGGGGCTGGGTGGGGGGTGTGGGGGAGAGCAGTGCTGGGGGGTGGGGGGAGAGCAGTGCTGGGGCTGGGTGGGGGGAGAGCAGTGCTGGGGTTGGGTGGGGGGTGGGGGGGAGAGCAGTGCTGGGGCTGGGTGGGGGGAGAGCAGTGCTGGGGCTGGGTGGGGGGTGGGGGGAGAGCAGTGCTGGGGCTGGGTGGGGGGTGTGGGGGAGAGCAGTGCTGGGGGGTGGGGGGAGAGCAGTGCTGGGGCTGGGTGGGGGGAGAGCAGTGCTGGGGTTGGGTGGGGGGTGGGGGGGAGAGCAGTGCTGGGGCTGGGTGGGGGGAGAGCAGTGCTGGGGCTGGGTGGGGGGTGGGGGGAGAGCAGTGCTGGGGTTGGATGGGGGGTGGGGGGGAGAGCAGTGCTGGGGCTGGGTAGGGGGTAGGGGGGAGAGCAGTGCTGGGGTTGGGTGGGGAGTCGAGGAAGTCCTTCAGCCTCAGGCGGGGGAAAGAGCAAAATCAAGTCCCTCAGCTGTGTGTGAGGACAGACACCATGGCCGGGACCCAGGGGCTGACAGCTGCAGAGGTGGGCTCCCCTGCAAACCTGGGAGTGTGGGCTGTGGCGGCTCTTCAGGGGCCGCTGGGGTTCCCCCAGTTGTGGGGAAAGTGCGGTCCTGGGGATTCCCGTGAAGGCGTAGTGTCCGGCAGGAGGACAGCGAGGGAACCTAGGAGGAGGAGTAGGATGGAAGGGAGCTTGAGGGTGCAGGGAAAACAGCGCTGGAGGCCTGGAGGCTTAGATGAACCCGGGTGGGTGGGCCTCAGCCTATCCTGTGCTGTCCTGCCTCCGTGCCATTTCCACCCTACAGCCCAAAGTAAATGCTCTTTCCTTTACTATGTCCATCAAAACCTTACCCAGAGGCCATGTGCAACCCCGCCACACCCCTGCCTAGTGCCTGAGAACTCCAGCCAGAAACTCCTCACCCACAGATCTGCCATTTGTTGAAGGTAACTGGGTAACGTGCACAGCCTCCTGAGCCCTTTAGGACATTAGTGGCTGTGTTTTATTCATTGCCACATCACCTGCACCCACCTTAGAGCCTGGGTCACCCACTGGCTCACTGCCCCCAACAAAGATGGTGTGGGCCCTACCAGGCTGTGTGGGCATTGAGCTGTGACAGGCAGGCCCCGGCCCACAAGTCCTCATCTTCATCAAGCTGACATCCAAGAGGGAAGACGGATGATGGACGAGCAAACAGGTGGACCAGGGGATTTCAGAACACTGGGGTGCTGGGGAAGAGACTGGGCCTGGGAAGCCAGATAGGGCCTCCCTGGGGAGGTGGTGCCTGAGCTAAGGCTGGCATGGAGAGATGGCAGAGACAGCCTTCAATAAACCAGTCAGGTGAAGCTGACGACAACAGGCAGTGCTGGGAGAGGATTGTGGATCTCTGGGCCTCGGTGCACTTGCAGGGACCACCACTGTCTCCGTGCCAGGCCCTGTCTCCCGGTGCCCTGCCAGGCTCCCTCCTCTGCCACCTGGAGAGATCCCAATCAAAGGGGAAACCGAGGTGCTTTCAGGACGGGATTACGTGAGGCTAGGATGCTCGCATCCTGGAGAAACCATCTCAGAGCTCACTGAGCCCAGGGAGTCCCCGACCTTGGGAAGTTCCTCAGGCCTCAACCCCTCATCAGAGTCCCAGTGCTGAGTCAGGTGGAAGAGGGGACGGGAGGCCCAGCCTGACTTCCCCGAGACCCTGATCTGTGCCTCACAGGGAGGAGAGGCTCCAGGAATGAGATGCCAGCCCCACCAGGAGCCTTGGGGTCTTGGGCCATGCCCACTGGAGAGGACACCAAATCCCACGGGTGACTGCACTGCCATGGAAAACTTCACCCAGTTTCCCCTCCAGAAGGGCCCAGGAGCATCTGGATGGTCTTATCTCAGAGACCCCCAACCCTGCTCCCAGCCTCCAGGCTCCCGGGGTCCTGGTGGTCTCTCTGTACCAAGGGCCATGCCCTCCTCACCCCCAAAGAGTAACCTGGATCTCTTCCTGTCTGTCCACAGAGACCCTGGGCTGCCCTGGGAGCTCTGCTTGTTGTAGGCACCAGACTTCTGTGGTATGTAGGGTGCATGGTGGGCGTGGGGAAAAGTGTCCTCAGCTGACTCCTGCAGCTGTTCCTGGACCCCTCCTCCCCTCCACGTGCCCCCACACCCCCAGCAGCCCAGGCCAGTTTGGGTTCATTCTAGTTCCTGCCCAGGGAGTAGCACCTCCCCAGACTTTGGCTGCTCATGCCTGCATTCTCAGCCCCTGCACTGGCCCTGGGCCTACAGAGAGCTCCAGCTCCCCTGCTTCTCCATGGGATCCCTGATCCCTGATGCACCTCAGAGACCTGTGCTCCACTCCCAGACCAGCCCCAACTAATGAAATGTGATGCCACCTGTCTCCAGGCTGGATCCCCGGGGCTGGCTCCAGACCTCCTCTGTGGCGGCGCTCATCCTCCTAGTTGGAGAGCCATGACCCTGGGCACTCTGCACTGTTACCCTCCGGGGGCCCCTGGTGAACAGCACTCCTAGCATCTGGCCGGAAGTGGACTTGCTGATGGGCTGTCCCCAGCACCCCCACATCATTGCCTGCAATCTACCTTGGGAACCCCGGGTGGACACCCACTTTTTAAATAGGCTAGGCATGGTGGCTCATGTCTAATCCCAGCATTTGGGGGGGCCAAGGCAAGAGGATCACTTGAGGACAGTTCAAGACCAGCCTGGGCAACATAGTGGGACCCTCGTCTCTAAAAACAAAAACAAAAACAAAAGAACCCAAGTACTTGGAAACCAAAGTATGGTGTTTCTCCCAGGCTCCATGCCTCACACCAAGTGCTTAGGTCAAGAAGCAAACCCACCTTGATTGGTTCAGGTTGTTTGGAAATTCCAACCTGGGTAAATGAAGGAGGGCAAAGGAGGATGGAAAGACAAGGAGGCTTCAGGTTCCTCTGTTCCTACTAAAGTGTGGATCCTGAGCAGAGGCTTCCACGGTTCATAAGCTTTCAGTGGCTATTCGACCTTTGAAAACTGCGAGGGTGGGATGCTAGAGGGAGCTTTAGGAAGCGGGAGGCAAGGACAGGGATAATGAAGAGTCCGTACAAGACGCCACCCTGGCTTCAGGAATCAATGGCCAGGGCCCGTTGTTTCTCCAGATACTGCAAGGCAGGCCCTGGACCCGACTGTTATTTCACGACCAGGGGCATGTTGAACACACTGTATTTTGTGTTGAAGTCTCTTTGAATCATCACCCGGTGATTTGCATTCCTAAAACTCAAGATGTGGGTGTTTATATGAATATTTTAATACTGTTCTTAGAGGTAGCGTTCAAGGTCACCCCTTAATTAATTTGATTTTTGGAATCTGGAGAGAAAAAGTTTTGCCAGGAATGCATTATTGGCCTAGCAGGGGCCGCCTTCCACCTCTGCAGGCACAGGCACATGCACCCAAACCCCCTCCACAAAGGCTGCTTGCTGTTCAACAAACACAGGTGCAGAAGCCACTCCAGCTGGAAGCAGGGTTGCAGCAGCGTCCTCTCGGCCAGAGCTCACTCCGTCCTTCCCAACACTTCCATGGACTTGTCCCAGCGCCTGGAGGGCAGCAGGGCACAGGCTGACCTGGCACAGTATGCTTGAATCCCCGCTGCGGTCCTGTTTCCATTTGAGAAGTGTATTCACGTTGTTTAAGTTTTATTTTTATTACATGAATAGTACCAGCTTATTGGAGAAACATTAGAGAATAGGAGAAAACAAATGAACAGCAACTCCAATTCCTCTGTCCAGATATTCAGAAATTTTCCTATGTGTGGCCATAAGCGTGCACGTGCATGTGCACACACACTTCCAGTTACAATAGCTGTGTAACAAACTATCCCCAAAACAGAGTGGCATAAAACAACCATTTATTATCCTATGAGAGGAATTTGGATGTATGCAATGAGGATGGTTCTTCTCTGCCCAGTAATGTCTGGGGTCAGCAGAGACACTTGGAGGCTCAGTATCATCTGAAGTCTCGTTCAGGCCAGTGGTAGGTGTTGGTGGCCAGTTGGTGCTGTTGGCCTCTTCAAGCGGCCAGGGCTTCCTCACAACAACAGCTTTTCTGACCTAACTTCAGGAGTAATGGGCATCTCTTTTATCACCTCATTTTAGCTGAAAGTTGCAAAGACCTGCCAGGCTCAAGGGGAGGGAAGAGACACTCCACCTTCGGACAGAGAGTGGCAGAGTTCTGAAAATGCATTCAGGACCAGACATATTGTTATAGCCATTTTTGGAAAATACAATCTGCCATGTTAAAATTTCATAATATTTTCATGCTACACTTACAGCTTCTCTTCTGTTGAGGTATAACATTCACACAATGCAGGGCTCAAATCTTAAGTATACAGCTCAATGATTTGATAAGTCTGTAATCCTTTGTGTCCCCCCACCCATCAAGACAGACAACATTTCCGGCATCTGGAGGGTTCCCTATGCCCCTTGCTAGTCAATAGCCACCCTCTTCCCCACCCCTGCACACTCTCTGACTTTTGTCACTAAAGATGTGTTTTCCCCAAATGCATTATTAATGGTTAACCATGCCAGTACTCACTTTGAATTGCTGTACGGTTCACACGCATATGGAATTATCATCGTTTATTTAACCAATAACTTGTGGTTGGGACTCTAAGGGCTTTACAACATCCATGAGGGAAAATCAAATGATCGTATACCATGGCTCTGCCCAAGGGCCCTATCACCACAACCACCTCGTGAAAACAGTTGGCTGCCTTCACCCCCAACCTGGGGTTTCCTGGGGACAGCAATGGGGACAGCTGCTGGCCAGACAGCGCTGGTCACTAAGGGAAGATGGGCCCTCCCCAAGGCATATATATGGCTTGATCCTCCTGGGGTTGGCCTGAATGACTTGGAAAGGGGATTTATTTATCTGCCACCATTTTAACCATCTGTCCAGTAGGAAGACCATGTCCCAGAGGCTGAACATACGTGGTGGCACGGTGGCCTGCCTTTCATACTGCTCTCCTGTATCTCTGCTTTCTCTGAATGGATAGCATTTCTCATCTGTCTGTGTCCCTTCAGAATGCCTGGGCTGAAATGTACTTTGCAATTAAGTGGCACGGGCTTGCTTTATAGACTTTCTTTGTCTGTTAGTTCTAAGTGTTTCCTATAAGGGTGTCATCATATTTGCCCACAACCAAACAAGAAGATGAAAGGGAGGAAAGGGTAGAGGCATGAGGAAGAGAGGGGGAAGGAGAGGGGAAGGACTGGCGGGAGGAAGAGAGGAGCCACTGTTCTAATTTTGCTAAGGGGGAAGTCAGGGTTTTGTGGGGTCATATATCATCATGTTGAGTTTACAAATAAAGACACCAGAGGCCACTGGTGCTCAAACACAGGATGCAGACGCTCTGTCTGCAAGGCATTTTTTTTCTAAGGAAAATTAAATTCCAAAAATATTTGCACTGACTTGAAAAAAAAGCTTCTCCTCACGTCTCCCAGTTTCAGCTGCATTCCTCATTTGTATGTTGAGTTTGAATCACTTTTTAAAAAGTTTAAATAAGAAACAGAAGCTATCCAAGATTGGAGAACACATTGTGTAAATGGAAAGAACACGCTAAATGGGAAGCAAGAAAAAGTGGAGAGAAAGCCCCTTCCTTCCCCATTAAGTGGCATGGAAAGGCAGCCCCCAGAAGCTCCCTCCTGATCATCCAGCCATCGGATGGCAAGGGAGAGGGCTGTGTGAGAAGCGCTGTGTTGTTTGGGGCACAGGTGGGGCCAGCATGAGCGAGGAGCCCAGGCAGTAACTCCAGGATGGGCTGAGAGTGCCATCCCCAGAGGCAGAAGGCAGCAAGCCTGCAGAGTTTCACTGTGGCCCCTGCAGATTTGTCAGAATGGCATCTGCAGGCAGCACATTGTAGGAACACAAGTGATCGACTGATCCTGGTGGCCTTCCTCAGCTGGGAATAACAGCAGAAGGGAATGTCTTGGGATTCAGAGATGGGACCAGCTAGCTTGCCAAGTGCTTCTCGGCCTCCGCCTGCCCGTGGAGCCATCGTCCCTCCTGGGTGCCTGCAAACCTTAGGGCAGTGCTGGGTGGTCACTGAGCTCCTCTCCTCTGCCAGACCCTGAAGAGCTGCCTCCCGGGAGGGACACCTTGCCATGAGCACATCTGCTGCTGCATCCCTGGCTCTGCACAGGAAAGATCTGCTCGCGAGGGCCCCTGGGTCTTATGCCCCATGACGGCACGGCTCTAGGAGGGTTCCCTGTAGGCAGCAGCAGATGGGGCGGGGACAGACCTCCAAGACTAAGAGCCCCAGGTGTGGCCTCAAGTCACCATTTCTGCTCCGTTAGGTGAGGAACTTGGGGAAACTGATTCACGTCAGGGAGATGAGAAATGACAGGCATTCCACTCCCGTTAGCTCATTGAACTCCTCGCCACTGCCCTGCGAGGAAGACCCAGACAATGAAGCTGGGGCCCAGAGGCCGAATCACTGGCCCCAGGACAGCGGTGAGCTGGGGACCACCCACCACCCGACTGGGGTTCTTTCTCCGCCACCTTCCCCGGTTCTGTCCCCACACTGCTCCCACAGCTCTGGGCTGGCCTTGGGCCCACCTAGCAGGAGGCTGTTCCATGGGACCTTCCAGTGCCAGAGGAGGCTGTGGACTCCAGGCCACCCCTTCTCCAGGGTCACCGTGAGGCCCCTCCGGTGACTTCCTCCCACCACGCCTGGTCTAGGGTCCACTTGGGACACCTTCCTGTGAAAAGAGAGCTCACATCCCACAGAGTGAGCAAGCTGTTTGGGGTTCGGGGCGTGTCCCCTCCTGCCTCCTCCTCTCTCTCTGCTGATGAGCCTTCCCCTCTCTGCCCTGGGAAAGCAGAGGCCACTGGAGAAGTCCCCACACCCCCAGTGCTGCCTGTGGGCCCCGAGGCTCTGCCCTTCCCTCCGTGTCTGGGTTGTGCCGTCCACCCCCGCCCCCGTCCCACAAGACCAGCGGCTCCTCCTGGCCTCAGATCCTGCTTCTGGAGGACAGCCCTCCATAGGCCCAGCAACTCCTAACCTTCCCCTGGGCCACGGCCATCAGCTAGAAACACATGGTTATTTCTCTTTTTTCATGTCTTAAAAGACAAACATCAAACAAGAAATCCTCCCTTGAGTCACTCCCTACCAACCCCCCCAGTTACTGCCCTAGCTCTCTCTTTCCCTTTCCGGAAAATTCCATGATAGGCTGTCTATCCTGCTGTCTCCAAGTCCTCTTCTTCCTTTCCCTGTAAAAAGCAGCCTGGCTTTCACCCCCACACCACCCAGCGGCTCTGGCAAGGCCAGCACTCGCCCCCAGGCTGCTCCACCCAGCACCGGTCTGGTCCTCATCCTTGTCTCTGCCTGCCTTGGGCTCCACTGGCTGCTGGTCTCTCCCTCCTCCTCTCCCCACTGAGCACCGGGGACTCCATGGGAGCCACTTCCCATATAATCAACACTCCCTCTACCCATGAGCCCAGAATTCTCCTGGCTTGAAACACCATCTGTGCAAACAACCCCACACGCGTCTCCCACCAGCCTGTCCTGCACACCTGGGCCTTTCAGGTCTCCGGCCCCTGTCTCCACCAGAGAACGGCAGTTCCTTCGCACACGCCATGCATTCGAGTCCTCTTGGCTCCCCTCTTTCCACACCATTACTCTAGGACACGGAAGTGTGCCCTCCATGGGACCACTATTGCCCCATGATTGCCACCACCCTGGGCCCTGTGGTCACCACCTCCCGCCTGGAACATTGCAAGCACCTGGCCTCACCTCCCTGCCTGCACACGTGCCCCCTGCAGCCTCAACACGTGGAAAGGGTGGCTCTTTCACGTACAAGCCACGTGTCCCTTTGCTGTTTGAAGGCCCTACCCTCTGCCAGCTCCCTGTCCCATACGAGACAAAGCCAAAGTGTTGATGCTGTGGCAAAAAAGGCTGCGAGATCCGGCCCTGTCACCCCAGTGCCCTCGCCTTCGTCTCCTCTGCTCCCAGCTTCGGCTCTTCCTCTCCTCACCCCGACTCCAGGGCCTGGCTGTTCCCTCGGGGTCCCCCTTCCTGGGTTTCTTCAATGTTTATGTGGATTTCTCCATCTTGCAGATGTCTTCTCTGGCCCGACTGTGTAAATTGCAACCCCTCAGCCCACCCCAGGCACTTCCTATACTCTTTACCTGCTTGGTTTCCCTTCTTATCTGTGTGTGTGTCCCTCTGTTCAAGTGTAACAGAATGTCCTCTCCATGGAAACAGGGGGCTGTGGCTGTCTTGTCTACTGCTAACCCCGGGGCCCTGATGAGAGCGGACACAAAGCCGGCTCAGTGAGGAAGTAAACGACCTGTACAGTCAGTCCTGCTCCAGCATCTCCAGCCTCTCGCCCTGCCCGTCACTCAGCGTCAGTCGATCTATAGGAGACGACGCCCGGATCTCATGCATGGAAGAACACAGTGTGACCTGGGTGAATCTATTGAAAAGCAAAGTGCAGAGTGGGCAGAGCTGCTGGGGTCACACACGAAAAGCAAGTCCAGGAGGCAGGTCAGTGACAGCCAAAGAGGAGAGAAGTGACGAAGATAGTGGCTGGCCCAATGCGCACTTCCGAAGGGAGCAGCTTCCAAGACACAGCGTCAGAGAGGGCCTGGGGAAAAGCCACGAAGCCTTTAGGGTTTTGTGAGATGACCCTATTCGTGATCAGATGCCGAAGTCAGAAACTTAAAGGACACAGCAGAGCCCAGGGGGGTACGTGCTCAGACCCCAGCCCTCCTAACACTGGATGTGTGACCTGGTAAGGCACAGAAACTCTCTGTGCCTCAGTTTTCTCATCTGTGAAATGGAGATAGAAATGGGATTTGTCTCTGTGAGTGCTGTGAGCATTAGATGAGTGTAGATACACATCCATGGTGCCTGGCACATAGTAAGTGGTGTTAAGTATTTGCTATTAATTTTGTAAGAGCATATACAATTATGCCAAAAAAACTAATTAGTAACAGCTTCCTTTCCTCTTTCATTCTAAAAATTGGCTCAGGGTTGCATATCAAGTAATTTATTTAAATACAATTTTTCACAATATATTGATACATAATATATAAATTTTCACAAATGTGCTTCATTTTTTACGTAGGTTCCAGTCAAACACTGTGTTTTGTGTTTTTTTTCACTATTGACTGTGAAATTTGCTCTCCATTTAAGCAGACTCACGTTAGGTGACTTGACTCAGGTCCGGCTGTCCTTTGCCTGGCCAGGTAGGTGGGAGCTGATGGAGGAAATTAGTTTGCAGAAGAGGACGGAGCCAGGAATGAGGGGATGAAGAGGCCCAGTGTAGGGAAGGCCCTCCCAGGAGTGCTAAAGGTGGGCTCAATGGGGAGTCCTTGCTTCCTTCCTTCTTTCCTTCCTTCCACCACCATTTGGATGAACAGAAAATACAGGTGGTCCACAGGGATCCTGTCAGCATCCACCATGGGCTTGAAATCGGGTCAGACTCAGTGGAGGTACCGGAAGAGCCACAGGCTTCAGGGAGAGCACGGGCTGCACCCCTGCCTGGCTCCACCCTGGAGACACCTTGGGGAGAGGGAGCATGAAACCACAGAGCCCCAGGGAAGCCTGAGGCCACTGGGATCCGTGACGGGTGTGGGTGGGAGCAGCCCCAGGGCCAGGGTGGGGAGCAGTGGTGGGGAGAGCTTGGAAGTCCTGCTCCTGTGTCCACCCCACTTTATTCCATTCCTCTGGGATAGCAGCATTCCCAGCCCAGCCGCCTTGTGTTGGTGAGGGTCCAGTCCCAGGCTTGCATGGGTAGAGGCTGGGTATATTCCTATCAGCCTTCCTCGGGCACCCCTCCTGGCTGCCCCCCTCTGCTCCCCAGGGCTGGTGGGCTACAACCTGAAAAACCCACCTCTTCTCAGGGCCACCTACAACTGTGAGTTAGGGAAAGTGCTGGCAACAGAAGCAACCTCATGGTCTCAGGGCTCATTCCCCATCTCATAACCCCCTTCACGGAGGCCACAGACACCCCGGGCCTGAGCTTCAGCACCTTCCCCATTACCTGTCCCCAGGAGGACATGCACCTAAGACCAAGGCAAATGCAGGCCCCGGAGCATTTCTCTCTCCCAGGGAGAAAACTCACTGAAACACAGTCACCCATGGAGCAGGAGCGCCAGGCAGGTCGGAATCTAAACTAAGTGTAATAAGTATTCTCAGCTAAGGGGCAGTATTAATAATGGAAAGCAGACAGAGGAACCGTAAAAGAGCCAAATGGAAACAAGAAGGATGGGAAACATAAAGTGCGGAAACACAAATAACGATAAACGAGACCTGCACACTGAGGCTTGCGGCAGGAACGTCCCAGGCTGGGGGCCTGTGTCACGGCTCAGAAGGGAAGTCAGGTGCAGAGGGCACCCGGGATGCCAGGCCCCCTTAGAAGCGATGGTCTAGATGTGCACAGAGATGGAAACTACTGTGTGGTTCTGGTGCTGAGTGAACATAGAAACCCATCAAGGCCAAGAGTGAGATAGTCCTTATGTAAGTCAAGAGTACAAAACAGTACTGAGTGACAAGGAATAAGTGGATAAGCAAAGCGTGGTCTATGCAGGCAAGGGAAGACGATTCAGCCTCGAAAAGGAAGGAGATTCTGACAGGTGCTACAACATGGACAGACCTTGAGGACCTTATGCTGAGTGAAATAAGCCAAGCACAAAAGGACAAATACTCCGTGATTCCACGTATGTGAGGTGCCTGGAGTTGTCAAAATTATTGGGACAGAAAGTAGAATGGTGGGGGCCGGGCACGGTGGCTCACACCTGTAATCCCAGCACTTCAGGAGGCCAAGGCCGGGGGATCACCTGAGGTCAGGAGTTCGAGACCAGCCTGACCAACATGGTGAAACCCCATCTCTACAAAAAAAAAATACAAAAATTAGCTGGGCATGGGGGCGGGTGCCTGTAATCCCAGCTACTTGGGAGGCTGAGGCAGGAGAATTGCTTGAAGCTAGGAGGTGGAGGTTGCAGTGAGCTGAGACTGTGCCATTGCACTCCAGCCTAGGCAACGAGAGCGAAAGTCCGTCTCCAAAAAAAAAAGAAAGAAAGAAAAAGGAAGGAAGGAAGGAAAGAAAGAGAGAGAGAGAGAGAAAGAAAAAAGAAAGAAAGAAAGAAAGAAAGAAAGAAAGAAAGAAAGAAAGAAAGAAAGAAAGAAAGGAAAAGAAAGAAAGAAAGGTGGCTTTCAGGGATTGAGCGGAGGTGGGATGAGGAGTTAGTGTTTAATGGCAACAGAGTTCCAGACTGAGAAGATGAAAAAGTTCTGGAGGTGGATAGCAGTGACGGTTGTACAACAGTGTGAATATACTTAATGCCACTGAACTGTACATATGAAAATATTTAAAATGGTAAATTTTATGTTA
Organism: Pongo abelii; assembly: GCF_028885655.2. Lineage (NCBI taxonomy): Eukaryota > Metazoa > Chordata > Mammalia > Primates > Hominidae > Pongo > Pongo abelii. The sequence continues at coordinate 104,762,043 of NC_072001.2, read as the reverse complement.
CATATATTTTACCACAATAAAAATAAAATTAAAAAGATTCAATCTAGTAGAGAAATAATTTTAGAAACCGAAATAGAATAGTGTGTCTTATACTGGGACACAAGCAAATAAAAGGATACACATTAAAATACTAGAATGCTGAGGGGGGAACGAGCACAAAAGAAAATTAAACCGGCGAAGGGGCCACGGACCACAGCACGTGGCAGACAGTGCCCTCTGCCCAAGGCCAGAATGCGGGATCAGGACTGAGCAGTGGGCAGTGTGGTGACAAGTGATCTCAGGGTAGGCTCCCAAGGCTGCAGGAGAGTCACCATCCCACAGCCTAGCCGCTGCCCCAGCACACCCAACAGCCCTTCCAAACCCCCAGCTCCCAAGAATGCCCTGACAGCTGTCTGGGTTTCCCCTTCCCCTGTGTGGCCTCGTGGAGTAGAGTCCAAATCCCAGCTGCCCTGGACACTCGTCCCAGCCTGGCTGGCCCGTGGCCCACCCACACTGGGCTCATGCACACAGTAGGTGCTCAGAGAGGTTCTGTTGAGTGAGAATAAGTGATGGGAATTGAGAAGGCGGAGACCTCTCTTAGCCAGGAGAAATGACACAATGCCCCTTTGGGGAAGCCCAGTGGATGATCCTGCAGATCCCCGGGGGGATAAACCTCACTTCCGATCTCAGGAGCATAAAAGTGGCCCTTTCTCTATTTTCAGTAACTGAACTCAGTTTTAATTTTAAGCGTCTATACCACCAGGTAATGAGGACTTAATCTCCACCAGTGCAGGGGCTCAAGCTTGCAGGCCAACCGGACCCTCTCTAAGCCGCCTTCTTCTCTGACCAACTGTCTGTGGCATGAGGCTCAGCCGGGGACACAGTGGCCCTGCAGTAACTGTGAGTACGCCTCGTCACCTGGCCAAGCATGAGGACCGCTGCCGCAGGGAGCAGAGCAGGCCCTGCTGTGGCCTTCAGAACAGGAAAGGTGGAAAAGCCGTTTGTACACTGGCTAAACCCTGAGTTTGCGAAACCCCTTCCAGGCTTGTAATCCACATTCCAGCCCACGGTGACTGACAGCTGGCACACAGCAGCACTGCGGGCGCCACCCGCCCTCCATGAGTGTGCTGCTGGTTTAATTGATGTGTGCAATTTTGGGGACCACTGAGTCCATCAGAATGCCAAGAAGGAAGGGGGTGGGAGGGACGGCAGGGCAGGGTGTGCCTTGCATTGGCAAAGAGGTCAGAAGTGAGCATTACATCAAGCAGGCCCGCGGCAGCTTTGAAGAGCGCTGTCAGGGCAGGAGACAGTCCTCAAGCAGCAGCACAGGGCAGACCCTGACTGTGCGCACCAGGCTTCCCGCCTGCAAAGTGCTTCTGGTTAATCATCAGAAAGGGAATATTGTAAAAGGGTATCAAGTGGCTCACAGACAACTCCCTGCTGAATCACTGTGGGGAAGGGTCAGGAACCCGGAGGTGCCAAGTGGCCACAGCTATAGCCCCAAGACATGTGGCTAGGACACTGTTGGTGCTGAGCATGCACTAGCCACTGCTCTTTGCACCCAGGACACTGAGGCACTGCTCTGGCCACTTGGGAATGGGGGGATGGACCCTGAAGTCTCCGTGCTTCCTGGGCATGTGACTGCAGAGCCCTGCTCCCCCCACCCAGGTGTCAGGGAGTGCACATTCTTGGCCTTTTAGGCTTCTGTAGAGGGAAGCAGGGTTTTGCCTCCCACCAAGACAGTTCAATTCTCAAATGTTAAAAGGCTGTCCTGATGCTGGATAACCACAAAATAACAAGCATCCACAAGGCCAGGCATGGTGGCTCACGCCTATAATCCCAGCACTTTGGGAGGCCGAGGCGGGTGGATCTCCTGAGGTCAGGAGTTTGTGACCAGCCTCGCCAACACAGTGAAACCCCATCTCCACTAAACATACAAAAATTAGCCAGGCGTGGTGGCTAATGCCTGTAATCCCAGCTACTTGGGAGGCTGAAGTGGGAGACTCACTTGAACCTGGGAGGCAGGCGTTGCAGTGAGCCGAGATCACGCCACTGCACTCCAGCCTGGGTGGCAGAGCAAGACTCCATCTCAAAAAAAGCATCCACGAGAATGGCCAAGTGACTGCTCAATGGCCATGGATGCTTCTGGACCCTGGGGGCCCCTGTTTTGCTGAGATGGAAATCATTGCTGACTCTTTTAATGTTGTTTAATTTTTTAAAAACCTCTTCAAGCATTCCTCTAGATTTCTAGTATTCAGAACTATGCTGTGAACACAGAAAGATTAAGGACTGTTCTTCAAATGCCTTAGACAGCCTTGTGCCAATTGGTCTCAGAGTAGAGAAAAATATATTTATGCTGTGAAACCTAAATACCCAAACTAAATTCATTTTAGCAAAGATTAATACGCAGAGCCCCAATTCTTGTACAGATTCCTCAGAGCAGCACGTGCTGTCCAGCGCTTCTTCCTTTAAAATAAATGGCCAGGTGTGCAAACAACTGTTTGAAGGGCCATTAGAGAGTCAGTCAGCTGTGGTGTGGGCAGAGTGGGCAGTGGCATGCCAGAAAGTGCCCAGGGTTGCAGGTCTAGGGCATTGTGGAGAGAGCAGCAGCATTCCTTGGTCCTGAGCTGGGATTCTGCATCCAGCTGGGCCCAAGCGTGATCTGTGTGTAGTTCCATGAGGCCTGGGTGGAGGGTGCTGGGAGTGATCGAATGTTTGGAAGGAAGTACATGGGAGTGAGGCCTGATTCAACCAGGCTATGGGGCTGGGTGAAAATGGCCAGGCTCTTGAAGGTTTGGCACACAGAGGAGAAAACTGTCATGAACAAGATTCGCATCTCACAGCCCCTGAAAATAGGCAGCTTGTCTTCTCTGTGAGACGGCCTGGCTGGTGTCCCTGCAAGCCCAAGTGTGAGCTGGAGGATTCGCAGGCAGGCTAGTGACGCTTTCCGTCCGTGGGAACCCCTCTACTTTCGAGCACCTGCCCCCGACTTCATGCAGGGAGTGCACGAGGAGTCTGCCTGGGACTGTGGATGGGCCTGAAGGACAGCCCAGACTGGGACTGTGGGACGCAGCTGTCCAGCGAGGTGCTGGCCGGCCGGCCAGCAGCCACCACCCAGGCCCAGCTGCAGGGCTGGGTTTCCTGCAAACCGTGATTCTGGAGCAGGATAGGTGACCCCGAACTGCCTGTTTACAGTTTTCATGCACCCTGGGGACACCATGAGCCTCCCCAGCCCTGTGGCCTTGAGCTGCTGTAATCTAGAAATACCGGCAGCTGCCTGTCCCCTGAAGCCTCCCCACAGCTTTGAGCAATGGTGAATATTGGTTAATCTCTCCTGTAAACAGTTGTTTTCCCGGCAACTGCCCAGCTCCTGTTAAATATTAACAAAGAGCCGCCTCCACAGCCGCTCACAGGGTGTCTGCTTTAAATATTTAAGAAATTGCTGTTCCTGTCCCTGAGTGACTCTTTGGCTCAAACTGTTCTGTAAGTGTTCTTGCCTCCCTGGCAACTGCGTCGTGTGAAATGTCCGACATCCCTGCTTGCTTGCTTTTTCTTCACCCATTGCTCTCTTTCTCTCTGTCCTTCCCTGTCTCTATCACTGTTTCTCTGTCTCTCTCTCTCTCTGAGTGAATAGCACTAAAAAATGTAAACGCTGAGGGATGCACTCAGTCCTGGGTGCTCAGCCAGGCTGCCTGGAGATGCCCCGGGCAGGCTCCTGCTCCACTCAGATGTTGCGGAAAGCAAGTGGCCTTTAAGTGTTGCTGCCTCACACACTCATGGTTAGGTGTGAATAGCTGGGGCTCCCCACCCCTCGCCCCCATCTGGGGGTGTGTCTGCACACGTGTACTCAGGTGCCCAGAGGGTTGTAGAAATGTCGCGACTGTGTGTAAATCCTTTACGTCTAAGTCCTTCTCGCTGTTGGCACTTCCCATTCCCTTCGGGGTTTGTGGAAGACACGCCTGTTTTCTTCCCTGGGTTAACTGTGAAGCTCAGAAGAGGATGAAGGGCCCCAATGGCAGATGAACCACACAGGGTTGTGCGGCCTCAGCCCCACAGCTGGGGAGCTCAGTGGCCTCCTGGAGGAGAAGCTGACTTTGGGAGTTGGGGCTGTGTGGGAGGCCTCTGTCTCTGTGTGGCATTTGGTCATAACCACTGGACTTTGGAACATTCTGCTTAAAACCACAACTTTGGCTGGGCTCAGTGGCTCACGCCTGTACTCCCAGCATTTTGGGAGGCTGAGGTGGGCGGATCGCTTGTGCTCAGGAGTTCAAGGCCAGCCTGGGCAACATGGCAAAACCCTGTCTCTACTAAAAATACAAAAATTAGCTGGGCATGATGGCTCACACCACTTGGGTGGCTGAGGCAGGAGAATCACTCGAACCCAGGAGTTGGAGTCTGCAGTGAGCCGAGATCACACAACTGAACTCCAGTCTGGGCGACAGACTGAGACCCTGTCTCAAAGAAACAAAACAAAACAACAAGAAAAACCCCCACAGCTTTACCTAGACTCATCTGTGAAAACTTCAGGGAATCCGGCCTCAAATTGTCACTATGGAGGGGGGCCACTGGCAGGTGAGTTTGTTTAGATTCCTCCTTCCTGGGTGAGACCTGGGGTTGGAAACACCATTGAAATTCCCTCTAGAAATGGGCTCTGTCGTCCAGAGGAAAGGGCAAGGTTCCCCCACCCCCACTTCTCACCTCTTGCCCGGGGTCTCTTCTCCCGTCCTGACCAGGAGCCTAAGGAAGGCCTCAGGTAGAAATAGAGAATCATCTTCCTCCACCTGGGGCCAGAGATTTCCCGCTGAGTTTTGTGAGACTCCAAGACTGCCATGTGTATCCTCAGAGCTACTGAGATCATCTCAAAACAAAACCCATTTAAAGTCACTTTCATTTATTTCAAGAGCTACTGTGAAGCTCTCAGGGTAAAATGAAAATGAACTTCAATTCACTTTAATTTTTAAAAGATATGTTCTTTTAATATCCTTTTTAAAATAAAAACAGGGAAAAAGAGGTAGTGGTTTCAAGTTTTGCGATTCCCTTCCGGCCCAGGTGAGGCCACAGGGCCATCTCCTGTGAGAAGAACATGGCCTCAGGAGGGCAGGTGGCACAGTGCACGAGCCTGCAGCGAGTCTCGGGCTCCACCTGGGGCCGGGGGAAGGGCTCTCTGCATCTCACTCTCCCCAGTTCTAAATGGAGAAAGTAGTAGTACCTGCCTTAGGGTGTTGGTAGAGAACTGACTTAGATCTTGCCGGTAAAACTCAGTGCCTGCAGGCGTGACCTTACAGCAGGTGGGCTACAGGCACAGTCCTGGCTACAATCTGGGCAGCTGTCTTGTCCCAGGAGACCAGGAAAGCCTCCAAGACACCATGGGACTATGGGTAGGGGACAAGTGGGCTTCCCTGCCAGGTGGCCTGGTGACAGGGTCATTAGCAGTTGAAAATTTTGAGAAAATGATTCTGCGAGTTGGAGGGCAAATGAAAAGGTGAGGATGGAGGAGAGAGACAGAATCCGCAACTCAGATCACTGTCAGGGCGAGGCTGGGGGTGGGGGAGTGGGGATCCCTCCTGAACCCCAGAGGAGCACAGGCTGCAAGCTGGTGGCCTGGAGGCCTGGGGGAGAGGAGCGCAGCCAGGGCAGGACTGTTGCTGGAAGTCTGTGAAGGAAGCTGCCTTGTCAGTCAGCCTCCCCACCCCAGGCACACAACGACTATACCCTCGCGCCAAAAAAAAAAACAAAAAAAACAAGGCTCTTTTGAAAAGAAATTGAACAAACTACCAGACTGGGCCCCATCCTTACACCTCATTTAATTTTTTTTTTTTTTGAGACGGAGTCTCACTCTGTCACCCAGGCTGCAGTGCAGTGGCATGATCTTGGCCCACTGCAACCTCCACCTCCTGGGTTCGAGCGATTCTTCTGCCTCAGCCTCCCGAGTAGCTGAGATTACCGGCATGCGCCACCATGCCTGGCTAATTAGTATTTTTAGTAGAAACAGGGTTTTGCCATGTTGGCCAGGCTGGTCTCAAAACCCCTGACCCCAGGTGATCCTTCTGCCTCGGCCTCATAAAGTGCTAGGATTACAGGCATGAGCCCCCACATCCAGCCTCATTTAACTTTAATTACTTTTAAGAGCCTTGTCTCCAAATACAGTTGCATTGGGGGGCAGGGCTTTGACATAAAAATCTGGAAGGACACAAACATTCATTCCATAGCACTCAGAGAGCAGCAGCTACAGGAGGCCACTGACCCCCTATAGGACTGGAGAATGAAATGGAAAGTGGAGCTACGAGAGCTCCTGAGCACGACTGCCCCTCATCCAGAAACCAGGAGTCACCCTCTGGCTGCTGCTACGGAGCCTAAACATCAACAGCTCCACCACTACTGCAATACCCACCACCAATCTGCAGACTGCAGTCACTCTCAGCTGCCAGCTGCTCCCGGAGCTGGAGAAGGGGACATGCTTTCTCCCATGATCCAGCCTTCCAGCCTCCAGTGCCTCTCATTGGCCAGAAACTCGCATCAGGAGAAGCTGGGAATATAGTTCATCAGCTTCCAGCCCTGGCAGTTACAAATGGGAGTACAGAGTGACAAGTTAGAAGCTATGTCGACAGATAAACAAACAGCATGGATTGCAAGACAGAGAAGCACAATCAAGAGGCAGTTATTCTCCGTCCATGAGAAAAATGAAAGGTAAATCAAACATGGGGGGGATATCAAAAAGTTGTCTGTGAAAGCCACAGTCTAACCACGAAAAAACTAAAAATATGTTATGGTTTTCTGTTTTGAGATGGAGTCTCGCTCTGTTGCCCAGGCTGGAGTGCAGTGGCGTGATCTTGGCTCACTGCAACCTCCACCTCCCAGGTTCAAGCAATTCTCCTGCCTCAGCCTCCTGAGTAGCTGGAACTACAGGCACCTGCCACCACGCCCGGCTAATTTTTTGTGTTTTTGTAGAGACGGGGTTTCACTGTGTTAGCCAGGATGTTCTCGATCTCCTGGCTAACAGGATCCTCGTGATCCGCCCGCCTTGGCCTCCCAAAGTGCTGGGATTACAGGCATGAGCCAGCGCACCCAGCCATGTTATGGTTTTGAGCAAGAAGAAAGTTTGTGAGAGACAGAACACATTCAGCCTTGAGGCTGAAGTCATTCTCTCGTGTGGCCCCGGGAACGCCATCATCCACAGAGAAGACCACTTGGCTGCTATGAATGGTACTTACAAAGCTGTAAAAATGAGAATGCCGTTGACTTGTTTTCAGCACAGATAAAACTTAACAAAGAACAGAAAACTTAATTATGCTCATCAAACAGAATGTTATGCCATCCTTGGCGCTGCAAAAGAAAAACCCACAGGATCGAGGAAGAGAAGGGGAAGAGGGGAGGGGAGATGGAGGACGGGACGGGGCTCCAGGGGCCTCCACGGTGTGCTGAAGATTCAGCAGTCTTAGCTGGATGGAAAAGCAGTAAATGCTCAAGTCTCTATTGACAGGTGCGAATCTAACAAACGTGAAAACTAACAATCATGACTGAGAGGAGGTGGGGGAGGGTAAATGAGGGAAATTCTCATTTTTAATAGTGCAGAATCAGTAGATACTATTGAAGGATGACAAATGAAGAGGTGATGGAATAAGCATATTGACTAAAGTTATGATGGTGGATATATTGATTTTTTTTCTTTTGAGACGGAATCTCACTCTCTGTTGCACTCGGTGGAGCTCTTAGATGTGTTGACAGAGTCTAATCGCACCCCTTTGACCTGCAAAGCTCTGAGGAGGGAGGGTTCCAACAGCCACCTGTGACCAGAGTCCCTGTCTCAGCACCCTGCAGGGTAGGTGACCTTATGGACGATGAGACACAGGGAACATTGGCTTTTCCCTCCCTGATGAGCAGGAAGGAGCAGTTTGAGGCCATGATGCAAAGAACGAGGTGGCCGTGTTGTGACTGGCAGGGAGGGAGGAGCCACCAGCAGCTGATGGGACAGAGGAGAAGGATAAAGGAGAGGTTCTGGTGACAGTACTGGGCACTGTGCATGGCGGGGGACTGCCTGCCTCCCAAGTTCTTGTTGTGTTGACAGAGATGACAAAATGTCATCATTGTTTAAGCCGCAGCTCACTGGGTGCTTGGCAGACCACTCCCGCAACGGGCCCAGGAGCCTGGCGGTACCATGGCTCCTCCTAGCACAGGCGCTCGGCTTAGTCTTCCTCATGGAAGGGCTCCAGCGGGCCCTGGTCTCACAGGGTGTCCCAGCTGGCTGTCAGGCTTGCTCCTGGGGACACCTCAGGCAAGACAGGAGAGGTGCTCTCTGCCCTCAAGCTTTCACTCGTGCTCTGGTTCTATCGGCAAATGTGTTGACACGTGCCACACCATGCTGTGTGGTGTGGACCCCATTACCTGTCGTCTTCCTAAGTTGACTGCAAACTTCATGAGGGGAGGACAGTGGCCTGTGTGACCCAGATCCTCAGCGGCCAGCCCTAGGAACTGCTCATCGTCTAGGGGAGGAAACAGACTCTCGTCAGATCCAAGCCCAGCTCCTAGGGGTGGTGATGCTGCTATCTAGGCAGGGCCCTCTCACACACCCCCACCCCCACCCAGCTGCGTGGCTGAGCCACGTGGCTGGTGGCACTTTGGCCCCTCCAACAGGGTCTCCTTTCTTCCAGGGCCCTGACTTCTCGTGGAGACACTGCCTCCCACATCTCTCCTTGTAAGCAGTTTCCCCAGCCCTTCCTTGCTCCTCTCTCTCCTCTGCTGCAGTGCCTTCTCCTAATACCGCGGGAATGCTGAAAGAGGTCTCTGGGGAAGCAGTGCCTTGTCACCTGCAGGCCCAGCAGCCTCAACTCAAACACATTGGCACGAAGTTGCACTTCATTTACTCCACTTGATTTCTGGGATTCCAATTCCAGTCCAGGAAGACGTGTAAACAAGGACGTTCAGATGGTGGTTGCCCTGGAGGGTGGGTGTGGGGACAGGTATTGATGGCAGTGGGGCACAGGGACGCCTCCTGGGAGCTGCTGATGTCTTTCTTCTGTCTTGGTCTGGGTGCAATTTACAGGGGTGGACTCGGTTTGTCAAAATTCATCGAACTGTACTCATATGATGCGTGAACTTTTTTTGCTATATGTAATATGTCAATAGATGGAAAGGTTTCTGTGTGTGTGTGTGCTTTTTTAATTTTCAATTTAAAAATAAGGAACACTCAGAGTAGCATTTCACATTAGTGAACGAAGGTAGCACAAGGCAGTGCTTCCCTGCAAGTTGAGTCCTTGCCCTTTTCACGGGGGCCCTGCCTCTGTCTGTACCCTGGCTGGGGTTCCCACTCCGTGGCAGCAGCTGGAGGGAACCTGTGGGTACCCGTCTGTCTTTGCCGTCGTCCTTGCTTTTCTTTCCCTGGCCGCCTGCTGGGATTGTCGCTGGATCTGAAACTGGCCTGTTTACTGCTCTGGAGTTTCCGTTTTGATCATTCTTTGGGGTGGTTGCTGCAGTCCTGGGGCCGTTGGGCGTGGGTTTCACCAAATGCAGTAATGTTTATATCCATCCATGCCTTTGCGACATTTATATGAAGGGAATGAAAACCAAAGCATCTGCCACGAAAACTGCCATAGCCTTGGTTCCTACCAGACCTTCCTGTAGAACTGGAGCCTGGCTCAGTTGCAAGAAGGATAAACTTAATATTAATGATAATAATACTTTGCACTTGGTCTAGTAAAAACATTTTGAATATAGCAGAGGCAAGGATATGAATGTTTGCTTGGCGCTATTTATCAGGAAGTGCTTCTGCTTGTTTATTATGTTAGGGCTTTGTATACAGAAACTATTTTTTCCTCTCTTACCACTGAGGGCCATATTTCTTGTTGGTTGCTACATCCAAAGTTTAACAGGAAGTTGCTGTTCATATTTAAATGGTATGCTTCTAAAACATATCTGTAAATAGCTGAAGACGGAATGGCTGAAGGTGTGGAGTTAATATTCTCACTCACAGACATTTTTGCACTTCAAATTACCTCTCAGTCGTTGTGAAACAGGAAATTTGAAAGCACCATGTTCAGGAGGTTGTGACACTTTAATGCTTATCTGTCCTTGAATCTGTGGAGGTTTAGAGATACTCAGAAAATAAGGAAGTTGTTTTGTTTAATTGCAGGGTGGATCTGAAGAATTACTTTGGTTATATCTGAACATATTTCACGAAAGCAGAAGAAATAACTTGGGAGAAGCAAAGCCAGTATCTATATTCTTTCCCAGTTGACGTGGGAAAAAAAAAAAAAAAGACCTTTTCTATGTAGCATGGTAGCTGTCTTCTCTGCAATAATTATTATAGAGTTTTCTTGCAGATCCCTCATTTCCTCCGGGGGCCACCTCCTCGGTGTGTAATGCATCACCTGTGGGGACTCTCTGGCATCAATAAAACAGCAGCACTGGGATGATGGGATGGCGCTGCTCTCAGGCAGCAACAGGTCCCTTGGATGTGTATTGCAGCAATCTGTCTCCAGCACCAGGCCTTGGATAATATATTATTTGCAGGGTAGAATCACCCAGGGAGCAATATTCTCAGGCTCTAACTCAGTTTAATTCTGTGATACAGCTTCGGGTTGCTCATTGGGTCCACACTGCAATAATTCAGTATTTGTAATCCTTTGGAGTCACAGATCCTGCTACAGCAAATTTGGCCTTAGATCCATCCCAGGTGACTATATTACTGCCATAAACTAGTGGACATAGAGTCTGTGCATCACAGACCCATGGCACCGGCTGGCTCAAGAACTTGGAAAGCCTGTTGAATCCTACTTAGATGTCTCTCTAGGTTAAGAAAAAAACAACTATGGGTTGATTCTGCAGGAGCTTAAGGGCTTGTAAAACTAGGGGTAAAAAGAGTTCTGGTTTAAGATGGTGGATTTTACACATGGATTTTTCTTTTTCCTTCCAAATCCCACTAAAGAAGTACAGAATGAAATAATCTCCCAAAACAGGAAGGAGAGGTGAAGAAGGGGTTATATGAAAGCAAGGCATGGGCACAGGGAGGTGGAACGCAGAGGGTGCGGGTTACAAATGTGACAGAGCCAAGGACAGGGTGCCAGATCAGAGACATGAGCAGCGGGGGCACAGCAGTGGCCAATTCTCCCCACAGAGCTCAGAGAGGCTGCAGGCTAGAGCTGGGAGTAAGGGAAGGGATCACACAGAAGGTTTTAGTAAAAGGTTGTCAACAAAACACTTGTGCCAGGCAGTCCCTTCCCTAAACCCCTCCCTACTTCACAGAGAGACTGACAATCAGATCTTTACCCCCAGGCAAACAAAGCAACAAACTAGAAGTCTCTCTTCTAAAGACACAGACCATGGAAATCCAAGGTTCTAGTGGAGGGGTTGGTGCACTCCTGTTCTAATATCAAAGGATGCTCCCAAGACCATTAAAATCCTACAAAGTCTACTGGTGTGCAAGCGCCAACACCACACATGAGCTCCCATTCAAGTGTTATTAGCTCAATGGTGAGGCCTATGGAAGACACATAGCATGCCAGCTACCGTGAGTGTGATCCTTCATCCTCACATATGAACAAAGGACAGAGGACCACCAGGCACACGGGAACAGTGAGCCATCCGAAAGAAAAAGACCAAGAATATTAAACAGAATAGCTGACCCCATAGGAAAGAAAGGTAATCAAGGGAACATTTATACAAAGAGATACAAATAGGAGAGAAAACATAAGAGACCCAAAGGATTACTCCAAGAGGGGGCAACACCCAACTAACAGTTTCAGAGACAGAAAATGGAGAGAAAGCTGTTATCAAAGACAAAACAGGGATTTTTATAAAGAAATCTACCTTCTGGCTTAACATGGCAAAGACAACACCCAATTTACGGCTCCCTCTAAAAACTTCAGCAAAATGACAATGAGAGGATAAACCTGTGAAGACAATGAGAATGGGAAGACAGTCTGAAACCACCCACCTGGAAGCTGGGAGGCAGATGGATAAGTGGTGACTGTTAACAGGGCCAGGAAAGCTGAAGCCCTCACTGGCTCTGAGGAAAATCCAAAAATGGGAGAGCCCTAAAAGCTGGAAGCGTTAGTTAACTGAAACCGAAGGGGTTGAGTGAGGCTCAAAAGAGGAAGATTGACTGAAAATCTGAACAAGAAATAGGTAGACCTCCCGGGATCCACTACAATAAACCCATTAAAATATAAAGATACAAACAGGTTCGAAATAAGAGTTGAGAAAAGGCATAAAATAGATTTAAAAATATATACTATTTGAGCACTCATTCAAAGAAAGCAGCAGGTGCTAACAGGTATAAAATTTCAGAGCAAATGATATTAGCAGAGGTAAATCAGGAAACTTCATAAAGACAAAAGAGGCAATTTACCAAGAACATATAAAACAAACCTAAACATTTATGCACATCATAGCAGAGTTTCAAAATACATGAAACAAGAGTGAATAGAACTATAATGAGAAATTAGCAAGTCCAAATTGTAGTTAGAGATTTCAACATTTTATTCTCAATAATCTGTGGAACAAATAAATAGAAAAATCAGTGAAGATACAGAAGAGTTGCAAAATACTTTCAACCAACATGATCTAATTGATATTTATAGAACATCCTACCTAACAACATAAGAATACGTTCTTTTGCAGTGCATATGGAGCATTTACTAAGATAGACTATATTCTCAGCAGAAAAAAAAAAACCCTCTATAAATGTATAAGGATTTGAATCAAATAAAGTATGTTATCTGGAATAGTTTGTGGAGAATTAGTGTTAGTCCTTTTTTTTTTTTTTTTTTTTTTTGAGACAGAGTTTTGCTCTGTCACCAAGCCTGGAGTACAATGGCACAATCTCAGCTCACTGCAACCTCTGCCTTCTGGGTTCAAGCAATTCTCCTGCCTCAGCCTCCTGAGTAGCTGGGACTATAGGTGTGTACCATCACACCCAGCTAATTTTGCTATTTTTAGTAGAAACAGAGTTTCCCATGTTGGCCAGGCTGGTCTCAAACTCCTGACCTCAGATGATCCACCCACCTTGGCCTTCCAAAGTGCTGGGATTACAGGCGTGGTTAGCACTTTATTAAATGTTTGGTAGAATTCAGTAGTGATGCTATTAGGTCCTGGACTTTTCTTTATTGAGAGACTTTTTATTACTGCTTTAATCTCCTCTCTCACTATCAGTCTGTTCAGATTTTCTATTTCTTTGTGATTCAGTCTTGGTAGGTTGTATATGTCTAGGAATTTATCCATTTATAATTTTTTTCTAGCTTACATGGCTTTTTGGCATATAATTATTCATAATAGTCTCATGATCTTTTGTATTTCTGTGGTGTCAGTTATGATGTCTCTTCTTTTATTTCTGATTTTATTCATTTGAGTTTTTCTCTTTTTCTCTTGATTAGTCTAGCTAAAGGTTTGTCAATTGTTTATCTTTTTTTAGAAAAAACAACTATTTTGTTGATCTTTGGTTTTGGTTTTCTAGTCTCTATTTTATGTACTTCTGCTCTAATCTCTACTATTTCTCTCTTCTAATCTTGGGCTTAGTTTGCTCTTTTTCTATTTGCTTGAAGCGTAACGTTAAGTTTTTAATTTGCAAACATTTTTTCTTTTTTGGTGTAGGCATTTATTGCTGAAAACTTTCCTCTTAGAACTGCATATGCTGCATCTCATAAGTTTTGGTATATTGTGTTTCCATTTTCATTTGCTTAAGATATTTCTAAATTTCCCTTTTAAGTTCTTCATTGACCCATTAGTTGTTCAGGAGCATGTTGTTCAATTTTCATGTACCTGTGAAATTTCCAAAATCTATTTTGTTATTGATTTCTAGTCCAAAAAATTAAGAAGAAAGAATACTTACAAATTCTTTTTATGGGGCCAGCATTACTTTGATACCAAACCAGAGAAGGACATCACAAGAAAGGAAAATTACAGGCCAATATCCTCAGTGAACATAGTTGCAAAAATCCTCAACAAAGTTGCAGCAAACAGAATTAAATAACACATTAAAAGGTTCATTTACCACAATCAAGTAGAATTTATTTCTGGAATGCAAGGATGGTTCAACATATGCAAATCAATAAATGTTATACACCATATTAACAAAATAAAGGACAAAAATCATATGATCATCTCACTAGATGCAGAAAAAGCATTCAAAAAAACTCAGTGAAATTTCATGATAAAAACTCTTAATAAATTAGGTATACAGCTTTATAAGCTATTACCTCATACCTGTTAGAATGGCTATTATCAAAAAGACAAAAAAGGCTGGGCATGATGGCTCATACCTGCAATCCCAGCATTTTGGGAGGTCAAGGCAGGTGGATCACAAGGTCAGGAGATCGATACCATCCCAGCTAACACAGTGAAACCCCACCTCTACTAAAAATATAAAAAATTAGCCGGGCACGGTGGCACATGCCTGTAGTCTCAGCCACATGGGAGGCTGAGGCAGGAGAATCACTTGAATCCAGGAGGTGGAGGTTACAGTGAGCCGAGATCAGGCCACTGCACTCCAGCCTAGGTGACAGAGCAAGACTCTATCTCAAAAAAAAAAAGACAAAAAAGTGTTGGCAAGGACATGGAGAAAAGGGAACCCTTGTACTTGTTGGTGGGAATGGAAGTTATACAGTAATTATGTAAAACAGTTCAGAGGTGCCTCAAAAAACTAAAAATAGAATTAACATATGATTTAGCCATCCTACTTCTGGGTATTTACCTGAAAGATTTGAAATCAGTATGTTGAAGACATGCCTGCACTCCTATGCTCATTGCAGCACTATTCACAATAGCCAAGTTATGGAATGAACCTAAGTGTCCATCAAGAGGTGAATGGATTTTTTAAAATGTGGTAGAAACACACAATGGAATGCTATTCAACCTTTAAAAAGGAAGAAATTCTGTCATTTGAGATAACAGGGATAGAATCAGAAAACATTATGCTAAGTGAAGTAAGCCAAACACAGAAAGACAAATGTCACATGTGCTTACTTATATGTGGAATTTAAAACAATTGAACTATAGAAGGTAGCAGGATGGTGCTTATAAGAGCCTGGGGTATGGGGGCAATAGGAAGATAATAGTCAAAGTGTACAAAGCCTCAGTTACACAGGAAAAATACATTTGATTTGTGTGTATACAAACAATTGCACAGCATAGGAAAGATAGCCCATAATTAAGTCCTGTACATTTTAATATCACTAAGAAAGTACATTTCTAATGTTTTTATCAAAAAAACTTCAAATATTTGAGTTGATGGATACGTTAACTAGCTTAATTTAATCTTTTCACATTGTATTAAAAGATAATAACACCACTTTTTCTCCCATAAACATATACAACTATAATCTGTCAATTAAAAATTTAAATTAAAAAAGTGTTCTCTGACCACAGTGGAAGTAAATTAAAGGTTAGTATTACAAAAGTATCTGGAATATCCCCCCAAATATTTGGAATTTAACTAATACATTTCAAAATAATTCATGGATCAGGAAGAAATCAAAAGAGAACTAAATCAAAATGAAAATTCAGCCTACCAAAATGCATGGGATGCAGCTAAAGCAGTATGCAGAGGAAAATATATAGTCCTACAGGCTTATATTAGAAAAAAAGAAAGGTTTTATATATACAACTTCAGTTTCTAGCATAAGAAATAAGAAAAAATAAGAGCATATTAAATTATTAAACTTAAATAAAGCAGAAGAAAGGAAACAATAAAGGTAAGAGTATAAATAAATAAAATAAAAAACAGAAATACAGTATAAAAATCAAGGAAACCAAAAGTTTACTATTTGATAAAATCAATAAAATTGATAAGCTTCTTGACAGAAAAATCAGAAAAAAGAGAGAAGATACAAACTATCAACAAGAATGAGAGATGTGACATCACTACAGACTTTACAGATATTAAAAGGAAGATAAGAAAATATTATAGATAAAATTATGCCAATAAATTCAACAACTTAGACAAATTTCTTGAATGACACAAGCTATCAAAGCTCACCCAAAAAGAAATCAAGAGCCATAAAAAGGAATAAAATTTGGATACATGCCACAACGTGGATAAACCTTGAAAACTTTATGCCAAGTAAGCCAGACACAAAAGGACAAATATTGTATGGTTCCAATTATATGAGGTACCTAGAATAGACAAATTTATATAGAGGAACAGAGATCACTAGGGGCTGGGAGGAGGAAGATATTGTTTAATGAATACAGAATTTCTGTTTGGAATAATTTTTTTAAGTTCTGGGAATAGTGATAATGGTTACAGAACATTGTGAATGTACTTAATGTCACTGAATTATACACTTAAAATGGTAATTTTATGTTAAGAATATCTTATCACAATAAAAAAATAATCTGAATAGGCCTGTATCTATTAAAAAATAAAATTTGCAAGTAAAAACCTTTCCCGAAAGAAAACTCCAGCTCCACATGACTTTCCTAGTGAATTCTACCATACATTTTAGGGAATAAATAATACCAGCTCTACACAAACTCTTTCAGGAAATCAAAGAGGACAGAATACTAACTCATTCTATGGAGCCAGCATTGCCCTGATACCAAAATCAGAAAAAGACAAGAAAATTAAACCACAAGCAAATATCCGTCATGAGCATAGATGCAAAATTTCTTAATGAAACTTAACAAGATGAATCTAACAAGAAGTAGAGTGAAACTACTTCATTACCAAGTAGGGTTTAACCCAGAAATGCAAGGTTGGTTTAACATTTGAAAATCAATTGATGTGGCCAGGGACAGTGGCTCAAGCCTGTAATTCCAGCACTTTGGGAGGCTGAGGTGGTAGGATCGCTTGAGCCTAGGAGTTTGAGACCAGCCTTGGCAATATAGCAACACCTCGTCTCTACCAAAAATTAAAAAAAAAAAAAATTGACTGGGTGTGGAGGCGTGTGCCTGTAGTCCCAGCTACTCAGGAGGCTGAGGTGAAATGATTGCTTGAACCTGGGAGGTCAAGGCTGCAGTGAGCCGTGACCACAGTGCTGCACTCCAGTCTGGGAGACAGAGTGAGACCCTGTCTCAAAAAAAAAAAAAAAAAGAAAGAAAGAAAAAGAAAAAGAATTAATCATATTAGCAAACTACAAAAGAAGAATCACTTGACCATCTCCATAGACGTAGGAAAAGTATTTAACAAAATCCGACTTTAATTCCTGATAAAAACTCTCAGCAAACTAGAACATCATACTTCATGGTGAAAACAGACTGTTTGAAACAACAAGAAGATAGCACTGCACACCTAGAAGAGTGGCGCAGATCCAGCGCACTAACATCACCAAACACCGCTGAGGATGCAGAGCAAGAGGAGCTCGCTCACTGCTAGTGGAAATGCAAAATGGTACAGCCATTTTGGAAGGTAATTTGAGAGTTTCTTACAAACTAACCACATTCTTACCATACAATTCAGCAATTTCACTTCTTGGTAGGTACTCAAATGAGGTGAAAATATTTACGTTGGTACAAAAACCTGTGCACACATTCATAGCGGTTTTATTCATAATTCCCAAGTTAGAAGCAACCGAGATGTCCTTTAGTAGGTGAATGGACAAATAAACTGTGGTACATTATACAATGGAATATTATTCAGCACTAAAAAAAATGAGTTATCAAGCTATGAGAACATTTTTTTTTTTTTTTTTGACAGTGTCTCACTCTGTCACCCCACTGCAGTGCAGTGGTGCAATCACGGCTTTTTGCAGCCTTGAATTCCTAAGCTCAAGCAACCTCCCACCTCGGCCTCCTGAGTAGTCGCAACTACAGACACGGGCCACCATGCCCAGCTAATTTTTATTTATTTATTTATTTAGAAATGGGGCCTTGCTATGTTGTCTGGTCTGATCTCAAACTCCTGGTCTCATGTGACTCTCCTGCCTCAACCTCCTGAGTAGCTGGGATGACAGATGCAAGCCACCACGCCTGACCGAAGGAAACTTAGATGCATATTACCAAGTGAAAGAAGACAATCTAGAAAAGCTACATACTGTATGATTCTAAATATATGACATTCTGGAAAAAGCAAAACTATGGAGACCGTAAAAATGATCAGTGGTTGCCAGCAGTTCAGGGAGAGAGGGACGAATATGAGAAAAGCGGATTTTTAGGATGGTGAAGCTACTCTGTATGATTTTATAATGATAGATACATGTCATCATACACAACTCTAAGCCCACAGAATGTACAGGGGTGAATCCTAATGTAAACTATGGACTTTCGGTGATAATGATTTGTCAATGTAGGTTCATGGATTGTGACAAATGTACCACTCTGGTGGGGGCTGTTGATAATGGAGGAGACTGTGTGTGGTGTGGGGGCAGGTATATGGGTAGTCTCTATATTTTCTGCTCAATTTTGTCTGTGAACCAAAAACTTCCTAAAAAATGTCTTTTTTAAAAAAAATTAAAAGCAGCCACCATGTTTCAGTACATTGTGTTGTATCAAATAAATTCACCACTCCCTCACAAGATTTCTTTTATGATTATGACTTTGTACCTCTAATAAGAATGATCTTTTGAATGAAAAAAAAAACCTGAATGCTTTTCTTCTAAGATTAGAAGCACACTAGGATGTCTGCTTCTGTGCTTCTGTTCAGCCTTGTCCTGAAAGTTCTAGACCATTAAATAATGCAAGAAAAAGATAGATGGGAAAAAGGAAGAAAAGTTGTATCCAAATGGAAATAAAGAAGAAAAACTGTCTTCATTTGCAGACATGATCATCTATGTAGAAAATCCTGATAGAACGTACAAAATAAACTACTAGAACTAAGAAGCAAGTACAGCAAGGTTGTAAGATATAAGATTAGCACAAAGCAGAAACTCAAATGCGTTTCTATACATTAGCAATTAATAATTAAAAATTGAAATTTTTAAAAATAATACCATTTACAATAGCATGAGAAATACAAAATACTTAGGGGAAAATCTAACCAAAGTTGCATAAGACCTTTCCACTAGAGACAATAAAACATTGCAGAAAGAAATTAAAGAAGATCTAAATCAGTGGAGAGACATGCCATGTTCATGAATCAAAAGACCCAATATTATTAAGATGATACTTCTCCCCAAGCTGATATATACATTTAGCATCAAAATAATCAAAATCCCAGCAGACTGTTTTGTAGAAATTGATAAGCTATTTCTGAAATTTATATGGAAGTGCAAAGGACCTGGTAAAACCAAACATATTTTGGAAAAAAAGAACAAATGTGAGGACTTTCCCTACCCAATTTTAAAACTTACTATATAGCTCCAGTAATTAAGCAATTTGGTTCCTGGCGTGAAGACAAACAAGCAGATTAATGGCAGAGAGTAGAGTCCAGACATAAATTCATGCCTATAAGGGCAACTGACTTTTGACAAAGGTGCCAAGGCTATTTAAAGGGAAAAAGATAGCTTTTTCAACAAACGTCATAGAAACAGTGGATATACACATGTGAAAAAATAATGAATCTTGATTGTTGGTTCATATTGGATCATAGATCTAAATATAAAACCACAAATCTTCTAGATGGAGAAAACAGAGAAAATTTTTGTGAGCTTGAGTCAGGCAAAGATTTCTCAGCTATGGCATCGAAAGCACAATTCAGACAAGAAAAAAACTGGTAGTTTGCACTGCGTTAATGTTAAAACTTTTAAACTTTTCTGGTTTTTTTTTGAAGAAAAGTTAAGAAGTTCTTAACTTTTCTTCAAAAGATGTTGTTGAAAGAATAGACAAGGCACAGACTTGGAGAAAGTATTTGCAAATTCATATCTGATAAAGGCTTGGATCCAGAATATATAAAGCAGTTTCAAAATGTGATAATAATCAACCTACCCATTTTATTTATTTATTTATTTATTTATTTATTTATTTATTTATTTATTTGAGACTGGGTCTTGCTCTGTCATTCTGGCTGGGGTGCAGTGGTGCAATCTCAGCTCATTGCAGCCTCAACCTCTCAGGCTCAAGGGATCCTCCCACCTCAGCCCCTGGTGTAGCTGGGACCACAGGCATGCACCATGACACCTGGCTAATTTTTTATTTTTAGTAGAGATGCGGTCTCACTCTGTTGCTCAGGCTGGGTGTCCAACTCCTGGGCCCAAACGATCCTCCCATTTTGACCTTCCAAAGTGCTGGGATTACAGGCCTGAGCCACTGTGCCCAGCCCACCCATATATATATATATATATTTTTTTTTTTTTTTTAATGGGCAAAGGCTTTAAACAGACCACCATAGAAAATATTCAGGCCAGGCGCTATGGCTCACGCCTGTAATCCCAACACTTTGGGAAGCAGAGGTGGGCAGATCACTTGAGCCCAAGAGTTTGAGCCAGCATGGCTCACATGGCAAACTCACTGGCCAACATGGCAAAACCCCATCTCTACTACTAAAAATATAAAAATTAGCCAGGTGTGGTGGTGCGTGCCTGTAGTCTCAGCTACTCGGGGGGACTGAGGCATGAGAATTGCTTGAATCCAGGAGGCAGAGGTTACAGAAAAAAAAAAAAAAGAAAAAGAAAAAGAAAGAAAGAAAACATACAGATAGAAAATAAGTACATAAAATTATGTTCAATATCATTCATCATTAGGGAAATGCACATTAAAATCCCTAGTAGATACCACTACACACTTTTTAGAATGATTAAAATTAAGTAGTCTGATGACTCAAAACGTCAGTGAGGATAAGAGCAACTGGAAATCTCAAAAGCTTCTGGCGGGAGTGTAAATGATGCAACCACTTTGGGGAAATGTTGGCTGTGTGGGAGGTGTCTTCTGACTTGACTCCCAGTGACCCCAGCACCTAGTATTCATGGCTTTGTGTAACCCTCTCCTTGAGTAACTTTCTCCTAACCAATATAATACAACAACACTGAAGGGATGGCACTTCCATGTCTAGGTTACAAAAGATGGTGACTTCTATCTTATTAACAGACTGTCTCCTCCTAGCTTTCAGGAAGCAAGTCACCGTACTGGAGAGGCCTACGTGGGAAGGAACTGAGGGATGTCTCCAGCCAACAGACAGAAAGAACTGGGGCTCTCAGCCCAACAATCCTCAAGGAACTCAATCCTGCCCACAATCACGAGTGACTTTGAAAGTAGATCTCTGCTCTGTTGAGTCTTCAGATCAAACCTCAGGGCTGCCTAACGCCTTGATGGTACTCAGCTAAACTATGCCTGGATTCCTGACCCACAGAAATTCTGAGATAATGCATGTGTGTTATTTTAAGCTGGGGAGTTTTGGGGATAATTGCTTATGTAGCATTAGATAATTAATATAGGCAATTTCTTAAAAAGTTAAACACACCCCTATCATATGCTATAAGCATTGTACTCTTGCTATTTACCCAAGAGAAATGAAAACACATGTCTACACAAGCTCTTGTGAACAAATGTTCATGGCAGCTTTATGTGTAATAGTCTAAAACTGGAAACAACTCAAATGCCAATCAACAAGTGAATGGATTAAACAAATCGTGGTATACACAATATACAATGAAATATCATGTAGGAATAAAAAGGAATGAAATGTTGATATGTAGAGCATGGATAATTTCAAACTCATTAGGCAGAGTGAAAGAAGTCAAATAATAAAGAGTACATAGTGTATGATTCCATTTATATAAAGTCTAGAAAATGCAAGCTAATCTACAATGAAAGAAAGCAAATCAGTGGTTATTTGAGGATAAGATGATGGGGGATGGGGTGGGGAAGAAGATGTGAGAGGGATTATGAAAACACATAAGAAAACTTTGGGGGATGATGAATATGCTTACACTGATTATAGGGATGGTATTATGGGAATATATAAATATACATATATAATATGTCAAAACTTAGCAAAGTGTACACTTTAAATGTGGGGAGTAACATATTAGTATACATCAGTGAGGCTGAAAAGGGGAGTATTGTTGTAGAAAGGGACATTGAGAAAACAAAAATGATTTTGGAATTTTAAAATCCAAAAGCAGAAATGAAAAATTTAGCAGAAACCTAGAAAATTGAGGAAATTTCCACGTAACAAAAATGATTACAACAAAGAAATGGAAAATATAAGCTAAAAAGCAAGAAAATTAGACTAAACAGGAAATATGTCTTAAATAATAGGGCTTTCAAAAATAGAGAAAAAAAATGGAAGGGAGCAATTCACCAAAGAAACAATTCAAGAAAAATTTCCTGGATCCCAAGGACATCAATTTCTAGGCTGAGAGGTTCACCAAGTGCTCAGTACAATGAATGAAAACAAAGCCACACAAAGCACATTCACATGAAGTTTCAAAACACTGGGAACAAAGAGAAGGTACTAATGCTCTTTGAAAGAAAGAACAAGTCGCACACGAAGGTCTAGAATTAGTTCTGCGTTAGGCTTCTCTAAAGCAATGGTGAGCGCTAAACGATAACAGAGCAAGGCCTTCAACATTCTTATTGAAAATGATTTCCAAATTAGAATTATATATCCTCAGCCAAAGGAGTAACGTGC
Source organism: Pongo abelii (assembly GCF_028885655.2). Taxonomy (NCBI): domain Eukaryota; kingdom Metazoa; phylum Chordata; class Mammalia; order Primates; family Hominidae; genus Pongo; species Pongo abelii. Next base: position 104,739,629 of record NC_072001.2, on the reverse strand, counting down.
TCTTGGGCTAGAATAAAGACTACTGGGCATTTTCAGAATGCAATGTCTCAACTTTTAAAAATTGTTCCTGCTTTTTTTTTTCTCAGGAAGGAGACTTTTCTCTGTTGAGGAATTTGGAGATGGATTTGTGATAGGTACATAGTGAAACCAAACAAATGGGATAAAGGTTGACTCCAGTGAAAACAAAAACTATATAAGAAAATAAAGGAAATTAGAATGCATATAGCTATAGCCTCAAATAGTATTTCCATGGGCATAATAAAATAAATGCTAAATATTGATTTGCCCTAAAATTGTGCCATTCTATTAGAGGAATGGGATGGAAAAGAAATATATTTAAGGGTGTGGGAGTAGAGTGGAAAGCTAAACCCTTATTGTCCATTGCCTGAAGTAAACATATTCTATTTAAAACTAAAAATATTAATAAACAGGAATTTAAACCTGCTATTTAGAAATTTGGAGGCAAATACAAGAAAACTAAAAGCACTGAAAGTCATGGCTTCCAGGGAGTGGGAGGAAAACTGCTAATATCACTTGTAGATTTATAGAACTGTTTAATTTTTTTAATTATATAAATGTACACTTTATTAAATTTAAAAGAATAGAGACATGGTAGAACAAAGTTTTCCAGAAATGAAGAAAGATAATTATCTCTAGACTAAAAGACTCTCCAAGTTCCAAGTAGAATAAAGAACTAAAGACTTATGCCCTGACACAGACTCAAGATATTTTAGAACGTTGAACATAAAGAGAAATTCCTAAAAGCTTCCAGGAAACAAGAAAAGTCATTCTCAAAAGACCAAAAATAATCCTGGCCTCAGACATCTTGTCAGGAACATTGAATACTAAGAAGAAAAAAAATTCTGGGAAATGTGATTTAAAACCCAGAATTCTATACCTAGAAAATTGTTAAGCACGTGAGCAAGAGTTTTAATTTTACAAGTACTCAGAGAATTTGCCTCCAAAGCACCCTTTCCTTTCTGTGACCGCAAAATATAGTCCAGCAAAAAGCTTCAAGAAACAGTATGATTAAGAGGTTTGGTAATTCTGAGGATCTGACAAAAACACAAGTAGTGCAATTTAAAATCCCAAGAAAAACAAAAAGCTATTTAGGATATTTATGTCTGTGCCTAAATATAAAGGAAATAAAGATGTGACATGAATTTAATAATTAACCTTTCATGTCACTTATGGTTAATGATACTGGACCTAGAGAAAAATAAATAAAATCCTAACATACTGATTGACTTTGACGGAACAATATTTACAAAGTCATAATTATGTACACAGTGTTTTTTTTTTTTTTTTTTTAGATTTTTAGAATCAACCGGTGGACAAAGCATGAAAGCCTTATGTTTATAAGACAGTATATAAAATGATCACCTCTGACAGTATAAAAGTTAAGGTATGGCTAAGAGAAACTGATCTATTATCTGAAAACAATAGAACAAGAAATGATAGTTAGATAAGAGATTGCAAGTTACAAAGGCAAACAACAGAAAACTAAAAATAACAGTGTAACTGTGAAAATTTAGGGGAGGGTGTAGTGTAAGTCAGCTAAAGCCTTGTGTTTCATGGCAAGGAGTCAATAGACAGAGCCCAAGTTGAATATCAACATAGAGATGTTAGGATGCCATGCAGAATGAGGATGCTAGCCACTAGGAAAGCAAAATGCAGAAATGCTGAAAGGTGGTGGCCTCTGGGACTATGGGTAGGACAAGGGAATGGAGTGGATGACTTTCGCTTTAATAATATGCCCTTCTCGACCATGCATATTCTGAGAAACATTTTTTAATGCTTTAAATGAATAAACTAAAATGTTGAATTGTGAATACATTTATGTTCTGAAAACCAGATATGAAAACATGCTGATAGTGAAAAGCAATTTTTTAGGCAATCAAGACAGGAGGATATTCAGCATCTGTCATGCATTTGTCATCAGGTTCCAGGATGGTGGCCTTGCCAGCGGGTGGGAACAGTCCCTTCCTCATTAGTACTTCCAGCCCCAAAATTCAGCCCTAAAATTAAAGATAAGCTTACAGTGGATATGAAGTATTAGTTTGATGGCAGTGTGTGTGTGTGTGTGTGTGTGTGTGCGTGTGTGTAGTATTAGTTTGATGGCAGTGTGCGTGTGTGTGTAGTATTAATTTGATGGCAGTGTGTGTGTGTGTGTGTCTGTATAGTATTAGTTTGATGGCAGTGTGCGTATGTGTGTGTGTGTAGTATTAGTTTGATGGCTGTGTGTGTGTGTGTGTGTGTGTGTAGTATTCGTTTGATGGCAGTGTGTATGTGTGTGTGTGTAGTATTAATTTGATGGCTGTGTGTGTGTGTGTAGTATTAGTTTGATGGCAGTGTGCGTGTGTGTGTGTGAAGTATTAGTTTGATGGCAGTGTGTGTGTGTGTGTGTAGTATTCGTTTAATGGCAGTGTGCGTGTGTGTGTGTGTAGTATTAGTTTGATGGCAGTGTGCGTGTGTGTGTGTGAAGTATTAGTTTGATGGCAGTGTGTGTGTGTGTGTGTAGTATTCGTTTGATGGCAGTGTGTGTGTGTGTGTGTAGTATTAGTTTGATGGCAGTGTGCGTGTGTGTGTGTGAAGTATTAGTTTGATGGCAGTGTGTGTGTGTGTGTGTGTAGTATTCGTTTGATGGCAGTGTGCATGTGTGTGTGTGTAGTATTAGTTTGATGGCAGTGTGCGTGTGTGTGTGTAGTATTAGTTTGATGGCAGTGTGCGTGTGTGTGTAGTATTAATTTGATGGCAGTGTGTGTGTGTGTGTGTGTCTGTATAGTATTAGTTTGATGGCTGTGTGTGTGTGCGTGTGTGTAGTATTAGTTTGATGGCTGTGTGTGTGTGTGTAGTATTAGTTTGATGGCTGTGTGTGTGTGTAGTATTAGTTTGATGGCTGTGTGTGTGCGTGTGTGTAGTATGTTTGATAGCAGTGTGCGTGTGTGTGTGTGTAGTATTAGTTTGATGGCAGTGTGTGTGTGTGTGTAGTATTAGTTTGATGGCAGTGTGTGTGTGTGTGTGTAGTATTAGTTTGATGGCAGTGTGCGTGTGTGTGTGTCTGTATAGTATTAGTTTGATGGCAGTGTGTGTGTGTGTGTGTGTGTAGTATTAGTTTGATGGCAGTGTGTGTGTGTGTGTGTGAAGTATTAGTTTGATGGCAGTGTGCATGTGTGTGTGTGTGTTTGTGCAGGAAAATTACAGGAAAAATGAAGCATCTGTATTTTGAATCAAAATTGCCAAGTTGTTTTTGTAAAATGTGATTCAGAAGACCTGAAAAATATCAGGTATAAGAGAAGTTCCATTATTATGACCTTTAGCGATAGAGCCAACTAGCAGGTGTGAGCCTCCATTCTGACGGAATTCTGCAGAAGCCTCTGGTCAAGAGAGGCCCTGGTGAGCTGTGCTGGGCTTATGAGAGAGTTGTGTGATGGGCCCCGGTTTCATTCAAGAGACTTAGCATCCTTTTTGTTTCTCCTTTACGTAAGCAGTTCGCCACCACTGGGTGCCAACAGACAGACCCTCTATTGAGTTGTCCACCTGCTTTCCACCTGGCAGGTGCCAATAGCTTCTTGTTCTCCCAGTTCTCCCTGCCCTACCCTTGTGGGAGAAGGATACTATTTTGTATTACTTATGAACATTGTGAGCAAAATGTTCCACGGACCTCCCAAGCAGTGCAGACCACAGGCAGCGTCCCAGGGACCCGGAAGCAGCAAGGACGCGGGTGCAAACACCCAGGGTGAGCCTACCCCATCCTTCACACCCAGGGTGAACCCACCCCATCCTTCACATCCAGGGTGAACCCACCCCATCCTTCACACCCAGGGTGAACCCACCCCATCCTTCACACCCAGGGTGAACCCACCCCATCCTTCACACCCAGGGTGAACCCACCCCATCCTTCACACCCAGGGTGAACCCACCCCATCCTTCACACCCAGGGTGAGCCCACCCCATCCTTCACACCCAGGGTGAGCCCACCCCATCCTTCACACCCAGGGTGAGCCCACCCCATCCTTCACACCCAGGGTGAGCCCACCCCATCCTTCACACCCAGGGTGAGCCCACCCCATCCTTCACACCCAGGGTGAACCCACCCCATCCTTCACACCCAGGGTGAACCCACCCCATCCTTCACACCCAGGGTGAACCCACCCCATCCTTCACACCCAGGGTGAGCCCACCCCATCCTTCACACCCAGGGTGAGCCCACCCCATCCTTCACACCCAGGGTGAGCCCACCCCATCCTTCACACCCAGGGTGAGCCCACCCCATCCTTCACACCCAGGGTGAACTTACCCCATCCTTCACACCCAGGGTGAGCCTACCCCATCCTTCACATCCAGGGTGAACTTACCCCATGTCTTCACACCCAGGGTGAGCCCACCCCATCCTTCACACCCAGGGTGAGCCCACCCCATCCTTCACACCCAGGGTGAGCCCACCCCATCCTTCACACCCAGGGTGAACCTACCCCATCCTTCACATCCAGGGTGAGCCTACCCCATCCTTCACACCCAGGGTGAGCCTACCCCATCCTTCACACCCAGGGTGAACTTACCCCATCCTTCACACCCAGGGTGAACCCACCCCATCCTTCACACCCAGGGTGAACCCACCCCATGTCTTCACACCCAGGGTGAACCCACCCCATCCTTCACACCCAGGGTGAACCCACCCCATGTCTTCACACCCAGGGTGAGCCCACCCCATCCTTCACACCCAGGGTGAGCCCACCCCATCCTTCACACCCAGGGTGAGCCCACCCCATCCTTCACACCCAGGGTGAGCCCACCCCATCCTTCACACCCAGGGTGAGCCCACCCCATCCTTCACACCCAGGGTGAGCCCACCCCATCCTTCACACCCAGGGTGAGCCCACCCCATCCTTCACACCCAGGGTGAGCCCACCCCATCCTTCACACCCAGGGTGAGCCCACCCCATCCTTCACACCCAGGGTGAGCCCACCCCATCCTTCACACCCAGGGTGAGCCCACCCCATCCTTCACACCCAGGGTGAGCCCACCCCATCCTTCACACCCAGGGTGAGCCCACCCCATCCTTCACACCCAGGGTGAGCCCACCCCATCCTTCACACCCAGGGTGAACTTACCCCATCCTTCACACCCAGGGTGAGCCCACCCCATCCTTCACACCCAGGGTGAGCCCACCCCATCCTTCACACCCAGGGTGAGCCCACCCCATCCTTCACACCCAGGGTGAGCCTACCCCATCCTTCACACCCAGGGTGAACTTACCCCATCCTTCACACCCAGGGTGAACTTACCCCATCCTTCACACCCAGGGTGAGCCCACCCCATCCTTCACACCCAGGGTGAGCCCACCCCATCCTTCACACCCAGGGTGAACTTACCCCATCCTTCACACCCAGGGTGAGCCTACCCCATCCTTCACACCCAGGGTGAACTTACCCCATCCTTCACACCCAGGGTGAGCCTACCCCATCCTTCACACCCAGGGTGAACCCACCCCATCCTTCACACCCAGGGTGAACCCACCCCATCCTTCACACCCAGGGTGAACTTACCCCATGTCTTCACACCCAGGGTGAGCCCACCCCATCCTTCACACCCAGGGTGAGCCCACCCCATGTCTTCACACCCAGGGTGAGCCCACCCCATCCTTCACACCCAGGGTGAACTTACCCCATCCTTCACACCCAGGGTGAGCCTACCCCATCCTTCACACCCAGGGTGAGCCCACCCCATGTCTTCACACCCAGGGTGAACTTACCCCATCCTTCACACCCAGGGTGAACTTACCCCATCCTTCACACCCAGGGTGAGCCTACCCCATCCTTCACACCCAGGGTGAACCCGCCCCATCCTTCACACCCAGGGTGAACTTACCCCATCCTTCACACCCAGGGTGAGCCCACCCCATCCTTCACACCCAGGGTGAACTTACCCCATCCTTCACACCCAGGGTGAGCCCACCCCATGTCTTCACACCCAGGGTGAGCCTACCCCATCCTTCACACCCAGGGTGAGCCCACCCCATGTCTTCACACCCAGGGTGAACCCACCCCATCCTTCACACCCAGGGTGAACCCACCCCATCCTTCACATCCAGGGTGAACTTACCCCATCCTTCACACCCAGGGTGAACCCACCCCATCCTTCACACCCAGGGTGAGCCCACCCCATGTCTTCACACCCAGGGTGAACCTACCCCATCCTTCACACCCAGGGTGAGCCCACCCCATCCTTCACACCGGCTACCCTGGCAGCCATATTGCAAGAACAATGAGGGCAGCCTGGGGAGCCCTCCAAATTTCAGCATCAGTGAGTGCTCTGACCTCACTGATGACAAGATCCCATAGATCACTTACACATGTCACATAGAAAATGTTCTCCTGTGACCAAAAATGCAAGCCATCTGACAAACAGTTTCAGGCTATTTTCAGTATCATTATCTTCTCCACCAACACTGACAAATTTACCATGGTTGTGGTTTTCTTCGTTTTAATGACTCTTTGGTTGTGTTTTCCTTTGGGGATGGGGGCTGGTGGCTCTGCTGGCATCTGTGGCAAGGCCCTAGGAAAGTGGATTTATGTGGTGGTCACTGTGCCTTGCTGCATTGTTTAAAATGAGACTTCATGGGACACACACAGCGAAGATGAAAGAGCAGAACCGTGGCATGTGAGGGACGATTAGGGCCAGGATGGGCCATTAAGGCCTGTTCTAAAAGGTGCCCAGACACCTACTGACGTGACATGTCCTACCTGCTCCCCAGACACCAGGATTAATCCACTGTGTCAGTTTGGTTCGTGTCCCTAATGTCTGTCAGCAGGAGCCTCTTCTTGCCTGATGGAGCTGGGGGAGGGGAGGATGTCAAGGTGGATGCTCTCGGCTGGAAATCTCTCCAATGATGGGCTGTAACTAAAGTTTGTGACATTTTGATAGCTCTTTGCCTTTTAATGTGCTCATCTGGGGACAGCCCGTTACCTGCTTTTCTGCCTTGATCCATCATTTTTCTCTGGACCAAATCACAAAATAATACAGAACAGAAAGAACTCTGGGTTTGAGATGGCAAATGCAGCCTGCTCTCTGTTAACCTGACAAAGTGTTGATGAGTCAAAACTTCTGGGTAGCACACAACACTGCTGTGTATGGCTGACAAAAATGTCCAGCTTGTAAACAATTAGGAAACAGTTCAATAAAATATTCATGGGTACAATTTAACCCATGACTCGGGCAGACTCCTTACAATCTTGACATTGATAGTCTGAACATTGTCATTCTTCTATACATCTCCAGAAGGGCTGGTAAATATTGAACTACAGTTAATAGGTTGTCGGATAAGCCAGCTTTGCAGGCCCTTAACCTCACCCTTTCTCCCTTTACCTCCATGACCTGATGCTTGAACCTAGAAGACAGGGTTTTCAACATCTTCTCCACCGTGCCGGAGCCCTCACTGCAAAGAGTGGTGGGTGTCCCCGTGGCCTCCTGCCTGGGGTCTGAGCTGCTGCACAATCCATTTCTCACCTCTGAAGTGTATCTCACCGTGGGCACTGGGAGCAACAAAGGTTGTTCTGTTCTTACCTGCTTGATCCACACAAAGCTGGGAAGGTTCGTGGGTGCCTAATCTCACAGGACAGACATGACGACACTGTGAATTCGCATCGGGTCTCATCAGGGATTTCCCTGTTCTTCCAGAGAGGACAAATATCTTACTGGCCACCAGAAAACATTTTTGGGGGAGGGGGAAATAACTAGAAAGTGGAGCAAAGGTAAAATAGAAAATTCAAGGACAAATAAGATGTTAAAGAAAATGATGAAGTAGAATGAATGAGAACTGTTTGGAAGGGGTGCCTCTGGCTTGGATGGCTGTCCATTTTGCTGACGTGTCTGGGGTTGAGCACGGGAAGAGGGAAGAAGGCTGAGCGGGGAAGACCAAGCATACCCAACTAATGGTGTGGGTGACGTGATATTCCTGCTGGCCCTCATCCGTCCTGGGGCATGGCTCCTTCTCGCCTTTGCTCTTCCTGTCTTGGAGCAGATTGAGGCTGGGACGAGAAGGGAGATGGGCCAGCAGAAGGGCTCTTCCCCTGTTCCCCCAAACCCTTCCTGAAATACCAGCTGGCAAAACTTCTCGAATGTGCAGTTTCGGAACTATCACAGCTTCCATGAATATCAGATGTTCCATTTAGTTCTTGATCTTTCTCCCCTCTGTCTCTTTTGTCACTTTTATTTTTGTTATGTTTTAATCTTCCTGGATGCCTAATGGACTGTATTTGAGATCAGTAGGATACTTTTAATGGTTTAAGTTGCCATGATTCCAGGCCCCAAGAGAAAATGTTCTGTATTTTTTCAACCAAAACCTGCGCCTGCCACTTCTTTTTAAAATATTAGGGATGCATTTCCCTAGCCAGTTCCAACTTGAGCATTTGGCTCTCCTGCCCACCCAGAGTTGCCAGATTTAGCAAATAATAATACAGGACAGACACTCAGGTAAATTTGAATTTCAGATAAATAAAACATAATTTTATGAGTGCAAGTGTATCCCAACTTTTGTGTGAGTATGCTTAAACCAAAAGTGTTTTCATTGTTTATCTGAAATTCAAATTTAACTGGGCATCTAGTATTTATCTGGCAATCATACCAGCTGATTCCTCAACCATTCTTTGGAAACATTTAATCCCAAGTTCTTACACAGCAGACACATTTAATCATACTTACTGCCTAGCAAGTATCCGTATTTGTTTTGTTTTGTTTTGTTTTTTGAGACGGAGTCTTGCTCTGTTGTCCAGGCTGGAGTGCAGTGGCGTGATCTCAGCTCACTGCCAGCTCCGCCTCCCAGGTTCATGCCATTCTCCTGCCTCAGCCTCCTGAGTAGCTGGGACTACAGGCGCCTGCCACCACGCCCGGCTAATTTTTTGTATTTTTAGTAGAGACGGGGTTTCACCGTGTTAGCCAGGATGGTCTCGATCTCCTGACCTCATGATCCGCCCATCTCGGCCTCCCAAAGTGCTGGGATTACAGGCGTGAGCCACCATGCCCTGCCCGTATTCTTTGCTCATGGTGTCTCTACCTGGATGCATGCAGGGTGTCTCCGACAGTGAGCTCCAAAGAAAGTCCCTCTGAGTGGCTTAGAGGGCTGTACTCACAGTAGGGGCTGATGGGACAGATTGCTTTAGGAAGGTGGTGAGTGGGAGGTGGTGGTGGGGAAGAAAAGACTTACCAGTTTACCAGAGGCAGGGATCAGGGTGGGATCGGGAGGGAATAGGATTTGGCTGTGTTTTCACTGAATTCTGGAATTGTGGTCTGGCCCTGGGAATCCCCTGGAGGGGAAAGGCAGCCCCTCCTCAAGGTCTGCGACAGGTGCCCTCCTACGCTTCCCAACCCCTCCCAGTGTGGGCAGTTCCCCAGCTCACAGGCAGCACACGCAGGTGGAAACAGCTCTACCTGTTGGCTTGCCCTCTGGGTCCAATTCTACTTTCAGACCAGGAAAGCAGCCGAGAGGGGTGGAGGGAGCCTCGCTGAAGTCACACCTTTCTCCACTGGACCCCGCTTGTTCTTTTCAGCCTGTGAGAAGGCCACAAACAGTTGCTACTTTTTCAAGCCAAAAAGGGCATGTGTCCCAAAGACGTGATCAGAGATGTCATGAAGTGTGCGTGCGTTCAGGGCGGAGTGAGGCCCAGGAGGTGGAGTGCTGCGGCTCTCAGGTCAGGGACATGGAATTCCTGACTCTGCACGCTCCCGGCGGCCTGCTGGCCTGTCAAGGGGAGAGCGCAGTGAGTGACAAGAGGATTTATTTCCGCCAGCCAGAGAATGGCTCATAATTTACAGCCCGCTGAGCCAGCCTCTACCACGGCATTAGAGCCTTCCTTTTGTAGACAGTAATAAATTGTCTTATCACCGGTGCTGACACAATATGCTCCTTTTTAAGTGTGCCATAATTTTTATTTTTAAGAGAATATTCATATTCGATGGCAGAGCTCATGGGCATCTGAATACTTCTCTGGAGAGAAGCTTTTTTTATCTTTTTAAAAGAAGATATAATTCAGCTCCCAAATGCCACTAGCAGGGATAGGCTTGACTTCTAAAGCGACATTACGGGCAGAATTTGGGGACATTGTAGACCCTTCATAGACAGTGACTTGTCCCTCATCAGCAGGCATCAAAAGGATCAAGCCCCTGGAGGACGCACGTCCTTCGACTGTCCGCCTTGCTGCCTTTGCACGATGGTGGCCAGGGAGCTGCTGCGGCCTCGGGCTTTTCCATCCCAAAGCACGGGCTTCCCCGCCACCAGCGGGGACTCACTCCCTGGAGCTCCCCCTGGCAGGAGGGGCCTGGGGGTGTGACAGGCAGAGAGTAAAGGAGTCTGAAGCCTGCCCAGGGGTTCCCAGCTTGGGATCACGGGGCTGGCGAGTCCGGGCACCGTGTCTCTCTTCTTCTGCATCCTCCAGGGGGCAACAGTGCAGCCTGCTGATCCCCAGGGAGCTGTTCTTCCCGGGGCACAGTCCTGGAGGGGGATGCCACAGATGGTCCCTGGTCACCAGGGAGTCCTCAGGCCTGTCTCCCGTTTCTGCCGACCCGTGGGGATGGGCCAGCCGGGGTGTCCTTCTCCCCTCCCGTCGAGGCTCTTGTGCCTGGGTCCTCATCTGAGGATGCCCTCACGGCGTGGCAGGAAGAGATGGGGCCGGGTGGCTGCCCAGCCTCCTCCCTCTGCCTTTGCCTTGTGCCTTTACAGCCACCCATTCCAGAACCCTAACTGTTCACCTGACAAGACCTTAGGCAAAGCCCTGGCTCCCTCGGAGGATCGGGCCTTTCTTGTTTGTAAAACAGGAGACAGGGGCTTTAGGAGCTCAGACATGAACGGATGCAAAAGCCTTACAGAGGGTTCAGGAGAGGTGAGATTTTGTCTCTTCCTTTGCTCTTTCTTCCTTCACTGCCTGTTTCCCTCCCTTCACCAGGCACGTACAGGAAGGAGCTGAGGTCCCCAGGCTGTGCAGTCCTTCTAGGTCTGGGCTGTGGAGGGAGAGGAGAGGCTGGCCTGGGGGTCTCTGCTGGGGGAGATACAAGGCTGGCCTGTGGGGCTGGCCAGCCTGGGGCATGTCTGTGTTAACACAGATGCACGCACACAGACACTTCCAGAACCAGGCATGTTTACAAGTAGCAATGAGGTATTGCTAAACCTCTGGCCTGATGAGAACAGCTCTCACATAATGCTGTCTGACTGCCAGGCCCAGGTCAAGGCACTGTACACTAATTCATTTAAGGTGGACACATATGCCCATTTTATGCTCAGCTGGGAAGAATGAGGCCCAGAGAGGTCAATGGACTCATCTGAGGTCAGGCACCTGGGAGGTGGCCGAGCTGGGATGAGAACCCAGGTGGTCAGCGCTGGAGTCTCTTCCCTAACCACAGTGCTCCTCTGCCTCTTCTCTTCCTGCCTGAGCAATCCCACTTCACTTGGACCATCCCCTGCCTATTCTAGGCAACAGGACTTGAGTGTCACTTCCCCTCCTGCTGTCTCGTGGCCCTGCCATGCACTGTGGCAAGTCTCCTGTTATCTTCCACCTGAGAGGCCGTGACTAAGAAGGTTCCAGACTTCCCGTCTATCAAAGGTGAGGACTGAATTAGACTTTCTTCTTGACAGTGGTGATCACCTGTGACCTGTGACTGGTACATGCTCAGGAGGGAGTATACTGTTCCACTTTGCTGATTTCTAATGAAAGATTACTTTTACAGGATGGAGGGAGAAAGGGCTCAGAAGGAGAAGGAAAAAGAATAAGGGAATTGGCCCCAGTCCAGATGAAAAGACCCAGATGCAAAATCATTTGGGCCACATATGTGTTGTTTGCTTATCCAATTTTCAACCTTTGAAAAATCACAATATTGGATGGTGGGAATCAGTAGCATTGCTGGAGTTCCTATGGGTGGCAGGAGTCGGACATTGTGGCAGGCGACCCTGCAAAGGATAAAGACAGAACTTGTAGAGGGTAAAGGATTTCCCAAGTCTCACTCCTGGAGGGAGGGGAACAGGCATGAGCAGCCTGTTGGGCCCCATGTCATGCAGCTATGTTCTCTGCTGCTGGTGAGCTTGGCATCAAAAGAAAACATAGCAGGAATGATTTTGCCTGGGTTGGGGATTTGGGGGAGTTTAGACTATAAATAGTGAGGAGGATATAAAAAGCCTTAAGAGGATTTTTGGAAGCCCTAAATCCACCACGTAGACCCAAGCAAGTTAACAGGAACCACTTAGGTTTTAGTGAGGTCTAAATGTAACTCAGCATAGCGCCGTCCCCTCCACTGTTCCCTTCCAGCTGTCATGGTTCATGTGTCCGCTGTCACCACAACCGTTGCCAGCATCTGCCAAACCAAGGGCACGTGTGTCAGGAGGTCTGCTGCCAGCATGCCAGCTGCCAGGTGCTGCCTAGCCTTGAGTTACGGCCTGGCTCACTCCCTAAGGGAAAGCATCATTGGCAGCCTCTTCTACAGCAGAGAAAACGGAAGCATAGGAGGGTAGGTGCCTGGTCCAAGGTCACACAGCCAGCAAGTAGTGGGCTGGATTCCACACTCAGCCGAGGCCCACTCTGCTGATTCTAACATAATTTCTTCAGGATCACCTTTTGAGTGGGCCTCCACTGTGTGTGGGAAGGAACCTGCTTGCCTCTGTGCCTTGCTTCTTGGACAGCTGTGGTCCCAGCCTTCTCTTTTCTGTGGGCCCTTATTTCATTTAATACATGGACTCATCATAAAACCCCTTTGCACTCCTGTAGCCCCAGCTCAGGAAGCCTGAAACCCACCCCGGTCACCCAGGTGCTCAGAATTGATGGAGATCCAGAGTTGAAACCTCCCTACCTTTGGTCCCGTGTCCCCAGGGTCTGCTGCCGGCTCCTAGATACCTACAAACAGGTCTTCTATTGTTGACTCTTTTAGGAACATCACTGTGGCCTAATAGTGAGGGAGTGACATTTAGGATGATGGCCGACCATCTCATTTATAGGAAAGATCCAGGGCTCTAACACATATTTTAAAAATCACTGCACTGCTGGCACAGCCCTGCCACCCAGCATTGCATTAGCCAACTCCTTCCCAAGGCTCTGGGAGAGGCTGCAGTGGGAACATTCCAGATCAGAGGTTCTGCCTTGTTTAAATAGGGGTGGAGTGAGATTGCCAGGTCTGAGGCTTCGTCTTGCCAATGAGAAATAGGGGTGCAGGGAGCTGCTTTAGATGGGGGTGCAGGGAGCAGCCGCTGAGGCCTCACCGTGAGTCACACACAGGGCTGGCAGGGAGGCCACAAATCACAGTCGGGCCCCCAAACATAAGGTCCTACAGCCAGGGAGAGCCATTCTGCCTGGAGACCGAGAAGAATCCAGTCAGGAAGATATAGTGGAAGCTAAGGTGCCCGGGCCTGAAGGGCCAGTCTGTCTGGGAGCAGCAACTGGCCCTATGGTGGGACAGGAAGAGCAAGAAAAACAGTGCCAGCTTGCTAAAGGCCGTGCCCCTGAGTTTGATCTCCACCCTGCTGGCTGAGAAGACTCACTGATGGTCTAAGTCGTCTCACGGGAGTGCCTGGGAACCAAGACTCTGGAGACGGCAGGGAGGGTGATGAGGGGCAGCGGCTGCAGCCAGAGAGACCACCCGGGAAGTTAACACCACAGACAGCGCGACAGGGCCCTCGGCTGGGGTGGGAAGCCTGGGGACGGGTGCGGGGACTGGTGAGAGTTGGGAGTCAGGCCGAGCCCACGCTGGGTCAGGACATGAAGGCAACAGCACGCCCTTGAGGCCAGGGTCTGGTTCGGGTGGGGGTGAGGAGGTTAGAACAGGCTGCTCTGGATTTCAGAGGCCAGAGAGAGTGGAGATATTGAGTAAGGAGGTGAAGATGTGGGAACCAAGGTTCCTGGCCTCCTGAAGACAGCGTGGAGCTGCGGGTGCCGGTCTGAAGGCCTTGGAGGCCAGGTGGGTTGGAGCTGCGGGAGTGCCCCTCCTCCGCTTTCCATCCTTCTTGGGATGGAGTCCAAATTCTCGCCAAGGCTGATGAAGGTGTCACAGCCTGGCCTCTGGCCGTGCCCCTCGTCCCCTCTCCCACTATCCTCCTGTCACTGCCAATGCCCCTGCCGCCCTGCCTGCCCTCTAGCTCCTCCACCACACCAGGCTTCGTCCTGCGCCGGGGCCTTTGCACATGCCGGTCTCAAGTGAGCCCTTTGCCTGGAGCTGGGGGAGGGATGCCTGCACCCAGGGGTGGGAGAAAGTGTGCTCCTTCATCCCTGAGTCACCAACTCCCTGCACTGTAAATCCTCAGTGTGATCTCTGTTTTCTTGCTTAGTCCTGACTGATGGTCCACCCGTCTGGCTACCTCCTGTTTATGTCTTCAAATTCAGGTTAAAAGTCGCTTCTTCCAGGAAGCCCTAACCATCTTGTTCAATGCTCTTCTCGTTTCTGACAGCCTCCACTGTGTGCTTGGGGGAGGGTAGAGAAAAATCTTGCATTTTTCTCTGTGTGAGGTTGGAAGCCACGGAAGAACTTAGAGCTGAGGAACGGCCTGATCTGACTTCCATTTTCACACAATCCTCTGTGTTGAGGATTGATGGCAAGAGGCAAGGCCGGAACAGGGAAGGCATTTAGAAGGCTGTTGAGTTTCACCAGGTGACAGGTGGGGGTGGCTTGGCCCAGGGACGTAGCAGGGGGTGTGGTGAGAAGTGGCCGGACTCTGAATGGATTTCAAAGTAGAAACAACCAGACTCACTGACAGTCTAGACACGGGTGTGCTGGGGTGAAGGGAGGGGTTAACAATGACCTCAGGCTTTAGCCTGAGCAGTGGAAATGTGGAGTTGGCATTTGCCGTAGTGGAGAAAGCTGGGGACAGGGCAGGGCGGCGGGGGCGTTCTGTGGTGGGGATGGGGAGGACCAGGAGCTCAGCTTGTAAAGTGCCTTAGACATCCAAGGAGAGAAGCTGCCGGCCGCCTGGAGTTTAGGAGTCCAAGCCAGTGACAGGCACCGGCAGTCACCCACACATAATGTGCACCTAAAGTTAGAGAATGACTGAGAGCGTCGCAGGAGTGAGGGTGGGTACAAAAAAGAAGCCGCCCAAGAGTCGGGGCTTGGGGCACCCCGATGCTAAGAAGGAACCAGCTATGGAGACCAAGGAGAAGCAGCTACACAGGTGAGAGGAGAACTGGGATAGCAGGGGCAGCTTGGCAGCCACAAGAGGAATGTGCTTCCAGGACAAGGGGTGTCAGCTGTGTCAAAGGTGCAGGAAGGCCCCCAACAGGAGGTCAGAGAGCGGCCCCTGGAGTTAGCAGCGTACAGGCTGCGGGTGATGGTGATGAGCTGTGGGTGGGCAGTGAGGGCGTGGCTTGAGTGCGGGAGAGACTGAAACAGTGGGTGGGGAGACTTGCTTGAGGAGTTTTGTGTTGCTAAAAAGGGAAGAATGGGAGAGTAGCTGGCGAGAGTCCTGTGGGTTTTTAAAGATAGATGGTATAACCACATGCTTATACTTGTACGTGCATGGAGGTAACTCAGCAGGAGAAAGGGTGATATGGTGAAGCGGTGGCTTTGGGGAGCTGGGGGAGCTTGGGATCCAGCAGGTGAGGGAGGGGAGGTCCTCAGTGGGCCCCACCACCTGCAGCAGTGCTGTGAGGCAGAGCCTGGCGCAGGCACAGGTGCAGATGGAGGAGGAAGGTCTCTTCCGAGAAAGGAGGTAAGAAGGAAGCAAGGCTGTCAGCTGAGGGTGAGGATGGAGGACGCAAGTTGGACAGGAGGGGTGGGTATTTGGAGAGACTGCCAGAGGTGTGTAATGACGGCTGCCAGGTGACAGCCGCCGGGGTGGCTGCGTTTCTTCTCCACCTGCACTGAGTGCAGGTGCTGAGTGGAGGGAGAGGCAGAGGAGGACACGGAGAGGCCCGTGAGTGAACAGCGGTGTCATATGACCTTTCCTGGAACCCCGGGGAAGTGAAGGCAGGAGGTCAGAGGTGATGTGAAGGGGCGGCAGGGACAGGAAGGTATAAGGAGCCTCCTCAGAGTCGGGTGGGGGAGCTCTGGCACACGTCCAGCTAAGGGGGAGGATCTGGGGACAGGAAAAGATTAGAGCGTTAGGAGTTTGGGGAACGGCCAGAGCAAGACCCTGCAGAGGACAGGATTCCCTGGGGACCAGGGCACCAAGGGAGGGGCAGCTTTGGAGAGGGACAGGGCAGGGGGATGCGGAAGCAATGGTGTTTGTGCCTTCTGTGCTCTTGAGGAAAGAGAGCAGCTAAAGGGCGGGGTCTATAGGAACTCGCAATTCCTCAGCCCCACCCAGCCTGGCCACTTCGTATACACCACAGCCCAGCAGGTCCCCCGCAATGCCCATTTTCCCATGATGTATTTCTACACTCAGCTTCCCAAAACCAGACTTTTGTAGAAAGGGATAACCTGCCAGCTCTTCTCCTCTGCTTGTCACTGCAAAGACCCCACTCCCATCCCGTCTTCTGCTTTGCTCTTTGCCGGGACTAGGGAGGGAGCCCCAGCTCCCAATTCACCCTCACTCGGGAAGAGCACTTAGGCCACAAACCCGAAACCCACCGTGGAGCCAAAGGGTGTCTTCACACAGGAAAAAGGCACACCCCGCTGCTGGGCTTGTGCACAGTGCAACGCCATCCTTGCGCTGCTGGGCGTGGGGGCAGGGAAGGTGGGTAAAGTCAGAGTCACCGCTGCTGAAGCTGATTTGTGTTGTATTTAATTTATGGAACACATTAATTCTAAATAATACTTGAGCCTTCCTTCCCCTTCCCTCTTGTTCTTCCCCTCCTCCCTTCCCTTTCCCCCTCTTTCCCTCCTTCCCTACCTCCCTTCCTTTCCACTTTTCGATAAATATTTGCTTGGAGTCTGCCGTGTGCCTAAGAAAATCTATATGAAGGTGATCCAACAGAAACAGAGAGCAAGAAGTAGACCCCCAAGGAACTCGCCCAGCAGCCTCCACCGTGCTGCCCCTCGCTAACAGCATCCTGGTTTTGCTCAATCTGGGGCAGCAATGTACTCCGGGAGTGTTCCCCAGGAGAAGAGCTAAGAACAATCGAAAGCAACCTGAGCCGCCCTGCTCACCTTGTCTACGATTACCTGGTAGCAGAGGGTGGGCCCATGACCCAGATCTGGTAGGTGGGGCCCGAGAGGAAGTGGACTGGAGGTTTAGGTGCTTCCTGCCCAGGGAGATGAAGACATTCAAGAGATGGAAAGTCGCTCCTGTGCTTCTTCCCTGGAGACTGTCTTGAGAGGATATGATCCTCCCATCTGCGGCAGTCATATAAGAATAGGAGAAAGGCAGGTAAAGTATAGAAAAGCTACCTTGAGTCCCGGCATCACTGAGCTGCTGAATTAACAACCCTGGGTCCACCTACTACCAATTTCTTGTTTGCAAAATAATGAATTGTCCTTATTGTCTGCACTCATTTCAGTTGGGCACTCTCGTATTTTGTAACCAAAGGCATCTTACCTATTGCAGCAAAGAAGAAATAAAGAACTACGATTTTTCTATCACATGTGGCTCTGAGCCTCCTGGATGCTGAGGTGAAAAGGGAAACGAGATGAATTGCCAAGCTCTCATTCTTAGTCAGGAAGAGCTTCTCAGGGAGTTTCAGCTTTTTTGCCCCTAAATTCCTTGTTTGACACTAAATTTCCACATGGGAGTTTAGGAAAGGAACACTGGGATACATAATTGCTAGACCCACGGTAATTGTTTCACAGGAGAAGCAGTTTTCAACGGCTCTCTCTTAAGAAAACTAGGATCTAAAGAGAGTTTAAGCAGAGAGGAGAGTAGAGTGGGAGCTGCTCCATGCCCTCCCCACCCCAGATAGTCACATGTCCCCCCACCCCAGCAGGGAGTAGAGCTCAGTATGAATGAGCAGATACTGAAGAGGCCACTGAGAAACTGTGAACACCGAGCAGAAGGCAGAGCCCAGAAGGACGCCGCCTGGAGCTACAGGGGACCAAAGGCCCCTGACCCACCACTGCTCGGGGCAGCAGCTGTGAGGGGCATTTGGAGTGAGTAAAAAGGAGAGAAAAGAAAAGCGTGAAAGGGAGAGAAGAGGACCTGGCTGGGGAAACCCCTGGTTTGTAGAAACCCGGGCTTGGGTAAAGGTTTGTCGGGGATGGTGGGAGGGGCTGGTGGGAGGCAGAGGTGTAGTCTGTCCCGGATTCTCCATGTCTCAGGCCCACTGGCTGTGCGCGACCTGCATCACACCTCCTGTTCCTGGGGAACTTGGGTGTTTGTCTGGGCTCAAGAAGCACTGTCAGGTCTAAGGAATGACTGTACGTCCCATCAGTATCTCGCCTCTGAGTGCTGTCTGCCCAAAGTATCCGAGGGTTCTCCCGATAGAAATGTATTTGAAAATTCAACTGAGCCAGACAATTACTTTGAAAAAGACTTTACCTTGCTGAGGATTCACAACAGATTTTCATGAAAAATGCTGTACTCTCTGTACCTTTTCTGTAGGATATCAATAGATGCCACACTCACACGTACACAGACACAGCAAATATATTTGGAAGAATTCAACAAGTTTCTTTACTGCAATATGTCTTGAAGGCATTAATATCATATGTCATCAAATCTAAGATATACTCTCAATTGGAAGATGTGTCATTATTTAACATATTACTAAGAAAAAAAAATGTCCAAGATGGAAAGTCTCACAGGAGATGCCTCTCTAAAGATGGAACAATGAAAGGCTCTACTGTTGGCCGGGCCTGGTGGCTCACACCTGTAATCTCAGCACTTTGGGAGGCTGAGACAGGTGGATCAGCTGAGGTCAGGAGTTCAAGACCAGCCTGGCCAACATGGTGAAACCCCACCTCTACTAAAAATACAAAAATTAGCCAGGCATGGTGGCTTGCACCTGTAATCCCAGCTACTCAGGAGGTTGAGAAAGGAGAATCACTTGAACCCAGATGCCAGAGGTTGCAGTGAGCCGAGATTACACCATTGCACTCCAGCCTGGGTGACAAGAGTGAAACTCCGTCTCAGGAAAGAAAAAGAAAAAGAAGGGAAGGGAAGGGAGAAAGAAAGAAAGAAAGAGAAAGAAAGAAAAAGAAAGAAAGAAAGAAAGAAAGGAAGAAAGAAAGAAAGAAAGAGAAAGGAAGGAAGGAGGGAAGGAGGGAAGGAGGGAAGGAGGGAAGGAAGAGAGAAAAGAAGGAGGAGGAGAGAGAAGGGAGGGGAGGAGAGGGAAAAGAAAGACTCTACTGTCAGTACAGGAGAAAATGATAAATAAACCCACTAGGGAGAGGAACAGCAAGGAATCATCAGGTTTCTATCTTGGCCCTGGCGAGGGGACGGAGAAATAGGGAGATGTCCTGCACTGATCATTAGAACCATAAGCTGGTTCTCACTCTGGGGTCACACCATTCAGCAGATCCCCAAGGAGTTTCAGGAGCTGTGTCCCCAGATCACTGGCAGAAGCAAAAATAAACCCTCTCTGGAAGAACTCAATTTCAGCCCAGGCCAGTGGCGATTGCAAAACACCAACTGTGAGATGTTTCTTGATTTGGGGATGTTAAGATGTGAGAAAGTGTGTACCCAGGCATAGATGAGGACAGTGAGCCCTCATCCAGAGAAGGTCAGAGTATTCAGCCCTAACTACTCTATCCCACTGGAGAGCTCCTGGTCAACAGTGGTCACTGTTGCCACTATTTACGGAGTGCTGACTTCATGCCAGGCTCTGGGTGCCAGGCTCTGCTCACATCAGCTCCTGTCATCCTCACAGCACCTCTGTATGGGGACAGCAGCGTTACTATTATTTTCAGTAGGGCAAACTGAAGCAACTTTACTGAGGCTGCACACGAGTAAATGACAAAGCTGGGCTTTGAGTCCATGCTAATCTCCGGTATCCTGAAGGTGCCGTCCATCAGATATTCTTCAAGGGATGCTACTCTGGCCAGCTGAACCTAGCGTATTGCCAAAAATGTAATTTTTCAGTAAAGTGTCTACTCCCTACGCAGAGGCAATTTCTGCATCAAAGTCTGTCTTATCACATCCTAGAAGGCTGTGCAAATGCTCTTGCTGTCCAGTGGTCTTGGCTGTATGGGTGTTCCCGGGCTCTGGCTGGACAATCCTGTGCTTGCTGTAAAGGGATCAGTGGCGGGCATGAGAACACATCATTCAACGTCTTCTCCTCTTTTCTGATTTTAGAAGATGTTACTATAAATATCACAAAACTTCTGAAATATGACCAGGCTCCAATCACCTTTCTGGTCCATGTCCTGTCCCTCCTGAGGCTCAAAGACCTCAATCTAGGAAAGCAGCACCCCCCTCCCTCCCCACAGAGCTGTGTGGACCTCAGGGGCCATGTGGAGAGCCAGAGCCTGAGTGAGTAATAAATCCCCTCCCTGCAGGACGACTAGCCAAGTTTTATTACAGATCCTATCACAATGAAAAGGGCTGGTACTCCTGTGATTGAGCTAATCCTGTCACCGTGTAAATCAACAGGAAACCCACAGGAGGCGATTTGATTCAGGATGTTCATTTTGGGAAACTGGTCTTCCTACAACATTGGAGTCAAGATATTGCCAGGGCACTTCCATGACAAATGGAAAGTTCAGCCCAAAAGGACCAGACTTGTTAGTAAAATAAATACAGATCTCTCCAAATAAAAATTCAGATGCATTTTAGTCTCCCCTCAGTACAGCAGGCTGAATCCCTTAATCTACCACATTATTATGGAAACACCCTTATCTCTGCCTGTCAAAATCACTGCCGTTGTGGGGGCTCCGTCTTGGGAGGCACTAGCTGCTTTATAATTATTTAGCTGATGTGCAGTGTACATTATCTTGAAGCAGGCCACATATTTGAAGAAGAACAGCACCAGATCCAGGATGAATCTGAGGGCCATCCAGCCAGCAGGGGAAGGGGAAGAGACGTAAGACATGTTGCCCAGACATACTACTGCTAGGTGACAATGCAATGCCTCCAACCCTGTCCCCTTGATTCAGGCCAGTGTCCCTCTTCTGCAAGCCAGTTGGCTAGGCAGCCAGGGCCACGTCAGGCAGAGGCAGACTGAGGGTTCTGGGTACTGTTTCTGTCCAACAGGTATGGCGGGTTCTCCTCTAGGGCTGCCAGTTTGCATGAGGGCCTCATGTCTCTTCATTGGCAGGGGCTGGTGACCATCCAGTCCATCTGTAGGAGGGACACACAATGGCTGTCTTCTGCAGCGTGGGCAGGCTTGGAGTGACTGCCCAAGCAGCTGACCCCACCTGCCAGGGGAACGCAGGGAGGTGAAGTTACATCTAGCGTAGCAAAGCGAAGGCCGTGTGGGACGTTGATCTCCAGGTTCCAAGATGGGCCCTTGGCAGGAGCCCTTGTGAACATGGATGTGGCCTGTTTGGATGGGGCCTCCCACCACGCCTCTTGTTCTCCCACCTCCATTAGGGGTGACTCACACCTGCAGAAATGATGAATCATGTGGGTTACGAAACCAAAGGGCTCCTGAGAGGGAGGCTGGAAAGAGCCTCGGAAAGCATCTATGCAGATCCTGTCCTCTGCCCATCCCCTCTTGCCCCAGCCTCTCACCTCCAGCTGCCAAGCCACAGACTCCAAGTGAATCCTGCACGCTCAACAAGAGACCGCTCCTGGAACTGAGCATCAGAGAGGCAGCTTCCTCCCCACCTCAAGGCCTTCTCGACCTTTTTGTTTTACTTCCTATATTAAGCAGGTGGATGGCTTGCTTTCTGGAAGTGGGCCAGTAGGACTAATGGGTCCTGGGAGGGATGACGGAAGAGATCTAGCAGCGATCCTCACCCTTCACAATTCCTTGGTTATGGCGTGAACATTTCCATACACCTCCAGGGTGCTTCTCCAGGGTGCTTCAAATCATTATCCACTGGATACCAGGCTGCTCCAGGCAGCAGGGGTGAGGATGATTCAACTGACTTTCCCACTGCTGGCCCCAGCTCAGTGGGTGCTTTTAAGAGTGGACATCGTCTAGTGAACACCTCCCACATGGCAGGCCCTGGGCTCATAAAAACCAACGTTTATGGACAGCTTATTGTACAGCAAAAGCTGACCTCATCCTCAAATCAGCCCGACGGGGTAGATCCCACTGTTCCCCCCATTTTACAGGTGGGGCAGCTGCCCTCAGCCAGGACAGTCATTTGCCCAAGATCACAGCGATGCTAAGTGGACGGCCTGGGGGTTCACCTGCACGGCCTCTGCCTCCTAGGATGGGCTGTGGCCTCCGCGAGGGGCTCTGGGCGGTGGTTTCTCGGGTACACGCTGGGGAGCCCGGCTAATGCGCCACACGCCTCCGCCCTGTTCAACAGGTCCCTTCAGCCAGGCTTGGTCCCGGGCGATCCGCCGTCTTCCCGGCAGCCGCTTCTCCCCGGGACCCCGCACACGGGCGAGGCCTCTGTCTCGGGAGGCGGGCGGGGCCCCGCCAGGTGAGTGCGGCCTCCGGGTGTCCGGCCGGTCTCGGGAACAGCGGACTCACCTGCGGCGCCAGGGCCTCCCCGCTCCCGGCACAACTCGCGGGGCTCGAGGGCCCCAAAAGTCGGCGGAGAAGCTCCCCCGGTGGGGGGCGTTTCGGGCCTCCCGGACGGGTCTCGGCCCCCGGAGCTCGGGCGCAGGAGCGCGGGCCCGGGGGCGCCGCCGGGACGCGCGGGCGGGAACGCGCCGCGGCCGCCTCCTCCTCCCCGGCTCCCGCCCGCGGCGGTGGCGGCGGCGCTTCCCCGGCGCGGAGCGGCTTTAAAAGGCGGCACTCCACCCCCCGGCGCACTCGCAGCTCGGGCGCCGCGCGAGCCTCTGCCGCCGCTATGCCTCCGCGCGCGCCGCCTGCGCCCGGGCCCCGGCCGCCGCCCCGGGCCGCCACCGCCACCGCCACCGCCGCGGGCTCGGGGAGCGTGGGGGGCTCGGGGAGCGCGGGGGGCGCGGGGCGCGCGGGGGGCTCGGGGCGCGCGGGGGGCGCGGGGGGCGCCGTGGGGCCCGGGCTCCGGCCGCTGGCGCCGCGTCCCTGGCGCTGGCTGCTGCTGCTGGCGCTGCCCGCCGCCTGCTCCGCGCCCCCGCCGCGCCCCGTCTACACCAACCACTGGGCGGTGCGGGTGCTGGGCGGCCCGGCAGAAGCGGACCGCGTGGCCGCCGCGCACGGCTACCTCAACTTGGGCCAGGTGAGTGCGAACGGCCCCGCGCGCCGAAAACTTTCCCGGCGGCCTCCGGCGCGCGCGAGGGGGGCGCCTCCGCAGTCCTGTCCGCCGGGCCCCGGCGCCGCGCGTGGGAAGGTTCGGGGACCGCGGGGGGACGCGGCCGGGGCGCCCTGCGGGGGGGGGGGTCTCCCGGGAGGGCGCGCGCGCGGGACACTCGGCGAGGGGGGGACTCGGGGTCCCGCGTGGGCGCCCACGCAGGTCCGGCCGCAAGTCCCCTGGCGGTGCCGCCCGACCCTGCGCTCGGAAGTGCGGCCTCGGAAGCCGGGGCGGCGCGGACACCTGCCGGGCCCCGGGGGAGTCGGGGCGTCGCGCGCCGTCCGCCGCTGGGTCCTGAGCGCCCACCCAGCTCCCCCCCGCGGGGACCGGCCCCTCTGCCCTCGACGGGCGGCGCGAGCTCTGGACCCTGTGCGCGCCGGCGGCTGCGTGGGTGACACGAGCGTGGCCCGGCGTCTCGGGGACTCGCGCTCTCTCGGTGTCCGCCGCTCCCGGGGGGGGATGGCCCGGAGCCTGCTCGCTGGAGCCCGGCCACCGCCGGAGAGGCTTTGGGACAGCGCAGGGCCGGGGGTCCTGGGTTTAAAACCTCTCCAGGAGCGGAGGGAGGGCGCTTCGTTTGCGGGCTTCTGCCGCGGTTCTGATGGCGGAGCGGTGTGACCTTTGGCAAGTCGCTTCCCTGACAGGCTCCTTTGCAGTCAGTGGCGATGTCTACACTGTTGGGTCGTCGGAAAGATCGAACGTTGCATTGCCACAGAGCCTGGACCGGGGCCGGCGAGGAGCCCTCCCAGCCCCGCACCCGACGGGCTTGGCTGTCACCTCTTCTGTCAGTGAGCGAGCCGGCCACGCCCTGGGCACCAAGGCGGCACCACCCTCAAAGGCCCCCCCGGCGGGTCCCTTTTTCCTCTCTCAACCAGCTACCGGGCTGAGGGGCGGTGAGTTGGGGTGGATCCAGGTGTATGGCTCCTGGAGAGGCCATTATTTTGGGGTCACACCAGGGGACCTCTCAGTGCAGTTAACAAATCTACAAACTACACACGCAGAGGATTAAGTGACAGGGAAGCACCGACTCCTGACTCTAAACCTTAGTGCCAGGCAGTGTTAAATTTAGTTTCATCGTTATCCGTGGCAGAAGCCAGCAAGGTGTGGTGGCGTCCCTGATAGAAATGACATTTGTTCTGCATCCCAAGCCCCACGTTGATGTGCTGTTAGGTGTGTGGCCTGCTGGAGGGGTAGATCTACCATTTGAATAATAGAATCTTTACAAGGCAGGTTCGAGTTTGTCTGAAAGAATGCTAGCACATCTTTGGAGACCTTTTAAATATATGCATATATATATAAAATGTTACATATATACACGTGTACGTACATACATATGCACACATGTATATCCATATATATATTTATTTTTTTAACCACTCAAGTCCCTCTAAACATTCCTGTGATTTCAGATTTTGCCTTTGGGTAGCACTGACTTCGTTTGTCTCTGTAGTTCCCGACTCTCCCTGGCTGCTTGTCCAGGCTAAAGAAGGTGTTCCTCATGTTTGCGTAGTGCCCCTGGCTCCTGCCACACTTCGCTGCTGCGCCCAGGTGGCCCAGCAATTTGTCTTCGCTAAAAGTGACTCTTAAACTACATGATAAATTACAAAGTGCCTGGGTTTCGGGATTCTAAAATTAAATGAGCAGAATGGAGCTGAAGTTGAGCTGTGAGCTCACACTGCAAGAGAGAGGCAGAGAGGCACAGGTAACTCTCCCCGGAAATTTCTGTCTGTGGGAATAAAAATGCCTAACCCTTGGCCATGCCGCCCCTTTGAGACAACCTCTGTCAGACTCACTGAGTTCTTATGTGCAGTCTGCTCTCCTGATTTTGCAGATGGGAGAGAAGATTCCCCCCGATGCACACTCCGTACCCAGGATATTCTGGGGAGTTAATCGGTGTCTCCCCAGCTCTGTCTAGTGCAGCCAGCATGAATGCCACGCAGCCTGGTCACTCAGGCATGGTGCTGGCAGTGGCACTGCGGTGACATTCACTAACAGAGAGATTAGCTGGTTGGGGATAGGAGCTGTCTCAGAGGCTTGTGTGTGATTACTCACGGAGGGCCTATTACTCTTTATTCCAAAGCAAGCTTTTCTTTCCCCACTCTAAGTGCACTGCTAATGTGGAAAAGGCCTGGAGCATTTGAGCCTCTACCCACTCAATAAGAACTCTTTAAAAACCTTATTTGCCTTTTTCTCAGCCAGGAGAATTTGTGACTCATAAATAAGATGTAGATATTATTAGCTTTGACTTACAGATGAGTAAATGGGGGTGAAGTGAGGGAAGGAAGCTGTTTGTGTTCACATGGTATGCATATGTCACCTCTGACAGTTCCATCCCTGCTCATTTTCTTCTGCTGTATTCTCTGGTCTGAGATCTCCTTTGTGAAACTCTTTCTTCAAGCTCTTAATGGGCAATTAGTGTTATGTTCTGTACTTGCCTGAAGCACAGCCCTGGTTTTCTCCCAGATAGTTGCTGTGCTCCGAGTTCTTGCTTGCTTGTTTTACTTTCTTCCATACAACTAATAACTGGATTCAGTTTATTTTACATGGTCCAGAGGTAATTTAGACTGATGGTTATTCACCTTTCTTGAGTCATGGCTCCCTTTCAGCATCTGATAAAGGCTGTGGATCCTCTCTGTTGTAAAATATGCATCACCAGGGACAAGACAAGATAGCCTCTCTTGTCCCTCTACTCATCATTCCAGGTAACACCACAAGATTTCAAAGGGAATAAAAACGTGGAAATTTCCAATGTCATTATCGGCAGATGACATAACTACATGGATAATCCAAAAGAGCCTGGAGATTAACCCCCAGAACTAATAAGGGAGTTGATCAGCATCAGCCACCTGCATGTGAGAAGACACATCTGAGAAGCACATCTGAGAAGACAAAAGAAACCATTCTTCATTCTTGCATAAAAGCTGTGAGATACTTTGAAATAGGTCTTTTAAAAAGGTGAGACTTTTATAGAGAAACATAAAATATTTAGAAGAAGGACTGAGAAAAGAAAGTTTAGGTTGGGCATGGTGGCTCATGCCTGTAATCCCAGCACTTTGGCAGGCTGAGGCAGGCGGATCACCTGAGGTCAGGAGTTCGAGACCAGCCAGACCAACATGGAGAAACCATGTCTCTACTAAAAATACAGAAATTAGCTGGGCTTGGTGACACATGCTGGTAATTCCAGCTACTTGGGAAGTTGAAGCAGAAGAATCGCTTGAACCTGAGAGGCGGAGGTTACAGTGAGCCGAGACCGCACCATTGCATTCCAGCCTGGGCGACAAGAGTGAAACTCTTGTCTCTCAAAAAAAAAAAAAAAAAAAAAAAAAAAGTTTAAATAAATGGAGAGATGCGTTGTGTTCATGCATGGGAGGGCTGGCTCTCAGAGTTGCCCCAATTTAATCTGCAATTTCAATGTAATCTAGTTTAAGCCACGACAAGATTTAATGTGGAATATGAAATCACACAAATGACTTATAAAATTCATATGGAAGGGTAAGGTCCAAGAATACCTCAGACAACTCTGGGAAAGAAGAGGAGGAGGGGAGTTGTGGTAACGACAGTCCAGCAGTAGAGTCAACTCAAACCCGAGCATGTGTGGGAACTTGTACGTGTGAGCTGAAGAGTTACAAATGGATGGGGAAGGACGGGCTATTTACTAAATGGTGCTGGGAGAACAGGCTCTCCCCGTGGAAAAACAATTAGATCCTCACATTACACAACAGTACATTCCAGATGGGATTAAAGACTGTATATAAAACTTTTAGAAAGAACTACAGTGGAATACCTTTGTCACACTGGGAAAGGAGTTCCTAAACAAGTTATGAAAATAAACAAATTTTAAAATGAAGAGATTGATACATTAAGATAAAAATTCTATGTAAACAAAAGCATCATAACAGAGTTAAAAAGCAAGAAATAGACTGGGAAAGTATTTACAATATATAACAAATAAATTAGTACACAGATTATTTTGAAAACTATAAATCACTAAGAAAAACATACATGCCAGGTAGAAAAATGGGGAAGTTTATGAATAGAGAAGTCAATGAAGATAAATCCAAATGACAAGTAAACATAAGAAATGATGCCCAGCTTCACTCAAGCTCGCTGGGGGTTATTGGAGCCCTGCAATTTAGGCGACGATGAGATACCATTTCACACCTATCGGATTTCCCGACACGGAAGAGTGTTAGCATCACGTGCTGGCAAGGATATAGAGCAATGGGAACTTTCAGATGCTGCTGGTGGAGATTGGTATAGTTTGGAGAGCAATTTGGCAATACACGGTGAGGCTGAACTGCACCAGCTGTGGACAGCTAGACATATCCTGGAAGAACTCTTCCCGCGTGTCCGCAGAGAGACTTGTATAAGAATGTCCATGCA
The DNA here is from genome assembly GCF_028885655.2 of Pongo abelii. NCBI lineage: Eukaryota > Metazoa > Chordata > Mammalia > Primates > Hominidae > Pongo > Pongo abelii. The sequence goes on along the minus strand of NC_072001.2, from coordinate 104,712,079 downwards.
GGCATTTTTTTTAAATGAAGGAAAACCCACCTTCCTTGCAGTAGAATAGATAACTAAATCAAAATAGTCACACCATGCAAGACTCTCCAGTGGTTAGAGATGAATAAACCGGATCTAGATCTACACAGATGCATCTCTCAAATAGTGTTGAGAGAGAAAAAAGCAAATTGCAGATGTCCAGTGTGATCATATTCATGTAAACGTTAAGAAACACACAAAGCAGGCCGGGCGCGGTGGCTGACGCCTGTAATCCCAGCACTTTGGGAGGCCGAGGCGGGTGGATCATCTGAGGTCAGGAGTTCGAGACCAGCCTGGCCAACATGGTGAAACCCTGTCTCTACTAAAAAAAATACGAAAATCAGCTGGGCATGGTGGTGCGCGCCTGTAATCCCAGCTACTCAGGAGGCTGAGGCAGGAGAATCGCTTGAACCCGGGAGGTGGAGGTTGCAGTGAGCTGAGATGACAGAACTGCACTCCAGTCTGGCAGATGAGTAGAGTGAAACTCTGTCTCAAAACAAAAACAAAAACAAGCAAAAACAAACCACAAAGCAATACTGTATTAATTATGGATGCTTATAGACGTAGTAAAAGTATAAAAGTGTGGGCTGTAAGGATCTGCATCAAATTCTAGTTAGCAATGGCCTCCAAGAAGGGAGGGAGAGGAGAGGAACTTCAAACTTTATCTGCAGTGTACTACTTTACAACACACGCTTATGTGTGTGGGTGTGTGTATAAACATACATGGATTATATACAAAATTGTGCCTAGACATTTTGTACTTTTTTTTCTTTGTATCAGGGTATATTACATATGGTGATGTGTACAAGCGTGTATATATACACACATAATATATAAACACATGTATATTGATGCATATACCTATATACATAGACATAGATACACATAAAACATTAAAGAGAGAAAAAAGAAAAGGGAAATGCACATTGTACACATACCCCATGGTGCTTCTGGACCATCTGAAGCACACTGTTGGAGACAGGTGCCTGCAAGCCCAGGTTAAGAAGTCCCTACTTTAGATGTCCAGACTGGGCCGATCCACTTGTCAAGGAAATGGTGACAGAGAAACAATGTCTGGCTGCAGGTCGCATGGCCGTTTGGACAGAGCTGGACACGGAGCCCAGGAACCCTTCCCTTCTCGCCTGCTTCTTTCTCCTTCCAGTCACCCTCACTCTAACCTGTGTGCATTATCGCCTTTGACATTGTGACTCAGAAAAGACAAGTTGCTTGTGTGAAGAGGATGGCAGCAAGGTATTCTCCACATACCAAATCACAACAGCTCAGCGTCTGCTGCTCTTGGAAATGATGTTTATCTTAAGGGTGGTTCTTGGATGCCATGCTTTCCCTTGGGTTTTTGCCTTGCCTGGGGTATTGAGCTAGTTTGTTGCTTCTGAGTCTGAACATAAAAAGGCAGGCTGGCTGCCAGGGCCCTAAAAGATCTAAGAGCCTTAAATGATCTTGAACTTGCCTTAAATAGTTTTACTTAAAATAGCTACTGAGCAGGACATACCTGGCCCAGAATTTCAGGTGAGCCTGCACGATTCATCTGTCAGCAGAGGAAAATTGTCATGCTGCCGACAACTTGTTCTTGCAATGAAAAACAAGCCGAAGCCTTAACCGGGTGTTAAAAAAATGGGCCAGAACTTGTTCCAGCCAGAGTGTCAGGGGTTTGGTAGGGACAAGGGGAAACCCGGAATAGCAGTCACCTGTGACCTAGTTCTCTGGGATTGATTTTCGGTCTAAGGCTGTCTTGGTTTTATGGTCTGAGCCAAGCTGGACTGGCTGTGCACGGCTGGCCTGCAAGAGGTTCTGGGTGTGAACTGAGGGACAGAGACAGATGAGGGTTGTGAAGCTCATTGTCTTAACCCTCCTGTCTGACGTCTTCACCCGGATGGTGATGCATTTAGGTGGGCAGGATTTTAATTGACCGGACTGCCCTCCTGAGTCATTGGAGCTGGAGGGGGGAGTGGTGATCGAAGCTCAGCCAGCTGCCATCTGTGGAGCCAGAAAAGCTCCAGAAGGCAGCATCCAGGGGCAGATGCAGAATCAGGACTGAGCAGGTGGCTCAGCTGACTGGACCATTAGAAAGGCTTGAGTTTCTCTAGGTGGAAACCAAGGAAGCAAATGAGAAACACAGAGCTGTTGATGGGCTGGGGGAGGCTGGGACACTGCCTGATACTCCTGCCGGCTTTGAGCTTTGGGTGGTGACAGGGACACTCAGGGCTGTCCAGACCCTGTTCTCCAGTGTCTGCCAACTGCATGCCAGCTGGGGAACATCCTGAGCTTTTTTGGCTCTCTGAGCCTCTGCACGGATTTTGCCATCTAGAAAGTAGTTCCTCTGATCTTCTGCAGCTCAGCCAGGCTGCCGACACCTCTCCCCCTCCTTTTACCAGAGCCCTGCCCTGGGAGGGCTTCCAGGTTGTACTTGCCGTGGGTGGCTGGCCTCCTCCTGGCTCCTGGGACTGGGTCTTGGCCTTGCCACTGACCAGAAGCCCTGGCCTTGCTCCCCCCAGCTGATGTTTCTCCTGACTACTCTTGTTCTGAAGGCCCTCACCAGCCCTGCAGGGAGGTGTCACCAGGTCTGTTTAATGGTGATGAGGCCTTAGATCCAGTTACCTTCTGACAAACCAGTGACTGACAGGCCAGGGCCGGACCCCACACCCTCTGACTCACCTTCTACTGCTGTCACCTTGTACCTGCTTCCCAGACAAAGGTAAATCATCAGACAGAAAGCCTTTCAGCTCTCTGCCAAAATGAACAAATGAGTGACATAGGAACCTCCTCAGATCCCACCAGCCACTGTTTCTCCCTCTCTCCACCTGGTGCGTGCACATGCGTGTGCCTGAACATGCACAGACTCAAAAGGCTGCACACCAGCATCGCTCTGTCTCAGAGAATCTACTGGCTCCTCATCAGCATTGAAACCACTCACGCCTCTCTCTATTGGAGGGAAAAAGAAAAGCCCTCCAGTCGTTCTAGGAAGCCACTCAAACTACACATTTGAGTCACTCACATTTCAGTCACTCAAGCTGCACATTTATCAGCTGGACTAATCATCTTTTGCTGAAACCTCCTCCTTGTGTGGGTCCCTGTCTACGAAAAGAGACCCCTGTCTACCTTAGTGGCAGAGCTGGAGGCCTAGAGGCCACCATCGCCTCCTCCTGCTCCCGTGCTCCCCCAAGCCTGTCTCATTGTCTCCTGAATGGCTCTCAGGCTCCCTGCGTTGCCCCTGCCACCGCCCAGCACAGGCTGTGGCCTCTACCTGACTGCACTGCCTCAGGGCCTCCTCCTGCCGCACCGCCTTGAGCCCTGGTTGTAGCTCCAGCTCTGCCGAACCCCTGTCTTCATGCTTTTGCTTCCTTTCAGGCTTGCTTCTGCTGTTCTTCCTGCCCAGAACGGCTTTACCTGTCACCAGGTTAGCCCCTCAGCCTTCCCAGTTCTGCTCCACTGTCAGTTCCATCAGCCGACTCATCCCGATTTCCCCAGCCCACCGGATGTGCCCTTCGTCTGGGCCCCCAGGCCCCCTGCCACCTTGACGTTGCCTGCTGGCTTGCCTGTTTCTGACACTGGGCTCTGGGCTTCCTGGGTGAGTCAGCCCAAAGTCAGTCCTCTGGCTGCTCTCTAAGGTTAGTTCCGATTCTGCCACCTCTCTGATGGCCGGCGGACGTGCGATCATTTATTCAGCGAGTATGGCTGTGTGCTCTCACTGGCGTGGGCACTTCGCGATAAGAAAATGTGGCCCCTGCCTTGCAAGAGTCTTAAGAGACTCTTGTTTATGAGTCTTTGTGAGGGACCAAGGCCGGGCTCCTGTGCTTTAAGTGTCATTTATTGAACCACCCCCACCATCGCTTTCTCATCCCGATCGTTTGCTTTTTAGAGTCACTTGATAGGCCCTCCCACGTACGTACTTGTGCATGAGGCATGAGGACACCCTCTTTGTGATGCTGTAGTTTGCCTCTTGGCCAGGTCAGCTCCACACTGATCTGAGAGCCCTGTGTACCCTGAAGGCCCCACTAATGCCCTGGAAGCCCCACTAGTGCCCTGGAGCTCACTGTGGATGCTTCAGACCCTGCGGGTCCCGTCATCCCATTAAGCTGTGGTTCTTCCTGATGTCCTTGTGCCTCTGCCCTTTGAGCATCTTGAGGACCCAGCAGCAGGCGCAAGGCCCCCTGTCTAGTCCCGCAAGGAAGGGGGATGAATAGCCATCAGCTGTCAGGAGCCTCACGCTCCATGGGATGGGATCAGCAGCCTAGGGTTCCCATGGCAACCAGCCCATCAATGCCCTCAGTGTCAAGACAGTGGCACCGTGGAAAGGAAGAAAGTCTCATTGTCTTGCCTTGGCCGCTTGGGCATAAACAAGCTGCGCTCCACAGGGCCCGGCAGCCACGCCCGACCTGTGGCTCTGCCCAGCCGCACACGGACCCATTTACTGAATTGGGCTGGGAAGAGGCCATCACTGTTAGTTCTCTAATCTTCCTCGGGGGCTCTTGAATTTCTGCCACCGGCCAGCAACCATCACTTCTAGAGTCCTTGTTGGGAAAATCCATCTTCTCGGTGAGAGTGGGCAGAAACAGCCCAAATGGAGCAGACTACCGAAGCTCTGAGTGATCAGCCAGACCGCCTTGGGGGGAATCCATCAGTGGGTAATGGCATCACTCGCGTTCCTGCAAAGAACCTGAACTTCCAGACTTTCCCCCTTTGGTTTCAAACACCCTGATGACAACTCTCAGACACATCTCCTGTGATCATTTAAGCGGATCACCTTGAGATGACCACTGCTGGGCTCGCCACAGGCGGACAGTCCAAGAAGGTCCTGTCCCCCTTCCTGGACTGTCCACCTGGGAGGACCCCAGCAGTGGTCATTTACAAGAGCTTCCTTCTTGCCTTCAAAAGGCCCAAGTTCACCTCCATAATCATTGCCGGACTCTTCCCTGGGTGGAGATCTGGGAAGGTGGTGGAGGGGAAGGGAGGAACTGCCTCTTGGATAAGGGCCCTCCCACCAGAGGTCAGGCCTGCTGTTCCCTGTCTAGTAGAAGGCTGCATGGGGGTGCTCCTGTGCCCCAAACCGGTTCTGCTCACCTTTCTTGTACCCTGTCCTCCAGATGGATTCCTCCCACCAGCATCTACGTGCACCGACCACAGCCCTGTCCGACCAGCCTCTGGGTCTTTCTCCCCTGCCACCCAGCCGATGGCCGCAGCCCAGGCCAGGCCTGCTCACTCATACTCTCACTGGTGGTGAGTGTCCTGGTGACTGCCTCAGTGGCTTCCCTGACTCCCTTCCAGGCCATTTCCCACACTGCCATCCGTAGGATTCTTCAGAGCCCCACTGCTCTGTGCTCACCCAGAACCCTTCACTTTTACCACACGCTTCTTCATTAAGTCCGGGCCTTTGACGTTCAGGAAACTTTCCATGTGCTTTTTCTTTCTTTTGCACCTATCTGTTGCTGTCGTTTTAACCTGGGGGCCCCTTCCTTGTGTGGTCTACCCGGGCCCTGCCCTTCTTTGGCATTAGCCAAAATGCTGCTTCCTGACCTGCCTGCAGCCCTGTCCTCTCCGAGCTCCATGGAGGGGCTCGGCCATGGCATGTGGGGTGTCTCTCTCCCCTCTAGACCCTCTGGACCACAGTGTCTCATAGTCCGCATCTTTACGTGACTCATTTTGCTTCCTGAGGCCCTAGCGCAGTTCCTGGCACTGAGAAGGTTTAATGAATGAGAAATTGTTAGAATTTTTTATATCAGGACCTGTGATGTCCTGATTCCATTCACTAAAGACAAATGATCCTTACAGCGTGAGTATGGAGAAAATGCTGACCTTGTTATCTTCACTTCTGCTGAGCTCTAGCGGTTTGTGGGCAGCAAATATTTGTGATGTTTCTGTATAGTCAGATATCGCTTGTGCTTTCCACCTTTTGACATCTCTTGGTACCTTGTCTTTGGGTTCTGTGTTTCCTGGGACTGAGTCTGGCTGAGTGATTCCAGTGTCACCTGCAGGGACTCTGCTCTCAAGGCCAAGGCAAATATTCAGTCATCTGTGCCACGTGGCTACTCTGAGGCAGAACGGGCAAATCTGGACAAACCTAGCATCCTAGCCTAGTGTTCTCTGAAGCTCAGAATGAGCATCTTGCTCCTTGGTGGGCAGAAGAACAAGAGGAAAGGAGGGAAAGTGGGAAGGAGGACTGAGAACAGGCGGCATGGGTGTGTCCTGCAGCCTTGGTGGAGCCTGTCCTCTGGAAGGTTTATTTTCTGTAAAGAAGCAGTCTGGCTCGTGCCCGTACTCAGCCTCTCTGTCCCCACACATGACTGTCCTTAGAATGGCAACTGGGTCCTCGGATTCCAGTACCCCACCGTGACTGCCGCCAGCCGCTCCTATGTCAGTCTTGGCTGTCTGTCAGGCACTGCTGATGATTGCCCCCAGAACCCTACTGTTAATCCCATTACACAGATGAGCAAACTGAGGCCCACAGAGGCTGAGTAACCTGCTGTAGTAGGAAGGGTCAGAGCAGGGCTTTCAACCTGGGCAACTTGCATTCCAGGCCGTCCTCATAGACAGAGTCCGTGTCTATCAGGAAAGGCTACAAAGAGCAGGTGGCATGTGAGCCGCCGCAGAACTTGGCGTGGGGCTTTCTGAGTGGCCATGGCAGAGGGGTGCAGTCCAGGCAGATGGAGGGCTGGGGCAGAAGGGACCTGTGAAGGAGTCCTACTGTACTATGGGATCCTCCCTCCTTATCAGGGCTTCCGGCCTGGAGCTCACTTCAAAGGCTTATCTATGCAGGAATGAAGGCAGCATTCTTGATATGGAGTCTAAGAGTCTGAAGGTCGGGGAACCTTTCTTGGATCCCCTCCTTTCTGCCTACAGAACCCTGTGTTTCCCGCCTGCTGGGAGGCAAGTGGAACACAGTAGAACCAGATCCCAAGAGGTGAGAAGAGGCTGGAGGGGGACCCGCAGTGCATAGAGGGTCACATGGCCTAGTTATAAGACTGTTTACACTACTTGATTCTTCTCAGTATAATACAGAAAGGATATGTGGATACAGAATATTTTTGCAACACAGAAAAGAACAAGAAAACTATACAAATCACCCATAGTCCCACCACCCCAAAATAATCACTGTTGACACTTTGGGCCATGACTTTTTGTTTTTTGATTCTGTGTCTGAGTGTGTGTGTGCACACTCATATGCAGGCTGAATATCCTGTATCTGAGATGCTTGGGAAAAGAAATGTTTTGGATTTCCAGTTATTTTAGATTTTGAAATATTTGTATTATGTTCACTTGTTGAGCATCTCTAACCTGAAAATCTGAAATTGGAAATGCTTTGAGTGTCCTGTTGGATTTTGGAGTATTTTAGATTTTCAGGTTAGGGATATTCAACCTGTGTAGGTATGCGTGTACACACAGACACACAGACACACACATGCACACACATATGTTCACCAATGTCTTATACAAATAGGATTGTCTACTTTTGCAACTTGTACCTCCCAAGTCAGTAAGTCTTCTATGGCGTAACTTGTAATGGCTGCTCAGTGTACCTTTGCGTAGCTGGCCCATCATTTATGTAATTCTTTCCTGACATTTAGGTCAGTGAGTTCTTTATCACTGCTTGGGGAGGTGGATAGTGCTGCAGCTGCTCTGGAAGGTCAGGACCGTGCAGGGAAGTGGAAGAGGCTCTGCCACTGCGCTGCTCCCTGCCCCACGTGCCCTGGGTCGCTGGTTATGGCGTCTCATCCCACCTCCCGGCATCTCCCATCTGGCGTCACCAGCCTTGCAGAGGGTCCACACTTGATAACATTTGTTCAGTTCAACTCATTAGGATTTTATTGAGCATTTTTATTTAAAGAATTATACATTACATATAAATTTATAAATTTAGAGTATTATATAAATGCTCCCCCATTGTAAAGAATTCAAACAGTGCAGGTGTACAAAGCAAAATCCAAAATCTCCTTCCTCCCCTCATCCGACCCCTGATTTACTCCTTCCCTGAGATGTCACCGCTGTTCACGCATTAGTATATGTGTCCTGTTTCTGTGCCTTAACAGACAGATACGTGCACATATACACACAAAAAGAATCTTTGTTGTTTTTTTTTTTAAATATAAATGGAATCACACTAAACATGTTTTTTTTGGACCTACCTAGATTTTCTTCACTAACAGTGGGACGTCTTGGGAATCTTCCCATGCTCGTACATAGAGACCTACCTCATTCTTTTTAAATAGTTTTATGGCATCTTAGAGATGCAACATGTTTAGAGATGCAAAATGTTGTTGCATTTTAGAGATGCAACAACCACACCTATGACTGTTCCTTTGATTTGCCTCCAGTTTTTTCTGTTATAAGCAGTGTTGCAGTGGTCATCCTTATTCATGACTGTGTACTTGTGAGAATTTCTGTAGGATCCATAATAACAAAACAAATGCTAGTTATAATAATAAATGATGATTGCTGCCCCTTACTGTGTACCAAGTAACTTTTCACATGCTTTCCTTGTATTGACTCATTTAATTGTAGAAACTCTATGGGGTAGGTGTTATTATTACCCCCATTTTACAGACGTGGAAACAAAAGCACAGAGAGGTTAAGTAACTTTTTCCCAGTTACACAACTTGTAAGTGCCAGAGCCAAGATTTGAACCCAAATAGTCTGGCTGCAGAGAGGGGACCTGCTGAGTCAATGTATGTGTGCAAGTTACATTGTGTTAGACATTGGCTGTGGCTCTCCAAGCAGATAGTGCCGGTTGACACTGCCCCCAGGAGTGTGTGTGGGCCCTGCCGATTTTGTGTAGTCATGACCAATTGTCGTATTTGCCAGTTCCTATAGGTGACAAATGAGATCTGGTGGTTGTTTTAATATGCTTCTTTTCCCTCATTGTTATTCAAGTTAAATGTTGCTTGGCCGGCACAGTGGCTCACACTTGTAGTCCCAGCACTTTGGGAGGCTGAGGCTGGAGGATCACTTCAGCCCAGGAGTTCGAGACCAGCCTGGGCAAGATGGCAAGTTCCTGACTCTACAAAAAAAAAAAAAAAAATTGGCCAAGTGTGTGGTGTACACCTGTGGTCCCAGCTACTGGGGAGGATGAGATGGGAGAATTCCTTGAGCCCAGGAGGTTGAGGAGTCAGTGAGCCAAAACCACATCACCGCACTCCAGCCTGGACGACAGAGCGAGACCCTGTCTCAAAATAAATAATAAAGTTAACTGTCTCTTTATATATTTATTAGCCATTTTAATCCTTCTCTGAATTGCTTATTTATATTCTTTGCCCATTTTTTCAGTGGGGCTGTTTGTCTTTTAATGATTGCTTTCTCTGTATTGTAGATATTCATCCCTTGTTTTTAAGTACGTTGCAGATATTTCTTCTGTCGCTTTTTATTGAACACTGTTCAGAGTGTTTGTTGGTTTTGCCTGTTGTTTTTTGAAGTAAAATCTGCAGCACCATTTGTTTGCCAGGCTTTGGGCTCGTCACTCTGTGTAATTCAGAGAGGAGTAAGACAAAGTCCCCACCTGAAATAGACAGCATGTAACTCTTGCGAGAGGAGTAGTGAATGGAATATAGGGGTGGAGTCCAAATGCTTTAGGATAACGGAGGAGAATGGGGCAGCCTCTCGACTGGGGATTCAGGGAAGCCTTTGTGACCAGTGGCATTAGGGCCAGACCTGGAGGGGTCCATAGAGTGTCCACAGAGGAATGGGAAGTGGGGATGTGTTTGGGCAGATGGATCGTGAGTACTTTAATCTGCGTCCCATCCGAAAACAACTCACCTTCAATGACCCACTGGAAAAGAGTCTCGTGAAGAGGCTACTTACAGGGTGTGCATGGGGACAAGGGAACCAACAGAGGGTGTTGAGGTACCCGGGGACTGGGTAGGCAGTGGTGGGGAGCTGCTGCAGGGATGGAGACAGAACAGTGTTAGCAGATCCTATGGGAGCTGGAGCTGAGTAGGGTGCAGCCTCCTTCTGATGCCTCCATTGGCCTAGGCAGTACTGCCTGGAGGGCTTAGTCTTCTGCAGCACAGAGCAGGGCAGAGAATGGTGGAGAGTGGGTCAGAGGTGTCGGGGGAGGTGGAGGGAGAAAAATCAGCTCAGTAAGGATAAAAGCAGAGATAGAAGTTCTGGATGTGTGAAGGCCTCAGCAACCCTCGATGCCATTAGAGGGTAGGGGGTTCATTTGCTGCTGCTTTTACTTAGCAAACATTTATTGGATGCTGGCTCAAAGCCTGGCCCCGGGCGAGGTGCTAAGTTATAAAGATGGGTCAGGCAGGCTGCGCACCCCAGTGATCACCGCCGTGGCGCCAGTTTTAGCTTTCCACGTGTCCTCTCCAAGGGTCACGGCAGAGGCCTGTGGTTTTATGTCTGTTAGAACCCATGTACCTGGATCTGTGCCTCCTTGTCCCAGTTGGAGTTTATTTAGGTGTGTCTGTCTGAGGACAGATTTTAACATGGAAAAATAAGTCCATTTTTGGCCGCCATTGAATTCAGTCTAACATACATCTTGATCTTCTGCTGTTTTTTTCTAACTTAAGCAAACAAACAGAAATCCCAATTTGTGTTCCTCTTGATAAAGCCCAATTTCTATAGAAAGAAAAGAAACCTTATTGCTGTCCTATCAAAGTAACCATTTATGACTGAGCTCATTAGCGGTCTTATGCACGGCCCTGTTTCTCATTTGCAGGAATATGATACCGTTAGCCAAGAACAAGAAGTTAGATTTGTTTCAGAGGCTTAGACAACTTTATGTATCATGACTTTGATAATCTAAGACCCTCACAACCATTCATTCATTCATTCATTATTTATTTATGTATTTATTTACTTACTTATTTGAGACAGAGTCTCACTCTGTCACCCAGGGTGGAGTGCAGTGGTGTGATCTCAGCTTACGGCAACCTCTGCCTCCCGGGTTCAAGGAATTCTGCCTCAGCCTCTCTGTTAGCTAGGATTACAGGCGCATGCCACCACATCCAGCTAATTTTTCTATTTTTAATAGATATGAGGTTTCACCATGTTGGCTAGGCTGGTCTTGAACTCCTGACCTCAGGTGATCTACCCACCTCGGCCTACAACCATTCATTTTAGCACAAGATGCAAAAGCCTGTTTGTGGGAATAGATGCTTTCTCTTCCCCATGGAATTTTGTGAACTCATTAGTACTTTCTAGGTTTTTTGTTTGCTTGCCTGCTTTTTCAAGGAACTTGCTATTCTACCTTGTTCTGATATTTGGTCAAAACAGAAATGTTAGAAAACCACATTGATTCTTTCTTACACTAAATAATCTTAAAATCCAAATGAAGACTAGGCATGGTGGCTTCTGCTTGTAATCCCAACACTTTGGGAGGCCGAGGCGGGAGGATCTCCTGAGCCCAGAAGTTCGAGGCTGTAGTGAGCTGTGATCATGCCACTGTACTCCAGCCTGGATGACAGAGTGAGACACCCTCTCTACAAAAAAATAAAACAATTAGCCAGGCATGGTGGCATGTGCCTATAGTCCCAGCTACTCAGGAGGTTGAGGCCAGAGGATTGCTTGAGCCTGGGAGGTCAAGGCTGCAATGAGCTATGATCACAGCGCTGCACTCCAGCCTGGGTGACAGAGCAAGACTCTATCTCTAGAAAACAAAACAAAACAAAAACCAATCCAAATGAAACCTCAGAGGTAGGTATGGACACATTAGCTCTGGGAGACTGTCAATATGAGGCTCACATTGAGGGACCGGAACTAACAGACCCACACTTATCACAAGCCAGGTCTTAACAGCCTTCCTTTTCCAACCAGGGAGGAACAGCTCTAAAACCTAACCAGAGGGTCTTTCCACTTTCTATTTTGTTTCTTACTCATAAAGAGCCCTGGGTGTATTTTCTATTTTCTTCTGTCAAAAGTTCAATGGCTACAGAGAACTATAGAAAATCCTGTCTTAACCCAATTTATTTTCTTACTTCAAGTTGGTTCTACTTTCCAGCAATTGGTTCCTTTCCTGGAAGTTGTTGCTTTGTGCTTGGTCTATGCTGATGGCTGTGCCAGCCCGGGCGTCTCATCATGCCAGGGAGCTGCTCAGCCTCCTCCCTGGTCTCTCCTGAAAACTGACCTCCTCAGTGGAGTCTCAATGACCGGGCGCCACCATTGAGAGATCCTTTTGTCACTCCAAGGTTGAGGGAACCTGTTTGTGCACTTGCCACTGTCATTCTCCCCACAGCGTCAGTTTTGTTTGAATCGTGCTGTCAGGTTGCATGAATTAGATTGCAAGTCTCGAGCTTGGGCCATGTTTCTGCATGCACCGTGGGTGTGAAACTGATGCCCGGCAGATTGTCCCATCGTTAGAAACAGTGGACACAGCCGGAAGGGAGCGGCCATGCTGCCCAACCCATTTTCAATGCCATGACTTTGTCCTGAGGCCTCTTCAGGGAGCTGTGTTAACATTGAGCCCAGTTTGATTTCTGCGTCGGCCCCTTCATAGCAGAAGACGACCTGCTGACCGGTGTGGCCAGGCCACCTGGCCATGGGGCTTTGAGGAAAGAACCAAGCCAACAAGTGCTGTCAGTCAGAGCATGTCTCTAGTCTGCCTGTCCCCTTGCTGGGTTCTCAGCAATCTGGGGTGATGCTTCCATTTGATTTTTTTTTTCCTCAGAGGATTATGGAGTTTTCTGGGTCATTTAGCTTTTTTTATCACAATTTTATGTTTCTTAGGTCCATCCATAGGAGAATGGAAAAACAAACGTGATACATTCATTCAATGAGCGCTCTTTTATTCAGCAATAGAAAGGAACAGACAACCAGCGTGCATAACAACGTGCATGCGTCTCATAGACAGGCCAAGTGAAAGAAGTCTTATGTGAGGGTGGCCTGATTCCATTCAGAGGAGGTTCTAGAATTGGCAAAACCAGATGTGGGGGAATGAAAGCTGGAGGTTGACTGTGAAGGCACGTGCGAGACTTTCTGGAGTGATGGCTGTCTTCTGAATCTCAGTAGGGGTTTGAGTTATACAAGTGTGTACATATATCCAAACTCAACAAATGTGTAATTTACATTTGCTTGTTTCATCATATCTAAATTTTATCTCAAAAGAAATAAATCTATAAGCAAATAATGATGTGTATGTTGAAATCTTTAGGGAGATGTATGTTGTATTCTGATACTGCAGTTTACTTTGGAATGCACCAAAAATAAGACGTGTTGACAAATGGATAGAAATATGGATGGGTGGAGAGAAGTTTGATCAAGTGATTTTAGTGAATATGTTAATGATGGATAGAAGGATGGATGGACGGAGAGAAGTATGATCAAGTGATTTTAGTGAATATGTTAATGATGGATAGAAGGATGGATGGACGGAGAGAAGTATGATCAAGTGATTTTAGTGAATATGTTAATGATGGATAGAAGGATGGATGGACGGAGAGAAGTTTGATCAAGTGATTTTAGTGAATATGTTAATGATGGATAGAAGGATGGATGGACGGAGAGAAGTTTGATCAAGTGATTTTAGTGAATATGTTAATGATGGATAGAAGGATGGATGGACGGAGAGAAGTATGATCAAGTGATTTTAGTGAATATGTTAATGATGGATAGAAGGATGGATGGACGGAGAGAAGTTTGATCAAGTGATTTTAGTGAATATGTTAATGATGGATAGAAGGATGGATGGACGGAGAGAAGTTTGATCAAGTGATTTTAGTGAATATGTTAATGATGGATAGAAGGATGGATGGACGGAGAGAAGTTTGATCAAGTGATTTTAGTGAATATGTTAATGGGCATGTGGATGTCTGTCATACAGTTCATTCAACATTGGTGCATGTTTGAGAAATTTCATAACAAGCTGTTGGGAGAAACCCCATGTTGTCTTTGAAGACATAGTCATAAATTTATGTTTAGAGATGAGGATTAGAAGCCTTTCTAGGGATTTAGTGGGGCAAATGATGTCATCAAAGAAATCTCCTGGAATCTGGGTTCAGGGGCATTTGCTTTTGTGGAGGATGTTCTGGGGCTACACTGGCATCTGAAAGGGTTACTGTGGCTCTCTGAGCCGCTAACTTGCTAGGCTTTCCCCAGGCAGAGTTTCAGCCCCAGGGAGAAGCTTCCCAGTAAATGTAAATGAGCGGAGTCTGCGGTTTAAGGACCTTCCTGCCGAGGAGAGATAAGCCTGCTGCAGACACCCCTGGCACGGCAAGGTAGCCTGGGTTGCTTGCCTGCTAATTATCTTCTCGGTCTTGCTCCGCGGTGTTTCTCTAGTTTCGGAATTTGAATTACTGACTTTGTGTAGAATTTTCAGCCTCTTGAGTTGTTGAATTGAAGGGCAGCACCGCAGCCATTCCCTACAGAGTCCTAACGGACAGGCGTCCTATGTCGGAATCCTGATCCTGTGTAACCCCGGGGATGTACCAGGGCAAATGCAACGAAGACACAGCAGTCAGACTCCTTGTGGGAGAACCCCTGCCTAGGAGGAGCTGCTGGTAAATTTAGGGCACGTTGGAGAAGTGGGGGTAGGGAGAGAAGAGAAGAATGAAAGCATTATTCTAAGGAGCTACTTTTATTTATAGATTCTCCTAATTCTATTAAAATGAATGCCAGAGGGATGTAAAACTTGGAACACATAACACATAATAGAAATGAAAGGACATTAAACTAAAATAGGGAAAAATGGTAAAATGAGAAGAGAATCTTAGTACCAAGAGGAAGATGTGACACTTTTCTGAAATAAAATAATCTTACAGCACAGTGTATGGGGAAAGTGAATTAAATAAAGTAAGGACTTGGTTAGCAGAAAACTTGGAAGGAAACAAAATATTTCATAATGAAAAGGAGAAAGTGTTAAGCTGACTCAACGGGAAAACACATACAGATATTACACTAATTACATTATAAAGACAGATAAATAAGATGTCATTGTTGCAAAAGGAAATAAAACTAATTAAATATTTAATGTGCTTTAAGAGACATTGGCGAAATAAAATATATTAAATATGGTAAAATATGTGAATAGGCATAATTCGCCTGCCTTGTCTGGCAGCCAGCACAGTACCTCATCTCCTATGTACAAAACAAGGGACTTTTGATCCCTGAGTTGGCACATTAATGGGACAAGATACAAAATAAATAGGCACTTATATTACAGAAGCTGGAATCAAACAAATGCTTTTAGATGAATGCATTGATAAATGAATGAGGATTCTATAAAGTGAGGAGTTTAAAAACACTCATTCAAAGGAGAAAGGAATGGAACTACCTTTTAAGATTTAAAATCCAACGGAATTAAGCTATGAAAATGGTTCAGCTCTTTCTTCAAAAAAATGGCAGTTAGGAGCACCTCCAACAACTGAATGTTTGCAATAATGCCAGTCCCGAAATGAGCACTCAGTGCGTGTTGTTGCTAGTCATATTAATATTGTCATGGTGATTATCATTAGTCCTGGATGAGAGAGAAATAGCATGTCCTTCCAGCGTCAGGCCTTGGAGTCAGACTAGGAAAGCACTATTTTTAAAGTAGGAATTTAAAGCTAGTAAAAAGTGTCACGGAGAAGATTTCAGATCCACTGTTTCTTTTACCTTTTGTGTTGGCCGATTTGAAAAGCTTAGGATGGAAAAGGCAGAAGTTAAGCCAAACTAGGAAACAAACTGCTGAGCCATGATTCAGCAGCTGGGACATTTCCAGCGTGCACACCATCCTCACCGGCTCCCAGCGAGGCGCCTGGCTCTGGCTGCTCCGTTCAGCAGCAGGTGGACACCCCTGTTCAGTCCTTCGCCTGCCCGGCATGTTCTTCGGGGCTCGTGCCCACCACCACTGATGCAAAAGAGGACCCTCTTGCCTGAAATTAATTAAGGATTCTCTCTTAAAGATGAAAGAAAATAAAACTTTGGGTTAAGATGACAGAGTTCTGTTCACCCATGTCGGCATCTTGGAGCCAGCATAGGAGGCTATGAAGGAATGGTTTCTCGCCCGCGCACAGTCACACAGGGCATCATGTAGCAGCTCTCTACACACGTGCATTTGCCTGTAAACTACAAATGCTCACTTTCTTCGTTCCCAAGAGACTGATGTGCCTGGAGAGGCTGGATTATTATCCTTTCCCCCAGCTTTTCTTGCTCTGGGCATCCCTTGGGATGGATTGTACAGAAAACTGACCATCTTCATTATGAGCAGGAGTTGTAAGGCTGCTCTAGAATGGGAGGGCAAAGGTGGGAGTGTTTTTTCTCCCTGTAATAGTCAAATTTCCCCAGAATGCCTTAAAAAAACACATGTGTTTCTCATAGCGCTATTTTGATCTAGTAGTTCTTGCAAAAAGAGCTAGTGACAAAATGAGAACTTTGAGATCAGAAGAGCTGGGTACGAATCCTAGCACTTTTGACTACACATTGATCAGCAGTTGGGAAGCCTCTAACATCCTTGGATGTCAAATCATTCATCTGTAAAATACGATTGCGACAATCATTGCCAAAATAGAATTCTATATCCAGCTGTTGTGAGGATTGCGGCATCAACTTAAACCTCTGTGAGACGAGCTGTCATCATTAGTACACATGTGAGGTCTGTCTCCTTGCCTGACAGGCACACTCCATGCTGATCCTAGAGAGAGCTGTGCCTTCCCGTGTGGACACCTAACAGCAGTCCATACTGTGACCACTGGCCCAGCATCGAGGACGTGGATGGCCACTCCCAGTTATTAGTACCAACTGCTCTCTCCCTCATCGACATTTTGCCTGGGACGGGAACCATAGAATTCTGGGTGTTTGTGGAGTCCTGGAGTCATGGCCCACCTTCTGACACAGGAGCTGAAATTTGGAAGGATCAGATTTCTGCAATTTTATTTAACCAGTAATCTAAAAGCTCCTGCCGGAAGTGGAGAGTTTGCATCCTGCTAAGGAATAATATGCTGGATGTCACCCAATTCCAGAGCATCATCAAATAGTAGCTAGGAATGTATTCAGATGCAAAAAGTAGATGATAGTGGCTTAAACGAAGTGGGGCTCACTGTTTTCGCGCAGTGAATATGGAGATGGACCATCCAGGGCTGGCGCTGTGACGGTGATGATGATGGTGACAGTGACAAGGATGACAAACTTACTGGGCGAGAAACTGCTCTGAGGGCTTGATCTCATTTACTACTTACTGCTACCCCACAAACTAGGTACTTTCCCTGTCTCCACATCACAGATGAGGAAACTGAGGCACAGAGCATTCAGATGACTTAACCCAATTAGAAATGGCAGAGCCAGAGCTGACACCACACTTTTTTCTCCTTTGTTATCTTTAAAACATATTTAACATTTAAAATCTGTTATTGACACATATGAAATATTTCCCACAATATATTTGTTAGTTATACAAAGTATAACAATAGAACCTGTGAAGCCACCACCCCAACCAATGACTAGGCTATTACCGGTATTACCTACGCATTCCTTACACCCTACCACCTGCCAGACACCTCCAGCTCCCACAGGAAGCCACTGTCCGCGTGGCTTGTGTATCTCAGGGGTAGATGTGCATAGACAATGTGTTGCTTAGTTTTGGTTTTGAGCACTGTAGGAGTGATGTACTGTGTGTGGTATTCTTAGACTTGCTTTTTTCCCCCCAGTTTAACATCATGTTTCTAAGGTTTAGCCACAGTGTAGCTATAGCCCCAGCTTAGCTGTGGTTCTCTTATTTTCACTGCTGTGCAACGTTTTTTGGCCAGCAAATCTCAATGTATCTGTCCATTCTCCTGGCATGTTTGTAATTCTTTTTTAAGAATTGTTGTTGGCCAGTTGTGGTGGCTCATGCCTGTAATTCCAGCACTTTGGGAGGCTGAGGTGGGTGAATCACCTGAGGTCAGGAGATTGAGACCAGCCTGGCCAACATGGTGAAACCCTGTCTCTACTAAAAATACACAAAATTAGCTGGGTGTGGTGGTGGGTGCTTGTAGTCCCAGCTACTCGGGAGGTTGAGGCAGGAGAATTGCTTGAACTGGGAGGCAGAGGTTGCAGTGAGCCGTGATCGTGCCATTGCACTCCAGCCTGGGCGACAGAGCAAGACTCTGTCTTGAAAAAAAAAAAAAAAGAATTGTTGCTAAGAACAGCCTTGTACAAGACCGCTAGTACACAAATGCCAGAGCTTCTTTGGGGTATATGCCTAGAATTGGGATTACTGGGTGTACATATACTGCATATGAATCCTTTGTCAGTTACAGGAGTGGGAAACCGTGTTTCCCAGTTTGTGATTTTTTTTTTTTTTTTTTTTTTTTTTTTTTTACCTGTATGGGTGTCTTCTGATTAAACTGGAGAGTTAACTTTTACATAGCTGTATATAAAAATTTATTCTCTTTTAATAACAATTCTATTAAGTTGTAATTCACATAGGATGCACCTATTTAGAGCATGCAACTCAGTGGTTTTTGGTATATTCACAGAGTTGTACAACTGTCACTGCAACCAATCTGATAACATTTTCATCACCCCAGAAAGAAATGCCATACCCTTATTAGCAGTCACTCCCCATCTACCCCACTCCCTTAACCCTAAGCAACCACTCATCTACTTTCTGTCTCTCTAGATTTGCCTATTCTGGACATTTCATATAATGGAATAATACAATAATATAGGGTCTTTTTGTATCTGGCTTCTTTGACTTAGCGTGTTTTCAAGGTTCATCCATTTTATAACATGTATTAATATGTCATTATTTTTATCACCAGATAATATTCCACTGTAATGAAATACCCACATTCATTTGTCAACTGATGGACATTTAGGTTGTTCCCAGATTTTTTGCTATTGTGAATAACGCTGCTGTGGATATTCACATGCAAGCTGTACATGGACATATGTTTTTATTTTTCTGGGGAGTATATCTAGGTGTGGAGTTGCTGAGTCATATGGCAACTCTATGTTTAAATTTTTGAGAAACTGCCAGGCTGTGGCTCCACCTTTCACGGTCTCACCAGCCATGTCTGAGGGTTCCAGGGTCACCACATCCTCATCAACACGTGTGATTATCTGTCTTTTTTTTTGTGCCCGTCTCATAGATGGGGCAGTTTGCATTTCCCTTATGGCTAATGATGTTGAGCATATGTTCCGGTGCTTGTTGGTCATTTGTATCTCTTTTTTACAGAACTATCTGCTCAGATTTTTGTTCATGTTTAGTTGGTTTATTTGGCTTTTATTGTTGTATATTCTAGATATGAGTCCTTTATCAGATACGTGACTTGCAGTCATTGTCATCTATCTGTGGGTTGTCTTTTCACTTTCTTGATGGTGTCCTTTGGAGCACTGACATTGTTTTTTTAATCCACTCTGACATTCTCTTTTGATTGGTGTATTGAGACCATTCACATTTAAAGTGATTGTTGATGTTGTTGGATTAATATCTACCATGTTTGTAACTTTTCTATTTGTTACATTTGTTCTTTGCACCCCTGCCCCTCCCCAACCCCACTCCTTTCTGCCTTCTCTGGTTTTAATTGAGCCTTTTAGATAATTCCATTTTATCTCCTTGCTTAATGTATCGATTACACTTCTTTTAAAATTTTTTTAGTGGTTTCCTTAAAGATTACAATACAGTACATACTTACTGATTTAAATCCACCTTGAAGTAATACCGTGCGGCATCACGTGTAGTTCAGGTACCGCAGAGCATTACCAATCTCCCCCTCACTGCCCCGTCTCTTATGATACCATTGTCTTCTTTCATGGTTAGTTCTTCCTCTGTTCTTGTTTAAGAAAAATCCTTCCTACCTCACGTCAGGAAGATCTCCTCTAGTGCCAGTCAGTGTCTCAGGAGGCAACAGGTGGCCCCTCTGCCCTCTTCCCACCAGTTCAGAGCCAGAGTGGAGCCTCAGCCGTTCCTGGGTGTGTCCGCACACTCTGCTCTGGAGCTGGGGAATGACCTCAGGAGGGGCTGAGCTGCACTGGACGCACCATCAGATGGTCCTGTTTCCATGAGCAGAACAAGACGTGCTGTTTCCACCCAGCTCAGGACCTGTGCGTCTCAGTAGCACATCAGGGCTGTGGAATCAGTGCGGGTTCAGGGCCTGTGTTTAGTAGCCAATGGGAGGTCAGCATGTCTCCCTGTCCCCAGCACACAGCCGCCCGGCAACAGCCGCCTGGCAAGTGGCCGTGCGAGTCTGGGGAACGTGTGAGGACAGGCTGAGGACAGGCTCGCCACACACGCTGATTGCCCCTCGCAGGGCCCCTTCTTAAAGAGCCCCAGCCTCCCTGTCATTGGTCTGGACACTGTGGATGATGTTGCAAATCCCCACTATGGTTCTGCTCAGCAGACCCAGTAGATCCCAGCTTCTGTGTGTCAAGCAGCATCTGATCAGGCTTGCCCTCTTTTTCATCTTGGAGCCTCTCCCCAGGTCCTGCGAGTGAAGTACACTGAGTAGCCCTCTGCCCCCTTGCTTAGGTGATCACTCTGGTGTGCCCGCTGCTGGCCTTTACTTCCCAGGGTCCCGCTGTTCCGTGGAGAGTGGGAACCTGGTGCTGTGGGACTATCCCTTGTCACCCACAGGATAGAGCGGACGCCTCCATGGAGTTCTTCAGGAGGCTGCTGCCCCTCCCCCAGGCATTTTCCTAACCCCTTGGTGAGGAGACCGGCCTCCAGGCCTCCTCAGGGAGTATAGGTCAGGTGGCTTAACAGGTGTCACGCAGCAGATCCCTCCAGCCTCCCATTTCCCTGCATTCCCAGCAGATCGGCAGCAGCTACATTTGGGACCTTGTTAGAAATGAAAATCCTTGGACCCCACCACAGCCTGCTCAATCACAGACTCTGGGAGAGGGCCCAACAATCTGGCTTTAATAAACCGTCTGGGGCTGGAGAACCACAGCTCTGCAGGATGTCCGGGAGGTCCAGCGTACTGACCTCATCAGCGATTGGTTTTTATTAATTCTAGACTTGGATTAGCCAATCTTGTAGACTATACACACCCCTCGATGTTCAAGGTTCACATTAAATGACCAAATTGTGAGGGAACCACCTTGTCCACACATGTGGGTACATATGACCTACTTACATTTTGTCCCCCTTGGAGCCCACCTCCCAGGCTTCTGCCCCCACACAGAGGACATCTCCTTCCGACGCAGTTCCCGTGCCTCGGGATCTGTCTTGTTTTATGGGCCTAGGTGGAGCAGGATGTGGGTGAGTCTGTGGAGAAAGGGCACCAGCTTGCAAGGCAGCAGCTCCAGGAGCAGCCTGGGCTGGCTTTGTGCAGAGGAGGGCTGTTTCCTCCTCCGTGTTGGGAGAGTTGTCTCTGCAGATGGTGGGTGAGAGTTCGCTGCCAAAACCACTGTCTTCCCTGCCCCACTGATACTTCTTCCCCACCTTCCTAAAACTGTAAGAGACCTGGAGGCGTTGAGCATCAATGACGCTTTGACTCAGGAATCTTAAAAAATCACACCCTGGGGCTACCATGGGGACCTTCTGGTTCTCCTTGTGTATTACTAGTTGAATGTTTATAGCTTTCAATTTCTTTTTCCCCTTATATATGCTCTCTAAGGACATAAGAAGAATCTACCTGACCTCACAACTTTGGTAGGCACCGTTATTACCACACCCTCTTCTCCCAGTGGGCACCCCACACCCCAACTCCCCGGCACTTTGTTCAGTGGGACTGCCAGTATCGTGTATAATCATGAATGCTGTGGATTTGCATATAATCCAAAATGCTGTGGATTATCCTTATTCACACACAGAGACTCACACACTCACACCCAGAAAGGCAGCTATCCCAGTGCTCCCAGAATAGATGAACAACCTAATCCCA
Organism: Pongo abelii; assembly: GCF_028885655.2. NCBI lineage: Eukaryota > Metazoa > Chordata > Mammalia > Primates > Hominidae > Pongo > Pongo abelii. Next base: position 104,690,330 of record NC_072001.2, on the reverse strand, counting down.
GAATCCCTTTGTGAGGATTTATTTGAAGACCACTTTCAGTAACAATTACTTTATCAGTGGAGTCTCAGCAGGAAAGATGCGGCACATAGTGGAGCACTTTGAGGAAGGTTACTAGACCGGTTCCCAAGGCATGGGCGGAGTTCAGAGAAACCACCAGGAACTGGTAGCAGCAGAATTGTTTCAACCCTTGGCCCCAAAGGAAGAGGGGAGGGAATGTTGATGGAACCTGGAAGGAGAGGTTGTATTGACAAGGCTCCTTGATAGAGCAGTGATATTCGGGGAGAAACACGGCCAGCCAGAAGTTACCCTGTAGAAGGAGGCAGGGGAGAAAACAAGCCAATTTCACCCTCCTCCCGACCCGCCTCTCGTCTCTCCCGTTTTCTGTTTCCAAAACCAACCCACAGCCAGAGGGCAAAGGAGCCAAGCAGAAGGCCCCCGTGTGTGATTTTTAAGATTCCTGAGTCAAAGAGTCATTGATGCTCAACGCCTCCAGGTCTTTTACAGTTTTAGGAAGGTTGGGGAAGAAGTGTCCGCAGGGCAGGGAAGACAGTGGTTTTGGCAGCAAACTCTCACCCACCATCTGCAGAGACAGCTGCTCCTGGGGCTGCTGCCTTGCAAGCTGGTGACCTTTCTCCACAGACTTGGGCCCCCATAGCCATGTGCCCGGGGCTGAAAGCAAGGTAGAGGAAACCGGAAAGTGGATTTAGAGGGACAAACAGAATATATCCAACCCACTCTCAGACGTCCTCCTGAAAGTTTTAGTTTTACTTCTCACACTTAAGTATTTAATCTAGCTCAAATTTGTTTTGTGTTTGATGTGAAGTAGGGATTTTATTTTATTTTTTTCTCATATGAATAACCACCTTTTCCCAGCATCATCAGTGGATTAGTTCCTCCTTTCAACACTGATATTCTATCAATAAATCAAGTTCTGTATTTGCATACAGAGCATCCAGATTTGCACACAGATTGTCTCCCTTTTCTGTTCCATGAGTTAAACTTGTCTGTCTCTGACCCAGTGCCTCACAGACTTCAGTACTGTGTCTTCATAATAAGGCTTGATATGTGGTGGGGCAAGTCTTATTCTTTTTCAGGAGTTTTAGGCTATTCTTGGCCCTTTGTTGTTTCATATTAACTTTGAATCAACTTGACAAGTTCCACAAAACAAAAACTGTTGGGATTTTGACTGAAATTTTATTTAATATATACATCTATCTATCTAATGTATCTTTATGATATGGGACCTTCCTATCCATGAGCATGGTATCTCTTTATTTAGGTCTCCTTTAAGTATTAGTAAAGTTTGTAAATTCTTGTATACACAACTTACACATCTCCGATAAAGGTATAGGTACCTTAAGTGTCTAACAGTTGTTGCTAGTATATAGATGTGCCGTTGAGTTTTTAGATTGGTCTCACATCTAGCCACCTTTCAACAAAGTCCCTTATTTCTTCCAATAATTTGTCTATTTTTTATGTAAACCATAAACCATAGATTTGATATGATTTTCTATGTAGATAGTCATATCATCTGTGAATAATTGTAGTTTTGTCTCTCCCTAATCAACCTTTAAGCTAATTATTTATTTATCTTGGCTGTTGTTGACTAGAACTTTCAGTATAATGATGAATAAAAGCATTGATTTTGGGCATTCTTATCTTATTCTTGATTTTAAAGGGAGTGCTTTCAGGGTTTCCACATTAAGATTGAGATTTGCTGTTTGTTTTTTGTAAAAGCCTTTTTAACAGGTTAAGAAGGCTTCCTTCTTGTTTTAATTTGCTAGGAGTTTGTAATCATACGAGTTTTGAATTTTATCTAATGCTTTTCCTGTATCTTCTTTATTCTGCTACTGTAAAAATTACACTTATTGACTTTCTAATGCTAAAATATCCTTGCATTTCTGGAATAAACTCACCACGGTCATGGCAGACTATCTTTCTTCCTCATTGCTGAATTTGGCTTTCTAATATTTTAGTTAGGAGTTTTGCTTCTATATTCTGGGTAAAGTGGACCTAGAGTTTCCCTTTCTTATACTGTTCTTGTCTGTTTTTAGGATTAAAGTATTCTGGCCTCATAAAATTTTACTTTTTCTATTCTCTGGAAGAGCTTGCTTAAGACTGGGATGATCTATACCTTGAAATTTTGGTAGAGCTTACCTGTAAAACTGTCTAGGCCTGTTCTGTGTGAGAGAGATGGGTGTTTAAGCACTGTTTCAGTTTCTTTAGTGGAAAGTTTGACAAGTCCTGTATTTGTTTTTTAGTTAGTGGTTTCATAAATTACAATTTTCTAGGATTTTTTTTATGTCGTCTGTGTTTTCAGAATTATGAGTGTAATGGCGTTGGTAGTGTTTCCTTATTGTTTTTAAACCTCTGCTTGATCTGCGGTTACATCCTTTTTCCACTTATCATGTTATTTATTCGTTTGTGCCTTAATTTTTTTCTTTATCAGTGGTGCCATGGGTTTGGCTCTATTGCAGATTTTTAAAGAACTGCATTTTGCCTTTTAAATTCTATTGTAAATTTGTTTTCAACTTTTACAGAGTTCTGGTCCTAATTATATTACCTTCTTCTCATTTTTTTTTCTTTTAACTTTTTAGTTTGATGCTTAATCCCATGAATTTTCAGCATTTCTCTTGCCATGAACACCTCAGGTTACACACATCTTTTCCGGGGTCATGTCCACAATGCTCATGAGTTGTCCTAAATAGTATTTTTGTTATCATTCTATTCTAAGTATTTTTTAATCCCAATTATGATGGTTTCTTTTACCATGAGTTATATAAACATGTGTTTGTGAATTTCCAAATGTGTGACATTTTTAATCTTTCTTTGCCCTGTTGACCTCCAACTTAATTGCATTACAGCCAGAGACTATGCTTTCTTGGAAATCTTTGACATTTGGGGGGTGTGCCTGAAGTCCTGGTACTGGGGTCAATCTTTGAAAACGTTCTGTGTCTCTAGAGAGAAATGTTATTCTGTTGTTGGGCGTGGAGTTCTAAGTCTGCTGGATTACACCTCTTGACAGAGTGGCTCAGACCCTTTCCACTGCTACTGGCTTTTTGTCTAGGTGGCCCCCTGCTACCCCTGTCCCGTGTGGCCCCTGGAATCAGGGAGCTTATTTAGGAGGAGCAGGTGTTTGGGCTGGCCCTGGAGGGTGAGGGATTTGGCTTGATGGAGGTAGGCAGGGGGCCTGGGCAGAAGGGACAGAATAATACTGGTGAAGGAAGGCAAGGGAATGGTGTCGCATCTGGAAAGGGCCAGAGGGCAGGAGAAGGCTGGGGCAGGGACCAGAGGCCCTGGGGGAGGCCCCTCTTTAGAAGACGGACAGGAGAGAGTTTTCTGAGGGGAGACGAGAGAGAGCCCACAGAGAGGAGGACACGGAGGGGTGGGGTTGGGTAGGCCCAGGCCATCGTGGGGGGTCTTCCTGGGCAGGACAGGGACTTGTGTGACGGTTCACAGGGGCATATTGGTGGCTATGTGGCTGTGTGGTGAGGAGGCCCTCAGTTCAGTGTGGGGCCTGGGAGACTGGGTGGCAAACATCAGATGGAATTTCGCAGAACCTAACACACATCTCTCTCCCTCGAGGTGAATTTTTCTTTACAGACCTTTGAATCCAAGAGATGATGTAACGCCTGAACTCATTTTATAACATCAGAAGTTTGCGACTTAAAAATGTTTCAGAAGGTGGGGGCGTGGGCTGTCTAGGGTTCTAAGGAGAACGTGGTTGAAACAGCTGCCTAAAGGGACTGAGGGGGTTGGAGGACCCGGTGGCAGGGGCATGGATGGGTGGGAGGCTTCAGGGTGAGGGAGGGGTGTTGGTGAGGGGCCCAGCTGGGGCTGTGTTCACCGTTGCTGGGATGGAGGGGACAGGGCAGGATTCAGGGTGTCAGTAGAGTCAGTTACCTAGGATCCATGGCACAATGGTGTTGGAGGAGGGGGAGCCCAATGACAGTGCAGTGAGGAATGGTGGGGGGGACGGGAATGGTGGCAGCAGGTGGTGTGGAGTTAGGGAGAGGAGACGCGGAGCAAGCCGTGAGAACTGGGTGGGCCTGGATTCGTCCTTTCCTAGTAGGATTACTGTGCCCACAGAATTTATTGTGCAACCAGGATGTTTCTAGGAAGTAAAAGGGAGAGCCTAGACACTTAGAGCTGGGCAACAGGATGGAGGAAGCCAGCACACACATGATTCCCTATGTAGGCACGTAGGGGCTTTCAGCTAAGCCAAGGGTGTGTGAGGAAGTACCAGAGGCGCAGAGGAGTTTCTCACTTGCTTGGGGCTTTAAAATATATGCTTGTATATAATAGGGATTCCCAAGGGCTCAGTGGGTGGAGCTAGCAGTGAGGCTGGGAGAGGAGAGGTGGCCTGGAGAGGGTTTGTCTTCTGTCCGGAAGCCTTTCTCCCTTGGCTGAGAGAAGCTACACACACACCCCTTCTCTCTGAACACGTGGCTCGTGAACCACAGTCCTACAGCTGTCAGTAGTGAAATCCAGGCCCATCCAGCACCCCTGCGAGATGTCGGGGTCATTAAATGAAATGGAAGGCAGTTTGTTTCTTCCAAGTGAGATGGATGTGAAGGAATTAGGTAGAAGCTGACAGAAGTATACCCAAAACTGCTAAATTTAGCCTGGATTCAAGAAAGAGGTTAGAGAGGTGGCATTGTGAGTAATTAGACGCGTCGCTGAGAGCGTGAATGATTGACAGAGTTTGTGTCTGTGGTTGCCGCTGGGGAGAAACAGAGCAGAATGGGAGTCTTTGGAAGGAGGGAGGAGCCAATCTGCTGGGTATGTGGAGCCTTTGGGACTGTCACGTGCTTCGGGTGCTGGGGTCTGTTTCTGCTGGAGAAGAAACAGCGGTGAAAGGGAGAGTGAGGCACAGTCCCTGGAGACAGACGATGGTCTGTAAATGGTGAGCAAACAACAGTCAGGAGCCTTGCTGGAGTCTGTACCAAGGGCCCTCCTAAGAAGCCGGGTCCTACGGGGGTCCAGTGACTGTATAGCCCGGCCACATTGCCCAGCTGGGGTCTCTACGGCATTTGGGTTTGTGCCTCAGCTCAAAGCCTTGCGGAAACCCCTTTCAACATGTGTGCTGTGTGCTGCAGAGACTCAAACCCACTGTGGCAAAGCGACCACACAGCCCTGGAGTTGGGTTTCACGTCCCTATCACCACGACCTGTGTCCACCCACCCAGAAATAGTTGGGTGAACTTGCTGGTCATTTGCTGAGATAGTGCACATGGCAGTCCCCTAGGTCTTTACTGTGTCTTGCCTGATAGCCCAGCATGAGTAAAACAGCCATGGAGCCCTCAGAGAGCAGAATGAATGTGTCTGACCACCTTGTTGGAAGCCACCTAAAACGTGGCTGGGCCCAGCTCCACCTCTGGAGGGACGTACCTCGGGCAACCATCCGTGAGGGTATTGGAGACACCAGATGTCAGCGCTGGTAAGGGATGGGCAAACATCAGATGGAATGTGAGCATAAGAGATGACATAAGGCCAGAATGTGTTTTACAGAATCAGAAGTTTTGGACTTAAAAAACGTTTCAGTCTGGAATTGGACAGATAGTGCAGGCTCATTTTATGGATAAGAAATAAGTTAGTTTCAAGAAAATGGATTGCTAGACACCAGTGGTATTGCACACCCAGAGGGGTGGCCAGGGCTGCCTGTGTGTGGACTGTCCCCAGCACAGCTCCTCGGATCCCACCTGCCTTGCACCTTGTACTGTTCACCTTGGCCCTTTATGGCTCTGTCCAGGTGGGATTATCTTCCCCACAGGGACCACTGATAAAGAAGTACTCTATATATTTTTAAGAATTGAAATCAAAGGGCAAATGGGTTTTCTCTAACTTTGCAACTAGCTTTATTGCGATGCCCACAAAGTGAGCTGCATCCTTGTTCCTTTCTTTAAGAAATACTATGAAAAAAGCCAGCTGACCAGCCTGCGCCTTGGGAGGCTGGGGCTGCTCTGTGTGTGCCAGGCCCTGAGCCGAGCATGCCATATGCATCACACCTCATTTATCCCCCCAGAAACCTTGGGCAAGGGGAATGCTGCTAATCCCAATGCATGGAAAGGGAAGCTGGAGAGAAATTTAGGAACTTGCTCAGAGATCCTTTTCACTTAAACAGGGGAGTTGGGATTCAGATCTGGGTAGTCCCTGGCTCCAAGGCCCAAGACCTCAACTGCTGAGTTGAGATTTTTATTTATTTTTATTTATTTATTTATTTATTTTTGAGATGGAATCTCACTCTGTTGCTCAGGCTGGAGTGCGGTGGCACGATCTCGGCTCACTGCAACCTCCGCCTCCTGGTTCAAGTGATTCTCCTGCCTCAGCCTCCCAAGTAGCTGGGATTCCAGGTGTGCGCCACCGCACCCAGCTAATTTTTTATATTTTTGGTAGAGACGGGGTTTCACCATGTTGGCCAGGCTAGTCTCGAAATCCTGACCCCAGGTGATCTGCTTGGCCTCCCAAAGTGCTGGGATTACAGGCATGAGCCACGGTGCCTGGCCCAAGCTGAGATCTTGATACTCCCTCTGGAGTGTCCTTGGTCATGCAAGGCAAGGCCTGGGGTCCCTTCATTGCTACCTCCTTGTCTCCCTTTGGCCCTCACCTTGTGTATTCACCTTTTCTCTCCCCGGCTCCGTCTTGCCTCAAAAGACGAGTAGAGAAGATGTTCTCTACACTGCTAGGATTCCAGCCTCTAAGAATGTGGGTCCCTGTTTTTATCCAGGGGTGTATCTGGCAGATTGCAGTTCCTTGTTATGCCCTCTGAGAGCCCGGTAGGCAAAGCGGCTTCCTATGTGCCTCCTTCATCTTGCTGTGTCATACTCGCTGCTATCAGCCTGTCCCCTGGATCCAGGCCCTGGGCCCATGTGGGCCCTTCTGGGTCCCTCATGTCTAAAATACCTGGCTCGAGCAGCTGCCCAGATACTTGTTGAGGGAAGGAATGAGGGAATGGACAGACGCCTCTGGAGATCTGCAGTGGCTTGAGAAAACAAGGACATGGGTTCCGGACAGAAGAGGAAGGAACGGTTGGAGCTGCCCAGGAGTCAGGGTGGGCATCACTATTGATAAACGCACACTTGGGCGTCACTATTGATAAACGCACAGACAGTGACTGCACAGAGTCTCGTCATTGTTGGTGGGTCTTCACCAAGTCCCTGTTTATAAGCTGCTGTTACGTGCAGTCTTACTGAATCAGCCGTGGAGGGGACCATCCATCCTTCCATCCCTGGAATAGGATGATCTGTCTTCTCCTACCCTCCTTTCAAGCAGTTACTTCTCATCTGTAAATGAGTGCTGCTGAAGTTTTACTTTGAGTATGAAAGTTCTGTTGAAATCATTTATTGGCAAATATGCCATAAGCCACAGATGTTAGTGCAAATGGGATGGAGAGAAAAGGCAATGTAGCGCCTCCCCGATAGAGTAGAAACTGTGGCCAGCAAGGGTGCAGAGATGGGCAGGGACCTGGTCCCCTGACTTCTTAGCATACAGCTTGCGGAAGTCCCAAATGCCATTTTTAAAGAGCCGTATGAAAATTGCACAAAGTCTATTTTTAGTTTACAAACCAAGATATGCTTTGCAACTGGGAAAGGGTGTCCCTCAGTTGTATTTTGGTGAAATCATGACAGCTGCCTCATCAGTAGCTTCTTCATTTTTAATTACCAGCGTGGGGTTCAGTCACAGAAGCCGAATGACAGTGCATGTTTCTCTACGCCTGTTTTTAATTGGTGTTATTGAGTTGGGGCATTGATGCAGCTGGATGAAAGCTTTCTGTATCTTCATGCCCTGGGAGCTGCCAGTCTCAGCAGGGCAAGCTGTCACAAGGTCAGCAGCATAGGAGCTTGGTCACTGTGCCACCTGGTCAGCAGGCCTTTGAAGCCATCATTTGGGATAGGCTCCAGGATAAAAGGAAGCTGAGCTTGCATGGTGTTTGGCTGACACTCTCACCACCCATGACTGTCAGTCCCGGTCAGGTGACTCTGGCCGTCCCTGAGATGATTGCCACCTCCTTCCTGTGTCCTTGTTCCCTTTAAGGGACACCACACAATAGAGAGGGGCCAAGGATGGGAAGCGCTTCCCGGAGCTAAGAGCTGTTAATAATCACAGTTGGGCAGCTCTGCCGTGCTTGGCTATGCCTGGGGGTCGGCTGTGCCTTCTCCCTCTCAGGCCTCCAGATGCTGCTGGCACACTGGAGCCATGGTCCCCACATCCTGAGTGACACAAGAGAGGTGGGAAGGGTGGGGGACAGAATGCAGAGGAGAGTTTTTTGTTTGTTTGTTTGTTTGCTGTGGTCAAATACACATAATAGAAAATATATCATCTTACCTGTTGGTAAGGGTATAGTTTGGGGCATTTAGTATTTTCACATTGTTATGCAACCATCACCACTGTCCATCTCCAGAACTTTTTTATTTTCTCAGACTGAAACTCTGTACCGTTTTATGTATTTATTCATTCATTCATTCATTCATTCATTCATTTTTTGAGATGGAATCTTGCTCTGTTGCCCAGGCTGGACTGCAGTGGTGTGATCTTGGCTCACTGCAACCTCTGCCTCCCAGGTTCAAGCAATTCTCCTGCCTCAGCCTCCCAAATAGCTGGGATTACAGGCGCACACCACCATACCCAGCTAATTTTTGTATTTTTAGTAGAGGCGGGGTTTCACCATGTTGGCCAGGCTGGTCTCGAACTCCTGACCTCATGTGATCTGCCCACCTGCCTCGGCCTCCCAAAGTGCTGGGATTACAGGCAGAAGCCACCGTGCCTGGCCTGAAACTCTGTACCCTTTACACACCAACTCCCCGCTCCTCCCTCGCCCACAGCCCCTGGCAGCCACATTCTGTCTCTGAATTGGGCCATTCCAGGTACCCGCATACCGGGAGAATCGTTCAGTATTCGTCCTTAGTGCCTGGCTCATTTCACTGAGCACAGTGTCCTCCAGGCTCATCTGTGTTGTAGCGTGCATCAGAGTTTCCTCCCTTTTTCAGGCTGAACCGTATTCCACCGTGTGTCCCTGCCAGGTTTTGCTGATCCCCTCAACCAGCCACAGACACCTGGGTGGCTCCCACCCCTTGGCTTTTGTGGAAAATGCTGCTGTGGACACGGGTATGCAGATATTTGTTCAGAAACCCGTTTTCACATCTTTGGGTACAGGAGGTATATATTTTTAAGTAAAAAGTTTGAAGATTAATTTTTCTGTGCAGCGCACCAGCATGGCACATGTATACATATGTAACTTACCTGCACATTGTGCACATGTACCATAAAACCTAAAGTCTAATAATAATAATAATAATAATAATAAAGTTTAAAAAAAAAAGTTTGAAGATTAATTTTTCTAAAATTCCTTTTGATTTCCCTTGGGATAACTGCTCTCAAGTGATGGTGTTTTAGGTATTAAAATGTGAATTTCCAACATTTCTTTCATAAAGACAAAATCTTATTTTAAAAAACCTTGTAGCCTCCTCCAACGTGACCTCCCTTGGTCAAGTAGCCATGAGCTGCAGCCCAGCACTGACCCTTCTTTCTGGGGAGCCCAGGAGGGGGACTGGCAGGAGCCAGATGGGCTTCCCCTGACTGCCTTGGGTGCTCAGTGTAGCTTTGTTCTCTGATCCGTGATGTAAGCAGCCTGCCCAGGTGTACTGTGCACAGCCTTTGGTGCTCAAGGTCACAGACACAGTCCACTCTTCACGAGCAGAGCTCGTCCACAGTCCACTCTTCACGAGCAGAGCTCGTCCACAGTCCACTCTTCACGAGCAGAGCTCGTCCACAGTCCACTCTTCACGAGCAGAGCTCGTCCACAGTCCACTCTTCACGAGCAGAGCTCGTCCACAGTCCACTCTTCACGAGCAGAGCTCGTCCACAGTCCACTCTTCACGAGCAGAGCTCGTCCACAGTCCACTCTTCACGAGCAGAGCTGCCCTGTGCTGAGAGCAGACCTGGACTCGTACTGGAGCCTCTGTCCCCTGACAGATTCTCTAGATGAGACTTTCTTGAGGCTAAGGCACCCCCTACTTCTCGCATACTCAGAAAGAAAAAAGTAAACAGTGGGCCTCCTCAAGTTGGGAAAGTCTGAACCAGATGTCTCGATCCCCACTTTCCAGGACGACAGGCTGCCCGTAGCCTGCAGGCATGTGTTAGGCAGGCGACACAGTGGTGGTAACATGTACAATGAGTTGCCATTATTAAAAACTCGGGAGAGCGCATGTCGGGTCTGAATGCTGTCTTCTCTGGAAGAGTTCAGGAGATATTGCAGTTCTGGGTTCCTGGAGCCTCCACAGGCTCACCTCCTCCCCGACGTGGGGTCCCTGTGGGCATCGGAGGTACCTCACCCAACTAGAGAGACCAAACACGGCACAGGGAAGTTAGCGAGCAGCAGGGAGATGTGGCTCAAATCCATTCCCACTAACAATCAGCTGCACAGGGGCAGCCTGCAGGGAGCAGGGACGTGTGCTCTGCCTGGGGGTGAGGTATAGGCCCTGGGTACATGGGGCAGGGCCAGGCCTCAAGCAGCCTCCCTACCCCAGAGGTCACCTGCCCTTGCAATACACCTCATTTTCTTTCTGTCTCTTTTACAAAATAATTCCTGGATCCCGCGGGCCCTGCTTTGATGGAGGAAGGAATGGTGCAGCTCTGAGAAGCTGCTTCTCAGCATGTGGTTAGAGGAAGAGTTCTGTCTTCAGTTTAGACCATACATTCTTTAAGCTTTATGTGGGAAAGGGGCTAAAAGGTCTGGTTACCTTGTTTTATTACAATTAAACATTTCTTTTACAATTTTTTGAAACAATCACCAACTTACAGAAAAATTGAACGCGCAGGGTAAAGCTCATCTGACCCAGTGCAGAGAACCTGGTGAGCCCGGCCCCGCCAGCCCCAGTGCCCCAGTTTGTCCTTCGCACAAACAAGGACGGCGTCTGCAGAGCTGTGCGGTGCAGCCACGCGGACACCAGGGGATTACCGTTGGTCTCTTACAGTTATAATGGCCGCTAGTGTGGTAACGTGTTCCATCCGTCCCCTGTGGGTAACCAATCTGCCATGTCCTCTGTCTTCACTTTCCCTGAGTGGGCACCCTGGTTATCTGCCTGGACCTTGACATCTGGAGTAGCCTGTTCCCACCCGTAGCCCCACGGGCTCAGATTCCACTTTCCCCAGTGTGAGCGCCCTCCTCACCTTCCAGATTCCAGCAGTGCCTTGTTCTGGGCCACCCCAGATCTTCCCACCCCACACACACCATGTTCTTCCTCATATGATAATGGCTTTAGAATGGAATTTTTCAGGAAAAAGAAGAGTTTTACAGCTTATTTTAAAATTAAAACAAAACAAAACAAAAATGAATACTCAAGAGGCATTGGATTTAGGAATCTGGTAAAACAACGAATTCCAGACAGCCATAAAGAAACCTGTAACCAGGAAATGATTTAAAATGGAGATCTTCAGAGTCAGGACTGTGGAGTTTCTCAGGCAGCCTTTTGTAGACATTGAAAATATAGGCCGAGGCCACATATAGAAATTAAACGTTCTCATCCGAAGCCGGACCATTTGGTTTGGCGACTTAAGGGAAGAGAAAAATGAAGTTTGCTAAGTAAGGATTAATGATTTCTCAGGAATTTTTAGGATGTTGAACAGCTTAATTGCATAGTTTGGGTGGATATGTGTTGAAGAAAGTAATTTTAGGAGACTGGGAAATTGTGCAGTCATCTTAACTTGGGTCAGGATTGTAATTATTGCAATAACAGAATGTTGCTATGTGTATATGTGACTGAAATGGGAAGCAGTTTTTAAAAAATGCTTTAAGAAATAACAACAAAATGTCCATTCTCTCTCTCTCTCTGGACTTCCTTAATTATAAATACCAGGTAACCCAGTGCTGGCTAAATACAGGTCCAGTGGTCATCTATATTTATAACATTTTTCAGGCGGAAGACACTAGAGCGATACAGAATTAATTTGGTGTGTAGGTTTTTATAGAGTCTAATTAGTCGTGTTTTTCTTAAGCAAACCAACTGGGATCAATAACATTATATAACTGAACTCAGACGACCATGACTTTTAGACATAGACTCTTCCCAGAAAGCCAAGGCCCTCGGCAGATGCCGGCCCTGAAGACAGACAAGCGGCTCCGGAAGCAGGCACGCTGCAGCTGCGGAGCGGACGGGGTTTGGAACATCTGTTTCCAGCCAAGGGCAGGCTTTGGGAGTGATAAAGTACAGTTTTTTTTTTGCAAAGTCAGAAGCCTCATCTACAGTCCATTCATCACTGAGGCCTTGAATTGAGACATTTTGTGGCTGCTTATCAGCTGTTCCCATGTGGCAGGGTTTGGCTGGGCTGGCCTGGGGAGGTGGGGTGGGGTTTTTGCAGACTTACCAAAGTATGCACTTGGCCAACCCACCCCCACCAACAACGCAGCCTGCTCGAGGGCTACGAAAGGCACCTGTGTCTGCAGTCACGTCCATTGGAGAGCTGAGTGGGCGGGTGGACCTTTGGAACTATTTGATGTCATTTCGGGTAGATTCGGTGTGCTTCTCGGTGACTTTGCTGCAAATTAAACATGTTAAGTAGATTGGGCTTTCCTCCTCCATTCCTCAGGATCTTCAGAAAACATTAAGTCTTTTCTGGCAGAGTGAACCTGAGCTGGCAGCACCCACTGAGATTTTGTTTGAAGACAGCTGCACTCACATTTAAAGAAAAGACATGATGGAGGAGGCCCTTTCTGTAAACCCCAGGCCAGGCCTTTCCCCTCGTGCGGGTCCCTACCCCTCCCTTGGGTGGCCCTGCAAAAGCCGCTTCTGCTCGTCCACACCTGCGCCCGAGAGTTCTTCTCATGGCTGGTGCATGCCATGAATGAAGGGCACTGGCCAGTGGAAGGGAGTGCCCGGCCGGGCCTTGCCTGCGTCAAGTCCTCAGACCAGAGAGGCCGGTGGGGGTCTTGCCCAGACCATGCAGCCGGCAGGTGGTCTGCCTGGCTGCATAGCCTCCTCCCGACCTCAGAGCTGTCCTGGGACGGGGAATGAGAGAGAGCTCAAAAACAGGACAGTAGAGCCTGGGCCAGAAGGCACTGGGGGCATGCTCACCCCGCCTCTGGACGTGGGGCCTCACTGGACAGCTGGATGCAGATGGGATGGAGGGAGACCTGTGTATCCTCCCAGTGTCGTTTGGAGACAGAAGTCTGTTCACTTCATCAGGCAGATTTCAAGCTCCTCTGTATTCCAGACACAGCCAGGCCCTGAGGATTGACAGACAGCGTAGCTCCTGCCCTTGAAGGCTTATGGTGGAGGGAGGGAGGACGAAGGGTGTGATAGCCATGTCTGGGCATACAGGGCCTGGGAGGTCTGAGAGGGCTTTCTGGAGTCAGTGACAGCCGAGGGGATGGTTAAAAGCAGAGCAGGCATTGAGGGGACTTGAGCAAGCACAGGGGTGTGAAACGGTGAGTGAGGGCAGGGCCCCTTACACTGGACGACAGAGGGCAGTGTGGGCAGGGCCAGGCCTATGGCTGGAGAGGGGTCCTGGCCGGTCGTGTACCCTCTGAGACAAGGAGGAGTCAGAGCGGGAGTGTCAGTGCAGTGGTACGGGAGAGACTAAGAGGCCAGCGAGGGTGGGGCTGCCTGCACTAGGGCTGGTGCGATGGGGGGAGCGGGTGTGAGAGCCATTAAGAGCCTCCTTTGGGAAGGTTTGGTGGTGGCTTTTACCAAGACAAGGAACGCCTCAGGAGGAAAGGTTTGGGGTGCAGGATGGCGAGGGTGCACATTGTTGTTGATGCTGCTCTGGTGTGTTGGAAGTTATGTGCTGACCTAGGGGTCCTGCCAGGAGCCAGTGGATAAAGATGGTGCGGATCCGGCCCAGCCCCTGGAGGACTCAGCCATTATGGGGCAATGTGCTTGGGATCCACTTAGGCGGGAGAGGCTCCCCAGAGGAGATGATGCTGAGCTGAGCCTTGAAGGACCCAGGATTGGCTGGCAGGAAATGAAGAAACAGCCTTCTGGGCCTGTCTTCTCGGTATCTCATGCAGTTCCTGGATACAGCTCAGCTTCTCTTGCAGAGGAGTTTCAGAACCCACCTGCCCACTGGCTGTTCAGACCTCTGGAACCAGAACGTCTATCTGGGGCCAAGCCCCCACCCACGTGGGGTTGCTCAAGCCACTCAGGTGAAGCTGACATGTACGAAGGTGACGAGCCATAGATCAGGAGTTCTGAGTTAGGGCAACCCAGCAGTGGCCCCAGGAGGCTCACTTGGATGTGAGAACTGTGGGAAAACCAAGGACCTACCTGGTATGTTTCAGAGTCATTTGTTTATGAATCTTACATAAACACACACACCTGGATATGTATATACACGTGTTTATGCACAAACACACACACACACCTGAATACATAGGCAGTTGGCGGTCTCTGTCCACAGGTTCCACATCAATACATTCAACCAACCTCAGGTCAAAAACATGAAAAAAAAATGTATGGTGGATGTAGAAACTATTTTCTTGTCATTTTTTCCTTAAACAATATAGTATAATAACTATTTCCATAGCATTTACATTGTATTAGGTATTATAAGTAGTCTAAAGATGATTTAAAGTATTGGAGGATGTGTGTAGGTTGTATGCAAATATGGTGCCATTTTATATCTGGGACGTGAGCATCTGTGGATTTTGGTATCTGCAGGGTGGCCTGGAACCAGTCCCCCACGGATGCCAAGGCATGACTGTATGCATATATATACATCTGTATACAGACCCTTGCACATCCATATACATATGCACACACACACACCTGCATACGTGTACACATGTGTGCACAACACTGACACATTCTATACATCCACACATATGCACACACACTCGCATACAGACATCATGGAATAATATGTACATGAAACATAATATAGGCCTCCCATGATTTCCTTATTGAAATGAAGGAAAGTGCACACATGCTGAGGGTACTGGTTCTGTGGGAAAGAACCTGCCGCAAAAGACAAGGACCAAGGTGCCTGAAATCCTCCATGGCAACTAACAGTCTTAACCATGCCAAGAGGCAGAAGGTTCAACGGTGAAGAATCCTGACTGTTCATTGACTAAATGAGTCTTGAACAGTTAGTTTCACTGCTCTGTGCCTCAGTTTCCCCATCTGTAAGATGAGGATGGTCATAACGTCTACCCCCTACAGTTGTTATGAAAATCAAACTTACTAATTCATCTGAACTCCAAGCTTGCTGCCTGGAATGGGGCATGTGCCCAGCAAGCATCAGCTGTTCTTGTAATGAGCCGGGAGCACTCGGTAATAGTGAGGACCCCTGGCTGGGGGACAGGTGAAGGAGGGGAAATTGCTGTTCCCCACTAACTCTGTACCCTTTTGTACCTTCCATGTTTTGTATCGTGTGCACATATTACCTATATTTTTTTAAATGTCAGAGCATCTTGTTAAAGAGGATTACAGTACATTAAGCTCTCTTCACTGTGAGTCCTTTGATCTCATTTCTTCCAGTGTTCTGGTCAAGAACATTTAGCAAGGTTTGTAATGATGTTTTAATGGTTATCAGTTTTATCAAGTGATGCGTATAACCACCTATCAATGTTGAGTGAAGAAACATGAGCATCCTGTATTCAGCAAATTGTTTATTTTCTTGAATGGTGCATGAGACGGGCTCTAATTAATTCACTGTGAAGATACCATGGGCACGAAAGAGAACAAGAACATATTCAAATTTCATGTTATGACATTACAAAAACAATGTCTTACGGACTAGCAGTCAGATTCATTGCTGAAGAGCAGATGGAGGTCGGGGAGGACACGGGGCTGAGCAGGACTGGGAAGCAGCCTGGGATGGTGGAGGCAGCGCCTCCCTTCTATAATCGAGGGAAGGAGGAGGAGGCTGCCAGGGCCCTCCGATAGTGGCGGTCCGTGGAAGCCACCACTCCTGGTTCTAAAGGCGGGCTGCTCAGGCACTGGCTGGAGAAGTGGTGCGTAGTCGATGAGCTGTGAGCACAGGAGTAGAGCCAGCGCCTGGTGTGGACACTGTCCAAGGCCACAGCCAAGCAGCAGCCACCCAGGACGTCCAGGCTGCTGAGCAGGGAGGAACACCTGCCATCAGGGCAAATGCCAGATAAAAAAAGAACCTCACTTTCCCTGGAAGATTATTTGGAATTTTGTCTTTAGGCCACCCCCTTCCTGAGTCCAGCCCTGTCCATTTGACCCTGAAGAGGTCCTAAAAGTGTGGCAGTCATCTTAAACCCTACTTGTGTATCTATATGTCATTTAGTATCAAATTTTGTCACCTGCTTGTCTGTGAGCAGAATGGGGAGGCTGCTGGTTTAGGAACTGGGAGCCCCATAGTGTGACATAGTCTTAACCTCCCTGGGCCTCAGTCTACTCGTCTGTGAAATGGGGACATCTCTGTGGGTCCTTGTCACACCCTAATCTGTGAGTCAGGGCCAGAGGGCAGCCAGGTATCCTTCATGTTGAACCAGGCCAGTGGCCACATCCCCACAGGTGACCCCATGTGAGCCTGGGGACCTCACAGCCTGGCATCCTGTCCCCCTTCCCCATGAAGGCACCCAGAGATGAGAAGGAACAGCCTCCCTCATTGGGGAGGGGCAGGACCTCCTCGTACCTGGGGTGGACCCTGCTGTGGTAGGTCAGGTGAGAAGCCTAGAAGGGCTTAGGTGGGTGGGGAGGACGAGAGACAGCAATGGCTGTATCATAAATGCAGCATCATCCGGGCCAACGAGACTTTCAATGGGCCTGTGTTCCTGGGCAGCTGCCCCCACCTCCTGCTGTGTCACCTTTGATTCTCTCACTGGTTTTGCCCATGGTGAAAACCTCACACTCCTGACCTGATGCCTGATGTTGCAAGGGGAGGGCAGAGGGCAGGACCACATGAGTCAGACAGAAGGACGGGGCCTCTTGGAGCATCTGACAAGGAGGTTTATGGAAAAAGCACGGCTCAGAGACTCAGTGAGATGCTGAAGGTCTAGGCTTGCAGCTGCACCTGTGTTTATCTGCAGAGTCACTCCGTGTATGGACCGCCACTTCCCAGCCCTAGAGAGCCCTTGCTTGACATCAGAGACTTTGGTGAACTCCCCAGATACTCTCAGCAGCAAATGCTGTACATCACAGGCTAGCAACCTTTTCTGTTTCAAAGTTCACGTATGAACTGTTTTATCCTCGTGGGCTCTAGGGTCTCTGTTGCAACTACTCAGCTCTGCTATTGCAGTAGGAAGGCAGCCATGAACGGTAGGGAAAGGGTGGGTGTGGCTATGTTCCAAGAAAATTTATCAAAAAACAGTAGGTGGATATATACCCAAAAGAATTGAAAGCAGGGACACGAACAGATATTTGTACACAGCAGCATTATTCACAGCAGCCAAGAAGTGCGAGTAATCCACGTGTCCATAAATAGATGAATGAATAAACAAAATGTGAGGTGTGCAGATAATGGAAGATTAGTCAGCCTTAAAAAGGAAGGAAATTCTGACACATGGTACAACACTGATGAAACTTGAGGACATTATGCTGAATGACATAAGCCAGTCACAGAGGACAAATGTTGTATGATTCCAGCTTCTTCTGCAGCTGGCTTTGCAAGGGCAGCCTTGGCTGGTGTCCCCTTCTCCTCTGCAGTGGGAGCGTCCCTGCCCAGCCCCCCAGCTCTCATGCTAGGCAGGATGTAAGTGTCCAAACAGATGGAGTTCTGGCCGCTGCTGCCTCCACAGGTGGTTGGCCTGGTCAGCATTCTGGAGACTGTGCCTTTCCTGGATCGTTCATGGAGAACAGTTCACATCAGCCCAGACCCAGGGGCCTTTGCAAAGGACAGTCATGGCGGCCCCGGGGCAGGGGGCTGGATGGCTTTGGGACTGGCCTTTGAGGGGAAAGGTGGCTGCCCCAGGCCTGGATTAGCTGGTCAAAGGCCAGGTGCTGCCCTGAATGGCTTCCAGGGCCACCCTGACATGGGCCTACTAAGGGTCAGCACTGCTGCAATTAGTCTGTTTCTTTGCCAGCAAGTTTTATTCAACTCTTAGTTTCTCCATGTCCCTGACTGGGAATTGACTTGAATGCCCAGAGTTAAAAGACCAAAAGTTATGTAACGTCTCCCAGGGATGGTGGCAGCTTATGAGCAAACATGTTGATTAAACACTGTGGCAAGTTGAGAACCCGTGATTGCCTCTGTTGCTAAATAACAGCTCTAGTGTGGGTGAGGAGGAGCCTTTTGACACGTGTGGCAGTTAACTTTGTCGAAGAAGTGAGCAAGGTGACTTATCTGTAGGAAGAAAAAGAAAAGTGCTTGTGAGCAAAATAGGGCAGAAATAATGAGGTTTATGATGGCAGAAAAATGTGAGAATCAGAATGATTGCAGAAAACCGTGTATCAAGCACTTACTACCTACCTGCTGGGTCTCTGCTAGCTCTTTCACACATAAATATCTCATTCAAATTTTGGAGCAGCCCTTCAGGGTGGTGGTTATTAGTCTCGTAAGGAAACTGAGAGAGGGTAAGCCCAGGTCACCCAGAGGGAAGGGGTCACATTAGGTGCAGACCTGGATTTGGCCAAAAGCTAAAGCATCCCAGACCCAGAGAAGGGAGTGGAGGAGCCAGAGAGAGAATCCCAGCTCCCAGGACCACCAGCATTTGTTGAATGCCCACTAGGTTCTAGACACTAAACTAGGCTCTATATAGGTGATTCCTATTGATTCCTCATGACTATCTTAGTATTTGATGTTCTGTGGTTGTAAGCAACAGAAACACACTGGAGCAAGCTGAAGTAGAAAAGGGAGCTCTTTATTTCAAGGACAAAGTGGTGTCTCCTAAACTCAAGAACAGGAGACAGCAAGGCTGCCAGGATTGCCAGAAAGGAGAACTGAAGGGTAGTAAAAGGGCTGGGAGGCTCTCTCTTGCACTCCTGCCTTATCTTCTTGTGCAAAGATATGAAAATGGCCACTCACAGCATCCAAGTCCCTCCAGGTCTCCGCCTGGGCCAGTCAACTCTATTGAGGTCAGACTATAGCAGACTAAATGGCTATGAATAAGGTGGAGGCAGCCAAGGAGTTGTGAGTCGGGTAGGCTTTAGTCCTACTTAACTTTTAAAGGTAAGTACCTTTATCCCCATTTTACACATAAGGAATTGAGAGTCCCATGAGTCAAATGTCCTTGCCTAAGGTCACATGGCTAATCTTGGTGGAGGAGTAGGAAGGGTTTGGACCAAATCCATCTGACTCAAAACCCGTGTTTGTAATCATCATATAGAACTGCTGTAGAGGACCATTAGTCTTAAATTTACCCTTGAATCAAGCTAGAAAAGAAACTAGGATGGTTTAGCCTGAGAAGATCAACTTGAGAGTCTGTATGATATTCAGTTCATCTTGATTTTAAAATCCTTTTTGGAAGATAGTGATCAACTAGCACTTCTCTACAGCCAAGAAGCAGGCCTCCGATAACAGTGTCCCCATGCTCAAGCCCAGACAGACGTGAGGACAAGCTGGTGCTACAGCGAGGGCAAGCCCTTCTTGAAGGTCAGGGGTGGGGCCACAGGGCTGCTGTTGGTTCCATCCGGTCCTCAAGCTGAAATCTGTCCTGACAAACTGCCCCTGGCAGAAAATTGGAACACCTCGGGGGTTTAGATGTTCTCATCTGACCCTTTCACAATCCCCAAGCAGATGGATCCACGTGTTTTCTTTGGCTGTCCCATTGCACTTGAGAGTGAGTGTTCATTCTTCGATATTTCAGTTTACCCATGGGGTGGAGAGGATGGAGTTTGTTTATAAATGAATGTTTCGGTGTAGACCTGACTTGACACCAACTTAGCTACTTCAGGGATTCTTGGCCCTAAACAAACATTCATTTCTGTCTAAAAAACTTGGCCATGATAGTCCAAACTTTAAATGATGTTAATTTACCGTGAGATGTGATGGAGTATGTGCTCCATGGGAAATATGACTTAGTGTTGTTTATCTAAAAATGAGTGTCTAAATCCACCTTCACGTTTATAAACACTGCACACATGCCAGAGATGTGAGGAGCAGTGTGGTGGAGGGTATGTTTCCTCTGGGAGAATGAACCCCTCAGATAAGGGGGAGATTCTTGTGGGGTGGAAGATTTTGGAAGCAGTTCGTGAGACTATTAATTTATGGTATGCTGCTTCTTGTCTTGCAGATTGGAAACCTGGAAGATTACTACCATTTTTATCACAGCAAAACGTTTAAAAGATCAACCTTGAGTAGCAGAGGCCCTCACACCTTCCTCAGAATGGACCCCCAGGTACAGAGTGTCAGGATGCTTTCCTAAGGGCTGGAGGGTTTGGGTCTGTGGTCCTAAAAATGGCGGAGTCTGGATTTTAATGTGATTCTAGCTAGACATGAGTTTTCCACATTCACTTGAAATACAACAATACAGGCGTAGCTACGTATCAGACCATCTGAACTAAATCGTGTGAGTGAGGATCTCTCAGCATTTTAAAATCAACAAAATACAATACTTACAGGAGGTACATATATAAATCTTACCCATGAAACAAAAACTCTAAGCAATTCAAGCAAGTATTTTAATAATGAAATTAGAGTTCAGGCAGGTGGATGTTTTTGTGGTTGTCATAGCATGTATGTTAATGGTTACTATGAATTTGAAAACTGAGGCAGTAAGTATGACTTTTTTTCCTCAAAGATTCACGTGATCTTCAGGATTAAAACAAATGTGATTTGAAAGGAGGCTAACATTTTAAATTTCAACATAATCCATATTTATTGGGTGGTTAATTATACTTCCTTTCTGCATAGATTTGAAATTAGTATTTGAGAAATATCATTCAACAGGTATGTGCCAAGATTAAAAATTTAAGATGGCCAAGTGAGCCTCCAATGAGTTCATTCATTTGGCAGGTATTTTTGGAATACCTTCCATGTGGCTGGCTGTGTCCATAGCAGGGCCTGTGGCGCTGGTGGCGGGGCTGACAGAAAATGAAGCAGGAAATAGAAAAATATGTGATAAGTCACAGGGTGATGAGTGCTGAGAAGGAAAATGAAGAGTTCACGTGAGAAGCGGTAGCAGCCCCACCAAGGAACGGAGGTCATTGCTAAGTCATAGTTTTAGGTCACAGAAATCATCTTCTCTTAAAAGTTAACGTATGTGCTAAATGTTTGTTTGGGCTCCCTGGCTGGTGCACAATATTATTTCAGCTATTTCCAGAAAATACTTAGAGTAAAGTTTTTATGGAAAAATGGGTTCTTGGTGTTGCCCCAACCCACCTACTTCAATGACAATCAGGGCTCTTTTTGTATTGGCTGAGCAGGGATTCGTTGGAGAGACGTGTTATCTCTGGGCTCTGTACCTGAATTATCCTTCTCTGGGGCATCGCATGGTGAGGGTTTTGATTTGAAGCACGTGACGAGGTGGCCCTCATGGAGCTCACCCATGGACCTGGGCTGTGAAAAGGCAGACTTGTCTTGAATATATTTCTGGATTGGTTTTATAGGTGGATGAATGGATGGATAGATAGATACGGATAAGT
The DNA here is from genome assembly GCF_028885655.2 of Pongo abelii. Taxonomy (NCBI): domain Eukaryota; kingdom Metazoa; phylum Chordata; class Mammalia; order Primates; family Hominidae; genus Pongo; species Pongo abelii. Next base: position 104,668,846 of record NC_072001.2, on the reverse strand, counting down.
CGAATGAGATAGATATAAAACATTGTGCTAATTCCATTATTCCTTCATAGCAAGGGAAGGAGTTAAGTGTTTACTAAGGGATGGCTGTGCTTGGGCACTTTACATGCACCATCTCACCCCATCACATGGGGGTGAGATTACGTCTACTTGTGCTTACACCATGGAACATGAAGGAATGTTTTTCAAAGGGGCCAGTATATTTAATCCTCTAGGAAAAAAGCCAGATTGTAGTTGCTCATTCCCAAAGAGTGGGGCACTTGGGGAAGTGTGGATCAGTAGAAAACTGAGCAGCAGGGGGTCTCTGTACAGGGTGCATAGGCTGATCCCAGAGGAGGCGTGAGTTCTGTGTGGTTGAGAGACTGTCATCTGTCATCTTGGAGGAAATTCTAAGCTAGGAAAGAGGTCGACGCAGCATCCCTCCACACTTTCACTTTAAGCAAGCACTCTATCTGCCGTGCGAAGAAACATCCTCATTCTTCAACTGAAGTCTTTTGAGTTGTTGAATTGCTACCACGCGGATAGTTACAATGAAAGCAAGCTGTTTGCATGCAGGAAGCCCCTCTCGTAAGCATGCTCTGAGAAGAGACGGGGACCGTGGATTTCTTGGTCTGCTTTCCATGAGGCCTTCCAAGAATTAATAAAGCAGATTCTTAATTGTTAGAACTAAGGCAGAGTCAAAATAGGAGACTTAATCTGTGTTTTGACTACATCCTCTATTGTTGGTGACTATATTTTAAAACTTTTAAAGGTACTCAGGTCAACTGTTCATCCCTTCCTTCCAAAAATATTAATGGTGCACCTGCTAAGTGCAGGACCCTGTGCCTGAGTGATGCAGAGCTGCCCAGCAGGTCTCTGTGTTGCTGAGTTCTAGGTGAAGATGGGGATGAGAGACCCGTGCATGAGCAAGGCAGGCTGAGGCAGCAGAGACAGACTCTGTTGGGGGCTTGAGGGCCACCATGCCCTGGACCTGCCTCCTCTCTGCAGCACCTGAGCTGCTTGATTGACCCATTTTAGGTGTGTTAAAAGTCCTATATTCAGTTTGGGTCTGAGGGCAAAGCATTCCCAGGCATTAGTTGTCTCCTTGAAGCCAGCAGAAGGAAGAATAGAGACTTCCTAGGCAAAGGCTACCATAGCAGTTAAATTTTTTCAAATAAAAATCTCCTTTTCACAGAGCTTCTTAATAAGCTCCTGGCAAGGCTGCTATCAATGCATCCTGCCAGTAAAGAAGAAAGGAAGAAAGGTAAACAGCCTGGGCATCCCAGGCCTCCCTGGAACTTTCATAGGATTGGCTGATTGTTTCTTACAGTTCTAATTAAATTGTTAGCCCCAGGGAAAGCACACAGACATCTGAACCAATTATGAATTCAGAATCGCAACTGAAATACCTCTGTTTAAATTTGTCTAGCTTTAATGCAAACCAAATCAATTAGCTGTCAGTCTGACTAATATTTACTCTGCCCAGTCATTACAATTAAACACTTGGTGAAATTAGCTGTTTTATGTAAGTATTTAGTGTTATCTTTTATTGCAGCGCATCAGAACATTACCCTACATTGGCAAAGCATTTTTGTGATACCGTCACATCTGGAGAGTTGTGTAATTAATATTATTAACAAAAGGAAAAGATGATTTAATATTATTCAGAGACTTCGGAATGTGAGGCTGCCATTGTGTTCAAATGACCAAACTGGAAATGAATGTTATGGGGCTTAGGATAAAGTTCAATCAAATGCAGACGGTATCTTATTTTAATTAGTTCCAGTCCCTATTGTATAAAAGTGCTTTGATAAGTGATGGAATGTACAGTCCACCCCACGTCACATAAAAGCAGATAGAATGTACATTTGTGCAAGCAAAACAAAACTCAAGGGGGGGTCAGCAGCAGGACTCTGTTAAGCACGTGTGTGCACGCACACGTATTTGGCATCTTCTTCGCACTGATCCTGTACCAGAATGGTACAGTCATTTTCCTTGCATTCTTAATTACCTTTACTTGATGTTTTTCTTACCATCTTTGAAAAGGGCCATTTTGCTCAGATTGCTTCGTTACCCAGCCCTGTCCTTGGAGGAACAGCCCAAGTGTTCGCAGTGTGCAGTTATCGGTCGCTGGGTTTTTCCAAGGCTTGTCATTTAAGCAAACTGAAAGCATTTGTTTTTAACTTGTTCTTTTGCCAAAAGTCTGGAGAAGGGTGGATATTACAGAAGCGTCAACCAATCACTGAAAGGGCTCACAAATTTTTTTAAAATTACTTGTTCTGATTATGTTCCAAGCTGGCTTATAGTTAGTCGTTGCTGCCTGTGTCTTCCAGACCTTACATTTTAGCATGATGACTTGGGTTCAGCTCTTTCCTTCCCTACAGATCTCAGCCAGATTGGTGATGGAAATGGAAGGATAAAGATGTTCAGAGGGAGCCTTGGTGGCTCCTTCCAGGGCCATAGGAGGCTTCGGTTTGATGCTTCATTTCAGTGCTTTAAAGCTTAGAAGTTGCAAAATGATTGCAAGGACCAGAGGAGGCATTCTGTTTTGTAGGATGGGACTTTGCCCCCAGAGTTTAATCAAAGCTCGGGTTTCCTTCCAGCAGTGATGCAATGTTGAAGCAGATCTTTCCATTAACCACAGATGGAATTTTATCTAACAGTTTTGTGTGCTAGAGCAATTCAAAGTGCAAACAAACAGTAAGTTCCTGACAAGAGCACATAGACAGTGAGTGACCACATTGGTCTCAGGGGTTGATGAACTGTGTCACGGGCTGAGGGCAGGGCCAGGCAGTTGCCCAGGGCCCAGCGGATTTGCCCACGTGGGGACGGTGGACTGCTCCCCCATGAGGGTGATCGAATGACAGTGACAAGTTGGCTGTTCACATTTTCGGCACCACCCAGCTGGTTCTAGTGGCATGGCTGCTAGGAATTGGTAAAAGGTTTGAATGTGTAAATATACCTTAAAAGACAGCATTTTATTATTTCACCACGTGCTCTGCCCTTCCACTTAGATGTCTCAAAGACAATCCAAAGTCAGGATGTCCGAAACCCAGCTCGCTGTCTCTGACCCTAGTCTGTCTCAGAGGGAAGCACTCATCCGTATTCCACTGCAGCGCCAGCAGCCTCTCCTTCCCCCCTTCATTCGTTCCACCTCCTGTACGACCCGGCCCTGCCATGTCCTGTGTCTCCTGCCCTATGCCCAGCTCCTGTCATCTCTTGCCGGCACCACTGCACTGCCCTCCTTGCTGGCCTCGTATGGGCATCCTTGCCCCGGCCAGTCACCTCCCATGCTCCTGAGGGATCCTCTGAAATACATGCCTGATGGTGCCACAAAGCTGTATCTACACCTCCCAAACCCTGCTTGTTCTGGCCTCCTGTGGCCCCCTGAGTCCCAGCCACCACTGGCCTTTAAAGTCCTCCTCGGATGACTCTGCTCTTTCTCCCTCTGCAGAGTTTTTCACAGACGGCTCCCCACCTTCCCCTGCTGTTGCTCTCTTCCCCACCTTCCCCTCTGGGCTCCAATATCCCTGCCACCAGGAAGCCTGCTCAGAGGCTGTGGACTTGGCCTGCTCTTCTAGCAGTCGTATGTTTGTATTCTAGATCTGGCCCTAGAGTAGGAGCACACAGCAGTGTTTGCTGGGAACGATGACTAGTTCAGTTTGTTTGGGATCTGTCAGGGACAGACAGAGTCGGCAGGGGAGCTGCAGGTGGTTCCTGGGGGACCTGGATCGTCAGGCTTGGGAGGGCGTTCAGTATTCCAGAACCAGAGGAGAGGCGATGGGAAAGCGGACTGACCCTGCTGTGCGGATGCCTCGGGAGAGAGGAACTTGGAGTTCAAAGCATGCAAGCCCATCTCTTGCCAATGCAGCAGGAAGTTATCGAGGGTCAAGTCCACATATCATTTGCTTTTACTCCCTTACAAGTCCAGCAGCGACCCAGAGAACAGTAGACAATGCTTCCTGAAGCGTATCTCAAGTTCCAGAGATGTGGTTCATTTAAGCAAGTTATGTGTAACATAAGCAACTTCTTTCTATGTAAATACTTTAGAAGTAAATTCTGACCCACCTTGGCTAAATTAAGGAAAAATCCTAAATATAGTTTTCAATTGACAAAGCTGTTTCCTGTATTGCTGGAGCTAAAATAACAGAGGTACTGACAGTGACTGGGTATCAGACACGTTGAGCAGCGTTGGACTTCATAGTTTGTTAGTCTGCCGGGGCAGTTGTAACAAAGTCCCACAGGATGCGGGGGCTTCAACCACAGAAATGTATTGTCTCACACTTAGGAAGGTTGAAAGACTGAGATTACTGCGTTGGCAGGGTTGGTTTCTTCTGAGGTCTCTTGCAGATGGCTGAATTCTTGCTGCATCCTCATGTGGTTGTCCGTCTCTGCGAGTGGTTCTGTCCTAATCTCCTCGTGGGACACTGGCCAGATTGGATTAGGGCCCCCCACATCATGACCTCATATTAACGTAATTACCTCTTCAAGGCCCCTATCTCCCGTTACAGTCACATTCTGAGCTACCCAGGGTTAAGATTTCAACATAAGAATTTAGGGGTTCACAGGTCAGCCCCGAGCAACAGGTGAAGCTGGGCTCCGGCTGCCTCTTCTGTTGTCAGTGAGTGGAGGCGGGTGGCGGGCGGTAGGGAGAGGAGCACCCTCCGTCCCTTTTCAGCAAAATAAGAACTAAGTTACAAATGAATAGCTTTACTTTCCCAAAGAGCTGTCACACGCACTGTCCCATTTCCATCATCGGCAGAGCAAGGACTTCCCTCTCGCAGGACTGTTAAACAGGGGTCTTCTGGCACCTGTAGTTCAGCTTCGATGGGAAGAATTCAAGAAATGGTGTCTACACTGTTACAGTTATGGCTGCAGGTGAGGCAGTGGGGAGGGAGCAGGTGAGGCAGTGGGGAGGGAGCAGGTGAGGCAGTGGGGAGGGAGCAGGTGAGGCAGTGGGGAGGGAGCAGGTGAGGCAGTGGGGAGGGAGCAGGTGAGGCAGTGGGGAGGGAGCTGGGCTTGCAGCTGCCTGGATGACGCGGGAGGTGGTGGTGGGGGTGGCTTTCTAGGCCGAGTTAGAATGTGCTTTACTTTTCTTTCCTCCTCCCCGTCCTCTACTGCCCAGGCTTGCTCCCTGGGTTCCTGCTGTGTGGTTGCCATGGCAGCCTGGTGTTTCCCCGGCCCCACCCCAAGGTGAGCCAGTGCAGCGCCACAGGTGGGCCTGGGCGTCTCACCGTGATGGGCTCTCATGAAACCATGTAATCATCTCTCACTTGTGGCGATGGTCCCCTTGCCCTGCTGGAAGATGACAGCCGTAGGACCAATCCCTCACTCAGGGAAAACTTGGATCTGCTTTCTGCCTCTGTCTAGCTTGGTTCAGTGTTTTTTAGCCATTTGGGGGGATCACAGGCCCCTTTGAAAAGCTGATGGAAGAAGTTGTGGGGCCTCTCGCTCTCCAGAGGAAAAAAGACATCATGCTCATGCCGGCACCATTTTGCATACAGTTCTGGGGTTTCTGGGACTTGAGCCTGTCCTTCCTTGAGGGACTGTGGGATCCAGGGCAAGAAGGCTCCAGTGTGGTACATTAATCATTGCCTGTCAGTGAGAGAAGGGCCACATTGCACATTATGCAGTGACAGGCACTTGTCAGGGAGTGGGATTTTTCTTTCTTTAAATTCGCCACTCAGCCTTCTCATCTAGCTCTTTAGCTGGCTGGATGTTGGCCCAGCAAGGTGCTCAGAGTGGTCAAGGTTGATGGGGATCGGGATCTAAGTGCCACAGACTATTGAGTGCACAAGCTCTCAGAGAGGGACTGGTCCGAGCCCCTGCATTACAGTGTGGAGGCAGAGGCCCAGGCAGGGTGCCCACCTCCCACACAGAGAGAATAACAGGTTTATTTTCTACGGTGCTCTGATTGCTCTCTCCTGGAGGAGGCTTTAGAGCTTGGTGGCTCCTGGGTGCTTAGGTGTGGCCTCTGACTCCCTCCCTTGATATGCCCTGGTGGACAGTCAGGTCTGGCTTGCAGTCCCCTTGTTCTTTTCAGTTACAGAATAAAGTAACCTTCACTTTGATGAAACCAGGGAGAAAAGAGAAAAGAAAGAGCTGGCCGAACTGTCTCCCTTGCTTTGGCTACAACTGTGCAGAACCTATGTGAACCTAGTGTCCCCAGCCCTGCCTGTGTGTACTTCAAGGAACCTCAGCAGCTTGACTCCCTCGATGCTGTATGGGACCCCTGGACACCTGGGGGAGGGTCTCTGTGTATGCCCTTTGTGGCCTTCACTCCATCTCAGAGCAAAAACTCTGAAGCCCCTCTCCTTTTAGGACTCTCCAGCTCCCAAGAACTTCTAGGGGCCTTCCTGAGCCACAGCAGGGCCCCTCTGAATAGGCACGGGCTTGAAGTTAGGGCAGAAGGACGTGGTGGCTTTGGGTGGACGAGCAAGTGGGAAAGATTTCATGCTGTCTTTGGTGACACTGGCTCATGAGTGAAAGTTTCAAAACACCTGTCCCTGTCGCTTGTCACACCCGGGAATGATGTGTCAGCAAGCTTCTGGCCCACCTGTGGCCCACAGGGAAGAAGACAGGGCCAAGGCTGCCCGTGGCTGCTCGCTGAAAGGACGCTTGGATAAGGATCACAACTCAGTGGCACGGACAGCCTGCACCATGGCAGGCCATTTACTGGAACGTGGGTAGGGCCCCCTCCTGGGTCTCTGCTTGTTTATGTTACCCTTTAGGAACATCCTTAGCTTTTACCTTGTCTTATCAACAGAGGGACAGTCAACAGATGCCTCATTTTAACTTGACTTCTCAAGAAGAAAGCTGGAGGAAGCACACACCACAAAAGAAAGTGTTGCTGTGCACTTGTCTTGAGAAGACGATGAAGCCTTCTTCATGATTAGAACTCCCTGCCCCAGAGCGTAGCTTATCTATAATTATGCTGCATGTTTAGCAGGAAACATACATTTGGAAAATAGAGAAAAGGAAAAAAAGATCAGAGTGAAGTTCTATCTTCAAAGTATGACTTTAAAGAAATCCTGACACTTTCTACAGATTTGCAGAGAAAGATGGTTTGTGTTTGGGCTAGAAGTGGCGTTTGGCAAACCTTGCCTTTGCCCCAAATCACTTGTAGTTGATCTTCCACAAAAAAAGTCAACAGATGTCATCTAGCAGTCATTAAGACCTAATCACATTTTCTTTTTTCTTTCTTTCTTTCTTTTTTTTTTGAGACAGAGTCTCACTCTGTCGCCCAGGCTGGAGTGCAGTGGTGCAATCTCTGCTCACTCAACCTGTGAGGGTTGCTTCCATTCCATGGGAGAGCTGGAGTTTTAGTCGCTTGGTTTGGGGCTGATGACACACCTCTGACCTCCACAGGGTGTCCAGGTGGCTCCCGGTTTCACCCCGAGGGGTCATTGAAGGCAGAGCTTTGCATCCCAGCTGGGGATGGGAGGGGAGGCGCTTTGGTCCTGGCCGGGAACCAGGTATGTTCATGCTGATCTTCGCAGAACCTAGCGCCAGACACACAGGAAGACTCAGTGCCACGGCATAAATGACCCCAGGATGCTGCTCTCCGGAGACACTGGGGAAGGTGAGCCTGGAAAATGGCTTTCTCTTTGTGATGGGTAGGAGGTGGGATCCGGGATCCCCTTGTGCTGTCCTGGAGCTGGGTGAGAAGCAAGGGAGTGACTGGAACCCAGAGGAAGGGACGCAGTGGGTGCTGGGCGAATCAGCCTCTGCGACCGCGCTGTCTGCCTACATCCCATCTCCATAGAGAAGCCCCCTCGCCTGGTCAATCATCTGTTGTACAGTGTTCAGTTCCATTGGCCCGACAGCACCTCACTTGCCGTCAGAGACTTACAATGAGCAGGTGTGTTAGCAGAGAGAGGGCTGCCCCTGCGAGCACGCCAGAGAGAGAGCCCCAAACTGTGCTGCGGGCCCCAGGCTATCACAGTCCCCCTCAGAACTGTGTGCCAGTGTTGTGGGGTTTTGCCCAGAGCCCAGCAAGGGCCAAGGGCCGGGATGCCCAGGCTCTTCCATCCTACTGAGGAACGCTCTGATGACTTCTGGCTCTACGCTTTCCCACGTCTCCCAGCTGATTAGTGGGGCGTCATCCACTTGGGCTTGGAAGGGCAGAGTGTGCCTCCTCCTCTGACTGGAAGTGTGTGGTCTGGTGGGTACAGCAATTGGAAGGGGCTGGATGTTGTTAGAACGGAAAGTGAGTTCAGGGCCCCTTAGCACAAACAGGGCTCAGCCTGGCAGGAGGGCGGAACATCCCTGGGAGCTTTGGGCTGTGCGGGATCTACATACACTGTATTTTATAATAGGGTGCTTAGCAGATTACGAAATATTGTTTGCGGCATCTTAGACCAGGTAAAAAGCTTTCTAGTTCAGGCAGTAATATATGGGGACATTGCAAAATGCCATCAGCCGGTGTTAGGAACAAAATATCTCATTTTATAGTTTTATTTTCTGTGGAAGTATCTATCGGCGGCTGTTATAAATTATCTAGGACTTGGTGCTGAGGATTTTTTAAGTGTCTGACGTGAAACTGATTTTGAGCCCTTTGCAGTGTTTCTAAGGCGTCTGGTCTGCTGGTGTTTTATAGACAAATTACATCGGAGTGGGACAGGCTGGGATGCCTCTCTTCTGGGATTTTGCCCTGTACACCAAGGGTGCCTTGGAGACCATCCTCGGCCCTAAATCTGAGCTGTGTATGCAGGTGCTCAGCTCTCCTTGCTCAGGGTGATGTGGGGAGGCCGAGGCTCAGGGAGGAGGAAGGGAAATGTTGTCCCTTTGCTCTTGGGTACCGTTACTCCCTGCCACTCAGCCTCAGGTAGCTCTGTTCTGGCTTCCAGCACGACCCTGGGTCACCAGCCTTGGGTCACCTTGGGGCCCCTCCCCCTCCTCTTGTTCCTCCCCTTCCTCCAGCTGCCTCCTCCAGGCAGCCTGTCCTGTTTGGAACTCACATCATCCTCTGATTGGTGGGATCCCCTGAATATAGTGCAGACTGCTCGAGAGCACGGCCCTGGTGCCCATCCTTACCCGCCCATCTCAGGCCCGAGAGCCAGGCTGAACCCCAGCTTTGAGCATTATTCAATCAGGTGGAGCTACCATGGTAAGACCAAGGAAAACATTCCCACTCAGGGCCCAAGAAGTCTTTACCCCAAGATCCTTTTAAAATGAAAAAGCTTTTCCAGCTTGAAAAGAATGTGTACACAGGATGATAAGCAGGTGTGCTCCAGGCACTGGTCTGAGGGCTTTAGATGTGTTGTTTCTTATATTAACCCTGTGGCAGCCCATGACTGTCCCCACTGTGTGGGTGGACACCACCCTGAGGCCATGGATGTCCACCGTCAGCTCTAAGTCACACAGCTGGTGAGCACGGGGCTGGGTTTTATTGCAGGTGGCCTGGTGCCTTGATCCTTGGTCTTAAATATCAGTGATACAGCCTTGTGAACTTTTTTCCTTGACCGTGAAAACAAATCATGCTGATTGAAAGACATTTATGACATCCTGAAAGTAATTGTAAAATTTTAAATTAGCAATAATGTCACCACCCAGGAACTGATGCTACTACTATTTTGCTGTATTCCTTTCTAGATTTTTCTCTGTGCATGTTTTGGTACCATGTTGCTGGTGGCTGCATATTTACTTATGTCCTTACTGTAAAGCAAATTCCAATGCCAATTAACCAAACACTTTCTTCATTCATTGCTTTCCCATGTGTGTATTTCCTTTTCCTTCAGGACAAGGGTCACCAGATAATTTATTGGCAATTTCGCAAGGCTGGCTTCCTTCCTTCTCTCCCTCTCCCTCCCTTCTTTCTTTTCTTTCTGCCTCTCTCTCTTTTTTTTTTGGCAGGGTCTTGCTGTGTTGCCCAGACTGGAGTACAGTGGCACAATCATGGCTCACTGCAGCCTGGGCTTTCACCTCAGCTTCCTGAGTAGCTGGGACTACAGGCGTGCGCCATCATGCCCAGCTAGATTTTTTTTTTTTTTTTTTTTTTGGTAGAGGTGGGGTTTCACCGTGTTGCCCAGGCTGGTCTCAAACTCCTGGGCTCAGGCGATCTTCCTGCCTCGGCCTCCCAAAGTGCTGGAATGACAGGCGTGAGCACTTTCTTTCTTTCTTTCTTTTAGTACAGCGACTTCAAAATCTATCAGAGTGGTGTTATTTCTTCTTCTGTATACACAAACAAGTTCTCATCTTTCAAATGTAGTCACTTTGAAGTGAAAATGTCCCCAGGAATTTACCATCTAAAATATCTACTATGACACAGATATTCATGCACAAGAAAGGCTGTAGCACCTGCAAAGAGGCTACATAAAATCAAGAAATCGTTTCTAATATAAACAGTAATTGCATTTCTTCTGGTAGGTGAAATGGCTCCAGCAACAGGAAGTGAAACGAAGGGTGAAGAGACAGGTGCGAAGTGACCCACAGGCCCTTTACTTCAATGACCCCATTTGGTCCAACATGTGGTACCTGGTGAGTAGGACAGGACCTCTCTCTGCCCCAGGACACTTGCACTGCCAGGTCTCTGAAATGGGTTAATTTCCCTCAACGAAGCTAAATTCAAACAACATCTCCAGACAGACACACTTCACCTTAAGGGTGTAAAACCCCTACTGCAAGGCAGTGCAGTACCAGCTTTCTTGTGGATTTTTTCTGAAACTATGTGCAGCACACCCTGGGGTGGGGGCTCTTTGAGAAGGGAAGTGATTTGATGCAGGCTGTGTAACTGAATGGCAAAGCCCAGCCCATGGACAGAGCTCCTGTTGGGAGGTGATGCCCTGGGAAAATGATAGATTGCAGGTGCAGAAAAAGCAAGGGAGCCCTCTGCATGATTCTCTGAGTGGGAAAGGAGCTCTGCTATGTAAGGCAGGGATAGGTGTTCCCTCCTTCTTTACTCGCCAGCCTAAGCACCTCCCTGTGGGGTGTGCACCGAGTGTCAATTCTGCATCTGGAATGTCCATGTCGGGGGGACTTTGTGTCTTTTGTGCTTACAGCATTGTGGCGACAAGAACAGTCGCTGCCGGTCGGAAATGAATGTCCAGGCAGCGTGGAAGAGGGGCTACACGGGAAAAAACGTGGTGGTCACCATCCTCGACGATGGCATAGAGAGAAATCACCCTGACCTGGCCCCAAATTATGTAAGTCAATCCTCAGAACTGACATGCAAATATATTCAACTGTGCTGGTCATTAAGTAAATGCAAGTTTCAAAACAGTAAGGTCCCGATCTCCCCCAACCCCTATTAAGTTACGCAGTAAAGAAAACTATGCTGGAGAGAATTAGGAAAATGAATATTCTGCTACTTGCTATTGTCAGGGGCAAGGGTTTTGCAGAGGAATTCATCCACATGCTTGCACAGTCATGTACGCTTTTAGGAATGGAGCCTAAAGAACTAAGAAATGCACGGAGGGGGATCATCAGCATACAGATAGTAGCAACACGAACAGTGACAGGGTGACAGCGTGAAAACACGGGCTCTAGGCCCAGAGTACCTGGGTTCCTATCCTGGGTCTGCAAATGATTAGCTCTGAGATCTTGAGTAAGTTACTTAACTTCTCTGTGCCTCAGTGTCACCATCTGTAAAATGGGTTCATAAGAGAACTACTCTCTCATGGAGTTATTGTAAGGACTAAATTAGTAAATGTACGGAAGCAAGCTTGGCATATAGTAAATATCATAGATGCATGAAATACTCTAAGGGACCTGGGCGCCTACCAGTGATTAAGTAAACCATATTGTATCCATCTTACAGATCATTATGCAGCCCTTAGAAATGAATTTTGCAGACTACGTCAACAACACTGGAAAGCTTTTATCACGTATTTTAAAAGGAAGATGTAAAATTATGTGAATACTGCTGTTACAGTCATATAAACAAAAGCATACCTATTGAAAATATAAAATGAAGGAAATCCTAACCCACGTGGAAACGTGGATAGACCTTGGGCATTATGCGAAGTGATATAAGCCAGTCACAAAAGGACAAATACTGCATGATTCCACTTACACGAGTGACTCCGAGTAGCCAAAATCTTAGACAAGAAGGTGGAGTGGGGGTTGCCAGGGCCTGGGAGAGAGGAATGGGAAGTTAGTGCTTAGTGGGTGTGGGGTTTTGCAGGTTGAAAAGAGTTCTGGAGATGGGTAGCAGCGATGGTCGCACAACACTGTGAATGCACTTAATGCCACTGAACCGTACACTCGAGAAAGGTTAAGGTGGTATATTTCCTGTCACGTATATTTTACCACGATAAAAACGTATATGAGATTATAGCTATAGTAAGAGAGGAACCCGGTGTGTGGTTTCTCTATTTGCCAACGGAACGTAAAATCCGTTTAAAACAGAGCTGTCATATGCCACGCCATTTCTCCTCACTCACCAAGGTTCCATTTCTTAGGATTCCTACGCCAGCTATGATGTGAACGGCAATGATTACGACCCATCTCCACGATACGATGCCAGCAATGAAAATAAGTACGTCGCCTCGCCTCGCCTCGTCTCCCCAGCTTCTTCCCTCCCTGCAGAGTCGCTATTGAATGTGTGTGCGAGGCAGCCGGAGAGGCGGTGGCTGCCGGCATATCTTCCCTGCCTGGGCGCGAGGCAGGCTTATCCAGGAGTCACAGGCCATGCCAGGCACGGCCCTTCGGGCACGGCCAGCTTCTGTGGAGTTAGCCTGTTCCTCTGGGGTGTCACCGCTGCCAGGCAGCTGGAAATGGGTGTTTGACATCATTCCTGTTTCCAACTTTCTTGAAATGTTTTAAAAGAGAAACCCTGAAGTCTAACGGTCTCCGTGACCTGCTGTGCGAAGACAGCAGTTTGTTCTATTTGAGCACACACGTCACATGCTGAGCTTTTGTGACTCTGTGACCTTAGGAATGAGGTGGAAGGGGCATGAGTAATGCTGGATAGACCCAGGTTCAGATCCCAGCTCTCCCGCTTACTGGCTGCGTGCATGCTGGGTGAGCTGGTTGAAACTTCATGTCTTGGTGTCTTAGAGGCTCGTCCAGGCCAGTGATGTCCCCTGCCTCACAGGGCTACATGAGGGGTCAGTGAGATGATGCCTGAGGAATGCACCCAGCAGATTCTCCCGAAATGGTGGGCGTTTTTGTGTCACTGTCATTTTGCAAGTGGAGGCAGTGGGGTCCGGAGAGCCCAGGTGACTTTGCAGTGTAAACGGCAGCCTTGGGCTCAGTCCTGGGAGTTCATTTGCTGTCTCTTTCCTTTCTCCATCAGCATGCCCCATACCCTGAGCTCTTATCATTGCTCTAAAAATATTTAGAGGGAAATAATAAAAGCTTTTTCTTCCTCCCCACTGTTGACAAGATTCTTGCTGAGGGGCGTCTCCCAATTATAGTCTTTTAGTTTGTGGTTGCTTTGATTCTGAGATTCACAAACGGGAGCACAGGCAGTGCTGTGCAGGAAGCCTCAGCCACTGGAGTTCCACACAGCAGGCTGCAGAGCTCCCGGGAGCCTGCAACAGCCCAGTCTCATGCACGTCCCAAGGTGCCCTTCCTGCTGCCAGTGAGGATGCCTGGGGCAAAGGAGGAATGATCCACATACCACTCAGTGACCCTTGAAGGGTAGGGTTCAATCCCATCCTGAGCCGTCCATCCAGCTCTGTGACCCTGGGAACAGCCCTGGCCTTGAAGCTGTGTGGCTTCCAGGGAAGGACAGATGACTCTCTTCCAAAGGGCTGCTGCCTGGGGTGGTTTTTAAAGGCAGCTTTAAATTTGAATCAATGATTCCCATCCTCTGTGGACTCTTCTCAAAGATGTGCTATTTCAAGTTGCTCCTATTTTGGCCCCCGCTGGAGGAATTGACCCGACGTGGCACATCAGAGAATGGGGTCGTTACTGAGGAAAACGCAATTTGTTTTTCTGGTCATTTCTTCATAGTCCCCCAGCTGCTGAGTGTTTAATTTGGAGCGTTCTTCCTCAGCTCCAGCTTAAATGGCCTCAGAAGCACAGGAAGGGCTGCCTCAGGGTGAGCATGGTGTTGTAGGTGCATAGGGGATGAGGCAGGTGACATCAGCACCAAACTGTTCCTTCTTTCATCCTGCCAGGCAGCAGGTGTCCATGCTGCCAGCCACAGGAGACATGAGGCTGAGGTGGCGCGGCACCCACCCTACACAGCAGTGGCCACGTGCCAACTACACGTGCTGGGAGGAGGAAGGTATAGGGCCACGGGCACTGGGGCAGGCACCTTCCTTCCACATGGGGGTCAGGGAGGCATCCGGGAAGAGGTGACCATGAGTGAGCACTTGCCACATTCAGGATGCCAGGAAGGGCTATACCCAGGCTGACTTGGTGCCTTCTCCCAGAGTGGGGTTGGTGATGAGAGGGGATGCAGGAAATGGGCTTTAATGACATCTCTGGGCTTTGGACAACTGACTCTCTTGTTGCATTGAACTGAGCCATGCACTGAATTCGCTGAAACTTGCTGGGCTGCGTCCTCACTTGGTTTTTTCCTTTGTTTCAGACACGGCACTCGTTGTGCGGGAGAAGTTGCTGCTTCAGCAAACAACTCTTACTGCATTGTGGGCATAGCGTACAATGCCAAAATAGGAGGTAAGGCCGGGCGCGGCAGCCTGCGAGCCGAGGGGCCTGGGGCGGGGCAGCTGGGAGCTCCCTGTCCGCTGGTCTCAGCAGCCTCCTGTTTGTTGGCTTTGGCCATGTCAGCAGACCCCTGGGCCAGACGCAGCAGTGCCCATAGCTTCAGTGGCTCCCTGTCACTTCCCAGACAGAGTCACAGCTTTTACCTGGGACCAGAGCCTTCCCTGGGTTCCGACTCCCACTGAAGCCTGCTGGCCCACTTCTCCTGCCACTGCTCTGGCCTTAGAGGACATTTGTCATAGTGTCCCTTAGACACATCTGGTCTTCCCGATTTATGCATGGGCTTGAACCATTCCCTTCCCCGCCTCCCCCTGTCTTTCCACTTGGCCCTGTCCGCCTGTGCCTTATGGCAGCTCATGCCCGTTCTGTTCTGTGAAGTGCTCCCTGGATCCAGCTGTCCCCCATCTCATTCACCAGGGAGTCAGCTCTTCTTGGTCCCTTTACGGAGCAGCAGCTGCCCCTGATCCTGCGTGCATCTGGTCTTGCCATTTAGCTTCTCACACCGGTCAGTCAAGCTGCCCTTGCTAGGATGAGGCTTTGGAGTAAAGTGTTGAATGTCTTTCTGTTCCCCACGGGAGCCCGGCAGTGTGACAGCTCAGTCACCAAGTGCTCTGAAGGCCCCTCTAGGTGCATGTCACTGACCTGGGAACTGAGCAAGTGGGGGCAGCAGAGAAGAGTGCCAGAGAGCCTCCAGGGACTGCGGCCTCACCCAGGAGGCCTGTCTGCCTCTCAGTCCGAAGGTGCTCCTGCTCACTCAGGTGGCTGCAGTGGGAAACCACTTCCCGGGGCACTGCCGTCCTGCCACTGAGCCTTGGTGAGGGTGGCTGCAGCCACTTTCTGCCGTTCCTGCCACTGAGCCTTGGTGAGGGTGGCTGCAGCTGCTTTGGCTCCACTTATGAGCAGTACCAGGCAGGGAGGTTGGGCCAGGGTTCCCTGGATCACCAGTCCTTGGGGGAATTTCTTGTGTTTTGAAAAGAGGGTTCTTAGCTTTTACTTAATTAGGACTCTGCCTGCCTTTTCCCATGGAAATCCTGAAAGTGGCTTGGATTTTCATTTTATAACAGAATTAACCCCCAAGGGCGCGTTCTGCAGAACAAATCAGGAGACTCTGTCAACTGGCCTTGCTCCTTTGTGGATAGTTCTTGCAAACTGAGATATATAAGTTCTCCCTGGAGGCTTTGATGATGAGCGCAGAGCCCTGAGACGTCCCTCCAGGATCTGTAGAATCGGGCCAACCTGGGTGCCAGTTCCATATTCCCACCACTCACTGACTGTGTGTCCTTGGACAACTTACATAACCTCTCTGAGCCAAGGTTTCTTTACCTGTGGGGTGAGATGACCATGAGGCAGCTGCCTCCCCAGTTTTGTTATGAGGATGAAGTCAGATACCGTGTGTGAAACCATCGGTGTGGGCTAAGTCTGCAGGGGATAGCTGAGCTCCTCCTTCCCTCTTGCTGAGACTCTCAGTGGGAGAATAAAAACCATTTGTGTTGCTTTGAGTGAGGGGTGGACTCCACCTTTGGAGTTGCTTGAGCCTTGCTCCCCCAAGTCCCTAGACTTTGAGCATGGCATCCTCTGGGAGCCGTTAGAAATGCAGAATCCCCACCCCAGGCCTACTGAGTCAGGTCTGCATTATAACAAGATTGCAGGGGATTTGTCTCCAAGTGACAATGTGAGAAGCGCTGGTTTAGAGAACTCCCTGGGATCACACAGGTAGGTGACACCTACATCATGGATTGTGGGGAGGACTCAGTGGAAGTAACATGCTTACAGATCCTCCCAGATGAGGTGCACAGTGAATACAGCGTTACCGTTAGGTAGCTCTACACTCATTGCCAAACTCTTTCCCTACGTTCCCTAAGTCCTGCAAGTGAAGGTGCTCCCTCAAGATCTGGCAAATGTAGGGATAGAATTTGGCATGTGTTTAAAACAAGAATAATAGCAATGCACTGTGAGTTTATAACGTATGAAGTTATATATATATATATATATATAAACAACAGCAGGAATGGTAACAGTCATGGTGAATGGAAACACTCTGTCTTAGATTTATACATTATACAGCAAGTAGTATACTGTTAATTCCAGATAGACTGGCATAAGTTAGGATATGCATTAGAGTCTCTTGAGTGACAACTAAAAATAAAGACATGAAAAGGAAGAGCTCTATGGTCAGCTCCAGGGACATCCCAGAGAAATTCCCTGTTGTGTGCCAGCACACTCAGAGAGGGAGCTGTGTTAGAGCACCCCACCCAGAGGTGGGCTTGGAGGGAGAACCAGGAGGAAGGGGGGTAGCTGCCTGTGTGGAGAGGCTAAAGCTGTTTGCAGCAGCTTTGGAGCCAGTGGCTATCACCAGGTCCTTGGATCAAGGCCAGCCTCAACCCCACACCTACCTTCCAGAGAGGTGTGAGCTCCACCTCATGTCCTCAATCTTTATGTGGCATGCTCACCCCAGCCCCATGCTGCAGACCTAATTGTCTCCTCAGCACTCTCATGGGTAGTCAAGTCCTGCCGCGTCAAGCTCAGCCATACCCTCGTGCCCTGCTCTCATGGAGTGCCTGCTGTGCCACCCCTGGGGCTCCTACCTGCCCCTTTAACTTCAATAGGTGGTCCTGTGCCGTCTTCCTTGTTGGTTCCCTCCAAAGACATGCTGAGCTCCTAGAGGCCCAGAACTGTGACCCTCATCTCTTTCGTCTCTCTGTCAATGGCATATCCAGTATTATACATGCAGCACGTGCTCAACCATATTCAATGCATTAATTAAACAATATCCCTGTTATCATGCATATCCTAACTTATCCCAGTCTATCTGGAATTAATAGTGTACTTTCTATATAATGTGTAAATCTAAGATTGTTTCCATTCACCATCACTGTCATTGTTTGTGCTGTTGTTTTTATATATTTTACTTCACATGTTATAAACCCACAGTGCATTTCTATTATTCTTGTTTTAAACATGTAGTTGACTGCAAACTACTTATGAAAAGAAATACACTTACCTGCAAGTGTACCATTCCACCGACTGGTCTTCCTTACTTTTTCTAGCTTCAGATTTCCATCTTTCCATTTATCTTCAGCCTGTCTCCAGGCTCTTTGGTATTTATTGAGGTTATCTCTCACCTCTTTTGGTATTTGTTGAGGTTCAGGTATGCTAGTGAAAAATTCTCTCCAATTTTATCTGAAAGTGGCTTCTCTTCATTTTTCTTAAAAGAAATTATGCTGAACATGACCTATCTTTTTTTTTTGTCTTTCAACACTTTAAAGATGTTATTCTGTTGTCTTCTGGTATCCATTGTTTTCGATGATGAGTCGATTGTTAATTGCCATCCTTATTGTTGTTCCCTTTTAAGAAATGTGATTTGTTCCTATGGCTCCTTTTTTTTTTTTTTAAGAGATGGGGTCTTGCTCTGTCACCCAGGTTGGAGTGCAGTGGCATAATCATAGCTCACTGCAGCCTTAAACTCCTGGCCTCAAGTGATCCTTCCACCCGAGCCTCCCAAGTGTCTGGGACTGCAGGTGAACACAACCTTTCCCAGCTAATTAAAAAAAAAAAACACACCTTTTTCCTTGTAGGATGAGATACTGCTATGTTGCCCAGGCTGGACTCAAACTCCTGGCCTCAAGTGATCCTCCCACCTCAGCCTCCCAAAGTGCTGGGATTACAGGCATGAGCCACCATGGCCCGTCCCTGTAGCTGCTTTCATAGTGTTATTTTTTAAAATATCTGTGCTTTGCCTGTGGCTCTAACATTCTTTTGTGTCGTTTTCTTTGTATTAATTCCATCTTGGGTTTTCTGTGGTTCTTAGTGGGTTATTCTTTTTAAAGAAAATTTGGAAAAAAAAATTGTCAATATTTCTTCAAATTTTTTTAAGTTCCATTTTCTTTCTACTCTCTGTGGGCACAGTTTTAGTTGTTAGATTGCTTAATATACCTCACAGGTTACTGAGGCACTGTTCATTTTTTTAACCCTTTTTTCTCTGCTTCAAATGGGATTTTCTTTTTGAACTTCAAGTTAACTAATCCTTCATTTTGTTGTGTTCAGTCTGGTCTTTAAAAAAAATTTCAGGGCCGGGCGTGGTGGCTCACGCCTGTAATCGCAGCAGTTTGGGTGGCTGAGGTGAGTGGATCACCTGAGATCAGGAGTTCAAGACCAGCCTGGCCAACATGCTGAAACCCCATCTCTACTAAAAATACAAAAATCAGCCAGGTGTGGTGGCACATGCCTGTAATCCCAGCTACTCGGGAGGCTGAGGCAGGAGAATTGGCTTAAACCTGGGAGGCGCAGGTTGCAGTGAGCTGAGATCATACCACTGCATTCCAGCCTGGGTGACAGAGCAAGACTCCATCTCAAAAAAAAAAAAAAAAAAAAAAATACAGATATTTACTTTTCTGTCTTATGATTTCCATTTGACTCTTTTTTTACTTTTTCCAAATCCCTCTTGTGTCTCCATCTCTTCAGTCATGATATCTATCTTTTATTCTAGACTCTTTAACATGTTTGTAAGAAATACTTTAAAGTCGTTTGCACTTAATTCCAATAGCTAGGCCATTTTAGGAGTATGTTTATAATGACTGATTTTTCTCTTTACAGTGGGTCATATATTTCTCTTTCTTTGCATATGTCTAGTAATTTTTTATTGTATGGTAGGTATTGTTACATTGTAGAGACTCTGGATTCTGTTGTCTTTGAATATCATGAAGTTTTGTTCTTGACCAGGCGCGGTGGCTCACGCCTGTAATCCCAGCACTTTGGGAGGCTGAGGCAGGTGGATCACGAGGTCAGGAGATCGAGACCATCCTGGCTAACAGAGTGAAACCCCGTCTCTACTAAAAATGCAAAAAATTAGCCAGGCGTGGTGGTGGGCGCCTGTAGTCCCAGCTGCTCGGGAGGCTGAGGCAGGAGAATGGCATGAACCCGGGGGGCAGAGCTTGCAGTGAGCTGAGATCGTGCCACTGCACTCCAGCCTGGGCAACAGAGTGAGACTCCATCTCAAAAAAAAAAAAAGTTTCGTTCTAGCAGTTGGTTAAATGTGAGCTTGTGGAGACCTGATTATTCTTTTTTTTTAATGTTTCTGATTTGCCCATAGCCTTAGGGAAAATCCGTTAGCCCCAGCATATAGTCTTTACTCCTAGACCATGACCCTTTTGGTATTTCAGTGGAAAGCCTGAAATGTTTAAACCCAGACCTCTAACTTAGCAAGTCTCAAACTCCAGATGGACTGCCCTGTAGTGGGCAGCAGCTGAAATACCTGCTCAGCTCATCCAGCCTCTCAGCTGCTGTTTTCCTACTGGACTTCTTAGTGGGTTGCCCATGTATACTTCAGGGTTTAGCCAAGTGGTTGTGAGGAGTTTATGTGTTCTCTTCTGTAGATCTCTCCTTTCTGAAATTTCTCCTCTCAATTTCCAGCTGCTCTGACAGTCCCAAACTCTATCCCCTGACTCCTCTGGAGAATAAGATGACATTTTACTGTACCTTAGTATTTGAGTTCTAGCCTCTCTGCACCAAAAGAAATGAAAAGTTCCCTCAAGAGGAAAAGTCATGTCAACTTGGATCATACCCAGTATGGTTTGTCAAGAATTGAATCCCCTGCCTACCTCTGCCTTTTCTGGTTGTTCTTCAATGCTCTTAAAAAGTTAATTTTTTCTAAGTAAATATTTTTTCAGAGTTTATAATTATTATCTTTAATAAGAAGAATTAGTCTGATATAAGCAACTCTGTCATTGTTGAACTTAAAACTTGTGGTTTATAGTTCTTTATCAATTAGATTTTGTATTAGTTATCTATTGCTGAGTGGCAGTCATTCTAAAAATGTAGCTGCTTAAAACAACAAACACTTGTTTTCCAGCACAGATAGTGGCTTTGCTGAATGTTTCTGGTTCAGGGTCACTTATGAAGTTCCAGTCAAGCTGTTGGCTGTGATTGTAGTCTGAAGACTTGACTGAGTCTGGAGGATTCACTTCCAAGATGGGTTACTTACGGGGCTGTTGGCTGGAGTCCCTGATTCCTCACCATGTGTACCTTTCCAAAGGGTTGCTTGAGTGTCCCCATAACATGGTAGCTGGCTTTCTTTATAATAAGTGATTCAAGAGAAAAAGCAAAACCAAACCAGCAATGTCTTTTATGACCTCGTCTCAGAAGTCACGCACCATCTCTTCAGCCATACTCTGTGCATTAGAAATGGATCATTAAGTTTAACAATACACTCAAGGGGAGAGAAATTTGGTCGCACCTTTTGAATAGAAAGGTGTCAAAAAACCTGTGGACATAGTTTAACCAATTTTCTTTGTAAAACTGCATTCCCTATAAATGTTGTCACATAAAAATAATTAAATCAAATGAAAGCAACAGAGGAACTGTCCAAATTATATATTAAGAAATAGCCAGGCATGGTGGCTCATGCCTGTAATCCCAGCACTTTGAGGGGGGGGGTGCGCAGATCACCTGAGGTCAGGAGTTCTAGAACAACCTGCCAACATGGTGAAACCCTGTCTCTACTAAAAATACAAAAATTAGCTGGGTGTGGTGGTAGGGACCTCTAGTCCCAGCTACCTGGGAGGCTGAGAATTGCTTGAACCTGTAAGGTGGAGGTTTCAGTGAGCCAAAATCGTGCCACTGCACTCCAGCCTGAGCAACAGAGCAAGACTCCATCTCAAAAATAAAAAAATGAAAAAGAAAGAAAACTCCTGCAACCCCCAGTTTCCCTAGGTGTGTTGCCTTCAGGTGCATTAGCACCTACCCTGGGGAGAAATTTTACACTCTCAGGAATCCACAGAGGCACGTGCCATCTTCATTGTTTCCAGAGAGGAGAGTGGGGTACCCCTGTGCGTTCACTGTTCCTGATGTCTTTCATTTTAGAAATACTTTAATTTTATATTAAGTTGTCAAGCTATACATTGATGATTTGTGCCCCCTTTTCATGTATAATTTTTTAATAAAAACCTGTTTAAAGTTTTTATGGGCTGGGCATAGTGGTTCACACTTGTAATCCCAGCACTTTGGGGGTCGAGGCAGGAAGACCTTTTGAGCCCAGAAATTTGAGACCAACCTGGTCAACACAGTGATACCCTGTCTCTACAAAACAATTGGAAAAATTTAGCCGGGCATGGTGGCACGTGCTTGTAGTCCCAGCTACTTGGGAGGCTGAGGTGAGAGGACCACGTAAGCCTAGGAAGTCGAGGCCGCGGTGAGCCATAATTGCGTCATTGTACTCCAGCTGGGTGACAGAGTGAGACCCTATCTCAAAAAAACAAAGTAAAGTTTTATGATGTCAAATTTGTCCATGTTCCTTCATGACTGTTGAGTTTGGGGTCTTGCCCAAGACAGTAAAGCTATTCTGTATTTCCTCGAAAAACTTCGTTTTAGGACAATAGTTGGTCTTAAAACTTTTATGGTTTTCTCTTTTCTGTTTAGCTTTTTTTTTTTTTTTTTTTTTTTTTGAGACAGAATCTCACTCTGTCACCCAGGTTGGAGTGCAGTAGCATGATCTCAGCTCACTGCAACCTCCACCTCCTGGGTTCAAGGGATTCTCCTGCCTCAGCCTCCCGAGTACCTGGGATTACAGGTGCCCACCACCGTGCCTGGCTAATTTTTTTGTATTTTTTATGTAAAGACGGTGTTTCACCATGTTGACCAGGCTGATCTCAGACTCCTGACCTCAGGTGATCCACCTGCCTCAGCTGCCCAAAGTGCTGGGATTACAGGTGTGAGCCACTACACCCGGCCTTTCTGTTCAGCTTTTTGATCCATATGAAATTTATTTCTGTGAGTAGTATGAAGGAGAGATCCCCCCAAATCAGTACTTGGTGATTGCCACATGTGGCCCTCATCACATCCTAGATCCCCATGTGGACACTGGGTCCGCCCTTACGTTTCCTTAGTCAGTTCCTTCATAAGCCCTAACAATACCACACTTTGAATTATTACAGTTTAGGAGAGTTTTGGGGTTTTGTTTTTGTTTTTTTGGTAACTGATAGGGCAAATTTTCTCTTATGGTTCCTTTTCAAAAATTACTTGGCTATTCTTGCACATTTTCTCTTTCAGATGAACTTGAGAATCTGCTTGTCAAGTTCCATTAAAAAAAAAAAAGCCCTTTTGGGATTTTGATTGGGATTGCTTGGAAATGATAGATTAATTGGGGGAGAATGACATCTTTACAGTATTGAGTCTTCCCACCCAGTAGCATGGTATGTTTTTATTTATTCAGGTCTTCTTTTACATCGTTTTTTAAAGTTTTATCACTTTCTCCATATCGATTTTATACATTTCTTATTAGATATATATCTAAGTTTTCAAAAATTTATATTTCTAATTGGTCATTATTGAAACGGATATATGAAAGCTATTGATTTTTGTATGTTGGGTTTTGTTTCTGGTCACCTTATTGATCTCTGTGGGTGCTGTTGTTTTTCCCTTGGATTCTCTTGGCTTTTCTGGAGAGATGTTAAATAATAGCTGTCTGTAAATGTAATGGTGGTTTTATCTCTTTAATATTAATAACTCTCATTTCTTTTTCTTGCCCTATTTGAATATGTAGGAGTTCCTGATGAATAGTGAATAGTGGTGGTTTATAGGTTCTGTTTGATTTCCGACTTATACAGGAATACTTCTAATTTTATGCCATTTGTAAATGTCTTCCCTGTAGTTACCCTTTATCGAGTTGAGAAAATTTTATTATATTCCTAGATTTCTAAGAGATTTAATCAGGAATGGATGTTGAATTTTTAAAGGTATCTATTGAGATTATTATATTGTTTTTCAACTTTGTTGTTTAATCTGTGTAGTGTAATAAGTTACATTAATAGATTTCCTAAACTGGGCTAGGCACAGTGGCTTACGCCTGTAATCCCAGCACCTTGGGAGGTCAAAGTGGGTGGATCACCTGATGTCGGGAGCTCGAGACCGGCCTGGCCAAAATGTTGAAACCCTATTTCTACTAAAAATACAAAAATTAGCCAGGCATGGTCGCAGGCACCTGTGATCCCAGCTACTCGGGAGGCTGAGGCAGGAGAATCGCTTGAACCTGGGAGACAAAGGCTGCAGTGAGCCAAGATGGCACCACTGCACTCCAGCCCCGTAAGACTTTGTTTCAAAAAAAAAAAAAAATCCTAAATTGGAGACTTTTTCTTTCATTTTTGAAATAAGTTCCATTTGATCATGAGTATTTTTCTTTTAATACATCTGCATTCAACTGTTGATATCTTCTGTATGATTTTACATCTTTCTTTATAAAATGGATAGAATTACATTTTCTGTGTTTTGTGATGTTTCTCCCTAGCTTGTTTATCAGAGTTATGCCAGTCTCATAGAATGAGTTAGGAAACTTTCTTTTACTGTGCTCTAGAACAGTTAATATATTGTGGATAGTGCCTGATTTCTGAAGTGTTGGTAGAGCTGATTAACTAGTCTGATTGGATATGGTGACTTTCAAAAAGACTAGACTTATTCAGGTTTTCTGTTTCTTCTTGAGGAGATTTTTGTAATTAAATCTTCTTAGAAAGTCATCAGTTTTTCAAGATTTTCAAATATATGACATAAATTTAATATCATATTCTCATAATTTAAAAATATATCCTCCATGTTTACAGTTATAATTGTTTCTAATCTTATTTGTGACATCTCCTCTTTTTTCCCTTGATTGATGAAAAATTTCTATTTTTAATAAAATAGGTTTTTTCACCTCAGTGTCACACAATATACCCATGTAATAAATTTGGACATATACCCCCTGAATCTAAAGGAAAAGTTAAAATTATAAAAAATAGTATAAATAAAAATAAAAAAAACAGGCTCTTGCAGAGAACTAGGTGTTTTTTTTTTTTTGAGTTCCTTTGTTTTCTACGTCATAAATTTCTGCTTTTCCTTATTTATTAATTACTTCAGCTTTTAAATTTGTTGTTGTTGTGTTCTAATTCCTTGAATGGAATGTGTATTTAGTTCTTTATTTTCAGGATTTTATGTGTTCTAATAAATAAAAAAAAATCATACATTCTTCTTTCATCACCTATTACTAGTTTAATTATATGGTGCTTTTATTGCTATATATTTCTGAATAATTGTACGTTTCAGCTTAGATTTCTCTCTTTAACCCAGGAATTACTTAGAAGAGATTTATAAAATTTTTCAACTGCATAGATTTTCCGATGCTCCTTTTGTTGTTAATTTTTAACTTTATTACATTGGGTTCAGAGAATGTTCTGTATAATTTCTGCCTTTTGGAATTTATGGAGAATATCTTTGTGTCCTAATACATGTTCAGTTTTTGTAAATATGCCAGTGGGTGTTTGCGTTAGTCCGTTTTCACACTGCTGATAAAGACATACCCAAGACTGGGAACAAAAGGAGATTTAATTGAACTTATAGTTCCACATGGCTGGGGAGGCCTCAGAATCATGGCGGGAGGTGAAAGGCACTTCTTACATGGCGGTGGCAAGAGAAAAATGAGGAAGAAGCAAAAGCAGAAACCCCAGATAAACCCATCAGATCTCATAAGACTTATCCACTATCACAAGAATAGCACAAGATATAGTAGCTTTTCCAGGCACATGGTATAAGCTGCCAGTGGATCTACCATTCTGGGATCTGGAGGACGGTGGCCCTCTTCTCGCAGCTCCACTAGGCAGTGCCCCGGTAGGGACCCTGTGTGGGGGTTCTGACCCCACAGTTCCCTTCTGCACTGCCCTAGCAGAGGTTCTTCATGAGGGCCCCACCCCTGCAGCAAACTTCTGCCTGGGCATCCAGGTGTTTCCCTACAGCTTCTGAAATCTAGGTGGAGGTTCCCAAACCTCAGTTCTTGACTTCTGTACACCTGCAGGCTCAACACACATGTGGAAGTTGCCAAGGCTTGGGTCTCCCACCCTCTGAAGCCACAGCCCGAGCTGTACATTGGCTCCTTCCAGCCACAGCTGGCGTGGCTGGGACACAGTGCACCAAGTCCTTAGGCTGCATACAGTACGGGGACCCTGGGTGTGGCCCATGAAACCACTTTTTCCTCCTGGGCCTCTGATGGGAGGGGCTGCTGTGAAGGTCTCTGACATGGCCTGGAGACATTTTCCCGTGGTCTTGGGGATTAATGTTAGGTTCCTTGTTACTTATGCAGATTTCTGCAGCTGGCTTGAATTTATCCTCAGAAAATGGGTTTTTCTTTTCTACTGCATCATCAGGCTGCAAATTTTCTGAACTTTTATTCTCTGCTTCCCTATTAAAACAGAATGCTTTTAACAGCCCCCAAGTCACCTTTTAAATGCTTTTCTACTTAGAAATTTCTCCTGCCAGATACTCTAAATCATCTTTCTCAAGTTCAAAGTTCCATAGATCTCTGGGGCAGGGGCAAAATGCTGCCAGTCTCTTTGCTAAAACATAACAAGAGTCACCTTTGCTCCAGTTCCCAGTGAGTTCCTCATCTCCATCTGAGACCACCTGACCATGGATGGACCTTATTGTTCGTATCACTATCAGCATTTTTGTCAAAGCCATTCAACAGATCTCTAGGAGGTTCCAAACTTTCCCACATTTTCCTGTCTTCTTCTGAGCCGTCCAAAGTGTTCCAGCCTCTGCCTGTTACCCAGTTCCAAAGTTGCTTCCACATTTTTGGGTATCTTTTCAGCAGTGCCCCACTCTGTGGGCACCAATTTACTGTATTATCCATTTTCATGCTGCTGATAAAGACATACTCGAGACTGGGAAGAAAAAGAGATTTAATTGGACTTACAGTTCCACATGGCTGGGAGGCCTCAGAATCATGGTGGGAGGTGAAAGCCACTTCTATATGGTGGTGGCAAGAGAAAAATGAGGAGGAAGCAAAAGCAGAAACCCGTGATAAACCCATCAGTTCTCATGAGACTTATTCACTATCACGAAAATAGCACAGGAAAGACTGGCACCCATGATTCAATTACCTCCCCCTGAGTCCCTCCCACAACATGTGGGAATTCTGGGAGATTCAATTCTAGTTGAGATTTGGGTGGGGACACAGCCAAACCATATCAGTGTTTGAAGAGTATTTTTATTCTATGCTCATTGAGTAAAAAAATCTGTATCAGATTAGGGATTGCAACTGGTAGCCCATAAGCTGCCTTTGGCCTGCAGACATGTTTTGTTTGACTCACACAAGTGTATTTTTGAAAACTTGAGCAAACATTTACAAATCACAGTATTTTATGTAAAAATATGGATTTGGGGCTTTCTATGAAAGCTTTGAAGCTCTGGCTGTGCTGGGCCCTCATTCCTTAATAGCAGCAGTCAGCTACAATTGCTCCTAACTCAAAGGGCAGTCAGCCTTCACAGACCTGGCTGCTTCAGCCATTTACCCTGCCTGCCTGATACCTTTAGGCATCAGCCTCTATCACCTGTGTGTTCTATCAAGTTCATTCAGAAGTTCTGGAGTCTTTCTTACTTTTTGTCTACCTGATCTATTTCTGAGAAGTGATGCTGGTTTCCATGATGATTACAGATGTGTCAGTTTCTTTCCGTTTTTGCTGTACACATTTTATAGCTATTTACAAGGTACATTACAAGGTATAATGAATCTTCGTCAATATAAGATCCTCTCTGTCTCATTTTTGCCCTTTAATTGTACTTTGGCTGATATAACACCTGTACTTTGATTGATAAAAGTAGCACAGTTGCTAAATTATTTTATCATCCTTTTTCTCATATATTCTTTATTTCTAATGTTGGTTTTATAAGCAGCATGTATCTGGATTTATATTTTAACACAATTGAAGAGTCTCTTTAAAGGACTTTGTTATATTCATACACGTGCTGATTTCAGATATCTTTGGATTTATTTCTATTGTATTTGTTTTTATCTATTCATCCATCCATCCATCCATCCATCTGTCCGTCCATCTGTCTACCAATCTGTCTTTACCTTCCTTTTGCTGGTTAGATGTAGTTTCTTCTCTTTTCTTTCATTCTAATGGGTTGAAATTCGTACATTCTAAATCTGTTTTTCTGTTACTCTTTAAACATAGTTATTGGGATTTATATTTCTCTACAGTGTTTAGCAGTAATCAATACTTAACTCTTTCGCCTGAGCAACATAAGAAACTTACCATAGCTCCACTCCTCTGCCATCTTCTGTCTGTCATCACCTCCTTGAATTGGGATCATTCAAAAATTTAACTCCATATTATTTTTAACAACTTTACATTATGCATCAACAATTGTGTGAGCTTAAGTATAAAGTCTAACTAATTTCTTTGGTCACCATTGTTTCTTTTTTCTGACATCTTTTTGTTATGTGAATTTTTTATTTTACTAGATTTTCTCATCTATTAAATTATTCATTCTCTTAAAAGATATTTTGAGTGCTTGCTATAGGTATGAATGGTTATATAGATAGTAAATTTTCTGAGTCCTTGAAGTCTAAAAATGTCATTATTTTCTCGCTACAAATTTGGCTAGGTTTTGACTTTAAGTTCAAGATAATTTTCACTCATAATTTAAAAAGTATTACCCCATGGTCTTTGGTATTCAGTGTTGCTGACAAGGGGCGTCTCT
This sequence comes from Pongo abelii, assembly GCF_028885655.2. Classification (NCBI taxonomy): domain Eukaryota; kingdom Metazoa; phylum Chordata; class Mammalia; order Primates; family Hominidae; genus Pongo; species Pongo abelii. The sequence goes on along the minus strand of NC_072001.2, from coordinate 104,640,751 downwards.
TTGTCTCAGGTGAATTTTTTTGCTCTGAAGTCTACTTTATCTGATATTAATATAGCTACTTCTGCTTTCCTTTGATTAATGGTGGTACAGTATATATTTTTCCATCCTTTTACTTTCAACTTGCCTATATTGTTATTTGAATTGAGTCTCCTGTAGATAGCATATATTTGGGCCATGTTTTTATTTATTTATTTTTCTTTTATAAAAATTTTATTAATTTAAAGAGTACAATATAGTAGAAATTGCCTCTTTTTTCTTTTATTGATAAACAACATTTTACATATTTATGAGGTACATCTACATGCATAGAATGCAGAATGATCAAGTCAAGGTATTTGGGGTATCCATCATCTTGGGTATTTATCATGTCTGTGTGTTGGTAACATTTCAAGTCCTCTCTTCTACGTCGAAATATTTAATATATTGTTGCTAACTATAGCCCCCTGGTCTGCTGTCAAACGTGGGCCATGTTTTTAGATTCACTTGCCAATCTCTTTTAATTACTATATTTAGATAGTTAATATTTAATGTAATTATTGATACATTAGGGGTTAAGTCTGCCATTTTAACTTCTCTATTCTTTTTTCTCTGTATTTAGTTTCTCATGGCATGGTATCTGCTGGCACCATGCAAGTGGGCCCCTTTTGAGGTTGCTGGAGGTAAAAGCCCTGCTTCCTACCTGCTGTTTCCTGACATGCCCCAGCAGCGGGGTCGGGCACCTCATTTCGTCCTCGCGTGGGTGGAGGTCTAGGCTCGCCACTCAGGCTGTGCTGCCATAGGTGGGGGTGGTGCCACGGTTCTTTGCCGTGGCATTTGGCCTGCATATTGTGTGTGGTTTTTTCCATTTGTTCTATTGGCCCTGTCTCCTCGGGTCCCTCTGGTTTTGTTCATGTTGCTTTTTAATTGGGTGCCCCTCTTTCTTGGGATGGGTTTTCCTCAAACATGAGCTGCTTCTTGGTCGTCCACCCCTGCATGAGCTCACAGATCCCCATGTGGCTGTGGGTGGTTGTCTGGTCTGACGGCAGGGGTCTTTCTGTGATGTGGAGTGGAGGGAGCTGTTGCTGGATAGCATTTCTTCTGAGAGGGTGCTAGGCGGACTCCCCGCTCCCAGGGTATCATCCTGGTGCTCTGGCCTCAGGACCCTGTCTCACTGCACTAGCCTCAAGATGACTCTGCTGCTGTCCCCACTCAGCCTGGAGGCTGAGACCTGCCACCCTAGCTCCTTACTCCAAGGCCTGTTTGGGGTTCCTCCTGTCGTTGCACACCCAGCCTGGCACCTTCCTCAGCTCTGGAATCGTTCCCCACTCAGAAGTCCTCGCGCCAGGACACCGCCTCCTGCTGCTACCTGATGCCTTCCGCTTCCCGTCTTTCCTCACTGCCTCAAGACAGCTCGTCTGTGCTGATCTTGTTTCCCAGGGCTGCTTCAGATTTGTTTGTTTTAAGTTTTATTCCTAGGGATCCAGGCCCTGGGGAGAGGTAGGCTGCGTGCTCAGTCTTCCTCCTGGGTCGGGTCTCCTGAGTCTTTTCACTGTGGTGCAGATAGCGACACCTCTTGCCGATTGCTGTTGGTTGCCAAGCACTTGTAGTCATCTTTGCATCCAGTTCTTAGTGTGCCTCTGTGCGTTGGACATGATCATGGCCATTTCCCACCAGGGGAGACTAACAGAGAGATGAATTGCCACGTCTGGGTTCACACAGCTGCCAAGAGGCAGCACAGAGGCTTGAGCTCAGGCCTGTTGCTGCCCTGAAGCCTGGATTCCACCTTTGCAATCGTAGCCTTCTGATGCTAGGACATAGCGGTGACCAGATGAGAACAGCTGCCACCAAGCCCAGTGGCCAGAAACAGAAGCAGAAGGGGAAGCCTTCACAGTGTATGACTGTATTCTTCTTGACTGAATTCTGATTCCTTCCAAGCATATTTGACCTCACCTCTTCCTCCTGGCCTAAAAAGGTATTAATGGGACAGCACAGGAGGGAGCGAGACAGGGCAGCAGGCGTTTCCTAGCCCCTCTTCTCATTCATCCTTTCTTTGCTCTCTTGCTCTGTTCACCTTTTTGTCTTTTTAATTTTGGCCTGGCACATAGTTCTCCTTCTCTCTCTCTCATGTTCCTTCCCTCCCAGCCCATCTGCTTCAGGGTGGCATTGGTGGTGGGGGGCTTTCAAACTTGGCTGCCTCCACTGCCATCAGCTCACCTCCAAGGTGAGTGCAGGCTGAGCTGCATGGCAAGCCCTTCCTGCTGGGGCCTGCAGAATTGTAAAGGCCCTGGCCAAGCACAGTGGCTCACACAAAATCCCTGCACTTTGGGAGGCCAAGGCAGGAGGATCACTTGAGGCCAGGAGTTTGAAACCAGCCTCAACAACATAGTGAGTCCCTGTGTCTACAAAAAATTTAAAAATTAGCCATGGTGGCTCCTGCCTGTAATCCCAGCCACTCAGGAGGCTGAGGCAGGAAGATCTCTTAAGCCTAGATGTTTGAAGCTGCAGTGAGCCACGATTGTGGCACTGCAGTCCAGCCTGGGCAACAGAGCAAGACTCTAACTCAAAAAAACAAACAAAAAAGTGTGAAGCCCAGAATGCAGGCTGAGGATGTGAGCCCATCCACTGCACCAGGTCCTCCTGGCTTCCTGCCCCATGCATCATCCTTTGAGAAAAGCTTGCTGGGGAGCCAGGTGTGCTGGCTTGGCCGGAGCGGAACCTGCTCTCTCAGGGAAGCTTGCAGTAAGCAGGGCAGGTGAGTGGAGCCCTCGCCCCTTTAACTTTACCAGGCTTCTACCCTTTAGCAAGTTCCTCACGTGTGCTGATACTTAACCAGATTCAGACACTTTCCTAAGGCAGGAGGGGTGTCATGAGGGACACTGCATTATGGTACAGTTTCCCTGCATTTTTTTATAAGATGGAGTCTTGCTCTGCTGCCCAGGCTGGAGTGCAGTGGCACGAGCTCGGCTCACTGCAAGCTCCGCCTCCCGGGTTCATGCCATTCTCCTGCCTCAGCCTCCCGAGTAGCTGGGACTACAGGCGCCCGCCACCACGCCCAGCTAATTTTTTGCATTTTTAGCAGAGACAGCGTTTCACTGTGTTAGCCAGGATGGTCTCAATCTCCTGACCTCGTGATCCGCCCGCCTCGGCCTCCCAAAGTGCTGGGATTACAGGCATGAGCCACCGCGCCCGGCCTCCCTGCTTTTGAGAAGCATCGCCAGCCCACAGGGCAGCATCCCTGAGGCTGGTCTGGAGTAGGCTGCATTTGGGGCCTGCAGCAAGGGAGCAGGGCGGCTGGAGACCACGGGGAGCCCTCCCACCTGACAAACAGAAAAGCTCCCCTGCTCAGGCCCCTGGACTTAGGTGCATCTTTTCAGACTGTGTTTACCCTGTTTCTGGGAAGGAAAAGTAAACAGCAGTGACCAGATTCCTGTTGGCGTTTTTGCTCCGTATTTAGGTTGGGGAACTGAATCATGTTTTTCCTTTCATAAACACGAAAATGTTAAGTACATAACAGCTAAATTAATCCATGCCCATAAATTGGTTAATTATGTTAATTCTGAGTCACAGAATTCAGTCTCATTAGTGTTTCCATTAAGCAGTTTAGGCCTGTGAGCATTTTAAGAGAACAGTTTAAGCTGTAGATTAATCTTCAAAGGTTCCTAGTGCATTTTCAACTGCAAGAGGCTTTTAAATGCACTGGGGGGCTTGGGGGGATTTGGTGAATGTTAGGAGCTGGTGCTGTCAGGGAGCGGGGTTCCCTACTTCCTCCTCCCTCAGCTCCCCCCAACACATCCAAGGCCCCTGCCTGCCAGATCTGAGCATCGCCAGGCTAAGCAGGGCCATAGGAAGGAGATGCGCAAGAACTGGCATAGCCCCTTCTGCCCTGTGTCTCCCTAGTGGCCATGCCCTCCCCAGGCCGCCCTGCTGCAGACAGACACCCGCAGAGGATGGGTGAGGCCCCAGGCCGCCCTGCTGCAGACAGACACCCGCAGAGGATGGGTGAGGCTGGCTCTTGAATGCTGTGGGCTGCATAGATCTGGGTTCCCGAGATGGCTGCTGAGGGGCTTTCTTCCTGGGTGTACATAAGAAAGAAGCAGAGAGGCAGGAAGAGAGCATGCTGAGTCTTAGAAACAAGGTCCCGGGTGGCCTTTGTTCATGGCAGCATGAACGTCTCCTTTTCACCGTCCGTGTCCCCTTCAGAGGTCCATTCAGGACATGGGTTTGCTTTCTTGGCACGTGCGCCTCCTCTAGGGTTCCTTGCTGTCCTCAAGTGTGGTGCAGATGTACGGGTGCCCCGTCTGGCTCAGAAGCCTGCTGTCCTGTCCTGCGTCCCAAGCTGCCGGCTCTCACTGGCCATGCACTTCTGTTCTCCAGCCCTCCTTCCCTAGTGGGGAGACCGTGAAAGGGTCAGCCTAGATGTCAAACCTCTAGACCATGGCTAAGGCTTTTCCAGTTTTATATTGTTCTTTGAAGAATCAATAGGACCCGATTATCAAAGACAGACCTGTTTAAATATGCACAATCATTTTCGGTATCATTTAGGTTTGGCAAGGCCAGCAGATGAGGAGACCGCTGCCGTGCATCAAAAGGGTGGTTTGTTACAGTTCCCAAGAGGATGCGTCCCAGCACCGCACGCGGGGCCACACGGGGAAGCACCGGGGTCCATCAGGAGGCAGGACAGAGGGGAAAACACGGGCCAGAGGCCTTGTGGTGGTTTCTGTGGGAAGGAGTGGGTGAGGCAGAGAAGGCAAGTTCAGAATCAGCTAGTTTGAATAATTTCAGCAGACTCAGGGGAATAGGAGCTGTCCCTAGCCGCCTGACACCTGGCCTTGGGTGGTTAGGTTAGGGGAATAGTGGTGTGTGAGAGCCCGTGATGGAGGTGGCTGGGGTGTAGACTCTGGATTGGTTGGCTTGCATGTGAAAAGCACACACCTGATGGGTAGTTTACTATCCCGAGACCCTGGGTAGCCCCTGAAGGAACAGTCTCTCCGGGGTCAGCAAGCCCCAGATGTCAAAGCATCAGATACTGAAAATACAAGAGGAAGGAAAGTAGATGGAGCCAGAAGAGAAGATGGATAATACCAAAGTTATCCCAGACGCAGTGCCAGGGCCTCAACTTCTTAGCTTTTCATTAATCTTCTCGACTGCCTCGGCAGATAAATATTGTAGAAAACATGATTTAGAGAGGCTGAGACTATGGCCCAAGGTCATGCAGAGCCGATATTCCACTCCAGGACTCTCTGACCTCAGCTTTCTTCCCCCTACCATGAGCTGCTCTGTATCTTGCCAGGGGCCATACCCTTGCTGGCTGAGAGAGCTGGGCACCTGTGTCCATGACACAGCTGTGGAGATGGGACGCCAGACACATGGACCACAGACTCGGGGCCCAGTCTCAGTTATCACAGGACCCGACCTGGCACAGACCTCGTCTCCTGGATCCAGGGCTTCGTGCAGGACACGCCCATAAGGAGTGTCGCTGGCTACAGCTGTGTTTCCTCTCTAGAAGGAGGTGGAGTGGCTCCATGAGGGCATCAGGAACAGAACAGGAAGCAGGAAGAGATTTGGCTTGGTGATCCCCCGCGCATCCCCACAGACTTAATGTCACGATGGCGAACGTAGATCTGCCTTGACAGCTCGGCAGACCACAGCTCCCTGGAGTTCCTAGAACAAGGCTGTCCTGTGGGGGCATAGTTAGCAATTTGAGAGCCGTGTCTATTGTCTTAGGTGATAATGAGGGTTGACGGAAACCTTTTAGGATTGTAGCGTTTCTCAGTAACTGTTGAAACCTTGCTTGGCCGGGAATGGCTGCTCATAGAACAGAATGTGCTATAGTTTTACTGAAAAAAACAAAACAAAAACAAAACATAATTCTCTGTGGACTTACTAAAATAAACCCAGGGCTAATGAGCAAAATGTGTTGGGGAGGCCTATTTGTCACACTCAGGAAGCGACAGTCTAATTTTATTTGCTCCTGTTCATTGCTTCTGCGTTGCCATTCATTTGCTGAAGGCAAAATACATTACTTCTCAATAAACAAAAGTGGGCCCAGCATGTCCCGCTGCCTGCCTTCCTCCAGCCGTTAACCCCCCGGGCGGGAGGGCTGACTAGTATTGATGTGTGTGTGCGTGCGTGTGTGTGTGTGTGGGCGTGTAGGTGTGTTCTTCCCATTGCTGTTAATGTTGAGCTTCCTAGAAAGTTTTCAGGGGAAATGCTGTGTCTCGTGCTGACTGGGGCCGGCTGCATGTTGATAGGTTCACCTTGCCTTATACAAACCTGCTATTTGGAAAGTCGAGATATAAATTAGAAGCAGGGGGCCGGGTACGGTGGTTCATACCTGTAATCCCAGCACTTTGGGAGGCCGAGGTGGGCAGATCATTTGAGGTCAGGAGTTTGAGACCAGCCTGGCCAACATGGCGAAGCCCCATCTCTACTAAAAATATAAAAATTAGCTGGGCGTGGTGGTGTGTGTGCCTGTAATCCCAGCTACTCCAGTGGCTGAGGCAGGAGAATCGCTCGAACCTGGGAGGCAAGGTTGCAGTGAGCTGAGATTGCGCCACTACACTCCAGCCTGAGCGACAGAGGGAGACTCTGTCTTGAAAAAAAAAAAAATTAGAAGCAGGGGAAAGGGAGGAAAGACAGGTCACTATGGAAAAAAAGTGGCTTTTTTTTTTTTTTTTTTAGCTTTACTAAGTGACTTGTAAAATCATTCATTTCAGCAAGTTTTCCCGGGGCATTTAAAATATTATTGGGTTTAGGAGATTTTATAGGAATGCATGTATTATTTAAAGCAAGGCAAACTGGTGTGATTCTTTCCTGGATGGAGCTTCTGTGGGCAGCTGGAATTGTCAGTGGGGGGGATTGGTTCCCATAGCACCCCGAGTTCTTCCCTCAAACACAAAGGCACCAGGTTCTCCAAAGCAACCGTCTTCCTTCCACTCAACACTCCTCCCGCCTCACACCCACAGACTCGTCCTTCGAGTGGACCGGGCAGGCGGGTTCATTGTGCCATGCTGTGCTCTGAATGCAGCATGCCCAAAAGCAGTCCGTTAGCAAGCTGACGACGGGGAGTTCATTGCCATCAGTGCCATCAAAACGATTTGCCCAAATCAAATTTATACCTGACATTTTATAGTAAATGGGCCTTTCTTTTCTCATTAGAGAAATCATTACTGTTTTTCTTCTGCTTGGCATTTCCAGAGAGCCATTCACATTTAAAGCTCATGTTGGAACAGCAGGCTTCTACTGAAAATATTTACCTTTTCTTTGTTGGCAACTTGTCAGTGTTGGGGAAAATAGATGCTTCATTAAAATCTAAGCGCGTGATGCTTGCTTTCCCACACATCAGTCAGTCTTCTTCCAAGATGAAAAGCATGGTGAGAGGTGTTGGGAAATCATTCTGGTCATATGTTTTTATGTATTTTTGGATGTCTTCTGGCATCCCGTTCTTCTTGTTCAAAAATAGGCATTTCAACACCTATAACTTGTAGAGAGAATCCTAGAATAGGATCAGCTTCACCATTAGAGCATCAGAATTGGTCTTGACCCCCTGGGTGGCCAGTGAGGTCTCCTGCCCTGGAGAGTCCATGGCCGAAAGTAAGGGCAAAAAGAACCCTGCTGCCGTTTATCCAGCAGTTCCAGGGCCTCGACTTAGCTTTTCATTAATCTTCTTAACTGCCCCGGTAGATAAATATTGTAGGAAACATGATTTAGAGAGGTTGAGACCATGGCCCAAGGTCATGCAGAAGCAAGATTCCACCCCAGGACTCTCTGACCCCACTCTCTTCCCCTACTGTGAGCTGCTCTGTATCTTGCCAGGGGCCACGCCCTTGCCAGCCTCTTGCACTGGGCCTGGCCCTTCTCTTGGAGGTTCCCGGCTGAGAGAGCTGGACACTTGGGCCCAGCGTCCCTGACATAGCGATGGAGATGGGATGCCAGGCACATGGACCACAGATTTGGGAAAGACCCCACTTCATGTCCACCCAGAAAGGACGAAGTACAGTGAGCTGATGCCACAGCCCATGTGAGCTGGGCCTAGAGGTGGCTCTGCCCTGCCTATAAAAGCGGGAAGGGAAACTTACAATAGATGCCAGCAAACCCAGAGAAGGTTGGCCCCGTTATGACTCCTTTGATCTTCACAGGGAGGTGAGCTCTTGCTCTATTAAAATTAAGAACCTCTGTTTGTCAAGAGATACCATAAACACAGTGAGAAGACCAGGCATACACTGGGAGAAGATTTTTGTAACCTGTATTGCCAACAAAGGATTAATTCTCAGTACAAGCAAAATTAAACAATGTATCACTTAAGCATATATACAATTGTATTAAACTAGTAGTATTTAAAAAAAAAAAAAAAAAAAAAAACAAAAGCAATGGCCCTGCGAGGTGGGCGGAGCACCTGAAGTCAGGAGTTCAAGACCAGCCTGGCCAACGTGGTGAAACCCTGTTTCTACTAAAAAACACAAAAATTAGCCGTGTGTGGTGGCGGGCACCTGTAATCCCAGCTACTTGGTTGGCTGAGGCAGGAGAATCACTTGAACCCGGGAGGCGGAGTTTGCAGTGAGCCGAAATGGCGCCACTGTCCTCCAACCTGGGCAACAGAGCGAGACGCCGTCTCAAAATAAATAAATAAATAAATAAATAAAGGCAATGGCATGAATAATCCAAAAATTCTGATCATTTTCCTCTGAGAAGCTGGGGGTGACAGGGAGGACACAGAAGTAGAGGCCCCCAGTGGGTCACGTTCTTGCTCTTGCATTGGGCTGGAGGGTTCACGGGTATCCGTTTTTTTAGTAGGCTTTATAACTAACGTGTATGTGACATACAATCTTTTGTGCTTATCAAGTCGTGTTTTTAGAAAACAAAAAGAAAAACCAATCAGTTATTGTTAACTACCTCCATTTTTACAGATGGGAAAACTGAGGCTCGGTGGGGTCAAACTAGCAGCAAACACACACATTGAATGCTTACTGTGTCCCAGACCCTTTACACGGATCATCCGATTTCATTTGTTTGACATCCCTCTACATATGATAACTGTCATCATTGCAGTGTGCAGAAGACTGAGGCTTAGCGAGACGGGAGAACTTCAGAGTCACTACCTGGTCACAGTTGATGGTGAAGGCAAGGTCTTCGCCCGTGGCATGCCCCATGTCCCTCCTGCAGGCTCCGAGGCTCACTGTGAGTGACAACTCCACTCTGTGGACCTCCTCTTGGGAGCAGGCGTCGAGGCATCTAAGTCCACTTGCCTCGTGCCATCTCAGTGCCTGGACACTGGTGGCTACCTTGGGCCATCCTGCAGTCAGGTGGCTGAGGTAGGAAAGAGAGGAAGGGAGATAGGTGGAGCCAGAAGAGATAACACCGAAGTTAAATCTATTCCTACTGCTCATAGTAGGCTTTCAAGCTATGAAGAGATGGCTCTTCCCGTGACTTCAGCCCCATCCTCCATCACTGCCGATGCCCGCGTGGCTGGCACTGCCGAATATCTCTAGCACTTCTGATGTCTAGAACTTCATCAGAAGCTGTTGTTGAACTTCTGATGTCTCCTGTGCCTCAACCTTGCTATCGCCTTGGTGTAAATTTCTCTGACATTGATTTTGAATACAGTTCCAGGCTTTTGGAGCAGAAGTTTCCAGTTAAGCTTGGTGTCCCACCTAAGTGTTAAGGTCAACATGCCGAGCCCTAGAGTGGTCCTCCCTCTCCCACCACCAACTATCCTACCTGGCCTCCCAAGAACTGTCTGTGGTGACTCTTGCATTCTCTGTCTTGGTTCACACCTGGGAAATTTCAGGGCATATGTTAACGGGAAAACCTTAGGGAAACCTGAACCTTCAAAACTGGGTAGAACGAATGGATGGAATGGAAGAATTTACCGCAGCGAAATCACTTCAAATTCCTTTTAGGTTAGAAGCTTCTTACCCTGGCAAGTCAAGAAGTACATTTAGTTATTTGTTTATAATCCATGTGCTACTGGGTGAAGGATTATAGGACAAGAACATTTGAAATGTATGTGTGAGGGATCTCTGCCCAGCAATTTCCATCAAAAGAGCACACCCATGATTATCGTATAAATGGATGGGACAGTAGGATTCTACTCACATACAGTGTTTGTCCCTGAGCGCCTAGGGAGGGTGTCACCTCCAGGGTCTCCTTCCTGTGGCTTTTCTGCATGAGTCCTGCACCACCTCTTTTAACCTCAGGGAAAACTCACTATTTTGTTTTTTAAAGTCAATCATATTTAAAGTTGCTGCTTTTGAGTATGCACTATGTGTTGATGTAGATTCTGGGATGTAGAACAAACAGGCGCAGACTAGTATGGGTAAGGTGGGGAACCCCTACTTCAGAAGGTGAACCCCAGAGGGAAGGCTGCCTGGGCCAGAGGTGTGTGCGTGGTGGCAGGGAGCTGCAGCCACTAAGCCTTGGAAGAGTCTTTAACGGCGCAGGGAAATGTGCTGTATAAAGCTCAGTAGGGGGGGAAAAAGGATTTAGAAAGAAAGTATATGCTGGAGGCAAAGAGAAAGACTAGAAGAAAATAACCAGCCAGGTGCAGTGGTGTACACCTGTGGTCCTAGCTACTTGGGAGGCTGAGGTGGGATGATTGCTTGAGCCCAGGTGTTTGAGGCTGCAGTGAGCTATGATCTGTGTCACTGCATTCTAGCCTGGGTGACAGAGTGAGACCCCATCTCTAAAGCAAAAAAAGAAAAGAAAATAGCCAAAATATTATTGGTTATTTCTCTATTTCCCAAAGTTTGGGCAAGAGCATATACTATTCTTACAATCAGAAGAAGTCCTCTTTTCCATTACATCTTAAATAGCTCTAAGATTTAGAATTCGTCTTGATGAAGGCATGGTCATTGCACACACAGAGCTGGGCAAAGTGGGTGAGGGGCTCCAGGGGGCCTCTGAGTGGGGAGCTGTGGGTGTCAAGTGGCCTTGAAGAGAGCTGACCCAGGGTCGGGTGGCAAGATTCCCTGAGTCCCAGAGAAGTCGACTTTCTGTATCTACTAGAGTCCAGGAAGAGTGTGTCCATGGCTGTCATTACCCCCTGCTTCCCCGTTTCATGCCAGGTTTTTCTCAGATGCCTTCTCTGGGGGAGGCACTGTTGTTGGGGCGACTTTCTGGCTGCAGAGGGCAACCAGTAATAAAGGCAAATGCCAAGTATGAGGCAAGAAGGGAGGCCCCTGGCTGGGATGGCAGGCATTGGGAGAGGCTTATGGGAGCCCCTCACCCCTCTCTTTTTGGGGTGCTCTTGAGGAAGCTGGACTCCCCACCTCTAAAGACCCCTCCAGGGAACATAGATCCCAAACCCAAATGGAGATGAGCTGGCCGGCGAAGTCCAAGACCCCAGTCCCCTCCATTACAACCTAGGGTGCGGGCTTCTGTCTTCCAGGTTGAAAGCTCATCATTTGGTTCATCACAAGTTATACGTCGGAGTGGAATTATAAAGGAAAGAGAAACAGATGTGAACTCTCAACAGCTTGGAGAGTTGGAAAGCCTCTGGAGTTCCATTATAGAAATGTGCATTTTGGCCGGGAGTGGTGGCTCACGCCTATAAGCCCAGCACTTTGGGAGGTTGAGGCAGGTGGATCACTTGAGGTCAGGAGTTCGAGACCAGCCTGGCCAACATGGCCAAACCCTGTCTCTATTAAAAATAAAAGTTAGCCAGGCATGGTGGTGTGTGCCTGTAGTCCCAGCTACTCGGGAGGCTGAGGCAGGAGAATCACTTGAACCTGGGAGGTGGAGCTTGCAGTGAGCCGAGATTGCACCACTGCCCTCCAGCCTGGGTGACTGAGTGAGACTCTGTCTCAAAATAATAATAATAATAATAATAATAATAATAATGTCTTTTTTTTTAAATAGAAAATAGAAATATGCATTTTTAGATACCAGCAGGACATCAGAGCACTGAGGGAAACTGAACCCTCTCTTTGGGAAGTAGCTTGGTTTCTTTTGTTGCCCTGGCCTGAGTTGTCGTTTTAATTCTTTCACATCAGCCAGCATGGAGAAGAGGAGCCAGTTTTGCAGAATGACTGGGAACAGCCCCTGCTGGGGAGGGACTCTGTGATGCAGTGTCCTCGTCCGAGCCTCCTGGGCCCGGGTTCCCGTCGCTGTGTGCCCGGAGCCTGGGCGCTGACACTGAGCCTCCTCTGTGCTTTCAGGCATCCGCATGCTGGACGGCGACGTCACAGATGTGGTCGAGGCAAAGTCGCTGGGCATCAGACCCAACTACATCGACATTTACAGTGCCAGCTGGGGGCCGGACGATGACGGCAAGACGGTGGACGGGCCTGGCCGACTGGCTAAGCAGGCTTTCGAGTATGGCATTAAAAAGGTGTGAGTAACCAGGGCTACAGGGGAGTGCTCTGGGACAAGGGTGACAGTAAACATTTTTAACAATTAAATATCAGAGTGACACTGGCCACAGCCCTGAAACAAGACTGGGAAGACTCTGCTGTGACAGGTGCCAGGGCCAGTGTGGAGGAGTCACTCGGGGAGTCTGAGAAGTGGCTCTTGACCAACGAGAGCAGAAGTGTTTTTGCCTTGTTCCAGAACAGCTGTTCCAGTGACAGCCAGGTGGTCACTGCTAGCACGACCCTCTCTGCCTTGGAGTTTGCCTATCCCTGGCTGAAGGGGGTACACAGGTGGGTGACAGGGGTCCAAGGCAGCTCACCTGGCCTGTTACTTGGACTCTGCAGGGACCTTGGCCTGCCCTTAGAAACACCCAGCCGTGGAACTTTCTGCATTCATCACGGGGTATGTGCTCACCCAGGCCCCGCTGCAGCAGGAAACAGTGGTTGGGGTGTCCCCTACCAGCACACAGCCCAGCCCAATTTGAACTTCTCCAGGAGAACCTCACAAGGGGCTAAGCAGGGCAAAGATGCTTCTCTGCTGATGGGCCAAGGGGAGGCTGGCAGGCTCCTGCGAGGCCACCCGCCAGCCACTCTGTGGTCTTTGGTTCCGGATCCTTGTGTGTCAGGAAGGCTGAGGAAGGGGGAGGGGGTGGCTGCAGATGAGCCAGTTCTTACAAGCAGGGTGGCAAGGCAGATTTCTGGGTGAGGACAGCTTCTTGGAGCAGGCAGACAGAGCTGCGGTCAGTGTCCAGGAGGCCCTGGGTGGCCGAACAGGCCCCAGCCCAAAGTACAATGTGTGGTCAGTGACTGCTGTAGGGAGTGGGGACGGGGAGTTCCAGCAGGAAGTCCAGGCTTCTCTGACTTCTCCTGTGGGGGATGGGAGAATGGGGAGGAGGTGGCAGGAGTCAAGCCCATTAAATTTATATCATTTAAAATATTTTTAAAGTTCTCATCGTATTATAACCCATGCATAGTGATTACAATGTGGCTCTTAAACAGCTAATAAGTCAGTCGGACAGTAGGAAGAGATTATATTGCAAACAGCCTTTCTCTGTCTCTCTCTGTCCACCCCCGAGTCCTGCCCCACAGAGGAGGAATCTGTTTTTAACTGTGTTCGTAATTTCCTTTCTCTAAGTAATATCATTTGATGGCTTTCCTGGGTGCATTGAGTTTGGTCACCATCTATTAATTTCCTCTTATCGGGATGAGCGTTTTTCTCTTAGAAGACCCCCAGCCCTGCTGCCCTGCTGAAACCCTGGAGTTTCCTCCACTTCTTACCTTTCCCGGGCGTCAGGCCTACACTGCATCCTCTGCCTCCTGCCAGCTGCACCTGCCTGCACCTCCTCCGAAGGACTTGGTGTCACTCTGGAAGTGTGAGGCGGAAGCTTCCTCCTCTACTGCCCCCACCCCCCAACCACTCAGGTCTTGAATGCCTGAGAAACCAATGACCAAATATGGGGTATCTACCCCCGTGTCCCTCCGAGTTTAGTACTCACCAGACGCTCAATGTGAGGAGGAAAATTAAGGAAGAGGGGCAGTGTAGACACACACACGCACGCACACAGCACGGGATCTTGCGGGCATCCTTGGGACACTGGACAGCTTCCTTTATCTCCATTCCCCCAAGAAAATACCAAGGCGGCTTCAATCAGGCTGCTGAGCACCCAAGCCAGGCCCAAGGCTGGGCTGAGTGAGTGCTGGCAGACTCAGGTATGACCAAGTCAGCTGCTGCCCACCAAGAACTGCTGAATACATAAATCACCCTTCCATTACTTAGCTCCCAGCTCCAACCCACTAGATCGCTTGGATCTCAGTCTTGATGACAAGCAAGACATCCTAAAAATTAAGCTGAATTTAAGCTTCGGAGAGGGTGGGTAAGCTGGAGGGCGGGTTTCCTGCGTAGAACATATTGCTTTGGATGGTGTTACTGCTGAGCGTCTGTCATTTCTACGGGATGATTTCCAAAGATTGAGCTCCTAGGATGAGGCACCCTCTGTCCAGGAGGGGTCCCGGACAGTGATCGTTCGGGCTCTCTGGTTCGCTGAGCCTATGCGAGGTTTGGGGAGGTTGGAGCTGCAGAGAGGGATCTTTGCATTCTGAATTCTGAGCAGTCTTGGTTTCATCCAGCTGTCAGGGGAGTGGGGAAGTTGCAGAGGGGACCATGTGGTTTCCCCTCATTCTTGTCACAGTTTTGCGAAATACTGAGGTCATTTGATTTTTTTTTCGTCATTTAGAAGTAAAATATGTCATACAGAGAACTTTAAATCGCAACTGTCTCAATCTGTCACTGAAAATCCTCCTAGAAATTTGATGATCTCAAACCAAACCACATTCCCCCATCTGTTTTTCCTCCTTGTGGCCCTATTTGTCACCTACAGTTGTCTTCTGTAAAATCTGACCTTATCTTTGGTAGATGATATGGTCCGGCGGTGGGAGACTGTAGAAGCTGTAACTTGGCACAAAGATCTGTTTAACGTTGGTCCTTAGGAGGCCTCGCTCCTCTCACACCTGGTTATTCAGAAGTGACGATTAGACATTGCTGTGGCTAAAGACACTGGCCGTGTCCAGGTGGCCGGTGTTTGCTGGCCCTCTGTCGCGGTGCTTCTGAGCTCATGAAATGAACTCTCCCTCCCCAGGGAAGACACCGAAATACGATTTGATTGGGTTGAAGTTGGGAGTTTACTGAAAAGAAGTGCAAGTTCACGGCTGGGGTTGAAATGTCCCTGCAGCGTCTGTCCATGGCTTCCATGAAGCCCCTGGAAGATCTGGGAAGTGAAAATAAAATCGTCAGAGACAGTTAAAACATCTCTACACTCCTCAGATCTGGCTGTTTCCTCGCCTCGTTTCCATGTCTCCTTCCCAGAAACCGTTCTAAGGAGGGGACAGGTTGTTGACACGTTGGTGCCTATGAGGATGGGTTGATCTCATAGCAAATGCATGGTGCATGCTGTAAATGCAAACCTTGAGCATTTCAGGCTCTTGGTATTCAAAGTGGGGTCCAGAGCCAGCAGCACTGGCGTCCCCTGGGAGCTTATTAGGGATGCATACTCTGAGGCCCACCCTGGACTTTGGGGCCCAAGTCTGCATTGTAACAGGTTCCCAGGTGACTCCAGGGTGTGCACATTCAAGTTTGGGGAGAGCTGTTTTTGGCCTTTCTCTCTGCTCCTGAAGCAGTAAAGTTGCATGCTCCACCTTGCAAAAGGGCAACATTTTATGAGTCATTTCAAGTGGGGTGGGGAGTTAGGAGTGGCAGTGTCTAGGACTAATTCTCACCTGGAATAAGGACAGGCTCTGATGGGTTAAATACCTTTTGATTTGCATTGTAGTTGCTTTAAACTGGCTTCAGCTGAATCTCTTCCTGCAGGTAATCACATGCACACACACACCACCTTCCTGAGCTCTTTGTGCCTTTCTCTCAGGTTAGCTTTTCTGGGAGGGACCTTTCTGTTGAGCTCTTGGCCACCCCGACAGGTTCACCTTGCAGATGCAGAAAGCAGAGTGGACGCGGCAGCCTTAAGCAGCGGGGCTGTGTGAGCTCCAAGAACTTTCCCGTGGGCTTTCTTGGGAGCCTCAAGTTGGAGCTGGAGTCTCCTTGGTTTACAAACCCCCGTGGTGTGAGCGTACAGAGCAGGCGGGTCCACTCATTGTGCTCCAAAAGTGAGTGTGACATGTTTGGTCAGCAGCAGGCTTCGATTTGGCTCTACGGGGATTGCAAAATTGGGGTGTAAGTTATCTTTAAATTGGCTGATTGTTGAGCATAAGTATAAATTTCCTCTGTTTGTTTGGGAAGGAGGGTCCTCAGTAAGGACATGATTTCCAGCCAGTGGCTCCAGTTTCCCATGGAGGTGGAACGTTGGCCCTGCTCTTGGGCCGGCTGTGCACCACCAGTTCATCCAGCCATCTGGACTATATCCGTCAGTTCAGTCTTCCACTCGCTAATCTTTAGCTGGTATTTGTGGCTGGAATGATTCTCAGTGTGGTCAGAAATCATCCGTCCTGTGGGTATGGGATAGAGCAGAGCTGCAGGAATCTGCCCTGACTGGCTGCTGTCTTTCAAAGACTTGCTTTCGTGTGTACGTTCTTAACAATGAACACCGGTGCACAGCTGGGCATGGCGGTGCACTTCTGTAGGCACAGCTACTCTGAAGGCTAAGGCAGGAGGATCACCTGAGCCCGGGAGTTCCAGACCAGCCTGGGTAATGTAGCAAGACCCCGTTCTGAAAAAAAAAAAAAAAAAAAAACGGAAAGAAAACCTACACACAAATGAGGCCCTGGCCTTGGCTAGTGATGTGAATCAGACCACCCTGATACTTACCCTCAGCAGAGACCACAGGGAGCTCTGACAGGACACCCGCAAGCTGCTACCAGCTTCCTGGACATAACCCTTTTCACCTGTTCTGTCTTCACCCAGAGTTCACGGTCCTATCCCTCTGCAAATTTAGCTCACTCTGCAAGAAGGGCACCTCTGCAAGTATGTTTTCCAGAAAAATCATTCTTTTCCCCACCAGACCAGCTCTTTCAACCCAGAAAAATTAAAGTTGTAAATTCCGCCATCATCTGTAATCTCAGTGTTATTTGCAGCACTGCTAGGTCTCTTCGATCCTAGGCCATTGCAATGGAAATGACAGGCATGGCTGTGGAATAGAGCAGCTTGTGTTGGGACCCTTGATTTTCCTGTGAAGAACAGAGGAGTCTTTCTGGCCCCTCTCCCTCGTATGATCCTGTGATTCTGCAATTTGAAGGCTACTGCCACAGGCAGAAGCACACCATTAAAATCCAAACAGAGCCCCCAAAACCATGCTCTCAGCAGCATCCAGATGGTCTGAATGCAACCTTCTTATCCCTTTGAAGGAACATTTGGGAGATGGGACTCTAGGTTGGGGGGAGACCCACCCTACGAGGTTCTGCTGCGGGGCTAAGCCTTGTTCCTCTTCTCCCTCCAGGGCCGGCAGGGCCTGGGCTCCATTTTCGTCTGGGCATCTGGGAATGGCGGGAGAGAGGGGGACTACTGCTCGTGCGATGGCTACACCAACAGCATCTACACCATCTCCGTCAGCAGCGCCACCGAGAATGGCTACAAGCCCTGGTACCTGGAAGAGTGTGCGTCCACCCTGGCCACCACCTACAGCAGTGGGGCCTTTTATGAGCGAAAAATCGTAAGTTCTCTTGGCAAGTTGGAGTGCTTACAGTGAGTGCCTCAGCCCTCTGGGAATGAGTTTCTTCTCCCTTTCTCAGAAAGATGGGTTAAATTGAGGCCAGATTGTTCTGGATCCCAGGGTCCCAGCCTCACCCATCGGCGAACAATTTGAGCCTCGAGGTAAACCCCAGTCTCTTGGCAGCCTTCCTCGGACACTGGCTTTCTAATCTTTGCACAGAAATAGCAATTAAACCCCTCTCTGGCTTTAGAGATCTAAAAATATTATTTAAGAACGAGGTTCCTTCTCATGATGTCTCGTTTTAACTCTGAAATTCTGTGGTCACATCTCTTGGAATCCAATGAACCCGTCCAGTTCCAGCGTGTACAATAGAGTAAGAGAAAGACTTGGTTTTATACTGAGACGTTCTAGAAATCCAGGAGTTCTTGTAGGCATTCTGTTGCTACAGAAGCACTTTTCCTGGACACTTTTAAGTCGAGCAGTGGTTTCTGTCTGTTCCGCTTACTTAAGTGAACATGAGCATGATTTGTCTTTTAAAAGGTAACTGTTTTAGTACTCAGGTAGAATTTGTGCTTTTTCTTTCCCTACATACTTTCCTACTTAAAAAAAAGAGGAAGGGAGGGTCTCCAGTTCAAATTAATGCAGAATTGAAATGCACAGTCATTAAGTTGACTTGTAGACATTTTAAAAATGGGACTGTGGAGCTGGCCAGACATGGTTAAATTTTAAAGCTCACTAGCATCTTTTCATTTCTGCGGCTGCTCAGCCACATCTTTAGAAGTTATTCGCAAATTTATTTTTACACTTTTCTGTGGGAGCATACAGGCTTCCTGTTCTCGGCTTTGCTCCCCACCAGTGAAAGGTCAGCTGCCATCGTTCTGTCGCCAGCCTGGTAGTGGCTCGGGCTGGTTAACTAAGGTATTAATTTGTTATTTTCCTTTTCTGCTGGAGTACGCACCCCTGGGACGGGCAGCTGAGATGCTGAATGGTGTCCTGTTTACGTAGAAATCCAGCTCATTTGATCACGGACTTGGCTGGGGTCTTATCAGACAGACACTTGGCCAAAACCCAACCTAGTCTTGCTGGCCGAATGGGTGCAAGTTCGAATTTGCGAAGTTATGGGACAGTTTGTAACATGGACTGTGTGCAGGCAGGATGGTGTCTCTCAACCCTGGAGGCAGGGCTTGCAGCTTTATTTGCATCACGAATCACGTCAGCATGTGATTCCAATGCCATGCATGTGTGCGTGCCTTAGCTATAAAATGCTTTTCTTCCTTTTTTTTTTTAAATTATCTTCCCTGAGCAATAATATGTGGGTAAGAAGGGCATAGTTTGGAGAGGGGTAAAAGAGAAAAATACTTTGTCTTGGTCACTGCCCAGGAAGTCTGCTCTGACAGTATGAGGGGTGTTATTTTCAGGTCTACCAGAGCCCAGCTTTTGTTCTGAGTCCTCTTAGACATCCTCCAGGGAGATGAGTGCTGCTCAGGACAGTCGACATATCACAGTCCCAGCATTCAGGCAGGCCTGTGATGGCAGGCCTGTGATGGCAATCACAACCCTGTCCGCCTGCATTCTCTGTCCCTCTGAGTCTGAGGAATGTGAGCAGGTGTCCACCTGGAGCGAGGGATGTCCCGTGGTGAGACGTGACTCTTTATAGAGGAGTAAAACCTAAAGAAAGCATCTCTCACCAGAACAGGAGGATGTGTTCGTTCACTGAGCACGAGCTGTGTCCCAGTGGCACTAGGACTCAGCAGGGGCTGTCCACCTTGGTTCAGCCATCCCTCCCAGGGTAGGCCCCTCTGCTCGCTCCCCAGGACCCCCTTCTCTGAAGCTGGAGAACCAGCTGTGAGCCTCACATGCTCTTGGGAGCATGGCCTCCTGCCCAGCCACCCCTAGTTTCTCCTCCTGGCCACCATTTACCAAGCACAGGTACGTTCAGGTGCCTGGCTGTGATCTGCCGAGAACCCCTGAAATCTATATCATGGTGTCCATTTGCATTTGAAGATGCTGGGGTCAGAGAGGGGACATTTTTGTCCCTTTTCCCATGCCGTCAGCTGCCCTCCCCATGTTGAGGTACCCCAGCCCCACTGAAACGAACAAGGAGGAAACTGGTCTCTGTTGGCATTCCCGTCACATCTTCCTGTGTGTGACACAGGCCAGACCCCCACCTTCCCTAGACAGTTGGCCCAGCTAAAACGTGTGCAAGGAAGGTGCTGAGTTTGGAAGAGGATCTGGATTGCTCCCACTGTGAAATTGATTCTCACAGGTTAGGCAGATCGGCTACTGGAGCCCTGTGGTGGGTGGATGGGTGTGACTTTCCTATTCCTGCCATAACAAATTATCACAAACTTAGCAGCTTAAAACAGCACAAATTGATATCTCATGGTCCTATAGGCCGGAAGTCCAGGAGCCTCAACCGAGTCTCTGCTTTGAGTCTCACAAGGCTAAGACCAAGGTGCTGGCAGGGCTGTGGTTCCTTCTGGAGGCTCCCGGGAGAATCTGTTTCCTTGCCCACTCGGGCTGTTGGCAAAACTCAGGTCCCTATGGTTCTGGGACTGAGTTTCCCGTTTCCTTGTGGACTGTCAGCTGGGGCCCGTTCTCAGCCTCTGGAGGCCACCCACATTCATTGGCTTACTCCTCAGCTCCCTCTTCAATGCCAGCAGCGGTGGGTCCAGTCCTTCTAATGCTTCCTCTCTCCGACAGCCTTGCTGCCTTCCTCTTCCAAGGTGAAGGGCCCTGTGGTGGCACCAGGTCTACTCAGATAATCCAGGATAATCTTCCTGCTTTAAGGTCGGCTGGCTACCAACCTTAACTCCATCTGCAAAGCTCATCGGAATAACACCAGAGGACAAAGATGATGGGGGCCACAATCCCACCTAGCACACCTGAACCCACACAGGCTGAACCCCCAGCACCCGCTTCGCATTTCAGTCCAGAGGGAGATACACGTCAGCCTGAGTGGTAGTGAGGTCCAGAATCCATCACACACCCAGCCTGGGCCAGTGCTCCGAGGAGGGCAGGCAGAGCCCCCAGCTAGCAGTACCTGCCTTGTTTCCCTGCGCAGCAGGCCTTGGGAGGTCAAGAACATGCCAGGTTGATCTGCTTCTTCAGGAGGACATCCTGGTGGAGAACCCAGCTTATGACCCGCTGGCTAAAGGCAGAAGCTCTCTCCAAGCCACCTGGGCACCTCTAGCTGCTCTGAAGTCGGGGGGGGGAACTTAGGGATCACTAGTGTGGACTCTGATGCTTTTGCCATGGGCACTCTTGGGCATTGGTGACAGGGCACAAAGTCCAGCAGACCCAGTGGGGAGGGCTTGTGGGGTGCATCTTGGTTTCATGTTTTACCATTTTTTCCACATGCACTTCTGCAGTGGAGAGGGAACCAGCTGATCTATTATTATCGAAGCTTACGGTCTGTGCTCCCAGCTGGCCTCCTTGCCTCCGCCCGTCTTCCTGCAAAGTGATTTAGCGGGAGCACCAGATGTTGTGGAAATCTGCGGTTGCTGAGATGCATTTGCCTAACACCTTATTTGTTCCTGAGACCCAGGGTCACGCTTGCCAGTTAGTGGCACCTGAAGTAGCCTTGCCTTCTCCAGAGAGTGAATTAGCCTGTCTGCCATCACTGCCTCACTGTGCTTCTCTCTCACCCAGGTCACCACGGATCTGCGTCAGCGCTGTACCGATGGCCACACTGGGACCTCAGTCTCTGCCCCCATGGTAGCTGGCATCATCGCCTTGGCTCTAGAAGCAAAGTAAGTTCCCACTTACCTTTTTCTAAAAAAATGTTTATACTGTGGTAAAATACACATAACATTGGCCATTCTCACCATATTGAAGTGGACAGCTCAGTGGCATTAAGCACATTCACTGAGTCGTGCCCCCTGCACCAGCATCCCTCCCCCAGAGCTTCGTCTTCTTCCCAGGCTGAAACCCTATGCCCATTAAACAACAGCTGCCCAGGTTAGTCAGCTCAGGCTGCCGTAACAGAGTCCCACGGACCGGGCAGCTCAAACAACAGAAATTTAGTTTCTCAAAGTTCTGGAGCCTGGAATTCCTGGATCAAGGTGTCAGCAGGGTTGGTGTCTTCTTGGCTTGCAGAAAGTTGACTTCTCCCCTTCTGCTGTGTCCTCTTTTTATAAGGACACTGGTCATACTGGATTAGGGCCCACCCTAATAATCTCATTTTATGTTAATTACCTTTTTAAAGGCCTTCTCTCCAAATATAATCATACTCTGAGGTACCGGGGCCTAAGACTTCGATGAATACATTTTGGAGGGGACATAGTTCAGCCTATAACACTCCCCATTGACCCCCCACCCTATTTCTGTCTCTACAAATTTCACTACTTTAGGTGCCTCACGTAAGTGGAATCACATAGGATTTGTCCTTTTGTGCCTGGCTTATTTCACTTAACATAATGTCTTTAAGGTTCACCCATTTGTAGAACGTATCAAAATTTCCTTCCTTTTTTTAGGCCATCCTGATGGGTGTGAAGTGGTTTCTTCCTTTCTTAAAGCCCAAGTCTCCTGCCGTTTGTAGGGCACTGTAGGACACGGGGGCTGGCTGGGCCAGAGTCCAAGGCCTGACTCTGATTCTGCACCTCACACCAAAACCACACTTTAGGTTGCTCTAGCTTCTTTTTAGGAACTTTCACTTATAAATTGACAGTCAAGAAGAACTCTTGAGTTGTGTATGTGTTGTTGGTTCAGAAAGAAAAGCAAGTTAACTGCACATGCAGTCATAGAGTCAAAACCAAATTGTACTTTAGTCATCAAAACTGGCAGAGAACAAACCAGCCCTCTGCAGTAGTCATCTGTTGTAGATGAGTTTTTAAATAACTCAAAAAGAATGGTTGGGGTGCCTCAATGCTTGTAATTACGTATGTTTGCATGTGGATTTGCACAAGACAAACTGAGCGTAACACTCAAATGCTACCAATGTAACAAAGAAACAGTTTGGTATTTTTAATTTCCAGGCCAAAATGTTAGCTTCTGTGTCCTGAGGCTCTTTTTAAAAATTCTTCATAATTAGTTGCTTGTGTGGAAACTCACATTCGCATACTTTACCCTTCCTTGCGCTGTATTTTCCTCCATTCCTTATTGGAAACATGCAAAGAGCTAAATGGAAAACAAACCCTGCTCCGGGACGCGTTGTCCCCTTAAACTTGTTCAGTGGGCACATGAAAGCTCAGACAGTCATCTTCCTCATCATTTTAGCTCCTCCTCAGAAACATACTGGTGGCAGATGAGGCAAACATCATTTGGAACAATGTCAATCTAGAGCATTTGACACTTACAGGATTGGTCAAGGAAGGAACGGTTGATGTCTGGAATTTGAAAGCCTGTGTTGAGCAGATCTGCAGCCTGGGGTAGCTCTCGCCTGTGCAGGTTGGCCTCAGGCCGCCTTCTCTGTCTGTTCACTACTGCTGTGGAAGGAACTGGGGCAAAGCCAGATGGTTCTGGGTGGAGATGCTCCCGGAGAGTCTGGGGAGGGCCCCCAGACAGCGTGCAGCCAGAATGAAGGAAGACCCACACGTGTTGGAATTCTCTAAAGGGAGTCCCATGGTTTTGGGACAGTCTTGGTACTTTTCAGACATCCGTTCTTCATCAAAAAACATTTTCAACATCCTCTTAGACATATTTTCCATGCGGTTATATTTGTGATTTTATTGCTAGAGTCAAAAATAAAATAGATTTTTTTCATAAGAAAATGGTTCCTAACTTTCTGACTCCCTGGACCCGTTCTGTCCTCCACTCGAAAGGTCATCCCGGCACCTAAATTCAAGATTTCCAGGAGGACTGGCTGTAGCCATCTTCGAGTATGCCCTGCTGACACACAGCAGTAACTTGCCAGGTTGCACGGGCAGCATGGGGTGTGGCCATGTCAGCACTTGTCTGAACTCCAAAGCCTGCACCTGTGAAGCCTGCACCTGGGACCTCTCTACCAGGGTGCACGGCCAGGGGCTACTCGAGGCCTCAGAATCCTCCCCTAACAGTGAGATTGGCTTGTGGGCCGCAGGAAGGCTAGTGGATGCAGGAGGAGAACAGGTGTGCCTGGCAGGGAAAGGCCTGGAGACTGAGCCACTGGACACAGACGGGGAGAGAGAGTGAGGAAGCCAGTGACCAGCCAGGAGCAGCAAGAACACATTGGAGAAGTCAGGGGAGGCCAGGGCTGGAGCCTGGAGAGGGTGAGCCCAGGGAAGGGGTATACCCAAGACTTACGCCATGGGTGAGCTTCTCGTAGGAAAACAGGCAAAGGGGGGAGAGGGTGGGAGTGTGCAGAGCAGCCACCACACGAAACAGTATAGCGCTTTCTTGAAAAAATTAAACAGACTCCCCAGACGATCCAGCAATCCCACTTGTGGGTGATCTCCAGAATTGAAAGCAGGGACTCGGGTAGATATTGGCCCAGCCATGTTCACGGCAGCTGGTTCACAACTGCTGAACAGTGGGAGCAACCTGAGTGTCCACGATGGACGAAGAGATCAGCAAAGTGTGCTCTGTACACACCTGGAATATCATTCAGCCTTGAAAGGAAGGAGATTCGGATACAGATTATGATAAGGCCTCTCAAGGACATTGTGCTGAGGGAAATAAGACAAATCCCGTGTGGTTCCACTTACATGAAGACCTGGAGCCATCAAACTCATAGATACAGAAAGTAGCATGGTGGCTGCCAGGGGCTGGAGAAGGAGCAAAGGGGACTGAGTGTCCCATGGGACAGAGGTTCAGTTTGGGTGTGGTGAAAACTTCTGAAAGTGGGTGTGGCAGTACCAGAGCAATGTGAGTGTACTTAATGCTACTGAGCTGCACCTTTACAAATGGTTGAAATGGGAAGTTTTGTGTTCTGTACATCTTCGCACACCCACTCACAGAGTGGGCCACTTGAGAGACGCCTGTGACATCCGAGCAGGCACCACTGGGGAGGGCGGGGCAGCTGGGCACTTCAGCTCTCTCTCTTCTGCATCCCCAGTCCCCCTCAGCTGGGCACTGCAGCTCTCTCTCTTCTGCATCCCCAGTCCCCCTCAGCTGGGCACTGCAGCACTCTCTCTTCTGCGTCCCCAGTCCCCCTCAGCTGGGCACTGCAGCTCTCTCTCTTCTGCGTCCCCAGTCCCCCTCAGCTGGGCACTTCAGCACTCTCTCTTCTGCATCCCCAGTCCCCCTCAGCTGGGCACTTCAGCTCTCTCTCTTCTGCGTCCCCAGTCCCCCTCAGCTGGGCACTGCAGCTCTCTCTCTTCTGCGTCCCCAGTCCCCCTCAGCTGGGCACTGCAGCTCTCTCTCTTCTGCGTCCCCAGTCCCCCTCAGCTGGGCACTGCAGCTCTCTCTCTTCTGCGTCCCCAGTCCCCCTCAGCTGCAGCAGCTCCCCCGATTTTACTTAGTCCGTGTTCCTAGGGTCGCATTCCCTGAGGCAGCACCTGTGGCACGGCGTGCATTCCTAGTAAACACGCACTGAGATAAGCCTGGGGCTTGTGCTTCTGGTCACCTCCATCCCAGCGAGCCCTGGGAAGATGGTCTGGAAAGAAAGCGTATGTGTTTGTGACATTAGGGAGTGAGAGTCTTGGACTCGAGAGATGTAAATTTATTCTTGGTTAATTTTCTGATTGAGTAGAAAGTCCTAGGTATGCGTCAATTTAATCAACTAAAAAAGGAATAAAAGATCTATAAATATTTATCTGTCAAATTGCAGCCAGAACCATGAGCCCATACATCTTTCTTTTCACTCAGCTGTTTGATAGGGCAAAAATATATTCCTTTCATTACTGATTCACATGTAGGTGTTATCTTTACCATGTTTTAATGCAGCCTCGCAGAAAGCTTGTATGTTCAAATATCCAGATTCCATAGCAATTAATACTGATTAGAAGAAAGGAACAATGCTCTTATTTTCTACTACTCTCTGTGTACAGATAGTATGAAAAATACTATATTTAATCGAATCCAAGATGCCATAAAGTTGTAAGATGTACCCTTTTTATGTACCACAGAAACCGGAAGTGCTGCCATTATACAATACACCCATATCTCTTAGAATTTTTGTAACTGTTGAAGAGTTCTTTTAGGCTGAGAGTTGTTTAGACCTGGAAATGACACTGTGAATAGACAGCACCAAGTTCAGCACCTCCAGGCAATGTAACCCGTTCCCGGTTGCTGTGGGCAGAGGGGCTTATAAGAGGTATCAGATCATAGATGGATCTGGATTTCAGAGGTGTTAAAAAAAAAAAAAAAAAAGGTGGGCCAGGTGTGGTGGCTCACACCTGTAATCCTAACACTTTGGGAAGCCAATGCAGGAGGATTGCTTGAACCCAGGAATTCAAGACCAGCCTGGGCAATATAGCAAGACCTTGTCTCTACAAAAAATGTAAAAATTAGCCGGGCGTGGTGGTGCACACCTGTAGTCCTAGCCACTTGGGAGGCTGAGGTAGGAAGGTCGCTTGAGCCCAGAGGTTGAGGTTGTAGTGAGCCAAGATCACACCACTGCACTCCAGCCTGGGCAACAGGGCGAGACCCTGTCTCACACACAAAAAGCAGAGGTGAGCAAATGTGCCTTAGAAATTTAAAAAAATCATCTGTGTATTTAGTTACATTAGTGGCATGTTGTATTCTTTTGATGAAATGTTTCTACTTCCCCAAAAAGAATATTTTGCAAATTTAGAATCATATACTAAAATCTTGAATTATAATCTACACCAGCGGGTCCACACAGGATGGAATCTCGGCCAATCATGGTTTGAACATACTCTTATGCACTGTTGTATTTGCTTAGGATGAAGAATAACCCCAAGTATTTAATAAACATTTACTATTATGTTAAGTGTCTTGTATTTTCAGAATTTCCCATATGGCTCTGGGCAAACTCCAGCAGAGCTTGGCAGCAAGGCTAGGCTTTAATGCTTATGAATTTTAGGTCACCCATTGAACCTTTTTTTCCCTCAGGATTTAGTTGCTGGAAACTTGTTTACAAAGAGGTGGTGAAATAAACCCTCGCCAAGGAATGCAATCCTTAGCCTGAGGGGTTTGCTCAGTTCAGACATGGGTTGGCTCCCGACCCCCTACCTCTGAGTGGCCTGTGTGGTTGCTGTTGTTGAGCTGTGTGGACTCTAGGGTATGTTGTGTCATTGCAGCAGCCAGTTAACCTGGAGGGACGTCCAGCACCTGCTAGTGAAGACATCCCGGCCGGCCCACCTGAAAGCGAGCGACTGGAAAGTGAACGGCGCGGGTCATAAAGGTGCGGCAGTGGCGTTCTAGTGGACCATTGGGTGACCCTGGAATGTATAGGAAGGGGTGTCGTGAATTCCTTAAAAGGACTCTCCAAATAGCATTAATTGTTATTATTAATTGTGTGTCACAAGAATTTAAAACACATGTGCAGCTATTTAAGAAAAGTATCCTGGAAGCTCGCACTGACATTACGGAAGAACCCTCAGGTCACAAGAGTCTAGGGTCTCCTAAACTCTATAACGTTTGCCACGGAGACACCACCTATACCAATATTTACTCATAGTTCTCTTTAAGCCAGGAGCAATGATGTGTGCCCATAGTCCCAGCTACTAGGGAAGTTGAGGCAGGAGGATTGCCTGAGCCCAGGAATTTGAGTCTAGCCTGGACAACACAGCAGGACTCCATCTCTTAAAAAAAAAATTACTGCCCCCACTACTTTTTTTTGACATAAATGTATTTTAAAAGGAAACTGTACTACATCTAGCTAATCGTAGGTTTGGTATGTAGTTATGTATTTTTTCTAATGTGCATTAAAACAAATCCATAATTATTAAAATAAACGCTGTTTGTGTGCCACCTAAGGGCAGCTTGCATCCTTAGCCCTGAGTCGCTCTGTGATTTTGAAACTTGCCTTCAGTGTCCTCATCTGTACGATGAGGACACTGAGATAGTTTTGTAAGTTACTTTCTGACTGTAAAACTTCTGTTGGCCAGTCCCTATGTCATAAAAGTAAAGCATAGGACAGTGGAGCCTCTACCCGCAGCCCAGCCTGGTACAGACCTAGGTACCATGAAATCAACCCATGGTCAGGGCTTCATTAAGCCGGCTGTCTGCGGCCTTTGAAGCAGGTAATTTTAGGACAGTGCTTTGTTTGCCTGACTTTTTTTTTTTTTTGAGACAGAGTCTCGCCTTGTTGCCCAAGCTGGAGTGCAATGGCACGATCTCGGCTCACTGCAACCTTTGCCTCCTGCGTTCAAATGATTTTCCTTCCTTTTAAGTAATCCCTCCCAACTAGCTGGGATTACAGGTGCCTGCTACCACGCCCAGCTAATTTTTGTATTTTTAGTAGAGACGGGGTTTCACCATGTTGCCCAAGCTGGTCTCGATCTCCTGACCTCGTGATCCACCTGCCTTGGCCTCCCAAAGTGGTGGGATTACAGGTGTGAGCCACTGTGCCCGACCTGTTTGCCTAACTTCTTATCAGGTATACTGAAAAATATTTCATTTGGCCGTAGTATTTATGTTAGGGAGGAATCTTTTTTTAACCTTTTCTGAAGCTCAGGTCTAACTAATTTGACACTAAGTCTGATACTACTATCTGGAAAATATAGGTCAAGCATAGTTACCCTAAGTGCCGAGGGACATTCCTTTTAATAAGGAGGACATCGATTGGGCCTAGTTCATCTTTGTTTTGCAGGAATGTCGGTGATAGTGGTGTGCTGTAACAAGAGCTGACCTCCATTTCAATTCTGGCCTAATTAAATAGGAGAATAGATTGTATGTAGTTCTTGACCTTGCCTCTTATTAAACTTTGAAAATCTCCTGCCCTGGCCAAATTAAATACTGGACCGGGCCAGTTCGCAAGCCTGCCTCTGTGCTGTGCCATGCTGCTTTCCTGGAATGCTCTGGGAACTCAGCAGGGAAAGAAAATGGCAAAAAAGATGAGTACAGCCTTGTGTTATTGCATTTCGGGCACGTGGTAATTGTGTGAACCAAGAGGTCTCAGATTTTGTTTCTCTTGTCTGGTCTAAGATTCAGGGAGCATAGATGCTGACAAGCCCTTTTAATGTAAAGAAACCTGTCCTTGTCTCAAAAAAAGAAAGTCCTAGACCTTCTCAGCACTTCTACTCTGTACCAAAGCCGGACGTGTTTCCTGACCCAGACTCCTAAATTTAACAGAAGGAGTTGGTTTCAGAGAGAGAGAGGCAGCTGGGACCTTTGAGCAGCCCTCAGAGGGACCCATCCTGCAGCCTGGGGCCCCCAGGAGACCTCGAGTCTTATGGTCCATCTGTCCTCCGTGGGGCCCGGCAGATGCAAGAGCCAGCCTTGCTCCCTTCCTGGAAGAGGCAGGAGAGCCTGGCTCTGAAGGGCCTGTCTTTTCAGTTAGCCATTTCTATGGATTTGGTTTGGTGGACGCAGAAGCTCTCGTTGTGGAGGCAAAGAAGTGGACAGCAGTACCTTCGCAGCACATGTGTGTGGCCGCCTCGGACAAGAGACCCAGGTAAGGCTCTGCTGTGGCATCGGTGACGTCTCAGGCATGTGGGTTTGGAGCTGACTCTTGTAAGGCGTGGCTGGGGGAGGTGTTCACACATGCGTTCTGTGCACATGTGCGTGTTCACGGTGCATGCCTGCACATGTCTGCATTTTCTCTTGTGGATTGTACAGCTGGGAAGGGAATCACTTCTTAAGCCACCACTGTTTTGAGGCCTCTTCCCCTTTTGTAGCAGATTGCTCCATGATAGGGGATCAGTTCCTCAGCCTGAACCGCTCAGCCTAGTATTGGAAATTCTTACCCATGTTTAGCATATCAGACCAAGTCAGGAATCTGCTCCTCCCAGAAGGGTGAAATGAGGAGTAGCTGCAGGTGTCCTTTCTGTCACCACCTGCTACAGATCGGAGCTGTAGCCCCAGCCCAGCCTAACCGGCCCTGGGAGTCTGCAGTGTGAATCCAGCGGGCCTGAGCAGGAGCAGCTGGGTCAGCCCCTTCTTTGTTGCAGGTTGTGGGGTACTGCTTATTATTCACGGTGCATAGCAGCTTTGTGTGGCTTTTATCTGGCCCTGCACAACCTTCTTAAGGCTTAAGCGCTGGGATTTTTTTTAACAAGTCTTGAGCAGAAGGGCCCTGGCTTCATCTCTCTCTCATGAGCAGGGCACACCCAGAATTGCTCTTTGGAGTAAGTTTTTCTAGATCTGTCATGTTTGTTCATTGATTGATTGATTGAGACCGAGTTTTGCTCTTGTTGCCCAGGCTGGAGTGCAGTGGCATGATCCTGGCTCAATGCAACCTCCGCCTCCTGTGTTCAAGCCATCCTCCTGCCTCAGCCTCCCGAGTAGCTGGGATTACAGGCACCCGCCACCATGCCCAGCTAATTTTTTTGTATTTTTAGTAGAGACGGGGTTTCACCATGTTGGCCAGGCTGGTCTCAAACTCCTGACCTCAGGTGATCCACCCACCTTGGCCTCCCAAAGTGCTGGGATTACAGGCGTGAGCCACCGTGCCTGGCCAAAATTTTTATTTTAAAAAAAAATCAGCTGTAAAGTAAATCAGAAAGCAAGAACCCTACCTAGCCCACTAGGAGAGGAAATCAGATTATTCCAGTTCTGCCATCACAGCTGTTTTTAAGGAGAACGGTGTTTCTCTGAGCCTTGTATCTGATACAGAACGGAGTGCATTTTTTCCCATAACTACTTCTTCCCTTTGGAAAACGTGTGTTTGAAAAAGAAATGATGGGATGACTAAAAGTGATATATTGCTTTATCAACAAATACAGATCACTCTCTTTAGATGCTCTTCCTTGAATATGCGTCTACTCTTGTAATACACTCTTTTGCCACAAATAGTTGAGAAAAATGTGTCTGGTGGAGGGCTTGCATATGGCAGGAATGCAGAGAGTATGTGTTGGCTGAGCAGCTGGATGAATAGCCACAGAAGGATCTATTGAAAAATTACCTTTTTCTCCCGTGGCTAATTGCACACTGACCGCTGCGTGATCACTCCAGGCCCCGGTAGGTCGCCCGGCCACCCGACAAGGCTCAGTCTTGACTTCTTAAGGCATCAGTTTCTCTGAGGAGCCTGAGACTGTCAAATTTGAAACAAAGTGGGAGAGTCTCTGAGATAAAGGAGGTTTTGCCTTCTCTGTCTTTGTTTGCTGGAAAACGCCTGCAGCCTGGACCCTCCAAGGCTAGGTGAGGGAGGTGGGCTCCTGGGTCTGGTTCCTGACCTGGGGGCTGCCCTCTGCCCCGGCGCCTCCGCTCGTGTCCCCGTCAGGGCGGCTCCTGAATGGGGCATTCTTCTCCTGCCAGAAATCGTTTTAAGATGGCAGAGTGGTGCCTAGGTGGCGAGTGGTTGTTTTTATTTTTATTTTATTTTGTTTTTTAAGTGAAAGCACACGGAGTCTAGACAGCACAGGTTGAGGGAACCCACCGTAACATACAGTGTAACATTGTTCCTGTCCTTTGAGGAAAGTAAGGACCCTCTAAACTCCGGGAGGAGAAGAATCAGACTTCTGTTTCTAAAGAAAAGTCATCTTTACCTTTAGCGGTTTCAGACTCTTTCTGGAATATTCAGCCAGCCTACCGTCTCACACCACTTGCTTATCAAACCACTTGCTTAACTGTGTAACATGGTTGTTGCAGAGGACATTAGGGCCTCCAGAGAGAGTGGTGTTGCCAAGCAGAGTTCGATGCCTCACGTCCACCTGGGGTCTCCCCTCCTGGCAGGGAGCTCCAGCCAGCTCTGCCACTGTCAGGGTCATCTGCACCTGAGCTGCGAGTATCCCCACAGCTGTGCGAGTTTTCCCCACCGGGGTTCCCAGCTGCTAGGATCACGTGGCCGAAAATGAAAAGAAGTGTTCCCACACAGCCATTCTCCCGTCTTCTAACTGCCCCTCTCCGTGCACATTTCTGGGTCCAGCTGTCTACTCTCTTGGCCTCATCCTAATTTCTTCCTCTCGGTGGAACCCTAGAGCTTCCTGAATGTCCTGAACCTGCCTCAGCTGCTTCCCATGGTGAAGAGCAGAGCAAGAGGGAAGACAGAGTGTGTGTGCGCCTCTTCATACACCATCTCGTGTGCATCTGTGTGCACTGCATGGGATATGGTGACTGTCTTTTCTCTTGAACAGGAGAGGATGCTACCCTGGTGTGACCAGAGGTCAGACAACTGTGTTCACTGGATGTTAAGTACAGGAGTCCTCTAGCTGGGTCATGTGTCCACACCTGTCAGATCTATGGTAATGTCACACATGGTCCTGAGGGAGAGGGGCTGGGGTGTTCATACGTCCACCCCTCTAGTCACGTGCAGGGGCAGGAAACCTCTGTCTACCCCCAGCCCTGGGCTGGGGTATGGTCATGGTTCAGGGAGACTGTCCTCATGGCAATGACTGACAGGAAGAGTCAAATGGGCCACCCCTTCTGCAAGTCCCTTCTGTGCACCCAGCCTGTGTTCCCAAACTAGCATTGCATCCAGTGCCCCCGAATGACTGCGCAAAGATTGTGCCCCGTCACCCATGGTGTCCCCCTGCTGAGCTGCTGTCTCCAACGCTGCCCCAGTGGCTGGCATCACAGCCCCTGCCTGCCCGAGTCATGCTCAGGCTCAAAGGTGCAGAAAGGCCACCAGCACAGCACAGTGAGGGCTGCAGAGGAAGGAGCTGGGGCCACGATGCCAGACCCACCAGACGCAGTCCCCTTCAGGAGGCAGCTCCGTCACTTGAAAAAAGGCCATCCATGGTGTGAAAAGGACTAGCCAAGAGGGGACCCCAAGTGATACGTTGGCATTTCTGACCTGGACACTGCACATCTGGGGACTGTGGGGTTTGAGCCTGTCTGTGTCTGGATCCACCCGAAAGATAAGAAGTCCCTGGAAGGGTAGAGAAAATCAGGAGAGAGAGGACCTCAGGTAGGGCTGGGCCTGGGTAAGAATCAAGGAGCCAGGCCCCCTGCTCCAAGGCACCACGGGATCGTGCTGGGCAGTCTTTACTGCCTGGTGTTTACCCTGCCCTAGAACAGTCTGAACCCCAGAACTGAGGTAGTGATGTCTGAGCCACCCCTCCAGGAGCCCACACGGGGTAGGGCCCATCATAGGCGGCTTTCAGGAAATGCTAAATCTAAATGCAGAGGCGAGAGGAAATCACTTAAACTGAATGACAGCTACTGTTAGCAAAAGAGAGTGACTTGCTAGAGTCCTCCAGGATAGCACTGGACGAAAGTGCCAGCTGTGCCTGGGCCTCTGTCGTGATCGTCAAACTGTAGACCAGAGGCACGTTGACCTACTCCTGGGCACAAATGGTTTCCATCTGTTTAGAACCTTTGTCAATTAAACGAAGGTACATAGGATCATGACCAGTGGCATCTGCCTGTGCAAAATGATTTTAAAATCTGCGTGTATTAAATAGAAGGATAAAGTTGATATTGTATATCTTTTCTTCAAATGAAAAAGAAAATTAAGCTTAGTATTATTCCAACAAATGAAATAGAGGCCCAGCTATTAAATATCCTCTTTGACTCTTGATTTTTCTAGCCAGTACTTCTGTCGCTGCTTTGAAAATCCAGGCTCCTGGGAAACAGTTCATGATATGGATGACCCCCACCTCAATGCTGGGAAGACCAACAGGGTCTTTTAAACCAACACGAAGCAATAACTTACCTGCACATCTTTAGTTTGTGCTGGTTTGGAAGGTTACTGTCCAGACAGAGCTTACAGTTTAGCTTGGCCTGTCTTTTAATGAACTCTGTCATACACCCACACCCACACAAGATACTTCAAACCCAAAAGCCAATGTGTTGCTTTGACTATCAGGAATTATCTGTAGAGCAGATAATCTTTTTATAGATGTTCAGGAATTAACTCTGGATTATCCACATATCACCTACTTTTCTGGAATTTCGTGAAACTAGACTGCATATGGTGGTCATTTTAAAACAACTCTATTTATAAAGACATATGGCTGTGGATGAGAGAGACTGGATGGTGATTATAAAGGCACTTACTGTGTACCAGGCATTGCTCTAAGCACTTTATAAAAAAGTCCCCAATAAACATGTGCGGTTGGAGTTCTATCTTTATCCCCATTTTATAGAGGAAGAAATGGAGGCACAAAGGAGTTAGGAACTTAGGCCCAGAGGTGGGGTGCTGCCGGGTTGAACTGCTCCCGCAGGCTGCTTGTCTCCAGAGTCCACCTTGCCCCCCTAGGTAGGAACTCAGGCAATACTGAGACAAGTAGAGTGACCTGCCCACCCGTTAGAAGACCTCACCTCTTTGACCTCTGTGCCAGGAGCTGGCTGGGCGCGCCACCTCCAGGGATGATAAAGTGCCCTGATCCTGGCTGCCCAGAGCTTCCTCCAGCCTTGGCCAGGTGCCAGTGCCTAAAAGCACAGCTGCTGGCGGCTCATCTGCGGCAGGTCAGCTGGGCAAGCAGGTGAGGCCAGGAGCCCAGCGGCCTGATGGAGTGCCTGTGCGTATCAGACACAGGTCAGCCCAGCTCCCTACTGTGCTCAAGCACACAGCCTGATTTGACATCTTTTTAGGAAGCCAAAAGCCCTTCCTTTCTTTGGGCTGTCTCAGAATATGCAGATTTCTGCCACCCTCCCATCCCCTCCTCACCTTACCCAGCCTCTCCCTCCAGGGCATCTGCCCTCTGTGTACACCTGGGTAGCACAGGAGGCCCTTACTGCTGGTTTCTCCTCTTGGGCTGTTGTTACATAGAGCATGCCTGGGTGTCCTCAGAACATCTGTGGGGTGCTGTGCAGTCCCGCCCTGGGGGTAACCACAGTGGGCCCACAACACTTTTCCTGCCTGCTACTACCCCTTGTAGCTGCGAGCAAACTTAACCAGCTGGCGGTGTTCCTGCCGCCCTTTCCCTTCCTGGCTTAGTTTTGAAGCAAACTTGTTTTCCCCAGATTGTAAGGGCTACTTATTTCTAAAATTAGGATTTGAATTTGAATACAGTTGATTCCCCCTATTCATGGTACTGTTCTCCAAAGTGACCACGAACACTGAATTAGCAAATACTGAAGCATTATTCCTAGGAGAGATACAGGGTTAAGTTCCGGTGAGCCTCCGGTCACATTTTTGCCAGGCTGTCAATAGAGACCTTGTTTTATGTGTATGTGTTTAAAGACAGCTTATTTAACATAGATTATTGATTCATTCACTTTAGACTCACAGCTGACAGCACCAGCGCTCGTTGCTGGAACAAAGCTTGTCTTACAGATGTGTTTTCTCCGTAAGGCACGTCTCAGCTTTCTCGTGCTATTTGACACTAGACAGTGCTTCAGCACTGCACTTGGGGCCATATCAAACACTGAATTCACCAACAGGAAAGCACAGAGCCAGGCATGGTGGTTTGCACCTGTAGTCCTAGCTACTTGGGAGGCTGAGGTGGGAGGATCGCTTGAGCCCAGGAGTTCAAGGCTCCAGTGAGCTTGGATTGCACCACTGCACTCCAGCCTGGGTGACAGAGTGAGACCCTGCCTCTAAAAAACAAAAAACAGCACAAAAATGTGAAAAATACACTGTGAAACAGACACTTGTTTTTATTTGAGATGGAGTCTCACTCTGTTACCCAGGCTGGAGTGCAGTGGCGTGATCCCGGCTCACTGCAAGCTCCGCCTCCCAGGTTCAAGCAATGGTCTTGCCTCAGCCTCGTGAGTAGCTGGGATTACAGGCACACGCCACCACACCCGGCTAATTTTGTATTTTTAGTAGAGACGGGCTTTCACCATGTTGGCCAGGCTGGTCTCAAACTCCTGACCTCAAGTGATCTGCCCACCTCAGCCTCTCAAAGTGCTGGGATTGCAGCCGTGAACCACCGCACCTGGCCAGAAACGGACACTTATTTACGGCATGAGAGCTGCACCAACAGGCAGTGTTGCCTTGTTTGGCCTCAGCTGGGAGTGTGCTCACTGGGGGACTCATTATGTTGCCACTCTGCGCACATCTGCACATGACACCAAAGTGCCACAAGTGTTAGTTTGGGGGATACAAATAAATGTCAGCTGTAGGTGAATATGCAAATACAGCGTATGTGAATAATGAGGATTGACTGTATATTTTATTTTCTCTTTTACTCCCCTTCGGGTTGAATTGTAGACTGTTGGAATTGGAAGGCATCTTTAAAGCCAGCTAATTCAGTCCCCTGATTTAACATAGAAGAAAAAGCGTGCTGTAAATTTAAGCATTACATATTAAAGCCCCTTATGACCCAATTAATTGTGGACAGCATCGTGTAAGTTAATGTACTGGATTCGCTTTTTTTTTTGTTAAATTTTATTTCTCACCTAAGTGATGTGCTATGGTTTGATCATCAAAAGTAATTTTGGCTGGGCACGGTGGCTCACGCCTGTAATCTCAACAGTTTGGGAGGCCGAGGCAGGTGGATCTTCTAAGGTCAGGAGTTTGAGACCAGCCTGGCCAACACAGGGAAACCCCGTCTCTACTAAAAATACAAGAATTGGCCGGGCGTGGTGGCACATGCCTGTAGTCCCAGCTACTCAGGAGTCTGAGGCAGGAGAATTGCTTGAACCCAGGAGGCAGAGGTTACAGTAAGCTGAGATTGCGCCACTGCACTCCAGCCTGGGGACAGAGTGAGACTCCATCTCAAAAAAAAAAAAAATGCAATTTCATGTGAGGAAAATTCTCAGTCTGAACTCATATTAATAAGGATGCACACAGATGAATGAAGCAGCTAACCTCAGAGCCTAAAGGCCATCTTGTTGAGAGCACGCATCCTGGAACACAGCTCTGAGAAGTGACCTAGAAGCCTCTTGCCACCTTCACACAGGTGCTCTGTGCCCTCCGACAGACCTGCTGGCTTTCCCATTGCTTAATTTAGCAAGTCTGTCCCAATTAACTCTTGCCACTCCACTCACTCCCATTAGCGGGTCTGTGAAAGGGTTTCCTGGATGACCTTCTGCTGTAATGGGCCTCAGTTCTTTAGCCTCTCCTCCCCAAGCCAGGTGCCAGCGCAGCAGCTGGCAGGATGCTGCTGGCTCCTGATTCTGGAGAGTCTCTCAACCTGGCCCTAGAACAGTCATGGGCTCAGTGAGGAGCAAAGCAAGTGCTTTGTGCAAGGATCCGGGTTGGTCCAGGAAGCCAAGCTGGGGAGAGGGCTTCAAGGAGGGAGTGAGAAATACTGACATGGAGTAGCTTCCCAGGTAGAACAGGAAAAGTGGAGAGCTGGAGGCGGAGGGTTTCAGCCTGTGGCCCGCCTTCCTGCTTCCCCTGCCACTTGGTTACTTGAAAATATTTATTTTTGCTATTAGATAGTATTATGCATTGGAAAAATAATAGGAGGAGGCCAACATATCTGTGGTCTGGAGTTCCTAGGAAGTCAGCAGGGTGGCTGCTGTCGGTGAGCCTTCACCTCCTCAGGAGAAGGAAGCAGTTGGAGAGCATTTAGGATGAATGGAGAACATCTGAAGTACCAGAGTAATTAACGTTGAAATGTGGCTTCGTGGCACGTGGCATTTGCTGTCATTAGAGATCTTTTCCAAGTCTGGCCATCTCCCAGGCTTTAACAACGCTCGGTCTCCAGGCAGGTCCTGCAGGATCAGTTAACTCCTTGGAATCCCTTAGGGTCCCAGGAAGATGGCTTTATGTACATAGACCCCAATTTCAGAAGTTAATAGCAGAAGACACTTTTCAGTTATTCTGGGGACTTTAAGATCTTTCTAAATCAATTTTCATCATTAAAGTACAATGTAGCTGTATTCATGTGACAGTGATAATCTCTGCACATTGTTTAACTTGAAAAATAAATTACTTGGCAGTCGACTTGCATTTTCAGTGTTACCTTAGAAATAACTGTAGAGTGGAGAACCACTTCTATTTTTTTCATTGACTGTTCTACTTTCTGTCTTGGAGTTAATTTTTTGAAGTGATGACTTTTGATAGGTGGCTTCCTTATTTTCTTCCTGGAGTTTCTACCTGAAATACAGAAAAATTCGAGCACAACGATCATGAAACATTTTGAAGCCTCCTCTTTTATTTCTCTTCTTAATAAAAGCACTCTAATTGGGGATGTGAGGTTAATGGTTTCAGTAGCAACCACAGAAATAAAATGTGTGGGGAGACAACTGCATGTCAGGAAGGTGGCAGCGTGCCCTCCTGTAATAGCTGTCCTGGGCTCACGCGCTGCCCCAGAACTTACAGGAATGAGGAGTCCTGGTGGCCTGTAACTGAGTGATTTAGCAGTTAAGAGATTTCACATAAAAACTAATTGTTACAGTTAGCCTTGTTCCAGGAGGCCACTGGGCTCCTAGCCCCCAGGTGAAGGTAAGGGCTTGGCTTTGAAAACCAAACCAAGTGAGGCCGTTAACTCCTGCAGGAGCTGGGTGCTCACGCCCCCAGCCAGCCTCCCTGCAGGCAGCAGTGGGGCTGGTGGAGGATCGCACCCAAGCCAGCCTTCTTTATGCAGTGGCTGGAGTCCCTTAGCAGGAATAAAAAAGTCAGATGCAAGAGACTTTCATTCTCTGAAATGACTTTTTTTTTCTACGTGTTCGCTCTGTGGGTGGGGCTCGGAGTGGCAGGGCAGGTGAGGGGTGGGGCTTGGTTGTCTTTCACTTGTAATTACCCCGCTCCTGTTCTCTCATCCCTGTGCTTTATCAATGGGATTAAAGCTTCTTCACAAGGATTCCAGGTCTATTTCTAGAGCAGATTGATCACTTCCCCTGCCAATGAGCGATTGGTTAGAGTGTGGGGACCGTGTCTTCAACTTGGTTAAGGCTTTTGTGTCTGTTTTCCCGTGATCTTGCTATTCAGCACTGGAAAGGTGTTGAAGTATGAGAGTGTAGGGTTATTCCTGGTTCTTGGGGTTGACGGGGAGCTACGTTTTGAAGCCCCAGGGGAGCACTGAGTAAGTCTGCCGGCCTAGGTGTTTCTCTGCCTCCACACCTTGCTTCTCCCCAACGCACCCACCTTGCATTCTTAGTGTGGGGTGAAGGTGGGGGAGGGGGGACACTCACCTGGAGATACACATGGGCCCTGCAGGACCTGGAACTCTCCAGAGCCTTCTGTTGTGTTCAGCATCGACCGCAGCGGGGGCTGCTGACCAGTAAACACTGGCAGTACGGCTTGGGAGAAGGCAATGAAGGAAGTCAGCATCTCTAAATCAATTTATGGTGCATGCAAAGCATGTTTTCAAATATTTACAGAGTCTCCGAGGGAATTACGTCACTGTTTCTAACTGTTTTGATTGTTTTTTATGACTCAGACCCAGTAGAGCCAAGCAGTGTAACTCCTGAGAGGCTCTGAGCAGAACGCCTCGCGCCTCCCGGGAGGAGAGTCCAGGCATAATGGGAAAAGCGCTCCCCGTAATAAGCCGAGTGCCGGTCGTGTGGTGGGGAATTATTAATGTGCTGCTGGGCGGCAGTGGGTCTGGACCACAGAATGCCATATTTCTTCAGCTGCAGATCACTGGGGTGGGTGCAGGGCTGAGTTCAAGGAGGCGTGAACCCTAGTGGCCTGGAATCGGTGGGATGGTCCAGCCTGGACACAGGAGCAGCCTTGGGGTACAGATTTTGTATCTGCTTGGTCTGGGGAGTATGTCAGAAAATTCTAGTAGAAAGGAGTCTTGAATGATTGAGACTTTGTTTTTATCCTCAGACTCCATCCCATATGGTAAAGCTGCCCTG
This sequence comes from Pongo abelii, assembly GCF_028885655.2. Taxonomy (NCBI): domain Eukaryota; kingdom Metazoa; phylum Chordata; class Mammalia; order Primates; family Hominidae; genus Pongo; species Pongo abelii. The sequence continues at coordinate 104,601,702 of NC_072001.2, read as the reverse complement.
AGTTTGTAAAGGGGACCATCGTCCATTTCCATTACAGGGCAGGAAAGTGAGGGGACCCCGGCTTCCTGCAGGAGAGTTGGGAGCACACAAGCTTGGCACCCTCGATCAGCATGAGAGGGCAGCCTCCGAACTCCGAGCTGTGTCCTCGACTGTGGGTCCACACGAGCTTCCATTTGAGGCAGCGAGGCCTGGAGGTGGAGGCAGCGAGGCCTGGAGGTGGAGGCAGCGAGGCCTGGAGGTGGAGGCAGCGAGGCCTGGAGGTGGAGGCAGCGAGGCCTGGAGGTGGAGGCAGCGAGGCCTGGAGGCGGAGGCGTGGGCTGTGGGGCCCCAACTCCCAGCTCTTCCCCCCATTAGCTGCACCTTGGGTGCAGTCCTTAATTTCCCTCTGGATTAAATGGGTTAATCCTTGGAAATTCTCAGGCCAGTGCCTTATGCTCAGTGCACAGTCAGCTTGGGAAATGTTTGCTGATTGCTGTTATTTGGCATTGTGACTTCTATTTTCAATGCTAGTCTTTGAAACAAAGTAGTGGGATTTTTTATTTGTTTGTTTGTTAAAACATTTAATTATTTTTATATATTTAGGGGGTCCAAGGACAGGTTTCTTACATGCACATATTGCAGTATGGTGAGGTCTGGCCTTTTAGTGTACCTGTCCATAGAGGTCGTACTAGGGCAACTGAGAAATGAGCTGGCCAAATGCCACCGAGGAGAAGTCACCTTCTGGTCACCAAAGGGAGCCCATCCCTGGGGACATTCACCCGAGTCTGCCCAAGAACTCATCTTTTATTTTATTTTATTTTTGAGATGGAGTCTGCACTCCCAGGCTGGAGTGCAGTGGTACGATCTCGGCTCACTGCAACCTCCGCCTCCTGGGTTCAAGCGATTCTCCTGCCTCAGCCTCCCGAGTAGCTGGGATTACAGACACCTGCCACCATACCCAGCTAATTTTTGTATTTTTAGTAGACAGGGTTTCAACATATTGGCCAGGCTGGTCTCAAACTCCTGACCTTGTGATCTGCCCTCCCCCTCCCCCCACTTTGTATAAGACAGAGTAATTGACTCAGCAGCAATGCAAGGCAGACAGGGCCATCGTCCAGACGAATGGGGCCTGTGCTGTGCACCCCACAGCACTGCCCAGCAGCCTGGTCTCTCCACTGTAAGCAAGCTGGAGCGGTGTCAGGCGGTGCCTCGGCCTCCCAAAGAGCTGGGATTAAAGGCGTGAACCACAGTGCCCAGCCGAACCGTCTTTTAAATCTCTGTAAGCAAATTCCAGAGGCATAAACGTCTTCAGGACAGGTGATAAAGTTCACAGTGGAGCACCGCGTGAGGCATTCAGAGGCTGCTGCGACTCCCTGGGGCCCCCAGGGCCCTGAGGCTGCAGCGGGGACAGAGTGGACAGGCGCTGGAGCTCCTGGCTGTGTGGGTGAGACTTCGTGATTCCGGTGCCGAGTGCTGAGCCCTCCCTCCTCCCCCAGGAGCATCCCCTTAGTGCAGGTGCTGCGGACTACGGCCCTGACCAGCGCCTGCGCGGAGCACTCGGACCAGCGGGTGGTCTACTTGGAGCATGTGGTGGTTCGCATCTCCATCTCGCACCCACGCCGAGGAGACCTCCAGATCTACCTGATTTCTCCCTCGGGAACCAAGTCTCAACTTTTGGCAAAGAGGTAAGGCGAGGCAGGCGTGGGGATGGGGGCTAGGGCTCACTGAGATTGACACTGCACAAGAGCTTCTGTCCAGTCTTGGGCCCACAGTGTCTCTGCAAGGCCCTCTGGCATTGGGGGCTCCCACTGGTTCTGCTGGCAGCTTCCTTTCTCTTGGAGACCCTTTGCATGTAGGCCCCAAAAACCTTAAAAGTTGCTCCCTGAAACCTTGCCTTCCAAAAGGTCCTGTAAAACTTTCCGTTTCAGAGAGAAGTGACAAAAGAGTTGTTGTTTCGTTTTGTTTTGTTGTTTAGCGGAGGGATTTGTGGAATTCTGGCTATGCCTTCATTGCTTAGAAGTGCATTGAAGGTCATTTTAATCCTATTCAATTGGCCTTTGAATCGAGCATGTGTACCACAGAGAGCATTGTTTATCCCCCCGCCAGCTCTCCCACCCAGTTGTGGGCTGCCCTGCAGGGGCCTGTCCCTGGAATACAGACAGGCTCGGGTGGTGTGCGGGGAAGGTGCTCCCAGGCTGCTCTCTGCCAACTTCTCTTGCACTCAGGGGCTAGGAATTCCAAAGCTTTGTACATGGTTTTTGGGAGGCTATGGAGTCATTTCTTTAACAAACTTAGAAACAAGGGGAAATACATTGATGCAAATATATGACTTACAGGTAATTAGAATGAAGGTGTTTATAGGAACTTAAGAGGGGCCAGGGTGTTCTGGTACCTTCTGTCTCTTTCCAGCTAAGAGGTAGAGAGAGAAAAGAGATTTCATGGACAAATCAGCATTTCCAGCTTCTCTCAAAAACTAGAACTGGCACTGTGCCCGCATCGCCTGCAGGAAGCCCCCCAGGACCAGGCCTGCTCTGTCTACTGGGGTGTGGTCCCCATCCCCACGTACCCACTCTGGGCCCACTTGACTCCTTTGGTGACCTGCCTGAGGCTGTGGCCCTTGTGTGGACTATAGGGAGCTGTAGAGATTCAGAAACGGGCTCTCAGATGGAACCAGGCAGAAGTTGGGGGTTGTCCTTTGCTTAACCCTTCCCCTCCCCGCCACTTTGTATGAGACAGGCTAATTGACTCAGCAGCAATGCAAGGCAGACAGGGCCATTGTCCAGAGGATTGGGGCCTGTGCTGTGCCCCCACAGCACTGCCCGGCAGCCTGGTCTCTCTGCAGTAGGCAGGCTGGAGCTGTGGCAGCAGGCGGTGGCCACCTTTGGACCAAAGGTCCAGCTTTGTCCTCGGTGCCTGGAATCAACCCTGAGGCAGACACTGGCACCAAGCTCAGCCCATCCCACATTCTACTTTCATAGCACAAGTGCCACAGGGGCATCTCTCCCTCCTGCCGGGAGGCCAGGCCGTGCTGTGCCTCTGCCTGTGGGAAGCTACACGGGCATGAGCAGTTCCGGTGTCAGCGGACAAGCTGTAGCCTTTGATGCTATGTTGCTCCCCGTGGTGTTTTTTATTTTATTTTTCTAACTCTTAAAGATTTTAAAAGTCCTCATTTCTGTCATTTCTTGGAAAGTTGGAAGCTGTCTGACACCAGCCCCATGTTCCTGTGTGCACTGGGCCGGAGCTGAGCAGGTGGGCGAGTGTGTGTCCATGTGCTCCATGTTTTCCGTGCTGGCAGCCCTGAGGCCAGCAACGGGCTCTCCATTCACTCCAGCTGCACACCTAGGGGCACCCAGGTTTGTGACCCCTGACTCAGAGCCAGAGCTGGGTGCAGGCCCAGGTGACCGAGAGCCTATGGTGAGGCTTAGAGGCTGGGGCAGCAGGTAGCAGGCAGGCGGGTGGCAGTGACCCTGGAGAGTCGGCCCGTACCCTGCTCTTCCACTCCTGGCTGGGCTCCCAGGAGCCAGTCACTTTGCCTCTCTTTATTCCTCATCTCTGAAAATGTCACTTCACTTATCTGTAAACATTAGGACTGTTACAAGACTTGAGTGTGATAATATATGTAGATTAAAATGTTTGGCATCATCCCTGGCGCAGGGGCCTGGTTGCCCTACATGTCCTGCTTACGTCCAGCTACCTGACCCACAAGAACCTTCTGGTGCCCCAGCCTCCCCTCTCCTGCTCCCCTAAGGCCCTGTTTCCCTTCCCTGGAAACTTTCCTCCTCCTGCTGCTGCCCGGTGTTGCGCCCTTGGGATAATAGAGGGCAGGTCCTGCCAGGCCTATTGGGAGCCACCCCTTGGCTGGGTAGTGCTGTCCTTGTGCCATCAAGCATTTTTAAAAACTACCCTAGCCCAGGAAGGGTGGCTCACACCTGTAATCCCAGCACTCTGAGGGGCCAAGGTGGGTGGATCACCTGAGGTCAGGAGTTCGAGACCAACCTGGCCAACATGGTGAAACCTTGTCTCTACTAAAAATACAAAAATTAGCTGGGCGTGGTGGCACGCGCCTGTGATCCCAGCTACTTGGGAGGCTGAGGCAAGAGAATCACCTGAAGCCGGGAGGCGGAGGTTGCAGTGAGCTGAGGTCATGCCTCTGCACTCCAGCCTGGGTGACAGAAAAAGAGTCTGTCTCAAAAACAAAAAACAAAAAAAAACTACCCTGAGGCTACTCCAGCTGTCATCTGAGTCTTGGGACTTTGGTTTTTTTCCAAGGCAGATTTTGTGATTATATCAAGAATTTTGTTTTAGGATCAATGACCTCCTATCCTACTGCACATCTTACTTAATTTGGCAGCTTTATCAGGTTGCCAGTTTCTTCACTAAGAAGCCATTGATGTGCCTCAGCACCTCAGCCCTTAAAAGACAGTTTGTCCTTGTTCTGTCCCCAGTGTGTTGGGTTCAGCTTGGCATTGAGTGTGCAAATCAGCCTTGACCTTTGCCATTTCTTAGAAGAAAGCACAGGATGCTTCCCTCTCACTCTTCTCCATTGCAAAGAATGTTCCCTAGATAAACATTTTCCTACACTGAGTGTTCAGAGAACCCCCAGATTGGAAATTGAATCTTACATCATTCAGAACTTATGTATTTCAATTTCTGATGAGCAATAAAGATGCCTATGTTAAAAAAAAATGTTTATTCCAAAATCGAGATAGAAAATTAGACTATGAAGAAAGAATAAGAGGGAAAAACCTAGACTTGATTCCATTACGGAAAGAGCCACTTCTGAGGATGGCACTGGGTGCAGGAAGAGATTGGATGTTGATTAGTTGTTTCCTGTTTCTGCCTAAACCGAGTGTGAGGCAGAAGGCCCAGGGGCTCAAGGGTACAGTTGGGAAAGGCCTTCGAGTTGGGAAGGGCAAGGGGAGGCTCATCAGGACTTGCAAGGAGAGGACTGCTGGGGGTGCGGGAGCCGTCTCCTCCTCCCGGCTCTCCACGGGTCCCTCCCATTCCCACTGAAAAGCAACCAACCCTGCCATCATCATCTCCCCTAAATGCCCCTGTTGAGACTGGATCAGCCCTGGAGGTGAAGGGACAGAACTTTCCCCACAAGCTTGAGTAGCTGCTCCTCTTTCTTTATTAGTGTCTTCCAGAGAACAGTGCACACAGCTGGCTGGAAGTCAAACATGGAAGTTTCATTCTTCCACAAACAAGCACTTTCAAAGGGCGTCCTTAGTGAGCACTCTCTAGGCTTCAGTGAAGGTACCCAGGGGGGCCCCCGCCCCTGTCTGCTCTCATGCATCCAGGCACTGGAGTTATGGGCTCTGTAAGATTGTTTCTGGGTGGGAAGGAGCCAACCACCTTCTGCAGGAAATTGTCGGGACTGGGGGCGTTTGTTGGTGAGCTTGTAAACATCTTTCACCGGGTTATATGAAACCTGCCTGCCTGCCTTCCTCTCAGAATGTTAGGGAGGTTCAAGGAGGTGATGGAGGAGATAGTCTGTGTAAGAGCTTAAAGACAGTCCCATCTCACTGTGCCCTTTGCCCTCAGGTTGGCTGGGGCCAGACCCCTGCTACCCTGGGGGTCCAGCCAGATCCTACAGTCCCCTGAGAGCTCTCCCTGGCCAGTCCCCCCACCCAGCCGCTCAGTGCCAGCACCTTCATTTTCTGACACCACGTCTCCAATTGCAGGTTGCTGGATCTTTCCAATGAAGGGTTTACAAACTGGGAATTCATGACTGTCCACTGCTGGGGAGAAAAGGCTGAAGGGCAGTGGACCTTGGAAATCCAAGACCTGCCATCCCAGGTCCGCAACCCAGAGAAGCAAGGTCAGTGGCTCTTGGGAATCTCATGACAGCTTTTGTATCTCAACCCTCTTTTTACCTCTGGGCCTTATTTAACTACGGAGTCTCTGATAATTCTTTGTTTTGTTTTGTAGAGGTAGAATTTCCATAACAGAAAATTGACCATTTTAATTATTTTTAAGTGTACGTTTCAGTGGCTTTTAGTCCATTCACAGTGTTGTGTAACTGTCACCACTATCTAATTCCAGAATGTTTTCATCCCCACAAAAAGAAACCCCATACGCATGAAGCAGCCGCTCCCCATTCCCTCCTCCCCTCCCAGCTCCTGGCAACCTCTAATCCACTTACCGTTTCTTTGGATTTGCCTCTCCTGGACATTTCATATAAATGAAATAACACAACACCTGGCCTTTTGTGTCTGGCTTCTTTCACTTAGCATGATGTTTTCAGAGTTTTTCCATATTGTAGTATGCATCAAAACTTCACTACTCTTATGGCTGAACAATCCATTGTTGGATTGACTTTTATGGCTGAACAGTATTCCATTGTCAGATTGATGACATCCTGTTTATTCATTCACCTGTTATGGATGTTGGGTTGTTTCTACCTTTAGCTGTTACAAATAGTATGGCTATGAGGATTCACGTACAAGTTTTTTTGTGGACCTATGTTTTTGTTTCTCGTGGGTGTATATCTAAGATTGGAATTGTCAGGTCATATGGTAACTCTATGTTGAACGTTTTGAGGAACAGCCAAACTGTCTTCCACGTTGGCTGCACCCTTTTACATTCCTGCCAGCAACGTATGAGAGGTCCAGCTCCTTCACATTCTCGTTAACACTTAATATTCTCTGCTTTTTAAAAAATTATAAGCGTTCTAGTAGGTATGAAGTGGTATCTGTGGTTCCTCAATTGCATGATGGTGCACCTTGATGCACAAAAGTTTTAAATTTTGATGAAATTCAGTTAATTTTTTCTTCTGTTGCTTGTGCTCTTGGTGTCACACCTGAGAAACCATTGCCTAACCCAAGGTCACAGAGATTTACTCCTGTGTTTCCTTTTAAGAGTGTTATAGCTCTTACATGTAGGTCTTTGATCCATTTTGAATTATTTTTGTATATGGTGTGAAGTAGGGGTCCAAACTCATTCTTTTGTACCCACTTATTCCAGCACCACTTGTTGAAAAATACATTCTTTACCCGTTAGGTGATCTTGAGACTCCTGTTGCAAATCAACTGTGACCACAGAAGAGAGGTTCGTTTCCGCACTCTCGATTCTGTTCCGTTGGTCTATATATCTATCATGGAGTCAGTACCGTATTGTTTTGATCACTGTAGCTTTGTAGTAAGTTTTGAAATCAGAAAGTGCGAGTCCTCCAACTTGGTGGTTCTTTCTCAAGATTGTTTTGGCTATTTTGGGTCCCATGTAATTCCGTATGAATTTTAAGATAAGCTTGTACATTTCTTTTTTAAAAGGTAGTTGGAATTTTGATAGAGATTGGATATGTAGATCATTTTGGGGAATATTTCCACATTAACAATATTAAGTCTTCCAGTCCATAAACGTGGGATATTTTTCTGTTTATTAGCTCTTCTTTAATTTTGTTTAGCAGTGTTTTTTGTAGTGTTGAGTATATGTCTTTCGCCTCCTTGGTGGAAGTTGTTCCTAAGTATTTTATTATTTTTATGCTATTGCAAATGGTATGGTTTTCTTAATTTTTCTTTTGGATTGTTTATTTCTCTGGTAATTCTTGTACCCTTTTAAATCCCTTTTACTTAATGATCAATCATTTATTTAACCAATCTTTATTAAGTACCAAACTGTGATCTAGGTAATGGGGTTACAACCAGGAAAGAAAACTGGAATAATCAGCACATCTTATTTTGCAGTTACCCACAAAGGTCTATAAACACCTGTCTTTGTTCTCTGGGTCGAATGCATAGTAACATTTACAGAATGTGCTGGGATTTTGCTTTTCTATGGGCGAGTTTCCTCAAGGTTTGCTTTCACTGTTCTGTCATTCCCTGTGCCCTTTTCTGTGAAGATGCAGTCTGCTTCTTGGTCACCCTAGGAGTGCATGAGAACATTCCCCTGCCCTGGTTCTTTTCCAGTTCTCCATCAACAATCCAAAAGCAAAATTAAGAAAACCATTCCATTTGGAATAGCACAGTTTTAGGAGAAAAGAAGAGTGTTGACTTGCCTTATGCGGAAAATTGACTTTAAGTCATCAAGTCATCTACAGGGATCTGGGACCTCCCCCAGTTGTATTCTTTCTGGTTTTAAAATAGTAAATAACTATTTTAAGAAAGCGTTGGCCGGGCACGGTGGCTCACGCCTGTAATCCCAGCACTTTGGGAGGCCGAGGCAGGTGGATCACGAGGTCAGGAGATCGAGACCATCCTGGCTAATACGGTGAAACCCCATATCTACTAAAAATCCAAAAAAAAAAAAAATTAGCCAGGCGTGGTGGCGGCACCTGTAGTCCCAGCTCTTAGGGAGGCTGAGGCAGGAGAATGGCGTGAACCCGGGAGGCGGAGCTTACAGTGAGCCAAGATCGCACCACTGCACTCCAGCCTGGGTGACAGAGCGAGACTCCATCTCAAAAAAAAAAACAAGTGTTATAACAAATCCTAAAAATACAAAAATGTAAAATTTTAAATGACTGAAATTTACACATTTTAAAAGTGGAAGCTCCTAAATTCTTTCTTTTAAAAGCCCCAAAGTGTATTGGCCTAGTGTTAAAAGGTCGACTCCTCGTGCCAGCTGCATCCTCAAGCATTCACTGCTTCGTGGCACAAGGCAGAGTTCTCATGCCAGCCTGCATGGCCTGCTTGCCTGGGAGGCTGGTGCTGTATGCAGGAGAGCACGTGGAGGCTGGGGCTACTGCTCTTGTGTCCTCATGGCATAGCCGTGGAAACCGGGCACACCATTTATCACTCTAGGCCTGTGATCTTTACTCTGTGTCATGAGCCGAATACAACGAGCCCCACCCATGTCCCAGGGCAGCTTCGAGGGGACAGTCAATCCCCCGTGGAACTGTGCCGCTGCAAGCAGCCTTTCTCATGCACCTCATGCATTCTTCTCTTTCCCCTTCCTGTTAGGCCAACATGCGTGCACTGATGCCTCTCCCCTGAGTCCACATCCCCTCCTGCCACCACCCACTTCTCTGCTCCCCTTTATGGCAAAGCTGGCAGAACAAGCTGCCTGCCATGGCCGTCACTGGCTCACTCCCAGCCCACTCCCATCCACTGCACAAAAAACCGGGACTTGTCAGGGTCCCCCACCGTTTCCACACTGCCCAAGCCTATGGTCCCATCTCTGTCCTCCCCAGGTTGTTAAAGCCAGGGTCTATGGTTCTAACAAACTAAGCACCGTCTCTGGGGACCACAGGGTGCAGTGGTTAAGACTGTGGGCTCAGGAGCCCTTCTACCTGGGGGTAGATGCTGGCTCTAACTCTTACATATACCTGTGACCTTGGCAAGTCACTTAGCCTTTCTAGGCCTTGGTTTTCTTATCTAGAAAATGGGGATAGTACCCAAGTTACTGGGTTGCGGTGGGATGAAATCAGGTAAGACAGGCTGGATACCGAGAGCAGGGCCCGACACACAGCGACGTTGGCAGCTCACCCGCTCTAGAAGTGCCCTCTTGCACAGCTGCAGTGATGCCACACCTGGGGGACCCTCTCCACCTCACAGGCTGCCCCTTGCACACACCCCTGCACATGCCCCTGGGTCCTCTGTTCTTTGTTCCCATCCAGGGATCTCACCCAGCCCCGTGACACTGAGCACCTTGTACCTGCTGGTGGTGCCCAAAGCCGCCTCTCCCTGCCCTCGTGCACCCAGACCTGCTCTGCAGCAGCCTCCTGCTTCTGGACATGGGTCTAACTGGCTCTGAGTTTGTGCACCTTTAGACAGAACTCCCAAACTGCCTCTTTCCTGCTTTCCACATTAATGTAAATAGCTTTGGGCGGGGCATGGTGGCTCATGCCTGTAAATCCAGCACTTTGGGAGGCCGAGGCGGGTGGATCACAAGGTCAGGAGATCGAGACCATCCTGGCTAACACGGTGAAACCCCATCTCTACTAAAAATACAAAAAGTTAGCCAGGCATGGTGGCAGGCACCTGTAGTCCCAGCTACTCGGGAGGCTGAGGGAGGAGAATGGTGTGAACCCGGGAGGCGGAGCTTGCAGTGAGCTGAGATTGCACCACTGCACTCCAGCCTGGGAGACAGAGCAAGACTCCGTCTCCAAAAAAAATAACTTCACCTTGCACTCCATTGCTTGGCCAAGTCCCAGGAGTGAACCTTTAATTCTTCTTTGTCTCCTTCATCATCTGCCTCCAGTATATATCTCAGTCTGCCCACTGCCTCAGTTCAGTCCCCTGTCGTCTCTTACCTCCTCATTCCACTGCCCCCCTGCCTCAACCCCTGCTGGCTAGAGCCACTCTCCACCCAGCATCCAACGATCCTTTTAAAATATAATTCAGACAATGATGCACCCCTGCTAATTTTCATGACCTCCCACAGCTCTTAGAGCAAAACCCAAATCTCTTAGCCCAACCTGCACATCCTGCCAGCACCTCTCTACCATGAATCATTTCCTGCGCCTCATCACTGACCTCCCTTCCGTTCCCCTAACATGCCTGGTCTTACCTCCATGGGGCCTTTGTACGCGCTGCTCCCTCCTTGGGGACAGCTGTCCCTGGGGCTTCCCATAACCACAGCTCAGACCTGGCCTCATGGAGGGGTCTTATCTGAATGCCTGTGCTGGATGTCCTACCCACTCTCCCACCTCATGCTCCTACAGAAACATAAAGGCAGGGGATGAGAATGGGGAGGAATAAAAACTTGCCGAGATTCTCATTCTACATTTAGTGGGAGGGGTGATGGATTATGTCTTACTCTTAGCGCTGATGGAGACATATAAACTCAAATATCTTCTTATAATAGAGAGATAAGCAAGATTTAAAACAGGATGCCAACCTTCCAGATCACTAGAGGGAAATAAGAGTGAAGAGAAATTGATCAATATGACAAAAAAAATTACTATAGGCAAATTTGAACAGGGATACAGAAGTCTTAAATAAAACATTAGGGAGTGGAACTCATCAGTTTATTCAAAGAAGAATACTCCCCTCCAAGAACGCAGCCTTCACTCAACAGATACTTACTGAGCATTTACCAAGTTCTAAGCACTGGGGATGCACCAGTGAACAAAACAGATGCTAAGCTTATATTCTAGAAGGCAGAGGAGTCCGTGAAACAAGATTACCAGGCAGGAAGCTGTTGTCCGTTAGATGATGAGAAGCTCTAAGGAGAAAAATGAAGCAGGGCAGGGTGACAATGGCATTTCAGGGTGTCCCGGGAAGGCCTCAGGGAAGGGACACTTGAGTAAAGCTCAAAGAAGATGAGGGGGTGAGCTCTGCAGACATCTGGGAAAAGGGCATTCCAAGCAAAGCATTCAGGGGATGCTGAGGCCCCCGGGCAGGGGTGTGCCTGGTGTGTTCCAGGGGATGCTAAGGCCCCCGGGCAGGAGTGTGCCTGGTGTGTTCCAGGGGATGCTGAGGCCCCCGGGCAGGAGTGTGCCTGGTGTGTTCCAGGGGATGCTGAGGCCCCCGGGCAGGAGTGTGCCTGGTGTGTTCCAGGGGATGCTGAGGCCCCCGGGCAGGGGTGTGCCTGGTGTGTTCCAGGGGATGCTGAGGCCCCCGGGCAGGGGTGTGCCTGGTGTGTTCCAGGGGATGCTGAGGCCCCCGGGCAGGAGTGTGCCTGGTGTGTTCCAGGGGATGCTGAGGCCCCCGGGCAGGAGTGTGCCTGGTGTGTTCCGGGGGATGCTAAGGCCCCCGGGCAGGGGTGTGCCTGGTGTGTTCCGGGGGATGCTAAGGCCCCCGGGCAGGGGTGTGCCTGGTGTGTTCCGGGGGATGCTAAGGCCCCCAGGCAGGAGTGTGCCTGGTGTGTTCCAGGCACAGCAGAGAGGCCCCTGAGGCTGCAGGGGGCAGCAGGAAGAGGAGCAGAATAGGACAGGGCCAGGCATTGAGAACATGGGGACCAGATCGCACTGGGCTTCGTCAGCCCCCACAGGGACTTGGTTGGAAGCCGCTGAAGGATTTTAGGCAGAGGAGAGAGGTGATCTGAACTTCTGTGTTAATAGGCTGACAGCTGGTCAGAATAGATGGAAGTGAGGGTGGGAGAGGAACAAAGGCAGGGAAGCCAGTTAGAAGGTCATTGCAATATCAGGTAAAGGTGACTCCGATGGGGCGGCATCAGTGGAGTATATGAAGCAGTCAAATTCTGAAAGCAGGGTCGAGAGATTTGTAGATGGATCCGATGTGGGCTGTGAGAGGAGAGAGGAGGCATGGATGACTTCAGAGTTTTCGTCCTACACAGTAGAAGAGTGGAGTCCAGTTTCCTAGATCTGGAACATTGCAGGGGGGGAAGATGCTGGAGATAAGATCAGGAGCTTGGATTTGGGTGGGTTAAATCACAGATACTTGAACAAGTCCAGGCGGAGATACGTACCTGTAGGTCAGAGGGAAGACTGGGCTAGAAATCCAAATTCGGATTAGGTATATTAAGTATCGTCAGCCATTCAAGCTGTACGGGCAATGGAAGGAGATCTGTTTATATAACAATGATTAACACGTTTGGAGCCTATTGCATGTAGGTGCTGAGCGAGCTTTAGGCTTAGGCTTGCAGTGGTACACAGCACGGAACTGCATGCCCTGCACACCTGTGCACCTGCCACACTGCTTCCTGCCCAGCCAGATGCTGCCGTATCAGCTCCCTGCTTGCTGCCTGCATGGCACTCAGCAGCTCTGGCCTTGGCCTTAGCACTGATGGGCTTGCCATCTGCAGCCTTCCTTCCTTCCGGTCCTGCTGTGTCCCGAGAGCCTCCTGCTGCTGATGTATGACAAATGCACAATAGGTGTTGGCGGATTAATTAGTCCAGTTGGAACCCTCTGTAACCACCACATGACCAGATGCTCTGTGTGCTACAGAGGACACAGGATTAGTGGATACAAGAATACTTCCTGAGGGTAGCCCCAAATTAAGTCTTGACACAGGCCGATCTCCACCCCTCAGCATGGGTAGAAACTGGATCTTTGCTTTCAGAAGGTTGAGACGGGTGCAGAGTAAACACCTTGTGGTACCTTCCAGCTCTGACCTTCTGTGGCCTACTGGAATTTGGGTGGCGGGGACACATTCCCCAGTGTCATCACAGAGAGTACGCACATTCCTGCAAGGGCGTCTGGAGTCAGTTCGTTCCATGCAAGTTTTACCCTGTAGAGAGCTGCCACTCCTGAGCGTGGTCTTTGCCAGAAACAGCAAGTACAGGCATGCGTCCTGCCACAGCTGACGCACGGCAAGCACTCCCTGCTGTCTGTGGGGAGGATGCGCTCCTTGCTGTCACCCACAGGCTCTGTGCATCTTCCCCAAGCACAGTGAGAGCTAGCCTGGGAGCCTGGGTCCCAGCAGCATCTCTCCACAGTGGAAATCCATGTGGCCCTCAGATGGGACACTGCAGTTGCAACTGAGTCTCCCCAGCCTGCCCTGCTCACTTCATTCCAGGGCCAGCCTCTGAGCGTGTTGTTCAGCATGGCGGCTGGATCCTCCCAGGGTGGGGAAAGGGGTGATGGAGTGAGGCCAAAAGGGGTCAGAGGAACTCAAACAAAGGCCAAGCAGCCCTTTCCAGGTTGGTGTATGGGCCCAGTGCTTTTGAGGTTGATCCAGGATAAGCCCTCTTCAGCCTCCAAATGAATGGTGCCTCTTCTGGCTGTTCCTGAAATGTCAAAATGGGAAGGTCTGTGTATCCTAACAGACATGTCTCTGATGCATTTTGCAGAGGTCCTGCCATGTGCCAGATGCTATGCCAGTGCTCAGGGGCACAGAGAGGCTCCAAGACACAGTCGCTGCCCCTGAGAAGCCCACAGGCTAGCTGGGAACCTTTCGGATTTCAGGAACCGGTAGTACCATGCACAAGGGCCGCCAGTGACCCAGAGGAGTGCCCCAAGTTCAGTGGAGCAAACAGGGATTTCCGGCTGAAAGAAACAAGGAAGGGCTTGTGAAGAAGGGTCTGCCTAAGGCCAAATTCTCAGGAGTTCCCCAGTGTCACTTCGTTTTTTTATCTTAGTAGCACAGAAAATACAGGCCATTAGGAGATGGAGACTGCCCCAAGGGTACGGCTGTCTTTTCGTTTTGTAGAATGAAGTGCCAGGCAGTGCCCACATATGACCTGCTTTACTCCGCCCACCCCCAGGAGTGAGACTTCTCAGGGCTGACCTTGCTCCCCAGGCCCTGGGAGGGACCACAGAGGGGCTCAGCAGCGACGAGCCAGGCTTCCCCACCCGATCCGCTGGGCAAGCGACGGGGATGTCAGGCCGAGACAGTCCTCAGTGATGACCTACCCTAACTCCCCTCCCTCCAGGGGCAGGTCTGGGCCCTTCCATGAGTGCAGAGCAGAGGTGGGAGCTTCCTGGCCAGGCCGACATGAGGAAAGGGCCTGCTGCCTCTGAGAGGATGCTCTGGTGCCCACAGAGGGCGTCAGTGTGGATGGGGGCCTGCAGTGGACGGGCATTGAGGTGTGGAGGAGAGTCTGAGAAGATCTCTATCAACCACCAGAGAGCCAGGAAGCACCCCCTAGGAGGAAGGGTGAAAGGATGCAGTAAGAACAGAGAACCCTGTCTACCCAGAGCTCACCAAGGCACTGGTTATGCTGTGCCCATAGACCCGGGTCCCAACGTAGGCATTGTTCTCAGTAAGACCAACCCCCAGAGCATGCCTGCGAGGCCACGCCAGGCGGGTGGGATGGCCGCTGGCAGGGGCTTCTCATCAGTGCATGGGTGGAGAGGGGAGCCCGGCCTGCCTGCACGCTATGACGCTATTGTGTACGCAGGGAGGCAGGACCAGCCCCAGCACTGAATGTTCAGGTCAACCCGGTAGTGCCTGTTGGGGACCTCAGCCTAGGAAGGTGACAGAGATGACCTAGGTTGCCCTCTAGCTCCAGGATTCAGAGCTCTAGAGGCCAGGAAAATGCAGGGCTGGTCAGCATCGGTGGAGTCAGCTGCCTGTCGGCCTCGTCGATGCCGAGGTATGAACTGATCCCAAATGGGCAGGATCTTCCACTCCCTGGTTGTCTGGTGAGGGTGGCCTGTGAGTGCACAGTCACCACCAGCCTCAGTGCCAGGCACAGTGCAGCACACGCACAGGCATAGACCAGAAAAGCAGGCAGTCCTCACTTCTCTACAGGCATTCCAAGAACCTGTGCTTGGGGCAGGGTGCTTCGTTTCTGTGGTGTTCATTTCAATCTCCTGCAAATCTCTGCAAGTTAATTGCTTTAAAAAAAATGAAAAGAAAAAAACTGCTCCAATGGTGTGCTGTGTAAAAGTGTTTTAAAATCTATGCTAAGACCCAGGGTTTATGAAGTAATTAAGTGATCTGACTGATATGCTAGCTTGAATAATACTCACCTCCTGTCAGATTGAACATGGCTTATGTAATTAGTTTTAGAACCATTTTTAAAAGTTGAGTAGCAGATCAGTCATCCATTTTCCTCTTCAGTTCCCAGGCCAAGGATCTGGGTCCTCCCAGGATCACTGTCTTCCAGGAGGCAATTTAGGAATGGAATCGAGTGTGAATCCTGCTTTGCAGTCTTGCAGCATTTGCAGATACTAACAGCTCTTCATTTATTCCTGCACACCTATATTTATTTATTTATTTTTTTTTGAGACAATCTCACTCTGTTGCCCAGGCTGGAGTGCAACGGCGCAATCTCGGCTCACTGCAACCTCTGCCTCCCAGGTTTAAGTGATTATTCTGCCTCAGCCTCCCAAGTAGCTGGGATTACAGGTATCTGCCACCACACCTGGCTAATTTTTTTTTTTTTTTTTTTTTTTTTTTTTTTTTTTTTGTATTTGTAGTAGAGACAGGGTTTTGCCATGTTGGCCAGGCTGGTCTTGAACTCTTGACCTTAGGTGATCTGCCCGCCTCGGCCTCCCAAAGTGCTGCAATTACAGGGTGAGCCACCGCACCCAGCCCAGCACACCTTTATTGAACTCTACTTAGCTCCAGATTTGGGAACACTAGGACCTTGCCCTTGCAGTGCACAGTGTGGGTGTGGAAGAGCGGGCAGCTTCCACCATGGGTGAGCTTGCTACTCCAGCCGTTACGCACAGAGCCTGCAAGGCTACGAGACGGAGCTGGTGACAGTGCAGGCAGAGCTGGGGCGATGGCTTGTCCTGCAGAACATGTCGGAGAAGTTTGGCTGCATTTTAGAGAGTTGCCATCCAGAATGCCCAAGATTTTAAGTTTGGACCCAGAATGCAGAAAGTGTCTATTCTCTGAGAAACATGTATGCTTCATTCTCCCACCTCAGACATTGGACAGGCCTGGGGTTGGATCCTCCTGCCTCCGCTTTTCCTGTCTCTCGCTCTGGGCTCTGTGCTGGGTCTCCTCTCCTGTAAGACAGGGTTGTGCAGACGTGAGACCCAGACCAAGTCACTGAAGAGAGGAGCCTTCCCAGCCCGCCCGCCCTTACCTCAGAGCCTACATTGGTGGTTGCACCTGAACGACAAGGCAGAGCCTGTGCACCTGCCAAGGTCAGGCCAGCCTCCCCACCCAGGGCCACATCCTGCTCGGCACCCTCAGGCGCAGGAAGGTCCCTGCACCTCCTCATGACCTGGGGCCCCCATGGGCACGCCGGACATATGTGAAGTGCTCTGCAGGAATCGAGCTTGGCTTTGTCAGCACTAAGGAGCATCTGCGTGGTGCTTCTCCTGTTCATGCAGCACACACTTACCTTGTCTGCACACCTGCCCCATGCCAGGTCTGCTGGGTAGGCATGGGGGTGAGAGGCGCTTCCTTGTTCTTCACCTTTTCCACCCCAAGAGCCCAGCTGAGTGCCCTGCAGGCAGTTCGACCAGGGGTATGTACAGGGCCCAAACTTTACTGAGTTGGCCTAGCCCTCCCTTTGTAACCAGGAGCCTACCTAAGGTGCTGGGGCACCTCCCACGGTCTTCCCCTGCCAGGGAGAATTGTGAGGCATCAATGTCTAAATAGAAGAAATAATCAGGCATGCTTTCCAATCTTCTCTCTATAATTGACACCATGTATCTTATTTCAGGGTTCCAAAGGGTTTTACATACTCGGTATTCACATAGTAATAAATAGACTATCTGAGACAATTGATGGCACTTTTAAAAATCCTGTGTCACTGTTGAACTCTGGGAATTCACTTTCTCCCTGATTAAAATTTCTTTTTTCTCTAATCTTTCATCTGTTTCCAAAAGAGCAGCAACCCACATGTGCTGTGTTTTTCCAGATTATTTCAACAGCATTATTTCCAGGTTCCCACCAATCTAGGAAAGAAGTCCAATTTATCAAAAGAACGAGAGAGGAATAGGACGATGATTAGCACCTACGTGTTCTCCAGCAGGCACTGGGTGCTATTTTATCTCGCTATTACAAATCAGTATAGAATCAGGGGTCTTAGAGTTAGATGATAATAAGGAATTAAAGTTTCGGGAAAAGTTATTCTTGCTAGTGATGCAGATCATGGTATTTACAAATGAAGACATGACCACGATGCCTGTGATTTGTGCTTTAAACTATTCCAGAAGGTGAGGGTGGGGAGTGGGAGAGTAGGAAGGGGGTGGACGAAATCAGATTGAGAAAAGGTTGGGGATTCTTGGGACTGTGTAATGGGGCACGGGGACTCATTATACTGTTTTCTCCATTTTATGTTTATTTGAGAATTTCCATTATGCAAAGAGTTTTTAAAAGCACATGTATGGGAAACATTTCTTCCGAAGAGGTCAGAATGCAAGACTGTCTAAGAGATTTAGATGGCGCAATTAAATATAACAATGTAAAGATTTTATTGCTCTACAGCAAATACACTTCAGTTCTTCACTTGTGAGGAGTAAATGCTCAGTGTGCCGTGGGACACATAGAGACGGGTTTTACACTTTGTTTAAAGTGTAAAAAGACACATAGTTTCTTTTACGTTTGACTGAAGGTGCTCTGTGTATGGGAGTGTGTGCTTGGGTGTATATATGTGTGTATGTGTGGGGGAGAGTATTGTGTATAAGTAGGTATGTGTGTAGGTGGGTTTGTGTGTATTTGTGTGTCCATGTGCTTGTCTACGTGGATATGTGTGTGTGTATATGTGGGCATTAGGTATATGTGTATACATGTACAGGTATCTGTGTGTGTGTGCACGTGGATATGTGGGTGTGTGTATGTGTGTGGTGCATATTGGCTTGTGCTTACTTTTCAAGACCCAGCGTAGCACAAGGTTGAGCTCTAGAGCCGCCTGCTTCTCAGATCCATCTTCCGCCACTGGTCATTGCGGACCTTGGCAGACCGTTTCCATGCTCTGAGCCTCCAACCCGCCCTCTGCCCAGGGATGGCGGGAGGATTCAACGAAACAGCGCCCGAGAAGTGCTGAGCCTTACCAGGATGAACATGATTCTCTTATTGTGAGTGTTTAGATTCTCCTTTTGTGGAAGAGGAAGCTGAGTCCAAGCTCCTCCACCCAGAGCCTGACTGAGCTCACCTGCCTGGAAGGGGCAGAGCCTGGCGTCAGGGCCATCTTCCAAGCTCAGTGCCACCCTCACCTCAACCCAATCTGGTGAGGTCTCCAAGCCTCTCCAAGGCAGTACAGGCAGCCCATAGTTGATCTGATCTCTTTAGCCCTGTGGCGAGTGGTTTTCATGTGTCTGGCTTTAGGATATTTCTGGTTGGATTTTTTTGTTTAAAGTGTTGTAATTAGAAGATAAAAATTAAATGAAATATTAAAAGCTGGGAGTTGCTCCTGAGAGGCTGCCTCACTTGGCTGAAATCCAAGAGAGCAGCAGGCCTTCTGAGAACTTGCTTTGACCAGTCCACAGGAGCAGGGGTCCCCATCCCACCTACGGGTCCGTGGTCCATGGCCTGTCAGGGACTAGACTACACAGCAGGTGAGCAGCCAGCAAGCACTTCATGTATATTTACAGCTGCTCCCTGTCACTCCCATTACTGCCTGAACTCTACCTCCTGTCAGATCAGCAGAGGCACTAGATTCTCAGAGGAGCACAAACCCCATTGTGAACTGCACGTGCGAGGGATCTAGGGTGCGCGCTCCTTATGAGAATCTAATGCCTGATGATCTGTTACTGTCTCCCATCACCCCCAGATGGGACTGTCTAGTTGCAGGGAAACAAGCTCAGGGCTCCCACTGATTCTACATTATGATAAGTTGTATAGTTATTTCCTTATGTATTACAATGTAATAATAATACAAATAAAGTACACAATGATTGTCATGTGCTTGAATCACCCCGAAACCTTCCCCACTGCTCCCCACCGGATCCCCAGCTGTGGAGAAATTGTCTTCCAATAAATTGATTCCTTGTGCCGAAAAGGTTGGGAACCACTGCAGTAGAACATTTGAAATGGAATAGGTACTTGGAATAGATGCTTGGTTTTAAGGATTTTTCCTATAGACTGTGTTCCTGAATGGGAGGATTCAGTATCATTGAGATCTCTCTTCTCCACAAAGAAGGGATAGCCGTCACTTTAACACAGTCCCCATCAACATCGCAAGAAAATTAAAGGAATGCAAGGAAAACCTATTCTGAAAGAATGGGCACAAATAATAGCTAGAGAAATTCTGAAAAAATGAATGTAGGTGTTTAACTGTGTTTTTTAACTATAGTAAAATGATGTGGCACTGGTGCTAGTATAGACCGATCAAGGGAACAGTACGGTTAGTCCATTAATAAAGCTACAGAGATATGCTAAGGATAACATTTTAACCTGGTGGGAAAAGACTGAAGTCTTGAATAAGAGTTATTGATAATTGGCCAACCATTTGGAAAGAAAATAATTATCTTGATGCATACACATAAAATTAGAAATTTCTGTCTGGCAGAAAACATCATAAAATTAGAAAAATATTCCTGTAATCCCAGCACTGTGGGAGGCCAAGGCGGGCGGATCACAAGGTCAAGAGATCAAGACCATCCTGGCTAAGATGGTGAAACCCCGTCTCTACTAAAAATACAAAAAATTAGCCGGGCATGGTGGCGGCCGCCTGTAGTCCCAGCTACTCAGGAGGCTGAGGCAGGAGAATGGTGTGAACCCGGGAGGCGGAGTTTGCAGTGAGCCGAGATCGAGCCCCTGCACTCCAGCCTGGGTGACAGAGCGAGACTCCATCTCAAAAAAAAAAAAAAAAAAAATTAGAAAAATATTTATAAAATATTTTGGACAAACTCAAGTGATTCACAGATGGCCTTTTCACTTCTCTCTAGCCCATGAGTTGGCAAACTTTTTCTGTAAAGGGTCAGATAGTAAATGTTTGAGGTTTTCTGGTCTCTGAGACAACTACTCAACTCTCCCATTATAGTGTAAAATAGCCATGGAAATTATGTAAATGAGAGGCCGTGCTGTGTTCTGACCTCACTTTATGAAATAGGCGGTAGGTCCTGGCCTTAGTTTGCTGTTCCGCACTCTGCCCTGTTTACATGTTCAGTTGAATTGAGTCTTCTGTTTCATGGTAGTTAAGAGGGCTGTTTATCTGGCTTTTATCTGAGGCATCCCATCCTGTCCCCATTCTCCCACCACTCATGAAGTTATATTGTCCTGCTTACTAGTAAATATTTAACAACTAGTGCTCTGGGGGAAATTATATAGAGATATTGATATATCACATAAATTCATTATTAATTTTTCTGATATAAAGGATATGAAGCCAACAATTTACAAATAATAAAATATACATTGCTTGTGTTATAAATTCCATTTAGCCAATTGATTCTCAGAGACTGCTTTCATTGATTTTTGCCAAATTCTTGTTCCATAACCAACCTATGGTTGCAATGCGTGAACAGTTGTCTTTCCAGCGTAAATATTGGGTAATATTTTTGCCACAGAACTTCATTCACTCACCAGTGATGGGAACAACTTCCTTGCTAAATCGGAGAATAATTTTCAAATACTGAAAGAATATCTCTTCAGTTGTGTATGCTGTTCACAGTGTAATACATACAGACACGAAACACTTTTAAGTTATACCTGCATTATTAATGCTTTCTCCATCACTTTCTTAAGTCTAGAAAATCAACAGCAAACCCAGCCCTTGTTTGTAGCATTTGTCGATTTCCACATGGGAATATTCCCACCAATTTCAAGGTGCTCATGTGACATCACTGAAGACGGGTTGGTAAAAGAGGGGTCCAGTAGCCACCGTGAGACAGTGCTTCCCCTGTGTAGATAGAACAGATGTGAGTAACCCCAAAGCGTAGATAATGACAAAATATAGTGAGATCATGAGGAAAGGGTAATTTGTGAATATTCATTACCTTGGTTTTTAATATAATTTATTCAATTGTAAGCTTCTATAATTTAATTTTTAATAAAGACTGTGTTTAACAACCAGCTCACCAAGTTTCTGAAAATGTTAACAATCAGTTCCATTAAGCCAGTGCTGGTCGGCTCCAGCGCACCACTGCATATTGGGGATTGAATGGGTAGAGGGCTGTCTTTCTCTTGGGATGAGCACACTTTAAGGGGAGCGTATTCATTGCAGGACCAAGGCTCAGACAAAGTGCACTGCTCCCCACCCGTCCCAGCTCCTCTTTATGCTTGTGGAGCCAGCCCTTCTGAGTAGAGCCTTGGGCCCTCCCCCAGGACTGTACGTCACAACCAGGCGTTCTTTTTTCATTGGCCTCATTCTTCCCAGGGCCGGCTCAGAGGCCCCCGGTCTAATTGCCATTGGTTTGACTGCTGTTTAATAAATCAAACTATTTTTCTGACTAAATCTTGCTAATCAGTAAATAGTGATCATCTGAATTCTCCATATGCTAAACAGTCAAATACACAGGTAGACACCTTTATCTCCAATATCTCAACTCTAGAGGTTAGATAATCACAAAGTGCTATACTGTGTTATAGCCCTAATATGTAGAGTGCTTACAGATCACTAAGAAATATTTAAATAATATCACTAAATAGGCCAAAAGCCTGAAAAGCAATTCATAAAGAAAACATACAAATAACCAGTAAACACAAGATATTCAACATTTGTAGTATCCAAATAAAATATAAACTAAAGGCCAGGTGCGTTGTCTCACGCCTGTAATCCCAGCACTTTGAGAGGCCGAGGCGGGCGGATCACGAGGTCAGGAGTTGGAGACCAGTCTGGCCAACATGGTGAAACCCCATCTCTATAAAAATACAAAAATTAGCCAGGCACGGTGGCGTGCACTTGTAATCTCAGCTACTCGGGAGGCTGAGGCAGGAGAATTGCTTGAACCGGGGAGGTGGAGGTTGCAGTGAGCTGAGATTGTGCCACTGCACTCCAGCCTGGGCAACAGAGTGAGACTTCGTCTCAGAAAACATAAAAATAAAAAAATATAAACGAAAACACAACAAGGCAAAATCATGATAGAAAGCCAACAAGCAGGAGTTGCAGAGATGGTAGAACAAATGTATAAAACGAATCTGTATGGCACTCTGCACTCGGGGCCACGGAGTGATGTGATTTAAAGAGCAGGAATGCGGAGGCAGAGGAGCCTGGGTCCCACGCTGGCTCCACCGGTGGCGGGCTGGGAGACCTGGGACTGATGACTCCCTCATCAGCGTGTTGCCAGCACCTGGTGGACATAAATTTCTCACGCAGCCTGTGTAGGTTGTCACAGAAGCTCAGGCTCCTTCTCTCCCCTCTCCCTACCTGCCGCTGCAAGTGTGTGTTTTACCACAGCCTTTAGGAATTGGTCCATTTGCTCTCTGGGAAAGTTCCAGCCTGGAGAAGCTGGTAGAGACCTGCCTCCGTGCCTTTGAGGAAAATCAAATTGGCTGTGACCTCTACAGAACCCAGGAATTTGGAATCCACTGAATCCAGGGTTACTGCACTGAAGGCAAAGCTGGGTTGCTATTGGGTTGGCTGGCCCTAAGGGAAAACTCTTCTGACTTTTGAACTCAGCAGGTACATTTCTATTCTTCCTTTCTTCTTCTTAGGCAACACTTTTCCCAAGAAAAACAAACAAAACTTTGCTAACCAAAAGCTTTGTGTTGAAACTGCCAGGAGGAGATGATAAGCCAAGCATTGACTTGGCTCCTCAGGACTTTTGCAGGCCCCTGGGCAGAGCCATTCAGGAAGTTCCCACAGGGCTTGGCTTTCTTTGGAGCTCAGCCCAGTGCACCTGACTCTACCCTGTGCTTCTGTGGAATCCCAGCTTTGGTTCTCTCCTTCCCAGAAACCTGAAAGTTGAAGCTGAGACAGGATCAAGGAAGGTCTAGTCAGAACTGTAGTGCTTTTGCCAAAACTTGCAGAATAAGCTATCGGGGCACAGATCAGTTACGAAAACCAAACTTGACCCGCTATCCAGGCGACTTGAGTGAGAGGAGCAGGAGGGTGGCGGGAGGAGACCAGGCTGCCGTAGACACTGGAGCCCCTGAATGGGATTTGGACCTCAGGGTGGTGTTTAGGGTGAGCCCAGAGCAGAGCAGCTGGCAGGTGTGGTCTGAGTTCAACTGGCCACTTCCTGGCCTGGTCACGGAACCTCTCAGTCTCTGTTTCTGCGTGTGTGTGATGGGAATAATAGTGTCTACTTCAACGGGCCTGGGGGATTCAAATGGAGGAAGGTTTCATATGAGCAAATCCTTTATGAGGAGTTTTAAAGGTTTCAGGATTACGATCTTTGTCCATAGTGCCTATAACATCAAAAACACCAAGAAGTGTTTCTTGATATTGAGCTTCCTTGAAGCCAATTACACATGTCAGTTACATATCGAATTCTGTAGTTCTGCCTTGTGCTGTGACAGAGTGTCTCACAAAGGTGCTGCTATACCTTTGGAAGACTCCAGAAAGCCCAGGGAAGCAGGTTCTTTTCAAACATGATAGTTCACACTTTATACCTCGAAGCATGTATTTTGATGATGTTTTACTCCACAAATGTCACACTGGCCCCGTTGCGTGTCTCCCCAGACTGGCCCAGCCCCGCTGTGGTCAGGCCTTGCCTCTTGCCCAGTAAAGAGATCTAGCCCTCACTTCCTTGCCTCGGCTCCCCCAGCCTGCCCCACAGTGAAGCCTGGGCGTTGGAATGGCTGCTGACGTTCCCACCAGGGAGGAGCGGCGGAGGCATAGGGGTCCAGTCCGACCCAGCAGGACCTGGGGGGCGGTTGTGGCTTTTCTCTCCACTTCCAGGTGAGGCTTGGCATCTGGCCTCCCCAGCATCTGGCTGCCTGGAAGGGGCAGGTAGCACAACCCAGAAGGAAGGTTTACCCAGTGAAAGACAGGAGATAAAGTGCATGCCCTTCGTGTCTGACGGCACATTGGTCTCACAAGGCCTGTTTGGAAGATTTCCCCTGGCTAAGCAACCACCCCGTTTCTTTGTGGAGCTGCAGCCAGCTTGAAACACAGCTCCTTCCATTTGTCAACCCTGGGCCCTTCCTCCTGCTGCCCTGGGATTGCACCTCCCAATAAAGCTTCAGCCCATGGGCTTCGCTTCAGACCCTTGTTTTCCAGGGAACCTGGACGAAAACACATGTTCAGGTGGCAGATTGAACAAGAGCTTTGATAATCTCTATGAAATGCTGCAGAGGGATAGATGACCAAAGGCACCATGTTTAGAACTTTGGTTGCCTTTAGAAGTCCAGAACTGGATCTCAGCTCCCACCCCCCAAAGGCTCAGCACTTTGAACATGGCTAACAAGCAGTTGTTGATTGACTGCATGAATGCATGCAAGCATGAACCTTGTTTAAATCAAGAGCTTATATAATTTTAACCAGTTCTGTCTTCAGCTGTGCGTACTCAGTAAAATGTTTAATGAAAGGGAAGAAATTAGTCTCTTCTGTGTGACCATGTTTTCCCTTTATTCATCCTAAAAAGTTCCCTGAATTCTTCATTTCCTTTCAGTGGCCCTTTCAACAATGTCTTTTTTCCCAAGAGCATAACTGTTCTCATTTTATTGCTAGCAGTCTTGATCTGTGTTTTATTGACATCTGTTTCGAGCTAATCTTCATTTCTAAGATAAGAGTTGAGATTTTGCAATCTGTGTTCGATGGCTCAATCTATCTTGTGCTTGATGCTAGAAAGGAAGACAGATTTAAAGCACATGCCTTCTGTGCCGGCTTTAAAGTTTGTCACTAAACTCTCATTTCTGGAAAGTGCAATTATAGAGTATCACTCCCACTTCCTTGGAAACAGAGCTGAAGAACTTGGCACAGTCTCCAAACAGTCACCATACACACTGTTGTCAAAAAGTTCCATTTTTAACCCGATTTGCATTAATATTGCAGTCAATCTCTTTACCTCCTTTCTCTTTCACGGGGCCGTTACAGTGATGCCTTTCCCCAAAACTCTCCTCGTTTGAGAAAAAAAGAAGTATGTATCCCCACTTATCTCGGGGAGAAATGCAACCAACTGCTGCTGTGCACATTTATGAATCACAGTATTGTTTAGTCGGTTCTGTATCTCCAGTAGAAAGCATAACAAAAAGATGACCTTTGTCTCACCTCATAGCTAATTTTTGCAAATAAAATACTAAATATTGATGAAAATGAAAATGACAGATCTGAGGAAGAGGGAGAGCTCTCTTGAAACCCCTTTCCCAGATTTGCCCTCAGTTTTAGGAATGAGGTAGGCTTGGGCATTCCTGCTGCCTGCATGGTTCGGCATTCTGGCAACCAGGTTCGCCCCAGAGTAGATAAGTGTGTTTGATTTTCGAACATTTGACTTTATTACTTATTTCCAGAAATACTTCATGTCCAGACTATGTCTCTACAGGCATTTCTACTTGGTCTTTTTCTCCCCTGACATTTCACAGAGTCCTAACTGTGCTGCATATATAACTTGGTCTTTCTTTTTGTTACTTGCATAGCAAGCACGTTTCAATGTCATTAAATATCCTTTGTAAGCAGCATTTTATAGATTTTTATAATACTTCACCAACAGAAGCACCATAATTTATTTAAGCATCTCTCTATTGTTGGACATGTAGATTGCTTTCCATTTTTTCCTATTATGAGTAGACAGCTTAGTACAAAAAGCTTTGTCCTGAATTTGAAATTATTTCTTTGGGATTATTCACCAGAAGTAAAATTACTGGGATAAATAAGAGGTGGAAACCACAAATATGCCTGCTTTTGATACATATTGCCAATTTGCTTTTCGAAATAGTTGAACTGATTTGTAGTCTTACTGGGAGTGGGCAGTTCTGGAGGAGGTACATGATATCCTTCCTTAACTTACATTGTGATCATTACTAACAAAGGTGAACCCTTTTTCAAATGTTTGTGCACTGTGTTTTTTCTTTTGAAAATTGCCCTTTCTGGCACGGTGGCCCACGCCTGTAATCCCAGCACTTTGGGAGGCTGAGGCGGGTGGATCACCTGAGGTGAGGAGTTTGAGACCAGCCTGGCCAACAGGGTGAAACCCCGTCTCTACTAAAAATACCAAAATTAGCCGGTCATAGTGGTGGGTGCCTATAATCCCAGCTACTCAGGAGGCTGCGGCAAGAGAATCACTTGAACCCGGGAGGCGGAGGTCGCAGTGAGCTGAGATTTTGCCACTTCACTCCAGCCTGGTGACAGAACGAGACTCCATCTCAAAAAAAAAAAAAAGAAAAAAGAAAATTCCCTTTTCTGTCTTTCACAAGAGCTCTCAGTGTTGCTATCAAGCTGATAAGTACGTAGTCTATGTAAAATATTGGTGTAATAACCCTGTGCGTGTCATAGTTCATATACATTTTTTTTCTGGCCTGCTGTTTCACTTTTGACTTTTTAAAAATAATTTTAAATTTCCTCTCCAGAGTTTTGATAATTATTTCCTTTTTAAAAAAAGTCCCAATTTGTTTATGATTTTATTTTCTTCATAATCTGCCTTTTTTCAGTCTAAATATTAATGTCTCTAAAAAATAAATAAAAGATAGATAAAACTTTTTCTAAGTTGCTAACAAATTACTCCAAAACAAAGACAAGATCAAAATGTTAAAAGACGTTATGGACTTTTATTTCCAACAACAGAGAAGATGAGTGTCTTGAAATCTCCCTCCCACAGAAAAGAATTTTAAATGTTGGTTGAAATGTTCACAGCCAAAGAGGTGAACAGAATCATGATCTGGCTTTTGCTTGAGGGCATCTGCTGCATCTGTGGAGCCCACCTAGCAGACCACATAACCCTGGACTTCAGGGGCACCCAAGGAAAGGAGACACAGACAAAGCTGTGTAACTAGAACCCACAAAACAAGTGCTTACAAACAAGTCCAAAAACGTCAGTAGTTTCACTAAAGGCATATAGACTCATTGTTCCCCTTGAGAGACCAAAGTTGTCATATTGGATTTTTTTTTTAATGTATTTAAGAATGTATTTGGGCGGCCAAGGTGGGCGGATCACTTGAAGTCAGGCGTTTAAGAGCAGCCTGGCCTACATGGTGAAACCTCGTCTCTACTAAAAATACAAAAATCAGCAGTGTGTGGTAGTGTGCGCCTAATAGTAGTCCCAGCTACTTGGGAGGCTGAGGCAGGAGGATCACTTGAACCTAGAAGGCAGAGGTTGGAATGAGCCAAGATCATGCCAGTGCTCTCCAGCCTGGGCGACAGAGTGAGACTCCATCTCAAAAAATAAAAAAATAAGAAAAGTATTTTCTGTAGTGCCAGGTATATTTCATTTACCCACCAGATCCATTCCCCAGTCCTCCACCCCACAGACTCCCTTGCCGGTGGCCTCTAGTTGAGTTCAGCGAAGGGGAAACTCCAGCAGGAGAGTGGAGGGAGAGAGAAGACATTTATTTATGAGTTAGTGATTCTCCAGTCCTTCATCAGCCAGAACTCCTCACAGTCATAGTTCACCCTTACCTGTGGAGCACTCGTCCCAGGGATCTGTACCATCCCTTCTGGCTTTGTTACCCTCTGCTCACACCTTTGTAAATAGTCTACTTACGAAAGCCTCTTTGGATCATCCTATTTTAATTATGCTGTCTGCTTCCTGCTGGAACTGACTGTTAAAACTATACACAAGAAGGATATCTAAAACTTAAGAAATCAGAAGAATTAAAAATAAAGTAGATGGAAAAAGATATACTAGGCAAATAATAACCAAAAGAAAGCTAGTATAGTTATATTAACATTAGGCAAACAGAAATGTTATGGCAAAAAGCGTTATTGGAGCTTTGTATGTAGCTCTGTGTATGTATCAATATGTAGAGGGTCTATACATATTGCTAAAAGGTTTAGTTCAGTTCTAAAAGTTCCACCTCTAATCTTTTATGCAATTTATAATGCAGCCTTAAAATACATAGAGCAAAAACTTGTTAAAACTACAAAGAGAAAATGACAAACTCACACAGGAGGGAGAGATTTAGCATACCTCGGATATATTTGATAGATAAAACAGCAAAAATTCTTAATAATAGAAGATGCAAATATCTCAATTGACAATTTAGGTCAAATGAACATTGGAACACTGTGCCAAACAACAGAATAATACACCAAATTTTTTTTTTTTTTTTTTTTTTTTTTTTTTTTTTTTGAGACAGAATCTTGTTCTGTCACACAGGCTGGAGTGCAGTGGCGCAATCTCGGCTCACTGCAACCTCCGCCTCCCACATACGAGTGATTCTCCTGCCTCAGCCTCCTGAGTAGCTGGGACTACAGGTGTGTGCCTGTATTTTGTATTTTTAGTAGAGACAGGGTTTCACCGTGTTGGCCAGGCTGGTCTCGAACTCCTGACCCGTGATCTGCCCGCCTTGGCCTCCCAAAGTGCTGGGATTACAGGCGTGAGCCACCGTGCCCAGCCAATACACCCACTTTTCAAACACAAATGGAAGATTTATGAAAATTGGCCACATGTCGAGCTATTTGGCAAGCTTCAGTGCATTTCCAAGGATTGGTAGCATATAAACCCTATTCTCTGACATTACACTTAAGTTAGACATCAAAATTAAAAAGATAATTAGAAAGTTTCCATACATTTGAAAATTGAAAAATACTTCTAAATAATTCATGTGTTAAAGGAAAAAAACATGATTTATATTAGAAAATATTAAAAACTGGATAATAAAAATACTACATATTCAAATAAGGAAGATACAGCTAAAGCTGTAGTTAGACAACTTTATGGCCGTAATTGCATATATCAGAAAAGAGAAAATCCTGAAAATTAATGTGCTAAGCATCCAACTTAAGATGATAGAAAAAAACCAACAACATAAGAAAGAAGGAATTTTTAAAATAGCAGAAATTAACAAAATAGAAAACAAACATATGTAGAGAAAATTAAAAAGCCATAAGCTGGTTCTTGAAAGAAACTAATAAAATTGATAAACTTGTAAGTGGACCAAGGAAAAAGCTGAAACTATATGATTTCAGGAATGAAAAGAGCATGATTATAGATCCTATGTACATTAAAATTATGCGACAAAGGAATTTTAAGTGAAATGAACAAATTCCAAGAAAAAATACAACTTAACAAAATTGACACATGTTTACATAAAATTAAAATTGTCCTATTAAAGAAATTGATTCTATAATTTAAAAGAAAACTCAAGGCCAGAGCAATTTACCGGCAAATTCTGCCAAACATTTAAATGGAAGAAATAATGTCAGTGTTCTGTAAATTCTTCTAGACGGTAGAAAAATAGGGAAACAGTCCCCACTTTGTTGAATGAAGCCAGAGTATTTTTTTTTTTTTTTTTTGAGACGGAGTCTCACTCTGTTGCCCAGGCTGGAGTGCAGTGGTGCAATCTCAGCCCACTGCAACTTCTGCCTCCCAGATTCAAACGATTCTCCTGCCTCAGTCTCCCAAGTAGCTGGGATTACAGGCATGTGCCACCACACCCAGCTAATTTTTGTACTTTTAGTAGAGACAGGGTTTTGCCATGTTGGCCAGGCTGGTCTCCAGCTCCCAACCTCAGATGATCCACCCGCCTCAGCCTCCCAAAGTGCTAGGATTACAGGCGTGAGCCACCATGCCCAGCTGAAGCCAGTGTATTCTTGATACCAAATCCTAAGAGCACATATGAGACTGGAGAATTTTCAGCCAATCTCACTCAAGAACATAAATACAAAAATTCTAAGCCCAATATCAAGAAAACTAAATCCAACAGTATTAAAAAGATGAAATACTCTGTTCCTCTTTTCCTGCCTTGTTTTAGATTAATCAAATATTTGTCAGTATTCCACTTTATCTCCTCTATTGGCTTTTTAGCTGTACTTTGAGTGGTGCTCTAGGGATTACAATATGCATCCTTAATTTATTACACTTTACTTAGAATTAATATTGAACAGCTTTACACTTCTCAAATAAAAGGATCTAATAACAGTGTAATTCCATCCCCCTCCACTTCGTCATTTGTGCTGTAATGGTGTTGTATATTTTACTTCTGTATTTGTTACAAACTCCTTCTTAAAACACTGATATTATTTTTTGCTTTAAGCAATCTTCTTTTTTTTTTTTTGAGACAGGGTCTTACTCTGTTTCCCAGGCTGGAGTACAGTGGCACAATGTCAGCTCACTGCAACCTCCGCCTCCCAGGTTCAAGCAATTCTCCTGCCTCAGCCTCTCAAGTAGCTGGGATTACAGGCATGCACCACCATGCCCGGCTAATTTTTGTATTTTCAGTAGAGACAGGTTTTCGCCATGTTGGCCGGACTGGTCTTGAACTCCTGACCTCAAGTAACCCATAAACCTTGGCCTCCCAAAATGCTGGGATTATAAGGGTGTTGTCTTTTAAATAAGGAAAACAGCTACTCTTCAGTGTGTTTACTGACATGTTTACCATTTCTAGTGCTCTTTATTCTTTCCTGTAGATCTGAATTTTCATCTGCTATCATTTCCCTTAGCCTGAAACACATCCTTTACCATTTCTTATCAAGCTGGGCTTCTGTCAAGGACTTTGCTCAGCTTTGTTTTCTATGAAAATGTCTTTACTTCAACCCATTTTTGAATGGTATTTTCACTGGATATAGAATTCTGGGTTGGGAGTATTTATTCCAGCACTTTAAAAATACCAAATTTTTAGGACGGGCATGGGGACTCATGCCTGTAATCCCAGCACTTTGGGAGGCCAAGGTGGGCAGATCACCTGAGGCGAGGAGTTCAAGACCAGCGTGGCCAACATGGTAAAACCCCATCTCTACTAAAAATACAAAAATTAGCCAGGCGTGGTGGCAGGCGCCTGTAATCCCAACTACTTGGGAGGCTGAGGCAGGAGAATCGCTTGAACCCAGGAGGCAGAGGTTGCAGTGAGCCGAGATTGCACCATTGCACTCCAGCCTGGGTAAAAGAGCAAGACTTTGTCAAGAAAAAAAAAAAAAACCCACACTTTTGGCCAGGCGCGGTGTGGCTCACATCTGTAGTCCTAGCACTTTGGGAGGCTGAGACAGGTGGATCATCTGAGGTTCGGAGTTCAAGACCAGCCTGGCCAACATGGTGAAACCCTGTCTTTACTAAAAATACAAAATTTAGCTGGGTGTGGTGGTGGCACCTGTAATCCCAGCTACTCGGGAGGCTGAGGCAGGAGAATCGCTTGATCCTGGGAGGTGGAGGTTGCAGTGAGCTGAGATTGCACCACTACACTCCAGCATGGGCGACTCTGTCTCAAAAAAAAAAAAAAAAAAAATTGGGAGAAGCACATAAATGCCTTAAAATTAAAAATATAAGTCAAAAATTCAAAATTCAATAGATATGTTAGAAGATAAACTTGAGAAAATCTCCCAGAAAATGAAAGGGTGGTGGGGGAAAGACAATAAATATTGGACCCAGTAAGAAATTTTGTTAGAAGAACATTGGGAGGTGGGGAGGGAGAGGGAGCACGTGAGTATGTGGAAGATAGTGTAAGAGAACTGAATTCTCATCTTCCTAGCTGAGACATCACTGGACAATGTCTAACATCAAGAAACCAGGACATAGCATATGAGTATTTTTATCTAGCAATGTAAGGGTAAATGCCAGAAAAATAACTCAAAGTGTTAAAAAGAGGTGGGGAGTCAGGGGGACTCCAGGAGGTAGAATGGAGTGAAGAAGGACTGCTTTCTTTGTTATAAACCTTGTAAGAGTTTTTGACACTCCAGACATTTAATTTATTACTTTGGAAAAGCTGGAACATCTTAAAAGATAGAATGACCTTATAGATGCCATTAAGAAAAGTGCTGTGTTGTACATTGTACACACAGGTGATCATTCTTTCGTGAATGGATATTTGTTTAGGATTCTTCGATCCTTTTCCTGGCATTTAAAATACTGTCTTTCAGGGTTTTTGTGGCTACAGGAGCACAGGGAAGCCTTCTATCTCCCCTTTCTTAGCCTGGGTCTGAGAGTTCATGTGTGTATGTGTGTGTGCTCAGGTAAGTACGTGAGTGTGGGTGTGCATGTTATGAGTGCCTTGTGCATACATGGACGTGTGTGTACATGGGGAGCACATATATATGTGCTCTTTTTCTTATCCTCTTTTCCAAGCCATTCCTAAATTCCTCTTTACGTTTCTCTTACTTGCCATAATGTGAACTTAAAGTGTATTTTTAATAATGTGTTAAATCTATTGAGTAAAGGTTGATATTTCTGTTTGTGTGTGTATACATATACATATAATATACACAAAAAATTACTGTGTGTATGTGTAATTATTATATATATATATTTATTGAGAAAGGGTCTTGCTCTGTCACCCAGGCTGGAATGCAGTGTGCAATCACAGCTCACTGCAGCCTCCAACTCTTGGGCTCTAGCAATCCTCCCAACTCAGCCTCCTGAATGGATAGGACTACAAGGACACACCACCACGCCTGGCTAATTTTTCTATTTTATTTTTTGTAGAAATGGAGTCTCACTATGTTGCCAGGCTGGTCTCGAACTCCTGGCCTCAGGAGATCCTTCCACATCAGCCTCCCAAAGCTCTGCAATCACAAGCGTGAGCTACTGTGCCTGGCCCCTATACGGTATTTTTAATAATAGCTTTATTGAGATATAATTCACATATACTGTGAAATTCACCCCTTTTAAGGAGTAAATTATAGGAGTATTCAGTATGTGAATTATAGGGGTGTTTTTGTATATTTTTATAAATGGATGGAAGTAAGCTTTTTTATTCCTTCCACCCAAACCTCTGCATTAACCTTTGTGACTTGAACATAGCCATGGGTGGCTGGTTCACCGAATCTCAGAAGGAAAAAACTTCCACTGGCGTTTTAAACTGAAATATATTTATGTGATTTTTCTAGGGCTCTGTTACTTCACTGTGTTTCAATTAAGGAATTTCTTCCTGCATATTTTAAGTATGGGGACATAGGGGGAGAGTTAATTAAACTCTATATTGTTAATAACTTCTCTTATAGCCAAGAAAACCCAGAGATCCAAAAGTATTAGCTCAGAGTCCTTAATCTAATAGAACTTTCCCCCACCCCTACTTGCTTTGTCTCCAATTGTAAATTTCCTTCGCAAGGATTTTAATGCTTACCTCAAAATGCCAGGCATAGGAAAGCTTCATTACTGCTGGTACTTTCCTGTTGGCAAATTCAACCATAGTCTCCCCTTAATTCTGGTTCTTTCCTTGCATAATGGGAATAATCCTGTTTGTTCATTATGAATTTAATTCATTGAGGGGAAATACTGCATTGAAGATAGTGAATGATGATAAAGCCATTTATTGGCAGCCTCAGTTGGCATTAGCTGCGGATTATCCTCTGCCTCTCACAATGACATTCCGCTGGCCTTCGTTGTTGACATCTGGAGGCAGCCTGCTGGCATTGCTGGCCCAAGTGTTTAAACAGGTGGATTTGTGATTCTTCTACAGGCTCAGGAATCTGATGGCAAAAGATTTGATTGGGCATCTTTTAAGACCCCCTCCTTTTAGAAACTAAGGAACTCATGGTGCTAGTTGGGTTTGTACAACAGTAAACTTGAACAGGCTTGTAGAGTATCTTGAATAGTAAATAACACATTCTTGCTAAGTGGTTTGCTGAAAGCAGGGCCAACGTTCTAAAATCTGACTGCCTCTGGGTGGCAGTTCTGTTGAGTGTAGACCCTGGTCTGGCCTGGGGTGTCCCTGGACACGTCTGCCTGTTCTTCCTCTTTGCTTCTTCTGCATCCATGTGGCTTACCTTCCCAAAGAGAATGTGGCCTCTTGGGGGTGACCGAGTGTGGAGGGGCCGGCCTGGGGAGCCTGTCCTGGCACATGTGCTGCTGCTGTGGGGGGCCGACACTGTGGACGCAATGAGAGGAGGTGGATGCCTCCTGAAAACTAAAGCCTCCAAGAAGCTCATTCCTGTGTGTCTCTGCCTTAGTCTGTTATCCTAAGTCACCCATCGGCATCTGACCCTCCTGCCTCAGGCTTGAGCTGTGGTTTGGAGAAGGGACTGTGTAGAGGGGATGATTCTTTTTTTTTTTTTTTGTGGGGGGGAGACGGAGTCTTGCTCTATCGCCCAGGCTGGATTGCAGTGGATTGTCAAGATTGCAGTGGTGCAGTCTCGGCTCACTGCAAGCTCCGCCTCCCGGGTTCACGCCATTCTCCTGCCTCAGCCTCCCAAGTAGCTGGGACTACAGGCGCCCGCCACCACGCCCGGCTAATTTTTTGTATTTTTCAGTAGAGATGGAATTTCACCGTGTTAGCCAGGATGGTCTCAATCTCCTGACCTCATGATCCACCTGCCTCGGCTTCCCAAAGTGCTGGGATTACAGGCATGAGCCACGGCGCCCGGCTGAGGGGGTGATTCTTATAAAGGAACTGATTGGCCCAGGTGGCCTGTGGTCCCTCGCCTGGCCATATTTTGCAGTCAAGCCTCATGGGACACCAAACACTGTGGTGGGATCATGTGGCATTACCGTTCATGATAGACATAAGTTGGCATTACCGTTCATGAGAGACATACAGTTCAAGATGAGACATTAACAGTGTTGTATCACCTGACCCAGTGGCTCCACTTTGGAGACTTTACTGGGAAAAAGTAATCCAGACTGCATCAAGTAATTTTTTTTGGCAGATTTATGTATTTCAAATAAAGGGAACTGGACTAAATGTTCTGTCATAACCTGTCATAAGAGACTGTTAAACAAATGGTCACATTCACAGGGTGAAGTATTTTGCTGTCGAAAAAAATGTTTTAATGGATTCATTCATTCAACAAACATTTATTGGGTACCTACTGTGTGCCCAAAAGTTGCTACACACTGAAACTAATGCACCAAACAAGAGAGACATGTTCCCTGCCCCTGTGATGCCTCTGGGCTGAAGGGAGAGAAAACAGTGGACAAGAAAATAAATAACGTCGAATGCAATTAACATGACACAATGCTAAGTGGGAAAAGAAAGAGAAAACAGGGTGCTGTGTGTTTTCAACTACGCAAGAAATACACATGCATAGGAAACAGCCCAGGAGGAAATATGCCAAAAGAGTTATAGGTGATTTATTTTTATTTTTTCTTTAAATATCTCAACATTTAATAATTTTTATTCTAACTAGGGAAAAAATAATTTTAAAAAAGAATCACACTTCAAATTTATGCCATACACTCTATGCCATAGGTATGGAATTCTCATTTTTACATCTTCCAAAGGCAGGAAAACCAAAGTGACTCCCTTGGTTGAGAAAGTGAAAAAAGCATTTACTAGAAAAGGGAGCTAGGCCAGGTGCAGTGGCTCGTGCCTGTAATCCCAGCACTTTGGGAGGCGCGTGGATCACAAGGTCAAGAGATCAAGACCATCCTGGCCAACATTCTGAAACCCCACCTCTACTAAAAATACAAAAATTAGCCGGGCGTGGTGGCATGCGCCTGTAGTCCCAGCTACTCAGGAGGCTGAGGCAGGAGAATCACTTGAACCCGGGAGGCGGAGATTGCAGTGAGCCGAGATGGTGCCACTGCACTCCAGCCTGGGCGACAGAGCGAGACACCATCTAAAAAAAAAAAAAAAAGATAAATGTCTCCAAAATTACCATTGTCTAAACCTTAACCTTAGGTCAAGTGTCGCAAATCGCACCTATTAGAAAAGGAAAGGTCTCTTTTGGAGGCACGTGCAGGAAGGGGTTGCTTTGGGCCCACTGCTGGCTTTTTTGGAGCTCTAGCTCTCAGCTCCGCAAGTTGTTAGCTCAGTGCCTGGCCCCTCATAGGCTCTCATGAGTATCTTGCAGATAGAGAGAAAGAACAAAACTACAAACCATGTGTGAGCAAAACACCATTTCGTTCCACCGGCCCTTGCTACGAATGCAGCTAAGATCTGCTTCTATGCATCTTAGACGTCTCATCCCTTGTTCCTAGCAAATATCTTTGGTAAATTTACAAGTTTATAAATTGCTTTTAATTTCATCAAATCAGAAATTTGTCTTGCTCTTACTTATATGAAAAGGATGCTCAGTTTCTCATATAATGAGAGAAATGCGACGTTAACCTTTCTGAGTTATCGGATTGGCAACGGAAGCCATAGCTCCAGGCTGCAAGGGAGCCCATTAGTTTTGACGTGTGACATGTGACATGTGACGAGTTTTACGTCTAGTAATGTAGCCTACAGGTACACATGCACACAGCTGAAATGACATGTGCCGTAGATTTCCCTTAACAGACAGCTCCTGTGTGCCAGTCTCTATTCTAAGTGCTTTACCATCATCAAGTCATTTAATCTCCAAAACGACCCTGTGAGGTAGACATTTGGAGACACTATTATTATCCCCACATTACAAATGAGGAAACTAAAGAGCAGAGGTGAAGTAATTTGCTAGTAGGGGCAAAGCCAGGTTCCAGACCCTGTTGTTCCAGGGCCCTTGCTCTGCTCCCCTCAAGTAGTTGCTCCCTGTGTGACCAAGGGTAGAGCACTATTTGTGTAGTCATGTGCTGCAAAATGACATTTCCATCAGTGGCAGACCCCATATGCAATAGCCATTGCATAAGATTCTAATGTCGTATTTTGACTGTACCCTTTTTATGTTTAGATATGTTTAGGCACACAAACACTTATCGTTGTGTTACAGTTGCCTACAGTCTTCCATACAGCACCATCCTGCACAGGTTTGTGGCCTGGGAGCAGCAGGCTGTATACCCTATAGCCTAGGTATGGAGTAGGGGTACCATCTAGGTTTGTGTAAGCACACTCTATGGTATTCACACAGCAACAAAATCACCTGCATTTCTCAGGAGGTATCCCCATAGTTAAGCTACACATGACTATAATTGCCAAAGTCTGTAAACAACCTAAATGTCCATGAGTAGGGGATTGTTTGAGTCAACAACACTGCGTCTCTCCTGTGCAGCCACGGAAGGGTCATCAGGATACTCTGTTAATGGAAAACTCAAGGTGCAGAAAGTGCTAGCAGGTGTGTTACCAAAAAGGATGGGGGAAACATACGTTCATATTTGCTTGAATAAGAATAAAATGCGGCCGGTCGCAGTGGCTCACGCCTGTAATCCCAGCACTTTGGGAAGCTGAGGTGGGTGGATCATGAGGTCAGGAGATCAAGACCATCCTGGCGAACACAGTGAAACCCCGTCTCTACTAAAAATACAAAAAAAAAATTAGCCGGGCGTGGTGGCAGGCACCTGTAGTCCCAGCTACTTGGGAGGCTGAGGCAGGAGAATGGCGTGAACCCGGGAGGCGGAGCTTGCAGTGAGCCGAGATCGTGCCACTGCGCTCCAGCCTGGGCGACAGAGCAAGACTCCATCTCAAAAAAAAAAAGAATCTTCAGAAATGATACACAAGAAATGGGGAACCAACATTGCCCATGGGGAGGGAGACTTCGTCATATGCACTTTTATACTTTTGCATTTCTGAGCCATCCTTGTACATTACTTATTCAGAAACAAAAATCAAAACCCCAATTACTACTGCTTTTTAATGGGGGTTTTTTGACCATAAAACCACTTTATTCATAGATTTTAAACATTAAACTTTTAAAAAGTTTTAATGTTTATATATGAACAGGTAATATATGCTGTGGTTTTAACAAAAAGTCAAACAGGCTGGGCGCGTGGCTCACACCAGTAAATCCTACACTTTGGGAGGCCAACGTGGGAGGATCGCTTGAGCTCAGGAGTTTGAGACCAGCCTGAGAAACATAGTGAAACTCCATCTCTACCAAAAATACAAAGATTAGCCGGGCGTGGTGGTGCACACCTGTAGTCCCAGCCACTTGGGATGCTGAGGTGGGAAGATGGCTTGAGCCTGGGAGGTTGGGGCTGCAGTGAGCCATGATGGTGCCACTGTACTCCAGCCTAGGCAACAGAGTGAGACCCTGTCTAAATACATACATACACACACACATACATGAAGTCAAACAGAGAGTGTAATAAAAATGAAGTCTCTCTTCCATTCAGTCCAGCCTCCTTCCCCTCCCCTCCCCTCCCATGAGGCTGCCTGCCTGCTGATTCCCTGGGAATTCTTCCTGCTCTCTTTTTCCACACAGTGCACACCACTGACCCTGAGTGTGGAGCAGCCCCTCTTGTTTGTCCCACCAAAACTATATCTGAAAATAAAAATGCAGTTTTGGTGACCAGGCCTTTTGTGGGTGTTTTTGGAGACATCCTCTATAATTGAAATAAACTTCAACTCAAATTATAGCCTCTAGAGCCCTTGGTCCCTGTCCTACCGTCATTACAGCCCCAGCGTAATCTCAGTTCACCACTTGGTGGTCAAAGTGCTTGGATTCCTTTGTGGTTGGAATATGGCTGTAATTGGATCCAAAGGAGTTGAGGAGAGTCAGAGGTTCCTCACCAGGGCTTGTTTTCTGCACCTGCAGCGGTGAGAACAACTTCCTGTGTTGCTGTCACCACACATGTAGGCTGGGTTAGGAACTGTGTCAGGGAGGGGAGCTACTGTGGGTCTCAATGAACCGAGCCCTGTGGAAGACCGACCGCATGCTAGAAATGCTATGTTGGGGATGCTGTTTCAGGTAGAAGGGCCTTGCTTACCTCTTCCGGCCCTGGCCAGGCCAAGGGAGGCTTGGGCAGTACAGAATCTGACTTGGGACAGTGTGGAGGCTCCAGCCTTTTGCAACCTGGTACTTAGCCAATTGAGGCTACGGTTAAAATGAAACAGGGCTGCCACATGCCACATTGTGTAAATGGGTCAGTGTTGAATGCCATTTCGAATCGCACCAGTGGGGCCAGTCCTGCCTGTCTTTCAGCTGCCCGCCCACCCACTCAGGATGGTGTGGATTACAGCCTATGGGCTTATGGTATGAGGATGAGCAGGAGCTCCTGTTCCGGAATTTAGAAACGCTAAGAGATTTCCAGAATTGGAACAAAAAGTAAAGATGTACTGGCAGAGGGGCCTACATTGCAGAAACAGTGCATAGGCAGGTATGTAAAGACAGACAGGCTGCCATTCAGAGCCAGCGGGTGGATTACTGAGCATGGGCAGAGGTAAGTGTTGAGAAAACACAGTCAACACCGAAGAATCAGAGCAGTATTTTTCCTCCCCAAAACCATTCTGATTGCCAAGAAACCCCGTGGCAGGAAAGGAAGAGGAAGCAGGGATTTTTCAGCCAACAGAGACATTGAGCCAGCAATGGCCCTGTCCCCAGCTTGGGTCACAGGAGACAGTCATGAGGGCCCACTGAGGGGGTTCACAGCTGAACATGTGTGTGCATGTGTTTCCTATTGAGCCAATCCAGTTAGAAACAAACACTGAAAGGCTGGGGCGTCCGGGAGCCCTGTCAGCATGAGCAGCTGTCCTTGGGCAGGTCACAGTGGCCCCTGGCCCCGTCAACTATGTCGGGTGATGACCTTCTAAACAGTTAGCCTGCTCTGAATTCTGGGGATGCTGTGGTTAAAAAAAAAAAAGAAGAAGAAACTTAAACCAGTGGCCAGCAGCAGAGCAGGCCTGCAGATACATGTTAATTAATTGCATAGATGCTCTTTGACTTACAATTGTAAGTTGACTTATTTCGATGATATTTTCAACTTATGGTGGATTCATCCCAACATAGCCCCATCATTAAGTCTGGGAGTGTACTGAATGCATCTGGCTTCCACACCATTGTAAAGTCAAAAAATTGTAAGTCAAACTGTCATAAATTGGGGACTGTTTATAATGTGTTTTAGAACATCAGGAATTCACCTGGAAATTGCTACCAGGATTTTCACTTTGCCTGATACCTGAGAACAGACAGCTGCATGGGCCATCACTCCCTGCGGAGCTGTCGATGGAGCGGGACCCCTGCTGCCCCCATGTTGGCTGCAAGCTCTCCCATCAGCACTGTCTTTCCTGTGTCTGTCTGTCTCTCATGTCCCCCATGGAGCCTGGTGTCTGTCTACTCATCCCCCTGCTTTCAAAGATGTTCCCCTCCACCCAGCTTCTGCAGACATTTGGGTTTTTACCAGCACTGCTATCCCCCAGAACATCCCTCACTGTCCTGGGCCAGCTGTGGAGGAGAGAGCCCAAGACCGTGTCTTCCCATGATGTAGGATCAAGGATCCAAACAGCAGTACTCCTCCATGCAACCCAGTTATCACATTTGGAGGCTGTGGGGTAAGACTCACAGCCAGGCCTGGCACCAGATTTACCCACCGGATATCCCAGGACGGGAAGGTGGCTGCTGCTAGTCATTGGGGAGGCAGCATCGAGGGAGGCTGCAGTGAGATCAACAGGGCAGAGGACAGCCTCCAGGACAGTGGAGAGTCCAGCCCGGCTGACCTCCATCCCAGCAGGGACAGGAAGCGGAGGGCAGCTCGATAGAACAGGAATAAAAGGGCACCGGCTTGCAGGAGTGAGACACCAGGGAAAAGCAGCATGTGGCCTGGGCGATAGGTGCACACCTGGCCAGCAGGTAACCAGGAAGTGAAGGTAGCAGGCCAGAGCCCAGCTATCAGGGGAGGAGCCAGGCAGCATCTGGCTTATTTCCGTGAGTGACAGAGGTCTTGGCACAGGGAGGTAACTCTGTGGGTTTGGTGCCTTCCAGGGAAGTTGAAAGAATGGAGCCTCATACTGTATGGCACAGCGGAGCACCCGTACCACACCTTCAGTGCTCATCAGTCCCGCTCGCGGATGCTGGAGCTCTCGGCCCCAGAGCTGGAGCCACCCAAGGCTGCCCTGTCACCCTCCCAGGTGGAAGTTCCTGAAGATGAGGAAGATTACACAGGTAATGAGTCTGAAGTAAGAGGAGACGGCCAGCTTCCACGAGCTTTGATTGTCCAGAGTAGCTCTTACAATGTGGGGCTGCTCCTGGCAAAGTGGGGCTGATGGTTGTGTGTCTTCTCTTGCCTGGGAGTCATAATAATCGTGGCAATTTGCACTCACACAGCTCATTCCACCCCAGGCTCTGCTAATATTTTACAGACCAGTAAGTATGCTTCAAACCAGTAAGTATTTTCCAACCTTCCCAGCTGGGAGAGCAGGGTCTATATGCCCAACCAGAATGGGGTCTTGCCCCCTGGTAAATTAGCCACTTCCAGGAGCACCCCCTTTCCAAAGGCCCCCATCTCACAGCTCAGCCTCCTGACTCCCTCAAGTACATCCACTTTCAGTCCTTGAGGTCAGGATGTGGGAAGGACACAGTTACTCCCAAGGACCCAGGAAGGTTGGGTTCAAGGAGCACAGCTGGGAAAGGAGCTCGTGGCAGAGATCCTGACCAGCCTGGAGGCCTAGGGTTAAAGACCCAGAGAGGATCTCAGGAGATGATGTCAGCAGATACTGATGCTTCACAGACACCTTGAGAATCTTACAGCATCTAAAAAGGCCCTGCATGAATCCTTTTTCTCCAATCATCCCATTGCCAAGGTGGGCCCTGGTTTGGGGCCACCAGTTCACTCCACAAGGCGGCCAAAGCCACAGCTGCCCAGAGAGGCTCCAGCCCCTGAGCTGGACACGGCTTTTATTCGTGTGTTAGACTAGAAGCTGTTCTCCTCCCTTTGAGCCCTCCTGTAGCATTTTGTGCGAGAAGAGGTATTTCTGGTTGGACATATTTTCCTTAGCTAAATACTATGGCTAAATGATAAATGATGGGTGATATCTAAGAACATTGATGCTTTAAGTTACCTAATATCTTCTGTGAAAAACAAATAACAAATGGAGAATTCCACCAACACATATCAAGTATAAATTATGGTCGATTCTATTTTAAATTTCTTCTACTATTCCTTTAAAATAGAGCATTGAATTATGTATGGACTAATCTGCTCTGTTTCCCCCTGTGATTTATAAACTGTGGCAAGATTCAGTAATTATTAATAAAGAACTGATTTTTTTTCTTAAAATCTGCTACTGAC
This sequence comes from Pongo abelii, assembly GCF_028885655.2. Lineage (NCBI taxonomy): Eukaryota > Metazoa > Chordata > Mammalia > Primates > Hominidae > Pongo > Pongo abelii. The sequence goes on along the minus strand of NC_072001.2, from coordinate 104,559,769 downwards.
TTCAGCCTTGCACAATGGAACCTCACTGTAATACCATTCTGCAGTCCAGCAGTCTACTGAGCAGGGCTTAGGTGGAGAGAGGGGGTCTCCATGGGAAGGAGATGCATTCCTGGCTCTCAGGGAAGCCCCCTCAAGTCTCAGGGGTGAATGGGATGGGCAGACCAGAGACAGCGGGAGAGCCTATTCAGAGACCAGGACAGAGTGACAGAAGGTGAGAACCAGACGGTGCCAAAGTGTGGAAGCTAGAGGAGGAGGAGCCACGTTAGAGTCCAACACAAGGTCAGGTGGATATGAGACAGGGTGTGCGGAGCCGGCCATGGGCATGGTGCATTGGGAGTGACGGGCCAAGGCCAGTGGAGGCTGCACCTGGACGCTTTGGGCAAGAGAGCAGTTGCCAAGAAATAGAGGAGGTGAGCAAGGGGGACGAGGGAAGCCTAGGGAGTACTTGCAAATGGCCAGGGTCCCAGGACAGCAGCAGGCAAGATGGTCCCTGGAGAGGAAGGTTGAGGACCAGAGCATCTGGCTGAGAGAAAGGGCAGCAGCTGCAGTGGGCAGCGTGGGGCAAAAGGAAGATGTCAGTGCTGTGGTTCTGAAGGTGGACAACTTTGTGGTGACAGCTAGCCTGCTAGGCCAGAGCCGTCTGATGGCCAAAGTGCAGGTGGAGGCTGCCCCAGGGACTCCGCAGGGTGCTGAGAGCAGACCCTGGGCTGCCCCCACCGCAGAGACTGGGATTCAGCAGGTGTGGGATGCCTGGGGGTCTGCACCTGTAGCAACCACTCTTAGGTGCCTGCAGGCAGCGTGGGCTTAGGGAGCTGGCAGATACTGAAACCAGCGAGGATGGGAGCAGGCGGCAGGGAAGGGCTTGGGTTCCTGCAAGAGAATGGCTGGGAGGCCAGGGCAGTACTGGCACGGAAACACAGGGAAGCCTGGGCCTCAGGAAAGAAACCATCGTTGAGCAAAGGAAACGGAGTGGGCTGAGATCAGCTCAGGACACTGTGGTCATCCACACAGGACTGCAAGGGAAGCCAAGAACCCACGTGGCATTGTCTGGAAGACGGGGTTCCAGGACAGCTCCACAGGTACAGGAGCCAGTTCACAGGATGAGGGTGATGTCTGGAGCAGGACCATGTGTGCTCACAGGCTCAGCACATCTGTGCTTACTCGACAGGCTCAAGCAGAGGCCCAGAAGCCTCAGGTCACTTGCTCAGGGCACAGCAGTCAGGAAGGAAACCAGACTTGTGCTCAGTGTGCTCTTATTCTCGTGGGCACCTCTTGTCTGCAATTAATCGGCCCAAGTCTTGCATGCCTCTCGGGTCTGATACTGCTCCAGTGAGGTTCCAGTGTGCTGTTCTTGGATGGCGTGAACGGTGGAGAAGATGGCGATACCAAACTCTCCTATCCATCGGCAGTTGGTCTGAGCGCACAGTGGCGAAGCCTGTGGAGAACTGCAAGTTGCTTCTAACATTTATTTGTTTGTGTATTTTTTTTAAATCCGGGATTTCCTCCACAAAGGATTGAAGGTGGAGTTTTCAAATAAACCCGTGTCAGTCTAAGCCCATCTAGAGGGGCATCAGCCGCTAGCCAGGCTGTTCAGCACGTGAACGGAGCCCCCCTTGTATGAAGAGACCCCTGCTAGGAGTTACGGGAAGTGACACAAGAAGGCAGTGGGGCTTGGAGGAACTTTCACACTAATTGAGGCAAAGGGAAAAGCAGACATAAGTACAAATTGCAACACAAACATCATGCTCGCCCAGAGAACGAGCTACAGCTGGACCAGAACACGCTCAGGCAGTGGAGTGATTGGGACCACGTGGACAGCCAGGTGGATTTAATTTAAGAACGCTTCATGGGAGAGACGAATCTGGATATTTGGCTTTTAAACACAATTCAAGTCAACAGCCGTACTGGGGAGGTTTGTTTACAGATATTTATCTAGGCATGTCCGCCCTTGGATGGGCATTGTCTTAACCTGACCAGTGGGTGACCTCAATGCAGTGTGGGGGCTCTGCAGCTCTGTTGAATAGCCCCCAACCTTGCATTGGGCTCCTTGCAAAATTATTGAATAAGCTTTCCACTGCAAAGAGACCCCAGGAATGGAGGTGGGGGGTGTGAAGTCCATGCACCTGGACCAGCCGCTGGGACCACTGCTCCAGGACCCTCCCCAAGGCTGTCCCCCTCCGAGGACATCCTAGAACATTCTTTCTGGAGATGGTGAGAACATCTGCACTTTCCCTGTTCCTAGCCACCCTCCTCTCATCTGCTCAGCAAATAGTGATTGAGCACCTGCTCTGTGCCTAATGCCGGGAATCTAGCAGTGAACACACCGAACGAAGCCCTGCCCGCCCATCTCCCATTTCCTGTGCCTAGAAAGAGTGAAAAGATTGGTCTGCTGCCTCCCTGTCCCACTCCTGCCCTCATCTTCTTAAGATGAAGGAAATTGTTCACTTTATCAAGCAAGACAGACCTGCTGCCTCCTCAGGGAGAAGGCGCTGCAGGAAAAGGCAGGAGAGAAGTCCTTAAGTCACCACGACAGCCCCGCGCTCGCTGGGCCAGCTGCTAGGGTGGGAAGGCGAGAGCCCAGTGGCTGAGCTGGAGTTTTGGGCTCAATGGGTAATTTAAAGCAATGGTGCAGGAAGTGAGGATTTTGGAGGCTGTCCCCATAGATGACCCAGGATGAGGTGGGCAAAGAATCCAATCAGTTGGGAATTGATCCAAAATATTATAGTAAACCCTCTGGAGCTGGGGGGAGGAGTTTAGCAATGAGTTTTAGAAATGGTGGATGGCATCTGGAACCCAGGATACCAGCACCACCCAGGAACAGCATCTAGAGTGTCCTCGTGGATACACACAGCTCTGAAAGGGGTTCACAGTGGGAACCGGGACAGGCGAAGCCCCCCCAGTGAAAACTAGGGAAATAACACCAGAGAGCTTTCGGGGAGGGAAGCCGGCCTCACTGGGTCTAACACTGAGAAGGTCTGGAGACTTCAAGACGAGTGAAGAGGGCTTTGTGTGCCCCAGCAAAACCCCATTGTGGGCAGCAGAGAATGAGGACTTTTGTCTTTTCCTCAAGTCCCCACCAAATGAAGGTGGCCAGCAACTCACTAGTCTTTGCTCTTGAGCTCACTCCCCATCCCCTCTCATAACTCACACCTCGGAGGAGGAGGTTTTTCTTCCAGTAACTCAAAAGCCTTCACATGCCCCACTTAGTCCCTGTGTCTCAGAGCTGTCGGGGTCCCCTGGGCCATTTCCCAGCATAGGAGGGACAGGTGGGCAGTAGGCTGGAGTCCACCCCAGCTCTGGCTTCAGGCGTCACTCCTGCCGACCAGCGTGGGGAGGACCCCTGCAGTGTGCCCCGCCCCTGCCTGAGGGGTAGACCTTTAACACTGGGTTCATCTCTGGGATACCTGGGAAGGACCTAGAGGGTGAGGTTTGCTGGCGTCTACTCAGCTCCCCTGCAGTTCTCAGTTGTTTAGTTCTCAGTTGTTTTTCCAACAACACACCAGCCTCCAGAGTGAGAAGCTGGAGACCCCTGGGAACTTGAGGGAAGACACAGCTGCCGTCCCACCAAGGGCTCCAAGGAAAGCCTAAAAGGGATGTTCTGAAAGGGGCTCAGCCCTCAGCACAGAAAGCAGCAGTCCCCCCACCCTAGGACAGCACTGTCAAGCTCTGTCCCTGCCCCACCCCAGACCTGCCCAGCGACAGCCCCACCAGGCGGTCCTGAGCACGTGGAGATCCATCCCCATTCCCACCACAGCAAGTTGTGGGGGGAGCTACCTAATTCCTCCTAGCTCATCAGCTTGCCAGCAGCTCCCCCGACACTCAGCACCCCCTCTTGTGTTGCTCTGTCCTCCACGTGGAAGTCAAAGGTGCTGGCTGGACCCAGCATGATGACGGGTGCAAGTGAGTGAATGAAACGGCTGTTCCAGCCTCTCACTCCCCGTTACCCCTCCAGGCTCTCACAAGCCCCATCTCCTCCCTGCTCCGGGTGGCATACCCACCGTGCATGTTTCACTCCTCGTGCCATCCCTGTCTAGAGTGCTCAGATTGACACTGGAGCCCAGCAAGGCTCAGCTGTGCCTATTACCCACAGGGACGGCTGCTCCCACCTTGTCTGGCCGTCCAGCCCCAGCGGGGCCTGGGAGCATCTCCCAACCCTGCCAAGCTGCGATATCCTGGCACAGGGATCCACGGGACTGCAGTAGATGGAGAAGGCATCTCTCTGGATGAAAGGCAATGCTTGTTTCTTTAAGGTGTGTGCCATCCGGAGTGTGGCGACAAAGGCTGTGATGGTCCCAGTGCAGACCAGTGCTTGAACTGCGTCCACTTCAGCCTGGGGAGTGTCAAGACCAGCAGGTAATGCGTGTCCCACAGCCCTGTGTCTCACCACTCAGTGACTTTCCGGTTGTATCCTTAGCGCCTCCATGTCCTGATGCCCCAGTTAGGAGTTAATGTAGCACCCCCAAGCAATCATCACACTGAAGTTAACTGCTTTGGAGGTTTTAAATTTTTAGTAACTTGGCATTCCTGTCATGCAAGTCATACATGTCCATTATGGAGAAATCAGAAGCTGTTGCACATTGGCGTCCGTGCTTATAAAGCCTTTTCTATCCATGTTGTCAAAGAGAAATGGGTCATGTTGGGCATGCCAGGGCCGCCCCAGAGGGCCTGGAGACGGATGCGATTCACAGACCAGCTGGGGGAACATGGCTCTTGGACAGGCTGAAGCCTGTTCATGGTCTTTCTTTCAGTGTCTCTGGACTCTGGTTGGGTGTGGGGCTTTCACAGAAGCTCTCCTGGCACCTCCCCAGAGAGCCCATGAGGCTGAGTTTACCCCGAGAGGGGATATCGGGAGCTCTGAGCTGGGACCCCAGGTATATGGCCAGTTGCCCGGTTCAGGCTGACCCTTCTGTGATGAGTGTGCCCTCCTGTGTGGCCTGCAGTCAGGCCCTGAGCTCTGTCCACTGAGCTCCTCCAGCTCCTGGCATCACCACTTTCTCAAATTCTCTTCCCTGCCAGTCCTGCAGCTGCTCTGTTGTCCATTCTCATTTCACAAACTTCCCTGAGCACCCATTATGCCCTGCACGTGCCAGGCCTCAGAGGCCACCATGACAGGACACTGCTAGGCTCCCCAAAGGCGTGGGTGACAGATGTACCCACCAACCACTGGTGCACACCCGTGAGGGCTCAGGCACGGGTGCGGCCCTGCAAGGTGGAGCCAGGTGCCCATGTGGCTCTCGTGGCATCCTCGAGCTCCCGGCCACAGTGCACTCACTGGCCAAAGTGCAAAGGCTGCCACCCTGCGGGCCTCACTGCCCACAAGACTCACTCCCTGAGGGCGCCCGAGAGAGGGTTTTGCCAGAGCCAACAGTTCCAAAAGTCAAATACCAACCTCACGATGCCCTTGGGAAACCATGCGCACCCTCAGGACCTTCCAGTGGGGCCAGCTTTGAAAAGAAAGGATTCCCAGGTTCTATGCAAGGCCTCCAGCCTCTCCACCTGTGTACGTAGGAACCTCAGAACTGCACTCACCAAGACAAAGGGCATCATGTTTGACATTCACTCCTGAAGCCTTCATTTCCTCAGAGGAAGCAAAGGGGCAGGCATGGGGCTGGGGCTGGGTTGGCAAGGCCCTCACCCTCCTGCCTTTGCTCCTACAGGAAGTGCGTGAGTGTGTGCCCCTTGGGCTACTTTGGGGACACAGCAGCAAGACGCTGTCGCCGGTGCCACAAGGGGTGTGAGACCTGCTCCGGCAGAGGTGCGACACAGTGCCTGTCTTGCCGCCGCGGGTTCTATCACCACCAAGAGATGAACACCTGTGTGACCCTCTGTCCTGCAGGATTTTATGCTGATGAAAGTAAGTGGCATGTTTGTGGGCACAAGAACTGATGAGCAAGCCCCAACTTTCTGGGCCCGTGTCCTCTCTCCTGGGAGAATTTCCCAGCCTTCTGCTCCCTGTGTATTTTGTTGTTCTGAGTAAGGACTTTCAACAGGGGAAGGAGGCAGAGACGATGAAATCAAAGCACCCAGACCTGTTAGTTAATAGCACTTCACCCACAGACCTGGCCAGAAGAAGTTCCCAGTGATGCTGAGAGACATCCTGGCTGTCCAGGGAATTTCACCCACCTGCACCAGAGTCAGCGTCCACTACTGAGCAAGGGCAGAGGGGTGGCTAGGGCCAGCCACTCTTGAACTCAGTCTGATTTCAGGTACCAGAAGAGGAGGTCCTGCTGTCTGTGCTGTAATTTCTCCTCCAGGAAAGACTATGCCATCAGCTTCTCTGTAACACAAGATGTGTGCACTGGGTGTGGGTCAGGGCATATGGGATTGGCGGTCAGAGCTGGGGGAGAGCCCTCCTCAGCAGAGCTGCGGAGATGAAATTGGGATTTAAGTGTGGGCAGAAGGTTTGCAGACCTCCAGGAATGAAAAGGAGCTGCTGACCAACGTCAGCTGGGCTAGGAAGGGATGGGTTTGTCTTTGCGGGGCATTTCACAGGTGGCACCCACACCACTGAACACTAGACAGGCGGTGTTTTCCTCGTCCTACAGATGGGGAATCAAAGCTGAGCAAGGGCAAAGGCCACAACTAGTCATGATGGAGGTGGGACTCGAACTCAGAGCCACAAGGCCAGGTGTCTTGCTGTCCTGCTGTCCCAGGAGGGTGGGGGGATGGACAGGAGTTCTAGGCCCAAGACCCCATGCCATGTTTTAGTAATTCACCTCGCCCTGGGAGACAGAAAAGCAGGGCTTGGGTTAAATTGACGGGGGATAGTTCTCAAACACATTAAAGAAGCTACCGTTTGGCACTCGTGGTCTTCCGGGTAGCAGGCCTCCCCACAGCCCTCCTCTCTGGGCCCTTGCTGCTCAGGATGGGTCATGGATCCGGCCTGTCAAGGCACGGCTGTTACGCCTGTGGACAAGATCCAGGAAATCTTTAAAGACGTATAAAGCCATCAAATAACAAGACTCCCTTTTTTTTTTTTTTCCGAGATGGAGTCTCGCTCTGTCTCCCAGGCTGGAGTGCAGTGGCATGATCTCAGCTCACTGCAACCTCTGCCTCCTGGGTTCAAGCAATTCTCCTACCACAGCCTCCTGAGTAGCTGGGCTTACAGGCCTGCACCATCATGCCCAGCTAATTTTTTTGTATTTTTAGTAGAGACGGGGTTTCACCATGTTGGTCAGGCTGGTCTCAAACTCCTGACCTCAAATGATCCATCTGCCTTGGCCTCCCAAAGTGCTGGGATTACAGGTGTGAGCCACCTCACCCGTCCCAGACTCCCTTTAGAGGGGAAACAAAAAGTCATGCAAGACACATTTCACAGCCTTTGCAAACGCTTGCCCTGGGCTGCCAACCAGACCTTTGCAAAGGACGGAGGCACCTTCATCCCCACCCCCTTCCCAAGGGCACAATTGGCCGCCCTTCTTCACCCCGACATCCTCACTCAGCACCTGCTTTATGGCATATGATGCCACCTGTGGGGGCCCTGAGGGGGACACGCGCAGGTGCGACAAGCAGCCGTTAGCTCCCAGGCCCAGAGCACCCCAGCCACTTAGGAGTGGTGCTTGGTGGTGTTTCATGAGGCGCCAACCCAGATAATAACTTATGACATTACAGGTGGGAGTTGGGGTGACCCAGAACTTCCCCAGGAGGCACGCTGACTCGCCATAGGTTCCTGTCTCATCATCTAGAGCAGCCAGATCTTCATACATAGGTTTCCCTGAGAAAGCACTGTCGGGGGCAAGCGGCAGCCTCAGGCTCCCCAACCCCCACCTGCTCACACCTGGCCACGTTTATGAAGATTTCCACCTCGTTAAACTCTACTCAGCCTGCCAGGAATTGGCCTCCATCCCTGTTGAAATAAGCAGAACCACCTCAGAGGCCTGGTGGTTGTCTGAGGACCTTAATTTACCTCAGAAAGGGGAGGTGAGAAATCTGTGACCCCCACACCAGGTACAAGCGGCCTCTGGCTGCTTTATTTCCACCCATTCCGGAGGTGGACTCGGGGAACAGCCCACCTGCACCCCCGCTTTGAAATGCCGGGGGCCTGCTTGCCCAGATTTCATTCCTGTCAGTGCCGTCCCTTCTCTTTTCTTATCTTGCTATTTTTCTCCAGGTCAGAAAAATTGCCTTAAATGCCACCCAAGCTGTAAAAAGTGCGTGGATGAACCTGAGAAATGTACTGTCTGTAAAGAAGGATTCAGGTAAAACCCCCTCGAAACCTGAGGAATGCCAGGGCGGTGGCGCTGCTTTGAGTATGTTATGGATTTACTACGTTTGTGCATTTCTCCTAAAAGCTGAACTGCCAGAGGCCCAAAGCCATTGAGGGTAAAGATTCTGAGTCCTGGAAATTGTGTGTCCACTTAGAGATGGCTGTGTAGGATGGAAAGGGAGAGGATGGGTGGAATCTCTGTGTTTTACACAACATGGGCGAATTGGGCAAAGCAGCACTTGATCACATCACATACAGCACAGGGCTGTGCCCAGATCCGCCTCCTTTCGCTCCAGCACCTGCTCCAGTTCCCCTCGCTGTCTGGGCCGGGGGTGGGCTGTAGCAGCTCACCCACCCTCTCTCGTCTGCGTCCCTCGGTCTTCTCTTTTTCTCCCAGCTCCTGACATCTTCACTGCTTCCTGAGGGTGCTCTTTACATTCCTGGTTCTCCCTGTTCATCAGGCTCAGCCCCATAAAGCTCAGCATGCATTTTCTTTAAAATCATTCTACTGGGTTAATGATTGTTCTTGGAATATTTTGAAATGTTTCTTCAGCCCATTTAATGCAATCAAACTGCATTTAATGCAATCAAATATACATTACCTGTTCTTCCGAATTGCTGTCTAAAATCTTAGAACATTCTGTTCAAAATTTTTTGGGGGACACTCCCATAGTACGGAGACTAGCACCATGGTCCACACTGGAAGGATCACCTCATGTTCAGATGCAGGTTCTGATGCAGCGGGTCTGGGTAGAGCCCACAACTTTGCATTTCCGCAGGCTGGCAGTGATGAGGATGCTGCGGTCCAGGCAGGGAGCTGCTTTTGCAGGGTGAGGCGGTGGAGGGCTGCAACACACCCCCAGCGCCGTCTCCCTTCTCAAATGCTGTGAGGACTGGAATTCTCCATAGAAGAAGTTTCTTTTTTGGAGTAAAGAACAAAGGAAGAAAACTTACTGAGCATATCTTCTCTTATTCCAGGGGCTTGCACCAATGTTGCCTCATTTAATCTTTGCAGCAACCTGTGAGGTAGACATAATTCTTGCTCGCATTTTACAAACAGGGGAGATGAAGTTTCCTCAGGAGGCACTATCCTACTGCCTTCATTTCCTTCAGCCTGCCCCTTTCTTCCAGATCAGAGTACTGGGGAGAAGAGGACCCCAAGCAGCCAGGAGTCCAGGAGAGGGAAGGCAAAGCAAGGCTCCCAAAGTCATGCATCACATCTGCTGTCATTTAAACCTGTTGGCTGGACAAGGCAGGATTAGGAGTGAAAGGATGAACTGCCCCAGGAAAGGGATCCCCCAAAGATAAAAGAGTTGGAAGAGGAAGGAGACATTCAGCTGGCGGCCTGGGAGAGGCCAGCTTTGATGTCCCAGGCTCTGCAGGTCAGGCAGCCCAGGAGTGGATCCTCAACCCAGGCTGGTAGCTGGGGGTATCAGGAAGAGGAGGCTCTGTGTTCCCAGCTCCCTGGAACCTGCCTGTTTCCCAGCAGAGAAGTGCTGAGGGATCCTCGGAAATGCATTTATGCATCCTGTCCCATCCTGTAGGAGAGGGAAATCGGATAGTCAATTTAGGAATAGTGTGCTAAAGAGAAAATGCACACAGTAGCCCCGCCACATAGAAGCAGCGGTTCCATCACTGACGAGCTTTCAGAGAGGCATGCAAACTCCAGACACATCGCCAGCCGGCAGCCACAGAAAGCTTCCGTTTATTGCCCAATATCCTCTTAAGCTGTGACTTCAAATCACTGCAGTCATGTTAAAGCAGCAGGAGAGCAGCCGAGCCGCCGCCTCTGGCCATCCATCTCTTCAGGGGGATCAACACAGGAAAGGTTTGCAGGGGAATGTCAGTTATTAAAGACGTGATTTAACTGCCATTCGCAGTGGGCATGGCACCATGAAGAGGAAGGGTGCTGGGTGGGTGTCCGCCATCTATGCAGAGGAGCTTGCCAACATACAGACGTCTTCCTGCTAAACGCAGGTGTAAGAGATAGGAAAAGACAGTGTTTTCTCCTACTCTTGCACACAAAATACAACACACTTCACCTCTGGTAGCCAAAACGTGTGGGTTTTTCCCCACACACCAAGCAGTTCTCCAGTGAACTGTAAGATATATATAATAAATATATAGCTCAGGCTGAACGCGGTGGTTTACACCTGTAATCCCAGCACTTTGGGAGGCCGAGGCAGGCAGATCACCTGAGGCTAGGAGTTTGAAACCAGCCTGGCCAACATGGCGAAACCCTGTCTCTACTAAAAATACAAAAATTAGCCAGACATGATGGTGTACACCTGTAATCTCAGCTACTCAGGAGGCTGAGGCAGGAGAATCACTTGAACCTGGGAGGTGGAGGTTGCAGTGAGCTGAGATCGTGCCACCGCACTCCTGCCTGGGTGACAGAATGGGATCCTGTCTCAAAAATAAATAAATAAAAAATAAATAGCTCAATTCTGACACACTAGATAGTGTCAGATCCTACAAATTGAGGGCTCAGCCCAAGACTGCCCCGCTTTGATGCCAGTCACGAGTCCCACATGGTGACCTGAGCTTCTGAATGACCAGCTACAAATCGGATTTCCCATGATCCCCTCCTTGGGTTCGATTAATTGGCTAAAGCAGCTCACAGGGAAAGACTTTACTTACATGTGCCCATTTATTACAAAGGATATGACACACATTCAGATAAGAGATGCAGAGGGTGAGGTTTGGAAGGGTTGAACGCTGGACCTTCCACCCCTATGGGGCTGGGCTGTGCTACGCTCCCAGGATGTGGATGTGTTCTTGTTCACCAACCCAGAGCTCTCCAAACCCTGACCTTTTGGGTTTTTATGGAGGTTTTGTTACATAGGCATGATTGATTACATCATTGGCCTTTGGTGATCAATTCAGCCTTCGGCCCCTCTCACCTCCCAGGAGGGAGGTCAGAGTAGTAGGGCTAAAAATTCCAAAGCTCTGTTCAATGGTTGGTTCCCTGGCAGCCAGCCCCTGTCTAGAGGCTACCAGGAACACCCAGCTATCAGTTATTAAAGACATTTAGCACTTTGGTAATTCCAAGGGTTTTAGGAGCTGTGTGCCAGGACAAAGACCAAACATACATTTCTTTTTTTTTTTCCTTTTTCTTTTCATATATTTTTTATTATAAATCCCAGTGTCATAGCAGGAGTCTCCGGATCTGACAGATGCACCCCAGAGCCCTTGCTCAGTATGTTTAGTGGCAAACCCATTTAGAACATGTACATCACAGATCGTACACAGTATAATCTCAGGAACTAAAGAGATAATAGTAGGTGATATTGATTCACACTGCTGTGTGCCAGACACTGAAATGTTTATGGGGATTAGCTCATTGAGTCCTCCAAGCAACTTTATGATGTAGAAACCAATTAACAGGAAGGGAAACAGAGATGCTTGGGGTCGAACACTGGGAAGTGGCAGAAGCCATCCACGTGGGTGGTCTAGCTCAGCATCTGTGCCTTTGTCCAGCACTCGGCTGACTGGAGTGAAGTGAGGGCAAGCACAAATGGGGTGAAAGAGGAAGGCAGGAGCTGCATCTGACAGGCCTGCTAGGGCTGCAGAGGGCATCTTATTTCAAGTTCATTGCGAAGCTGCAGAAGGTTTCAAGGTTTGAAGCAAGAGAGAGGCAAGAGCGGGTTGGGGTTCAGGGCCAGCCTTGCAGCCGACAGCCCCGTCAAACGCCATAAATGCCAACACTTCAAGAGGGACTTGACACTGAGACTGAGCTAGCATGCCACCAGTGATGACCCACACAGCTCCACTTCTCTTCATGGGGTTTGGATTCAAGTTGGAGAAATGACTATAAGGAAAAGCTATCACTGGGTCAAGGACGGAGCCCAGCGCCTGCTGCCTGATGATGGGAGCTTGGCTTCCCAGGCCCTCATGGCCATTGCTGCTGGGCCCCCAGTGGACTGCGGGTTGGCTTTCCCAGCTTTCCTTAGCTGAGAACTTTCAGTGACACAAAGAACTGTGCCTCAGCCACTTACATCTCCTCTTGGGAAAGGTGTTAGAGGGCAAGTCATAATCTAATTAGACTTTTGGAATGGATGTGGAAATCTGCCTCTTTCTTTTCAACAGCCTTGCACGGGGCAGCTGCATTCCTGACTGCGAGCCAGGCACCTACTTTGACTCAGAGCTGATCAGATGTGGGGAATGCCATCACACCTGTGGAACCTGCGTGGGTGAGTTCACCACCTGCGGAGGCCTCGAGGCCTCGGGCCAGCGTCACCCAAGCGTAGGCTAGCTGCCTTGAGCCTGAGAAAGCCCTAGGACTTCGTGGGCTTCTGCATTTATTGCAGCATTAAAATGCAAAGGCAAAACAAGGTACAAAGGCCCTACCAGGGACTGGGGGCAGGGAGAGTGGAGATTTAATGTTTAATGATTGCAGAGTCTCAACTTGAGAAATGACAGTTCTTCTAAGGATAGATGCTGGCGATGGTTACGTAACAGTGTGAATGTACTTAATGCTGCTGAACCGTGTACTTAAAAATGGCTGAAATGGTAAATTTTATGTACATTGCAGTGGCTCATGCCTATAACCCCGGCACTTAGAGAGGCAGAGGTGGGAGGATAGCTCGAGCCCAGGAGCTCAGGACCAGCCTGGGCAGCAAAGCTGTGAGACCCCGTTCTCCACAAAAGGAAAATGTTTTGTTGGAAATTTTTTTTAAAACCATGTTTTTAAATTTCAAACAAAATCCCAAAACAATGCAAAGGCCTACTTTGAACACACAGCCTGAGTTTCTTATTAGAAACCCAGCCAGGCAGTGGCTTATTTCAGACGGGGAAAGGGATAAGGGATGCTCAACCACTCCTAAGCCATCTTGTCTCAGAGCTCAGCTCTTGCTGTGGAACGGCGTGGACAGAAACACACCACCATAAACATTGAGAGGGCTTTGGGAGAGGCGGGAATGGATCCAGGTGGGGATGGGGATGTTTTCAAACATAGCCTTAGTTCTTTGTGCCTATCTTCACTTATTTTGAACATTTTGTTCAAAGAGGAAAAGAATTCTATAAACAATTTTACATGTATTATAATTCCCCACAAAGATGATGGCACAGGTGTCTCCCAGGCACAGTTTTTATGTGGAATAGCAGAGAATTCATTCATTTTATTGGATTTTGTTTTGCAGAGCTATTTGCACAAGTAAATTGAAGTGCACCATCAGTCTGTGGGCTCAGATATGTTTTGGGTTAAGTTTTCTCCTCTCTCCTTTCTGTCCTTGGTACTTTGGTCCTTTCTAAGAAACTCACATCATATGAGTTTTTTCTGCAGTAATAATTTAAGAATTAAGTTTCTACTGGCCGGGCAAAGTGGTTCACGCCTGTAATCCCAGCACTTTGGGAGGCCAAGGTGGGTGGATCACCTGAGGTCAGGAGTTCAAGACCAGCCTGGCCAACATGGTGAAACCCCATCTCTACTAAAAATACAAAAATTAGCCGGGTGTGGTGGCGGGCACCTGTAATCCCAGCTACTGGGGAGGCTGAGACATGAAAATCGCTTGAAACCGGGATGTGGAGGTTGCAGTGAGCTGAGATCACACCCCTACATACTTCAGCCTGGGTGACAGAGTAAGACTCTGTCAAAAAAAACCAGAATTAAGTCTCTGCTAAATCAGTTTCCATGATACTACTGTGCCTCAGAAATGCTGCAGAATGGGCACACCCCTCCCCATGTGGCCGGCCATGAGCACCCCATGCAGCTCCCTGCCGTATGTCCTGGAATAGACAGACCTGATGAACAAGGCTGTGGCCAAGGCCGGTGTCCTCCTGTGATTGCCAGACTGACCTCAGACCGCCCAGGGGAGACATGTCCTCCTCAGTTCCCTCCTGGGACAGCCCTCAAGGCCACAGTGCTCAGCATCTGGATGGGTTCCACCCACTGGCAGCTCAGCAGATTTCCCTAGCAGTTTGCCTGTCACCTTTTTGTCTATTATTTTTATTGTTTCTTTGACTTATTTAGCCCAAATTGATTAGGAAGCATCATTGATGTTGCTTATTTAAATTTCATCGTCACTTGAATCCATAACATTCAGGCATACAGTTTTGCAATGCTTTGATTTCAATAATTCACTTTCTTTCTTTGAGTCCCCAGATTGCCTGATGGCAAAAAGCTTTATAGAGTCCCTTGGAATTCTCATCTCAAACCAGTGACTTCTCCATCACTTCAGCTATTAAATTCATTGGTGAGCAGGTGCTCAGCTCTAGGAGGTCTCCCCTGCACCCTATGCCCTCTGGCCTGGGGTTCTTTCTAAGCTCCTGGGAACGTGTACATCTATCCCCTGGCAGCCTCTTGGGAGACAGACCTCATTTTCCTCCTCTGAGTCACTGGAGGCTTCTTGCTCCATGTCAGGTGTGGACCTCATTGGAGGCAGCTGTTCTCAGCTGCCCACTTCCTGTGCCCTGGAGACCCAGGTCCACCTGGCATTCCCCTCCCTGTTCCCATTCAGTGATCACTGCAGCCCACCACCCACCCAGGGGCCTGGGCACAGTCGTGGGGAGGGTCGGAGTCAGGCATGGGTGCTTGGGGTTAGGGCATGGTGGAATCTGTCCCCACCCTTGGCTCACAGTGCTCCAGTGCACTTGGCAGGCAACTCGATCGAGATGAGCCTCTCATCCTCCTGAGTCCAGGTGCCCCGTATGTCCTGGCATGGAGGTTGTAATCCTTCAGGGCTGCTGGCACAGCTGGGTTAATGCAGTGGCCCCGTGGGATGCGACTTACCCACCTGGGGCATGGCATGTGGATTAGCAGCTGACAGCCTGCAGGGCACACACATACCAAGTTGCGGGGCAGTGCCCCAAGCAACTGTGACGGTCAGCCCTCATGCGTGAGCATCCCGTGCCTGAGACGGCACTAGTTGAAACAGCAAATGAGAAACACTACAACAGACAGAGAGATTCAAAAGAAAGGAAAATGCTCTCTGTTTTAGTCCCTGTCATGGCACATTTTTCCAGCTTTTTGAACAAAGGCTCCATATTTTCACTTTATACTGGGCCCCGCAAATGACATAGCAGGTCCTGTATAAGCACAGCCCATTCTGCTCTTATTGCTATGATTGTGGGTGCTTTTAAAGTGTTCAAAGTCTATAGAGACTTGCGACTTAATGGAATCCTTAAAAGACTTCCACTGAGTTATGAAATTCATATTTTTTAGTAGTTGAGAAATAGCTCGCTTAGAAAATCAACCCACTTTAACAGCTTTTTTATTGTGGTAAAATACACATCACATAAAATTTACCATCTTGACTATTTTTAGGCATACAGTTCAGTGGCATTAAGTGAATTTACATTTGTGTGCCACTATCTCCAAATAAATGTGTTTTAACAACTTTGAAGCTTAATACATTGAGCATTAAACTAAGTACAAACAAGAACAAGCTTTCTTTCCCACTTTGGAGGCTCCGCAGGTGTTAAGGACCCTGGTGCTGGAGGAAGGATAGTGGGGAAGACGGGTTCAGCAGGTGAGGCACAAGAGGTACAACAGCAGGCCCTGAACAGCTCCCAAACCCCACTCAGAGTGGCACCCCGCCTTGTGCACGAGACCCACCCACCAGATGCTCCCAGAGATCAGCGATGGGGAGGGGCGGCGTTGGCCAAAGCGAAGAGCAGCCTCTGCTCCAGAACAACATAAACCAGGCAGAGTCCCGACCCTGGGGGGCAGCTCTTCCACCGCACCTCAGGAAGAGAGGGAGACACCCGCCATGAAGACGGTGGTCCTCAAGAGGCCCCTTGAGGGCCCTACATCTGCCTCCTGCTCAAAACCCTGTAGCCTTCTCAGCTTCACTCTTCCTGACTCTCAAAGGAGGAGCTTCTCCTGCATGAGCTCAGAATTCCCTCCCAGGCTCCCAGCTGCGGTTCTGAGGTGTGGAGCCAGCCCCAGAGCCCAGGGCCTTGTGCTTGAGCCCTCCAGGCTCCGGAACCTCTGCAAAGGGGTTTTCCCTTGACGCAGTGAGAGGCCCCATCTGAGTCCAGAGCAGACTGCAAGACCTCAATCTAAGACACAATCGAACTGAAGCAGTTGTGGGGAGATTTACTTGGGCATTGTGATTATCACAGAGCCCCTGAGATAATTTCCTCCCTGCCTGTAACCCTCTCTGCTGTCGGTCAGTGGCCACCTCACTGCCCCTCTCTGACGTCCCATCAGATGCTCCCTGGAGACACCTGGCCCAGAGGAGGTGCTATCTAGTCATCGTGTCCAACATCTCACCCAGGTCGACAGGTCGTCCTCGGACCCTGAGCCAACCTGAAGGTTTTCCTCCATGACTCGTGGCCCTTTGCTCAGAACTGTTGTCTCTTCGAGTCCCTCCTCCCTGCCCTATAAACCCTTAGTCTTAGGCATTTTTTCCCTATTGTGGAAAACGCCCTGGCTGTACACACCAAATACCTGTCAACACCATTCCCAAAGATCTCTTCTTTCATCTTCCCACGTCATCTTCTGCAGCATTCTGTGCAATGGAAGAGCCACAAATGCAGGCCACGGACGCAATTTGAAGTTGCCTAGTAACCATATCTTAAACAGTCAAACGAAACAGGCAAAAATAATTTTAGTAACATATCCTATTCAACCTAATGTGTCTAAAATATTGCCATTTCAACATGTATCCATATAAAAAATAAATGAGCTGTTTTATATTTTTCATATGAAGACTTTGGCACTGGATTTCCAAGTGTTCAGGGAGCAGAAGTGGGCCTAGGCCTGTTGGAAACAGGACCCATCATCGTGGCATGGCCAGTGGGCAGGTGTGCTCCCTCTGAGATCATCTCATGCCTTGATGTCCTCGTCTGTGAAATGGGGATGGCGATGCCCACCTCCTGGGAGTGGATGAGGATGGCCCAGCTCACAGAACCTGGGAAATGGCAGCTGTGGTGGTGGCCTGGGGGGTCCTCAGTGGTACCCCTGATCTCACAAGGCCCTGAAGCAGGCGTGGGGCATGGTCTTCTGCCAGCCATCCCTGATACCTGCTTCTTTTCCTGTATCTCTCAGGGCCAGGCAGAGAAGAGTGCATTCACTGTGCGAAAAACTTCCACTTCCACGACTGGAAGTGTGTGCCAGCCTGTGGTGAGGGGTTCTACCCAGAGGAGATGCCGGGCTTGCCCCACAAAGTGTGTCGAAGGTACGGTCCTCCTGGCGGGGAACGGCAGGCAGCTGTGTCCAGCAAAGGAGTGGTTGGAGGGCAGAGTCTGGCCGGGGGAGGGCATGTTGCATCACCCCACTATGGACAGGAGCCCATTTACAGAGCTGGTTAGGGGCCTTCGTCCGTTTGTTCACTGAATGCATATTTGTTGGGTCCCTGCTGTGGGCCAGACACTGTGCAGCAACGGGATAGGTTGGGAAGCAGAATAGCAAGGTGCTCACACCCCAGTGGTGGATTACGCGGGATGCCCCTGCCCATGTCATGCTCAGCATGCATCTTTGCACTGTCGATAATCAGAGAAACCATGTTTTGGGTTAAAAAAAAATTTTTTTTTGGAGACACAGTCTCACTCGGTCACCTAGGCTGGAGTGCAGTGGTGTGACCTCAGCTCACTGCAACCTCTGCCTCTGGGGTTCAAGCAATTCTCATGCCTCAGCCTCCCGAGTAGCTGGGACTACAGGCACCCACCACCTCACCCAGCTAATTTTTTGTATTTTTAATAGAGATGGGGTTTCACCATGTTGGCCAACCTGGTCTCAAACTCCTGGCCTCAAGTGATATGCCCACCTCAGCCTCCCAAACTGCTGGGATTACAGGTGTGAGCCAACATGCCCGGCTTAAAAAAATTTTTTTAGTTAGGTACTTTTGAGAAAGTAAAAAGATCCTGACAATTTCCTCATTCTAAAGCTGTTTTCTGCACAATCAATGCGCATGTATTCCACCTTTCCTATCCTCCTTTCCGGAATGCTCCCTCCCGTGCGTCCGTCCACAGAGTCACCATCCTTCTTTGATGGCCCTGGACCCTTCTGTTGTTGGACATGAGCTGTTAAAGGAGGAGCTGTTTGCTCTGGTCTCCTCTTTTCTGGCTGAATATTGCCCTATGTTGGGAGATCATGAACTCAGGACCCAGAACAGGGCAGGGCAACCTGTCTTATTCAGGGTGGGAACAACATTGAGGAGTTTGAACGGACCTGTGAGGGGGTGATGATGGGTGTGAGCTGTGAGGTGTGATGATGGGGTGGGCTGTGAGGGTGTGATGATGGGGTGGGCTGTGAGGGTGTGATGATGGAGTGAGCTGTGAGGGTGTGATGATGGGGTGAGCTGTGAGGGTGTGATGATGGGGTGGGCTGTGAGGGTGTGATGATGGGGTGTGAGCTGTGAGGGTGTGATGATGGGGTGAGCTGTGAGGGTGTGATGATGGGGTGGGCTGTGAGGGTGTGATGATGGGGTGTGAGGGTGTGATGATGGGGTGTGAGGGTGTGATGATGGGGTGGACTGTGAGGGGGTGATGATGGGTGTGAGCTGTGAGGTGTGATGATGGGGTGGGCTGTGAGGGTGTGATGATGGGGTGGGCTGTGAGGGTGTGATGATGGGGTGGGCTGTGAGGGTGTGATGATGGGGTGGGCTGTGAGGGTGTGATGATGGGGTGGGCTGTGAGGGTGTGATGATGGGGTGGACTGTGAGGGTGTGATGATGGGGTGTGAGCTGTGAGGGTGTGATGATGGGGTGAGCTGTGAGGGTGTGATGATGGGGTGGGCTGTGAGGGTGTGATGATGGGGTGGGCTGTGAGGGTGTGATGATGGGGTGTGAGCTGTGAGGGTGTGATGATGGGGTGAGCTGTGAGGGTGTGATGATGGGGTGTGAGGGTGTGATGATGGGTGTGAGCTGTGAGGGTGTGATGATGGGTGTGAGCTGTGAGGGTGTGATGATGGGGTGAGCTGTGAGGGTGTGATGATGGGGTGTGAGGGTGTGATGATGGGTGTGAGCTGTGAGGGTGTGATGATGGGGTGAGCTGTGAGGGGGTGATGATGGGGTGAGCTGTGAGGGGGTGATGATGGGGTGTGAGGGTGTGATGATGGGTGTGAGCTGTGAGGGTGTGATGATGGGGTGAGCTGTGAGGGGGTGATGATGGGGTGAGCTGTGAGGGGGTGATGATGGGGTGAGCTGTGAGGGTGTGATGATGGGGTGAACTGTGAGGGTGTGATGATGGGGTGAGCTGTGAGGGTGTGATGATGGGGTGGGCTGTGAGGGTGTGATGATGGGGTGGACTGTGAGGGTGTGATGATGGGGTGGGCTGTGAGGGTGTGATGATGGGGTGTGAGGGTGTGATGATGGGGTGGGCTGTGAGGGTGTGATGATGGGGTGGGCTGTGAGGGTGTGATGATGGGGTGAGCTGTGAGGGTGTGATGATGGGGTGAACTGTGAGGGGGTGATGATGGGTGTGAGCTGTGAGGGTGTGATGATGGGGTGAGCTGTGAGGGTGTGATGATGGGGTGAGCTGTGAGGGTGTGATGATGGGGTGTGAGGGTGTGATGATGGGGTGAACTGTGAGGGTGTGATGATGGGGTGAGCTGTGAGGGTGTGATGATGGGGTGTGAGGGTGTGATGATGGGGTGAACTGTGAGGGTGTGATGACGGGGTAGACTGTGAGGGTGTGATGACGGGGTGGGCTGTGAGGGTGTGATGATGGGGTGGGCTGTGAGGGTGTGATGATGGGGTGGACTGTGAGGGTGTGATGATGGGGTGGGCTGTGAGGGTGTGATGATGGGGTGTGAGGGTGTGATGATGGGGTGAGCTGTGAGGGTGTGATGATGGGGTGTGAGGGTGTGATGATGGGGTGAACTGTGAGGGTGTGATGACGGGGTAGACTGTGAGGGTGTGATGACGGGGTGGGCTGTGAGGGTGTGATGATGGGGTGGGCTGTGAGGGTGTGATGATGGGGTGGACTGTGAGGGTGTGATGATGGGGTGTGAGGGTGTGATGATGGGGTGGGCTGTGAGGGTGTGATGACGGGGTAGACTGTGAGGGTGTGATGACGGGGTGGGCTGTGAGGGTGTGATGATGGGGTGGACTGTGAGGGTGTGATGATGGGGTGTGAGGGTGTGATGATGGGGTGGGCTGTAAGGGTGTGATGATGGGGTGTGAGGGTGTGTTGATGGGGTGGGCTGTGAGGGTGTGATGATGAGGGGAGCTGTGAGGGTGTGATGATGGGGTGTGAGGGTGTGATGATGGGGTGTGAGGGTGTGATGATGGGGTGAGCTGTGAGGGTGTGATGATCAGGGTGGGTTGTGAGGGTGTGATGATGGGGTGGGCTGTAAGTGTGTGATGATGGGGTGTGAGGGTGTGTTGATGGGGTGAGGTCTGAGGTGTGATGATGGGGGTGGGCTGTGAGGGAAGTGGCAGGTGTTAGCCTGCTCTCACAGTGCTAAAAAGAAATACCTGAGGTTGGGTAATTTATAAAGAAAAGAGGTTGAATTGGGTCACAGTTCTGTAGGCTTAATAGGACACATGGCGCCAGCATCTGCCCAGCTTCTTTACTCCTGATGGAAGGTGAAGCAAGAGCAGCACATCACGTGGCAATAGCAGGAACAAGAGAGGGAAGGAGGCTGGGCACGGTGGCTCACGCCTGTAATCCCAGCACTTTGGGAGGCCAAGGTGGGCAGATCACCTGAGGTTAGGAGTTCAAGACCAGCCTGGCCAACATGGCAAAACCCCTTCTCTACTAAAAGAAAAAAAAATGCAAAAATTAGTTGGACTTGGTGGTGTGCCCCTGTAATCCCAGTCTTACAGAAGGCTGAGGCAGGAGAATCGCTTGAACCAAGGAGGTGGAGGTTGCAGTGAGCCAAGATGGTGCCACTGCACTCCAGTGTGAGCGACAGACAGAGACTCCATCTCAAAAAAAAGTAAGGAAGGAGTTGCCACACACCTTTAAACAAGCAGCTCTCACATGAACTCACTCATCACCAAGGGGATGGTGTGAGGCCGTTTATGAGGGATCCACCCCATGATCCAAACACTGCCACCAGGCCCCACCTCCAACACTGGGGCTCACATCTCAACATGACATGTGGAGGGGACAAATGTTCCAACCATATCGGGGGGCTTCCATCTGAAAAAGACTTAAAATGAGGGAGCCCTCAAAGGCTTGTGTCAGAGCAGGGGAGGGGTGCCCATGCCTGGCTCCCAGCTGGGTACCTGTTAGCACTGGCAGATTCACCCCACAATGGGTTCTGCCTCCCAGGCTGTGTGTAAGAACCACTATGGGTTGTAACCTATTCCCCTAGAAACAAAGCCCTACAGTGAGCCCATGAGGGACCACTGAGTCCTTGCACTTGTGTGACCCACAGCAGAGGGACGTGGTGGCGGTTACGTATCTCTGCAAGCATCGGCCCCTTCTACTGAGTTGCTGTAAAATAGGAAACTTGCCACCCGCTTGCAAGGTGCAGCCTTGCTGAGTCCTGCACAGGGCCCTGGGCATGGTTGTCTGAAGTTAAACCCTTCATGTTAACCAGTCAGCTGGTTCTCAGATAATTAAATATAGCAATCCAGGGAGAACTTGGAATTAAACAGTGATAATCACTTTCATTTGTCAAATGCCCTGGATTTCAGGGCATGCTGATCGTGCCCACAGCTGTGCAACTGGACCCCTGCAGGCAGCCAGAGCATTGGCATACCCCGCCCCCCAGGAGGCAGCAGGCAGGCAGCTCCACTGCAAACCTCTCTTTGGGCAGTGGAGGACAGGAGTTTCCTGGGTACTTGTTCCCACATGAGGGGAAGCTTTCGGCCCTGCAGAGGCTGACAGTGCTGGGGCTGACACACCGGGTCTTGGAGAAGCACCCCCAGGAAGAGCATCAGTGTGGATGCCTCCCAAAGGAAGCAAGGCCTTGGTCCAATTGGTTCTGCGGGGTCTCTCCCCACTCGGACAGCCTGAGCTGGTAGAGAACCACAGGCATCCTCCGGCCCCAGAATGCTGGTGGACGCCGCGGCCGTCCGCTACTCTTGTGCCAGGCAGTTCCGAGGGAGCATGTGGCCAGATGGGGGCTGCATTGGAACATGCAGGCCAGGACGCAGGCCTGCTGGGTTGGCAACTGCAGGTGGAAGCTGAGGCCCGACGCTGAGAACAATGCATGATAAGTTCCCTAAGAGAGGGGCCGGACACCCTCAAGACCTAGTGAGAGGACCCAGCAAGAGCCAGCCTGGACAACTTAGAAGAAAAAGAGGCCTCTGTGTAGTGCTTGCCAGCGGGGGAGACAAACTCCTCATGCCCTGGCCCTGCCTCCACTTGCCCCCAGGCTCAGCGGGGGCAGAGACTCCCAGGGGCACAGCTTGAAGGGGCACGCCTTCTGCCAATGCTCATTCTGCATCCAGCTGGAGCATGAAAGCGTCAGTCTTCTGCATCCCGCTCCTGAACAGGCAGGAGGCTGATGAGAGTGGCCTCTGCAAGGAGCAGGGAGAGAGGGCTGCATCAGGCATCCCTGTCCTTCCAGAATGTGGCAGGGCAAAGTGGCCATGGTGTTTGGGGGTAAACTAGGTACCATAGATGGTTGCAGAACCAGAAGCATCTTAAAAGCCACCCTGCCCAAAGCTGGTGCTGCCCACGAGGACCTGCTGCTGGGCACAGTAATCCTGACGGAAAGCAGGAACTACACAGCAAACACAGGGTCTCCCGGGGAGAGCCGTCTGCACTGGCCTAACGGGGACAGGGCATCACCCATCTCCCTGAGCAGCATGGTGATGGATTCTTTCCCCAAACCTCCAGAGGAGAGCCCAGCCTGGCCACCACCTTGCCCTGAACCTCGTGAGACCCTCAGTGGAGAGCCCAGCTGCGCCTGCCTGGACTTCTGCCTGCATAACGGGGAGCCGCTGAGTGGGTGTTATTTTAAGCTGCTAAGTGTGTGACAACCTGGTATAGAGCAATGGAAAACCGAGGCCCCTGCCATCCTACTGAGCTTGGTGAGGTGGTATTTGAAGAAGCAAGCAAGCCATAACCTCCTGGCTGTCCACCGCAGCCCACTCCTCACCACAGTTCTTCACTGATGAAGCAACCCTCAGCCATGGCCTGGGGGCACTGGGCCCCTGGGTCCTCCAGACCACTGACATCTCTTTAAATAACTCAGCTCGGCCCTGGTTCTCCTCTCACCGGTGGCATTGTCTGTAAGAGCAACCAGAGGGTCTGTGGGGAAAGTCATAACCTGTACTGGGGCATCAGGGTTTGGAGGCTGGGCCACCGGAATGTGCAAGGGCAGGTGTGGGGAGGGGGCAGCATGATGGGGGCGGGCCCATGGGGCTTCCCACAAGTGCACAACCCCCTCTGGCAAGTCCTGTAACCCCGTCCTTTCCTCTGGGGTGGCCTGGATGGGAACATTAGAAAGGCTCCTGGGTGTGAGTTTGCCTGTGGGGTTTACACATTTACAATTACAGACCAAGGGCTTGAGCTCTAGGCTCAGCATCCTCAGACACACTAGTAATATAACCCACCTCCCACCCAGGCTGAAGCGATGCTGCACCTGGGGCTCCAGAGCAGCGGAGTCAGTGGTGAGACCAGACACCATCAGAGGGATGCTCTGCAAAGAGCCCCACAAGGAGGCCTGGCATCTGGGCATGGAAGGCTTCACATAGCAGGGAGGGGGCATCTATATAAAGCAAAGAACTGCCCCCCAGGGAGGCCCAGGCATGAGCACAACAAAGCTCCAAGCCCTGCCTATGGGGCCTGTTCCACCCTTAGCTGGCAACAGTGGGGAGGTGGGCAGCTGATGCAAGCACTGTGGAGACTGAGTCACTGAGCCCTGGACTCAGGACAGGCAGCAGCATAGCCGGGGTGCGCTCATGGCCCCAGGATGGGAAACGTGCTCCTTCAAGCACTCGGCCCACATTGGCAAGTGCTTTCTGTAAAGGGCACAATGGCCAGTCATTCAGGCTTTTGGGGCCACACTGCCTCTGTCACAGCTACTCAGCTCAGCCACTGCTACACAAAAGATTGTCAATGAATGAGTGTGATGTGGTCCAGGATAAATGCGGGATGTGGCCCTTGGGCTGTAGTGCACCAACCCTCCCCTGAGGTCACATTTGCCCTTGCATTAGAAATAGCCCTGGCTGGGGTCCATCTCTGCACAGGCTGGGCCAGGACTGTCCGAGAGGGGCAGGAATTGTGGGGCATCTCTCCCACTCCCCGAGGGTGAGCAGGCATGGCCACATATAGGTGACAGCAGCCTTCTGGTCAGCTCAAGTCAGGTGTGTCACATCCCTGGGTGGAGTCTGGCCTGGACCCCAAGCCTACAGCCATCACAGCCCGGCAGCCGCTGGAGAGAGAAGACTGACACAGCTCTGGGAGCCATGTGTGGTTGGGGGGAGCTGGGTGCCGGGGCCCAGGTGGGTGTCCAGGTGAGCTGCGGGAAGCCTCGGAGGCCTGGCCCCTGATCCTGGGCTTGCTCCTGCCAACTGGCCATGGCTGTCTCTGCCCTCCCAGGGCAATAGTGAGGTCAGACAGGAGAAAAGACACGCAGACACTTAGCCCCTGTGTCAGGGAATGGTGGGGGACACAGCCTCTCCACAGAGGACCGAGGCTGAGGGGGTGGGAAGGAGGTACAGGGAGGTGAGGGTTCTGGGAAGGGAGCCCAGAGTGGTGGGGCCTCTTCCCCAGACTTCAGCAGGAATGGTATCTTCCCACAGGTGTGACGAGAACTGCTTAAGCTGTGCAGGCTCCAGCAGGAACTGCAGCAGGTGTAAGACGGGCTTCACACAGCTGGGGACCTCCTGCATCACCAACCACACATGCAGCAACGGTGAGCAGCAGCAGGGTTACCCTGGGGCTGCCTGTAGAGGAGCTCAGCTGGCCAGCTTGTGCTCAAAAAGAGAAAAGCAAAGCCACACAGGCATGGCGGCTCCACAGACAGGCATTCGTGCCCCTGATCCGATTGACTGTTTGGGATTCCTCTAGCTGATATGGAAGACAGCTGCCCTATCTCCCAACTTCCCTCTAGGCCTCTCACACATTGATCAGAGAGGCATCCCAGCCACTGCTGATCTGTTTATTGAGTGACTCCTAAAAATGATTTTGTCCTTGTACTGGTCCCACTGCCATGCCATAGGCCCCCAGTGGCCTGGATGTGACGACATCCCATAAAAGAAGCCTGACGTTGGGGTCAAAGCCAGGAAGCCTTGAGGGTCTCTGCCTCAGGACAAGGGGGACAGAGCCCAGAGTAGAGCACACGCTCAGCAGCAGCAATCCCAGCTCCGCAGGGATCCAGCATGGACCTGCATCCGTGCTGCAGGAGAGCCCTGGCTCTGCAGTGGGATGGGGGACAAGGACAAGTTGTAAAAACAGAACCTTAAAAGGGGACCAAAGCTAAGTGCCCAATTTGGGAATTCCAGGCAACAAGGAGGGTTGGCAGGACTCGGGCCTGGAGGTCCAGTGCAGGAGCCATTATAGACTCACGGGCAGGGAAGGGGACTCTGGCCCAGTAAGCAGCAGGGTGGAGCCACATGGGGCCAGCTCTGGGCACCACATTCTGACAGCCAGGAGAGGAAGGCTCTCTGCTCCAGTGTCCAGGGTCAGGGCAGGTGGTCCTTGGGCATGAAGCTGGCACTGGCCCTGCCCTGGCAGAGATGGAGCTTTGTGGAGGGCCCTGGGATGCCTCCTTGCCTTGTTACTGGTTATTATTTTTGGGGGGGAGGGGGGCGGGAGGGTTGTCTAATTATGTCCCTTCAAAGGCCCGGAAACTGCCTCTTTAGGAAGTCACCTGCCCAGGTTATGTGTCTAGCCCAAAAAAGTGTGGTTGCCACCGGAGGGCCTCCCAGGTCCACGGATGATGCATCCTCAAAGGCCTCTTCCCCTTGCTGCAGCGGCGTCCTCAGCAAGTCCTGTCCATGGCAGCTCCCTTCCTCCCATCCCCACTCCTCCCCGTCCGCCCCCTCCACCCTGGAAGCAGCTTCCATTTCCGCCTGCCTCCAGGCCTGTCCTCTGGCCTCCCCTAGTCTTCCTCCTAAGTTCCACTGCCAGCACAGTTGTCCGAAAGACAGGTGCACGTGTGCCCCACGGGCCCAGGCTGGGTGTTCTCCTGAGATCCCTCCCACACACCCCCACATCCTGCTCATGAATCCCCTTGTCACTTAGACTCAGCAAGAGCCCCATACACCAGTGCCCTCCCGCCACACAGGGCTCCCAGAGTCAAGTGCATTGCAGGAGAGGGACTTCAAGGGCTGCCATCCTGCTGCCAACCTCCGTCTGTGTCCCTCTTGCCCAGGGCACCACTGATGCCCAGCATATGTGGAATGATTGAAACAATCTTTATTTTTTTATTTTTATTTATTTATTTTTGAGACGGAGTTTTGCTCTTCTTGCCCAGGCTGGAGTGCAATGGCATGATCTCAGCTCACTGCAACCTCTGCCTTCCGGGTTCAAGTGGTTCTCCTGCATTAGCCTCCCGAGTAGCTTGGATTACAGGCGCCCACCACCATGCCCAGCTGATTTTTGTATTTTTAGTAGAGACGGGGTTTCACCATGTTGGTCAGACTGGTCTCAAGCTCCTAACCTCAGGTGATCCACCCGCCTTGGCCTCCCAAAGTGCTGGGATTACAGGCGTGAGGCACCGCGCCCGGCCTTGAAACAATCTTGACAGGCACCGAAGACTGACCTTTCCCTCCTTTTCCTTTCCTGATGCGGGGCCCCAGCTGACGAGACATTCTGCGAGATGGTGAAGTCCAACCGGCTGTGCGAACGGAAGCTCTTCATTCAGTTCTGCTGCCGCACGTGCCTCCTGGCCGGGTAAGGGTGTCCAGCTGCCCACAGAGGGCAGGGACTCCCATCCATCCATCCACCCACCTTCCTCCAGACTGTCGGCCAGAGCCTGTTTCAGGGGCGGTGCCCTGCACCTGACAGCTTTATCTCCCCAGGAGCAGCATCTCTGGGCACCCAAGCCAGGTGGGTGGTGGCTCTTAAGGAGGTGTTCCTAAAATGGTGATATCCTCTCAAATGCTGCTTGTTGGCTCCAGTCTTCTGACAAACTGTAACAGGAACAAAATGAATTCTGGGAATCCACAGCTCTGGCTCTGGAGCAGCTTCTGGGACCATAAGTTTACTGAATCTTCAAGACCAAAGCAGAAAAGAAAGGCGCTTGGCATCACACATCACTCTTCTCCCCGTGCTTTTCTGCGGCTGTGTGGTAAATCTCCCCGGCCCAGCCGGCGAACCCTGGGCCATCCTCACATGTGACAAAGGGCCAGCAGTCTACCTGCTCGTTGCCTGCCACTGAGCAGTCTGGGGACGGTTTGGTCAGACTATAAATAAGATAGGTTTGAGGGCATAAAATGTATGACCACTGGGGCCGGAGTATCTATTTCTACATAGTCAGCTACTTCTGAAACTGCAGCAGTGGCTTAGAAAGTCAAATTCTAAACCCAGACCAGAAGATTCTATCCCTGCAGCGTTCTCCTTTGAGCGAGCCGAGCTTTCCTTGTTACCGTGTTCTGTCTGTGTCTTCAGGAGTCTCATGGCCTGAACGACCACCTCAGCCTGATGCAGAGCCTTCTGAGGAGGGGCAACAGGAGGTATTCTGTGCCAGCCAGGAGGTGCCCCGATGGCCAAGCAATTCCTCTGAACAAAATGGAAAGCCAGCCCATGCATTGTTCATCATCCATCACTTCCCATTTTATGGAATTGCTTTTAAAATACATTTGGCCTCTGCCCTTCAGAAGACTCGTTTTTAAGGTGGATGCTCCTGTGTCTGTATATTACGAGCCTACATGACACAGTTGGATTTATTCTGCCAAACCTGTGTAGGCATTTTATAAGCTACATGTTCTAATTTTTACCGATGTTAATTATTTTGACAAATATTTCATATATTTTCATTGAAATGCACAGATCTGCTTGATCAATTCCCTTGAATAGGGAAGTAACATTTGCCTTAAATTTTTTCGACCTCGTCTTTCTCCATATTGTCCTGCTCCCCTGTTTGACGACAGTGCATTTGCCTTGTCACCTGTGAGCTGGAGAGAACCCAGATGATGTTTATTGAATCTACAATTCTGAAAGAGAAATCAATGAAGCAAATACAATGTTAACCCTAAATTAATAAAAGAGTTAACATCCCATGGCACAGGAGCCTGTATTTCTTTCCAAGGCACACAAAATGAAACATGAGTGCTGACCAAGTATTAAGTGGACGTTACTTTAATTGTGGTTTCAGGTCTGTCTGATGTCATTATGTGGAAGGTCTTTTGAGCTTTAGCAAATGTTGATGTAAGGAAGCAATGGAGGAAATCCCAGATCCCAACCCCAGAATGTCATTTGGCAAAGACCACATTAGCCTCATGGGGAGGAGGTTCTAGAGCCTCTCCAGATGTAGGGACCCCTTCCATCTGTCACGGGGGAGCTCCCCACAGCCCAGACTGCCAGCCTCTTCACCGGTTGCTGCCAAGTGTGACTGAATTAGGTTACAGCTTGTCTTCTACGCGGTGGCTGAAATCCCTGAACCCATGGCTTCTGCACTCCTTGGGATGTTTACCATGGCCCCTCTGTGGGGTCAGAAGCTTGTACTTGCCAGGAATCCTTTGGCTGCAAGGATTGGTGCAAAGGAAATGCACCAAGTAGAAATGCCTTAGGTGGAAACGAGAGTGGGTGAGGGGCGTTGTTTTGAGGATCCAGAGTGGATTCAGAATTTCAGAGAAGGGTGCAGCAGAGCCTTGGGAAACCTGGAGCCAGCATTAAGTGTCACCTGGACCCTCTCTGTACTGCAGCACTGCCCTTCTCTCCATAGCCGCCTTCTCCAGTTGATGGGACAAACGACAAGACCTCCAGCATCTTCCAGGTAAAACTGGTACAAATCCAACCCCTCAAGCCAACTTTCTGGGTCTGTTTCTTGGCTCTTCTTTTCCCAGGGACAGGACTTGGTCAGCCTGCCTTACATTGGTCCTCTCCCTGTGTCATCAGCTGTGGCTACAAGGACAGGCTTGTGCAGCAGAATATGGCTGCAGGGAGCTCTGCAGCAGAGGAGGGGAGCAGTGCCCAGCTCTCAGAAGGCAGGGCAGGCCACACAGCCCAATAGCTGGCCACCACAAGCACCAACTGACCAGAGTTGGGCATGTGAGGCAGTGAAGGAATAAGTGTGTTTGGGATAAAGATCCAACCCCTTGCCCCGCCCATGAGACTGACATTGAATTAAAACCAGCAACTTGTTAAGTACCACTGAGGCAAGGCAGCTTTTTAGACCCTAGAGCTCGGATATCAATAAATCCGAGCTGTTTGCCCACAGAGAGCTTACAGTCTACCATGTTTGCAGCTGAATCAGAAATAAACTCCTGGCCGGGCATGGTGGCTCACACCTGTAATCCCAACACTTTGGGAGGCCGAGGTGGGCGGATCACCTGAGGTCAGGAGTTCGAGACCAGCCTGGCCAACACAGTGAAACCCCATCTCTACTAAAAATACAAAAATTAGCCATGCGTGGTGGTGACACCTGTAATCCCAGCTACTCGGGAGGCTGAAGCAGGAGAATCGCTTGAACCCAGGAGGCGGAAGCTGCAGTGAGCCAAGATCGCACCACTGTACTCCAGCCTGGGCAACAAAAGCAAAGCTGCGTCTCAAAAAAAAAAAAAAGGGAAGAAACTCCCTTTATCTCCCAAAGGACACCAACTACAGGAAAGCCAACCAGACAGCCTCGTCGAGTGGCTGAGCCAGGCAAGCCCAGCTTGGGGCTGACAAGTCGGGTGGGGAGTTGAGAAGTTGTTCACAAAGTCCTAATGACTAAACTCCACCTTGTTGAAAGAGACCAACTACATACAATGTCTGCTCACAAGTGGTCCGACCTTGAGGTTAAAATTGTCTGGACTCTGGCAGGATATGTGTATGGATTTTAAGTGACAGGATCATGGATCACCTCCTCTAAACCTGTCATTTCCCAGACAAGGACACTGAGGCCCCTGTGTCCAGGGAAGGAGGCTGGCTGGCTGCAGGAGGGGCGTCGTTCTGCAGCTGCCCAAATGCAGCCATGATGCATTTGTTTTAAACTAGCTTTATTTTCAGGGGGTGATGTTTATCTGACCTTATCCCCAAATTCTTTGGCACCTCACAGTGGACCCCATGTGTACATCCCCATCCCTCCCAGGCCACTACTCACTTTGTATCTTGTGACTCTTCAAAGGACTGGTGAGAATTGCACTTTGTATAGAAGACACACCTGAAATGGGAGGGGGGTGGACAGAACTTAAAAAAATAAAACCGCCAGGCACAGTGGCTCACACCTGTAATCCTAGCATTCTGAGAGGTTAGAAGCAAGAGGATGGCTTGAGCCCAGGAGTTTGCAGCCAGCCTGAGAAATATAGCGAGACCCTGTCTCAATCAATGAATCAATCAAAAACGACAGAGATAGATAGACAGATAGATAGATGAGAGATAGATGAGAGATGATAGATGATAGATAGATGATGATAGATGAGAGATATAGATGACAGATGATAGATGATAGATAGATAGATAGATAGATAGATAGATAGATAGATTAGATAGATGATAGATAGCAACATGGTCTAAATGAGTCCAGGAGTGGAGTGTCCTTGAACTTGGGGAGACCACCCTCCGCTGCATTTGCATTATTGATAATATGGCTGGAGAGGGCCTTTTGCTTAAAAGCTTGGAGTATGTTGGGGCCCCCGAGAGCAGGTGAGGGGCAGAGGTTCAGATCAGAGGATGGAAAGAGGAGGTGGAGAAGTAGGAAAGAAAAACATTTGAATAAGAACAAGCAGGGGTGATGGAAAGTCATACACATACACCAAGGCCATTCTCTAGCATCTTAAGGTTCTGCCCAGCCAGCTGGGAGGCCACTGGGCACTGGCTGCTGGGGGGAAAGGAAGAATCTGCTCCCCTACCCCAGCCTTCACTGTTGCTTTCCTCGCACGAACTCCAGACTCTATCCTTCCTGGTTGGCTGTTTAAGCCCTTTCCTGACGCCCTAGGCTTTGTGGCTTATCTGAGCACAGAACAGCATCCTTA
The DNA here is from genome assembly GCF_028885655.2 of Pongo abelii. Lineage (NCBI taxonomy): Eukaryota > Metazoa > Chordata > Mammalia > Primates > Hominidae > Pongo > Pongo abelii. The sequence goes on along the minus strand of NC_072001.2, from coordinate 104,528,653 downwards.
GATGGTACAGCACTGAGCACCCACCTTAGATCCTAGGGTTCAGTCCCACCATCCAAAGCCCCTCACCACTACAGACCAGCCACACTAAGGGTGACCAGATATCTTAGCCTCCCTTTTGAAACAACAGGAACCAAAGTACCCAGGGAAGAGAACATCCTGTTGCCAAAATAGTGGTTCTGAACCAGGGGTGATTTTTGTCTTCCAGGGGACATTTGGCAACATCTAGAGACATTTTGGGTTGTCACAGCTGGAAGGATGTACTCACATCCAGTGCATGGAGGCCAGGAATGCTGCTAAGCACCTTGCAATGCACAGCAGCCCCCATGACAAAGAACTGTCCAGACCAAAATGTCAACAGTGCTGAGGTTGAGCAATTCCAGCCAAAAGAAATGGAATCAAAAAAGAAAATTGTTTGCAACTTCATAGAGATACCCTAAATAAATAAAACCACATATGGTTTGATTTCTGTCCCTGTTCCTATGCTGAAGGGAAACTTGTACAACTTTCCCTTTTTAAAGTAAAGAGATACCACCCTACTCTATTTTTTTTTTTTTTTTTTTTTTAAACACAGCAACAGAAGGGCCCCAAGTTAAAACCAGCTCTCCAGCCTAAGGACTCCACCTGGTGGTCCTCTATGGAATTAAATGAAGTTTAGGTTTTATTTTGTTTAACTTTTTTCATTATTTAGTTATTTTGTTTAACATTTTTAGTTATTTTGTTTAATTTTTTAGGTATTTTGTTTAACTTTTAAGTTATTTTATTTTTTAGTTATTTTAACTTGTTATTTTAATTTTTTTAGTTATTTTAACTTTTTAAAGTTATTTGAATTCTTTATTTTGTTTAACATTTTTAGTTTTTTTAGTTAAACAAAAGTTGCAGTGACCGGGGCAGGTGCTATGGCTCAGGCCTGTAATCCCAGCACTTTGGGAGGCCGAGGCAGAGACGGGGCAGGGGAAATCACTTCTTGAGGTCAGGAGCTCAAGACCAGCCTGGCAAACATGACAAAACCCCATCTCTACTAAAAGTATAAAAATTAGCCAGGCATGGTGGCGAGCGCCTGTAATCCCAGCTACTCGAGAGGCTGAGGCATAAGAATCACTTGAACCTCATGTGATTCCTCATGAGGCGGAGGCTGCAGTGAGCAGAGATTCCGCCACTGTACTCCAGCCTGGGCAACAGAGCGAGACTCCATCTCAACAAACAAAAAAGTTCCAAGTACAATACAAAGAAATTCCCTCCCAATTTGAGAGTAAGTTGCTGATATACCCTATGACCCTCTCCCCCATACTTTAGTGGGTATTTCCTATAAACAACGACATTCTCCTGCACAGCCATCAGACTCAGGAAATTAATATCGATAAGTTATTACCGTCTAACCCTGTGACTGAATTCTAGTTCTGCCAGTTGTCCCAGTGAAGTTCTTAGCAAAACGGTCTGGTTTAGAAACACACTTTTCACTTAGTCATCATGTCTCTTTAATGTTCTTCCACCTGGAACAGTTCCTCAGTCTCCTTGCCTCATGATCTGGAACCTTTTAAAGACTATAGGCCAGTTATTTGTAGGTTGTCCTTCAGTGTGCACTTGTCTGAGGTCTCCTCACGTTTTGAGTCAAGTCATGCATCTTTGACAGGAATCTCACAGGCTGATTCTGTGTTCTCACTGCATTCTAGCAGGGAGTACACGATCTGTTCCATTATTGGTGATGTTAACGATCATTGGTTAGAGTTTTTTTCTGGGCTATGAAGTGATGCCTGCCAAAGCATATCCACTACCCCCACTGTTCAACATTGTGCTAAAGATCCCAGCCAGTGTAACAGGGCAAAAAATACAGAACCAGTATAATAATTGGAAAGGAGGAAATAAAACTTATCTTTTTTTTTTTTGAGACCGAGTCTCACTCTGTTGCCCAGGCTGGAGTGCAATGGCATGATCTCCACTCACTGCAACCTCCGCCTCCCTGATTCAAGTGATTCTTGTGCCTCAGCCTCCCAAGTAGCTGGGATTACAGGTACGTGCCACCACACCCGGCTAATTTCTGTATTTTTAGTAGAGGCGGGGTTTCACCATGTTGGCCAGGCTGGTCTCAAACTCCTGACCTCAGGTGACCCACCCACCTCAGCCTCCCATAGTGCTGAGATGACAGGCATGAGCCACCACACGCAGCCAACTATCATTATTCTCAAATAGCATGGTTATGTATGTAGAAAATCCACAAGAACGGTTACAGATAAAAACTATCATAATTAATAAGTAAATTTCACAAGATCGCTGGATGTAACGCCAATATACAAAAATCTGCTGTATTTAAATATATCAAAACTAATGATTAGAAAATGGAGTTTTCAAACAAAGGATACTATTTACAGTAGCATCAAAAACTATCAAATATCTAGACAATCTATCAAATATCTAGACAATCTATCAAAGGATATACAAGGCCTCGACATAAAATCTGTAAGATGCTACTAAAATTAAAGAGTACCTCAATAAATGTAGGGTTATAATATGCCCATTGATTGGAATACTTAATATTGTAAAGATATTAATTCTCTCCAAATTCATCTATAGATCCAACACAATACAAATCAAATCATGGATGCTTTTTCAGATACAAGATATATCTATAATTTATGTTCACATGCAAAGGATTAGAATAACCAGATAACTACTAGATAATCTGAGAAAAAAATGAGAGCTTTTTTTGAGGGACAAATACCAAGTCTTTTTCTAAAGCTTGTATTCTGCAACGATAGCTGACTAAAGCCATGGAACAGAACAGCTAGTTCAGAAGCAGGCCCTCACATATTTGGACACTTGATTTTTGAAAAGAGTTGCTCTGCACAGCAGTGGGGGAAAAAGATGGTCTTTTCAATAAATGGTGCTGGGTCAACCAAATATCCATATGGGGAAAAATATATCTTCTTCCCTACCTTAGACTATGCACAAAAATCTATGCCAGAGATTGCAGATCTAAATGCACAAGGTGGAAGACGAAAGCTTTTAGAAGAAAATATAATTTTGGAGTAGGCAAAAGTTTCTCAAAGCATACTCGAAAACCATTAACTGTATAGGGAAAGGTTCATAAATCAGACTGTATTAAAATGAAGAACCTCTGTTCATCAAAAGATACCATTAAGAGAGTGAAAACCCAAGCCACAGGGGGAAGACATTCCTTACAGACACAGGTCACAAGGTTCCTATTGAAAACATATAAAGAGCTCCTACAAATCAGTTTAAAAAAAAAAAAAAAAAGCCCAATAGAAAAACGGGCAAAACACCTAAGCAGACACTTCATTAAAGAGGTTATCCAAATGAACATAAATATATTTTTAAAGTTCTCAACTGTGTTAGTAATTAGGGAAAAACAGTTAAAACCACAATTTCATACCATTACCTATCTACCAGAATGGCTAAGATTAAAAAGACAGACAATACTAAACGTTAGCAAGGAGTTTAATTGGTACAACCACTTTGGAAAACTGTCTTACTTAAGCTGAACATAAGTAAACGCTATGACCCAGTAATTCCATCCCCGGGTGTATATCAGTATATGTGTTCACATAAAGATATATATTATTGTGTTTGTAGGTACACTATTTATAATGTAAAAGCTCGAGTGAAAATTACCCAAATGTTCATCAACAGCAGAATGGATAAGTAAATTGTAAAACATCCACAATCAAATACTATATTACAGTGAGAATAAATGAACTACATCTACACACAAACATAATGTTAAGCAAAAAATATGTAAGGTACTTCATTTGCATAAATACAAAACTAGGTAATGCAAATCTATACAAGATGTCAGGATAATGGTTACCCTTGGGGCAAGGGTGGTGACTAGATGAAGGCAGGAGGAGGGCTTCTGGAATGTGGCAATGTCGTGTTCTTACGAGGATGCTGGTTGGTTGGGTGTGTTCAGCTTGCATTCTTCTATATGTAGTTGGCTGGGCGTGTTCAGCTTGCATTCTTCTGTATGTAGTTGGCTGGGCGTGTTCAGCTTGCATTCTTCTGTATGTAGTTGGCTGGGCGTCTTCAGCTTGCATTCTTCTATATGTAATTGGCTGGGCGTGTTCAGCTTGCATTCTTCTGTATGTAGTTGGCTGGGCGAGTTCAGCTTGCATTCTTCTGTATGTAGTTGGCTGGGCGTCTTCAGCTTGCATTCTTCTGTATGTAGTTGGCTGGGCGTCTTCAGCTTGCATTCTTCTGTATGTAGTTGGCTGGGCGTCTTCAGCTTGCATTCTTCTGTATGTAGTTGGCTGGGCGTCTTCAGCTTGCATTCTTCTGTATGTAGTTGGCTGGGCGTCTTCAGCTTGCATTCTTCTGTATGTAGTTGGCTGGGCGTCTTCAGCTTGCATTCTTCTGTATGTAGTTGGCTGGGCGTCTTCAGCTTGCATTCTTCTGTATGTAGTTGGCTGGGCGTGTTCAGCTTGCATTCTTCTGTATGTAGTTGGCTGGGCGTCTTCAGCTTGCATTCTTCTGTATGTAGTTGGCTGGGCGTGTTCAGCTTGCATTCTTCTGTATGTAGTTGGCTGGGCGTGTTCAGCTTGCATTCTTCTGTATGTAGTTGGCTGGGCGTGTTCAGCTTGCATTCTTCTGTATGTAGTTGGCTGGGCGTCTTCAGCTTGCATTCTTCTGTATGTAGTTGGCTGGGCGTCTTCAGCTTGCATTCTTCTGTATGTAGTTGGCTGGGCGTCTTCAGCTTGCATTCTTCTGTATGTAGTTGGCTGGGCGTGTTCAGCTTGCATTCTTCTGTATGTAGTTGGCTGGGCGTGTTCAGCTTGCATTCTTCTGTATGTAGTTGGCTGGGCGTGTTCAGCTTGCATTCTTCTGTATGTAGTTGGCTGGGCGTGTTCAGCTTGCATTCTTCTGTATGTAGTTGGCTGGGCGTCTTCAGCTTGCATTCTTCTGTATGTAGTTGGCTGGGCGTGTTCAGCTTGCATTCTTCTGTATGTAGTTGGCTGGGCGTGTTCAGCTTGCATTCTTCTGTATGTAGTTGGCTGGGCGTGTTCAGCTTGCATTCTTCTGTATGTAGTTGGTTGGGCGTATTCAGCTTGCATTCTTCTATATGTACATCATACTTCAATAAAAGTTCAAGGAGAATCATCCCGGGTGGCTTGTAGAACTAAATGTGAAAGGCAAAACAATCGTCTAGTAGATCACATAGGAAAATACGATGGGGGTAAGGGAAGATTTCTTAAGGCACATGCGCATGCACACACACCCAATCCACTAACCTAAAGAAAACAATTGAACTACATAAAAATTGGAAACTTCTCAGCCAGGCGAGGTGGCTCACACCTGTAATCCCAGCACTGTGGGAGTCCGAGGCAGGTGGATCACTTGAGCTCAGGAGTTGGAGACCAGCCTGGGCCACATGTCAAAACCTTGTCTCTACAAAAAATACAAAAGTTAGCCAGGCCTGTTGACCTGTGCCTATAGTCCCGGCTATTTGGGAGGCTGAGGTAGGAGGATCTCTTGAGCCTGAGAGGTTGAGGCTGCAGTGAGTCCTGATGGCACCACTGCACTCCGGCCTAGGTGACAGAGTAAGACCCTGTCTTAAAAAAAAAAAAAATTCTAATCATCAACACCATTAAGAGTGAAAAGGCAAGCCACAGAGTGTGTTCATATCCCTAATATATAAAGAAATTCCACAAATCAATAAGAAAAAAGGCAGACAACTCCATAAGAAAAAAAAAATGAGCCAGGGACTTAAAAGAACACTTAAAAAAGGAAGCTATCAGAATGGGCACCATACACATGAGAAGGTTCTCAGCTTCATTAGTTATTAGAGAAAAGCAAAGCAAAGCTGTAGTGCAATACCACCACACACCCATCAGAATAGCTAAAGTTATAGACTTAAAATGCCAACAAGGCTGAAGCTGGAAGCCATGAAAACCCTTATACACCGCTGGAGTGTGTATATTATTTCAGCCTCTTAGCATAACTTGGGCATTACTTACTGATGATAGATATCATACCCTATGTCCCAGCAGTTCCACTCCGGGAGAAACTCATACAAATGTGCATCAGATCCACGTACCAGAAAATTCATAGCAGCATTACTCAGAATAGCCCTAAACTGAAAACAACTCTGATGTCCATCAACAGCAGAGTAATTTATGGTATAATATATACAATGGAATTCTCTTCAGCAGTGAAAGCAAACAAACCATCTCTGTATGCAACCTGGATGGACTCCAGACATAATACAGACTCCAAGAAACTAGACCAAAAAAAAGCATACTGCATGGTTCTATTTATATCAAAAGCAAGCAAACCGAATCTGTAGTGTTGAGTTCGCGGTTGCCTTTGGGAAAGAGGGAGGCTTTCAGAATAGTGGTGTTTTGGATCCCAGTGTCGGCTACGCAGGTGTGTTCACTCCACTCATTAATCACTCTGTAAATTCCTGATATGCACACTTTTATGTATATCACACTTCATACATATGAATATTCAGAAGTCTAAAGGTCACAAGCTTAACCGCAAACCCTACCGTGCCCAAGGCCGGGTTGGACTTGCGGGGCAGTGGGGCTGTCCCGGCGACCTGCCCCAGGCAGGCCACCTAGCCCGGGATCTCACACTGCAGCCCGGAGCCAAGGCCCAGGCCCAGGACGGGTACCTGAACTCCTGGATCCTTCACTGAACCCCACTGGCTTCCCGCGACGGCTGGTGGAGGGAGGACAGTCACAGCTTCCCCTCCCACCTCAAGGTGCGCTAATGCATGAGAAAGTTCCCCTCGGGTGTTTCCACATTCGCCTTAACTTTTAAACACCAACGTCGGGAATCAGAGGTCCTCCAGACTCCAAACACACCCTGGGAAAGAACCCAGAACCAGACACATCCCCTGTGCGCGCGCCACGACTTCCGGCAAGAACGACCCCGGAGGCGTGGCTCTTCGATTGCTTCGGCCTGGCGGTCGAGCTGCGCGCGCACTCGGCCGCTGCGATTGGTGCTGCCTGTCGGCGGGGCGCGGGGCACGCTGGGACGTCTCGCTGGCGGGAGGCCACGGGCTTTCCACAGCGCGGGGGAACGAGAGGCTGCAGGATGGTCAAGCTGACGGCGGAGCTGATCGAGCAGGCGGCGCAGTACACTAACGCGGTGCGCGACCGGGAGCTGGACCTCCGGGGTGAGTCCGGGGGCGTGGGCGGCCAGTCCCCAGGCGGCACGGAGCCGCCTTATTATCCGCGCTTTGCCGCGTGCACCGAAGGCCGGAGCTTGGCCCGCTGGCCGGTTGTGTGGGCTCCGACCGGGCTGCGCAGGGAACGCCGGGCCTGATTCTTGCCGTTGTTGCCAAATGAGCATCCCGTTAAGCTCTTGGGAGCCTTGTGTTAGCGCCGCGCCTCTTGACAGGCACGGGTGACTTCATTACTTCCTGGTGCCTACTCGTGGGGCTCTGTTAGGCCTTGCTTGGCTGTTTCGCCGCTGGCTCTGTTTGAGGGCCCGGAAGAGCGGCTCATTAATGGTTGTAACGCTAGTGCAGGGCGAGTGATTGGTTCTTAATACTTGCCGCCAGATGATATTTTGAGCGTAGACAGGATATGCGTTCATTATTCCTAATGTGAGGGAGGAAACTAAGTCCCCGAACAACCGCGATTGTTTCCTCCAGTATTTTCTACTTAGTAGCTTTAATTGTCTGGCGTTTCCCCTATATGAAGACGTTTTAAAAATTGAACTGTGTCACCCAGGCTTGCACCGCCGGGTGCTGTGTGTAAGTTGTGGCAGCGCTCGCAATTATTCAGATTCCTGTACTATTTCAACCTTAGCAAGACTTGGTAAGATACTGGGAGGGCGGCTAGCTAGTTGGCATTTCAGGAGACGGCTTTAAAAAGGAGGTGATAGAGCAGCTTCTCTGAGGATAAGACCATGCTATCGGAGCCTGAGATTAGTTCCCACGGGGACCTATGGCCTCGGAGCAGCATCGCTGCGGGATCTGCTTAGATTTCTTGCTGACCTTTGGGAAATCCCAGTGTTTTGTTTTGTGTTGAGATGGAGTCTCGCTTTTTCGCCCCAGCTGGAGGGCAGTGGCGTGATCTCGGCTCACTGCAACCTCCGCCTCCCCGGTTCAAGTGATTCCTGTGCCTCAAGCCTCCCGAGTAGTTGGGATTATAGGCGTGAGCCACCGCGCCTGGCTGATTTTTGTATTTTTAGTAGAGACGGGGTTTCGCCATGTTGGTCAGGCCGGTCTCGAATTCCTGACCTCAAGTTATCCGCCTCCGCTGGCCTCCCAAAGTGCTAGGATTACAGACGTGAACCACCGCGCCCGGTCCCCAGTATTTTTATTTTGTTGAAATAAAGTTTCTTAGAGAAAGGTTCAGTTAAAGAGCAAGTCACCACTTTTTTTTTTTTTTTTTTTTTGAGACGGAATTTCGCTCTTGTTGCCCACGCTGGAGTGCAATGGCGCAATGTCGGCTCACTGCAACCTCCGCCTCCCGGGTTCAAGCGATTCTCCTGCCTCAACTTCCCGAGTAGCTGGGATTACAGGCATGCGCCACCACGCCCGGCTAATTTTTTGTATTTTTAGTAAAGACATGGTTTCTCCATGTTGGTAGGCTGGTCTCGAACTCCCGACCTCAGGTGATCCTCCCGCCTTGGTCTCCCGAAGTGCTGGGATTACAGGCTTGAGCCACTGTGCCCGGCCCAACTCACCACTTTTGATGATCTCTGCCATTTCTCTTTATGGAGTACGTGCAGTGTTGAGAATACGTATTTTGATGCAGTACGTGTAGTACAGCTCTGAATTGTGTCCGTTAACTTTGGGTAAGTTCTTTTTTTAGTAGACCTTGCTTCTTCAGAATATTTCTTTTCTTATAGTGCCTAACACAATAATTATGCCCAAATTAGACAAATTAACATTTGAGTGTTCATAGATTTATTACTGTATGTAAACCATTGATCTTCAATTCTGAATTGGAGCTGGGGGAGGGGAGGGAGAACTGTCGTGATATGTTGAGGCTGTTCTGATGGGTTCCAAGAATCTGGCCTGTGGAGATGCAAGAGTGGAGAACTGTTGTCCACCATGTTTGAACGCTGTTTGGGCACTGAGACTAAGCAGCACAAAGTGTAAATTCCTGTTGTGCCGATTCCACTTAACTAGCCCAAACGACTTAGAACAGTGTAAGGCACCTTGTAAATGTTCTTATAAATGTTAGCTACCTATATCACCCATTATTATTGTCCTTGTTGTCATCAGATTGTAAGCTTCATGGCACTGGGGACTTGAGACTCGTTCAGCGTTTTCTGTCTAGTATCTTAAACAGCGGCAAGTCATGCGTGACATGACATAGATGCTAGGTAATACTTCCTGAATAAATCAAAGCCTGGAGTCAGATACTATGAAATACTGCTAATGCTTTAAGGGGTAACTGTTTAGTTATATTAATACCTCTTCTGTGTTTTTTTCCTCCATTTTATAGGGTATAAAATTCCCGTCATTGAAAATCTAGGTGCTACTTTAGACCAGTTTGATGCTATTGATTTTTCTGACAATGAGATCAGGAAACTGGATGGTTTTCCTTTGTTGAGAAGACTGAAAACATTGTTAGTGAACAACAACAGAATATGGTAAGTGTCTGCAGGGGAAAGTAATTTTTCCCCCAGGGTAAATGTTGCAGTGTTCCCTGAAGAAGTTGTAGCGTGTGCTACCGGTTAAACCTACATGTTTCTTTTTCTTTTTCTTTTTTTTTAAATATTTTTTCCATGATGGAAGCCACATTCAATACATGTTTTTTCTTAAAATGAGAAATGAACTTCACTTTTCCCATAGAGATCCAGAGATTAACCTGGCATTAGTCTAGTCTTACTTGTATCTGTTCAGAAATCATGTATTTTTATTTTCATGGTAAGTTTCTAATTAAAAACATGTTGCTTTGATTACATTTTGGCTTCTAAAACAATTATCAAAGGGGTCATAATAAAAGGATATGTAAAGGTAACAATTATACTTTTGACTGAGCGTCTCTGCTATTTTTTTTTTAACTGCAACTAATTTCTAGACTTTTGCTTATTGAAATTGAGATCTTTTTTGACCCTGCCTTCATCAGCTCTGTGTAAACTTTATTGGAAAAAAAGCACTTGGTGTATAGATAATGTCTTTAAAGGTACTGGGTGGTGAGTTGGATTTCCTTCAGATAGAAATATTTCTCATAGGTTAACCATTCCCCTATAGTATAGTTGTTGTGTCTTGTACCTGAGCTGGGAATCCAGAATTATTTGTATTTCTGTGCTGCCTGCACAAAAAATCATGAAGTGAGTTAAGTAGTTTGTGCCACCCAGGAGTTGCACCTTTTCTCAGGTTCCACTAGATGGTATGACAGTAGAATTAGCCCCAGGCAGTGTCTAAAATCCCACTTCTGTTGCTGACCCTGTGGCCTCAGAAAAGGGTTCTTCTTTTTGCTTTGTTTCCTCTTTGTCAGGGTGTTGGAAGAAGGATCTCTAAGTGTCTCTCTGAGATCCTCTGAGCAAGGAGGTACATAAAATTGTTAGCTTATTTAATTTTCACTTTTACTAAGACTATTTTTATTTTAGCCGTATAGGTGAGGGACTTGATCAGGCTCTGCCCTGTCTGACAGAACTCATTCTCACCAATAATAGTCTCGTGGAACTGGTAAGTTGCACAGAAGGAAAATGTATTTGGTGGGTGGGGTTAAAGGTACTATGTGCTTCCTACAGAAAATTTACAAAATCTAGAAAATCTCATAGAAAATGATCTCAGTATCCTCTTTCTTGTCTTTTTCTTAATTCAGGATCTGGGCCCTTTGGGTTCTGCAGCTGTTTGTTGCAAATATTTTCCTACTCTTACTTGCCTTTTGACTTAGGATGTCTTGTTAGAGAAGTTCCTAATTTAGGTGCAGCCCAATGTATCAATCTTCTTCTTTATTGTAGCCCTTTTGATGTTTAAATTTCCCCTATTCCAGGGTTATAAACTCCCATGTTGTTTTCTACAATTGCAGTGTTCAGCATAGTACCAGTAACTACAGGTGGCTACTTAAAATTGAGATGTGCTAGAACTATAAAATACACACTGGATTTCAAAGACTTAAGTGCAAAAAAAAAAGTAAACTATCTCAGTAATTTTTTTATATCGATGTTGAAATGATAACGTTTTGGATAATAGGTTAAATGACATTATTAAAATTAGTTTCACCTATTTATTTTAACATGGCTACTAGAAAATTTTAGATTACATATCTGACGTGCATTAAATCTTGCTGAACAGTTCTAGTCTAGAAACCTTGTTTTACTCTTCACGTTAGATGAACAATCCACTTGGAACTGTTTTTATGCTTTTTAAATTTCTGTTCTGTGTATCCAATTTTTAACATAATTGAGACACTGTATATTGTTTTGTAACCTAAATTCTTCACTTGAACACTGGATGCTTAAATTTATATTGTAGGCCAGGTGCCGTAGCTCATGCCTGTAATCCAAGCACTTTGGGAGGCTAAGGTGGGAGGATCACTTGAGCCCAGGAGTTCTAGACTAGCCTGGGCAACATAGTGAGACCTCGTCTCTCTCTCTAAGTAATTTTTTTTAAAAAGGCCGGGTGCAGTGGCTCATGCCTATAATCCCAGCACTTTGGGAGGCCGAGGCGGGTGGATCACGAGGTCAGGAGTTCGAGACCAGCCTGGGCAATATGGTGAAACCCCGTCTCTACTAAAAATACAAAAATTAGCCGGGCGTGGTGGTGGATGCCTATAATCCCAGCTTCTTGGGAGGCTGAGACAGGAGAATTGCTTGAACCCAGGAGGCAGAGGTTGCAATGAGCTGAGATGATGCCACTGCCCTCCAGCCTGGGCAAAGAACGAGACTCCGTCTCCAAAAAAAAAAAAAAGCCAAATGTGGTAGCGTGCATCTGTGGTCCTAGGTATTCCAGAGGCTGAAGTGGGAGGATCGCTTGAGCCCTAGCCGTCAATCGAGGCTGCAGTGAGACATGATCACGCCTCTGTACTCCAGTCTAGGCAATAGTGCGAGACCTCATCTCAAAAAAAAAAATTGTATAACTTAATTTTGTGACCTAACCTTCCTCCCGTATTTTCCTGATTGTTGAGAATGAACTGTGTTCCTTTCCTTGTGGACAAGGTCTATAGCATCCTTCAGATTCTCCAGGAGATGCTTGACTACAAACATAAGAAAGCACTGGTCCATGGCCATGTCCTTTCTGAAGTGTGTGAAGTATTCAACCCGACATACATATTTATAGGCAATGTGTGTCATGATAGGTGCTGTTAGAGAAATTATAGTTTTATTTAAAGCTCTTTGCAAAAATGAAGACTATTGGGCTTATCAGTTATTGAGAGAGATATGTTAGAATCTCACAGCATGGTAGTGGATCTGACTATCCTTGAAGTTCTGTTGATTTTAGTTTTGTATATTTTGAAGTTGCCTTATTTGATACATACAAATTTTAAATTATTCATATGTTTCTGGTGAACGGAAGCTTTTTATTATGTTGTGACCCTCGATCTCTATTAATGCTGTTTACCTTGAGGTTTCTTTTACCTCAAAACAATCTTTGTTCTGGTCAGTTATATGCATGATAAATCGTTTTCCATCCAAAATTTGCTTTCAGCTTTTCTGTACCTCTGGTAGTTTAGATTTATCTCTTGAAAACTGTATGGTTGGAATTTTTTTTTTTTTTTTTTTTTTTGAGACGGAGTGGCTGGAGCGCAGTGGCGAGATCTCGTCTCACTGCAACCTCTGTCTCCCAGGTTCAAGTGATTCTCCTGCTGCCTCAGCCTCCCGAGTAGCTGGGATTACAGGTGGGCGCCATCACATCTGGCTAATTTTTGTATTTTTTTTTTAGTAGAGATGGAGTTTCACCATGTTGGTCAGGCTGGTCTCGAACTCCTGACCTTGTGATCCACCTGCCTCAGCCTCCCAAAGTGCTGGGATTATAGGCGTGAGCCACCACACCCAGCTCTGGTTGGAATTTTTTACAATCCAGTCTGAAAGCTCTTTTAAGTAAATTATTTATGTTTAGTCTGTTTACGTTTATTGTAATTACTGGTGTGTTCCAGTTTGTCTTCTCTCTGTTCTGGGGCTTTCTGTTTGTCCCACCCATTCTTCAATCCTTTTTCTCTCCTTTACTGTACATGCTCTCCTTCTGTCATTCCATTTTTCCTTCTAATGGTTTAGAAATTACTTACTCTCTTTCAGTCTTGAGTTAGCATCCTAGGAATTAAAACACACATATTTATAAAAGTTTAAAATTAAATGTTAAGATCACTGTACCATGACCTTCAACATTTAATTTTAAACTTTGACACTTTTACCCTCCTAAAAAATACAGTACAGTGACCGTCAACATTTCAGCACCCTTCGGCTTGTTACATATTTATTCTTTTTTGAAACCCATTACTACATCACCATTATGTTTTACACTGTGTATGTAACAAATGTTACCACTTTGTTCTTTATTCCTTTTTGGATCATCTTCAGTGGGGGTAAAACAGTATCAAGCTCTAGAGCTCCCTCTGGTGGTTTTTGTGACATATTTGAAGATGGCAGCTTGCTTTTTGAGAATTTCTGGCTCTGCTCTCCCTGTTTTTATCTGTACTTTTTTTCTCACTGTGCCTCTTACACACACACACCCCTTCCCCACCATCTACCCAATTTGTGCCTGTTCCAGCAGTTTCTCTTCAGGGCAGGGCCATGTTGGGACATGATTTCTATTAAGAGTGAGGGCCCAAATTGCTCTTGCCCCTGCAGCCCTTATCACAGACCCCTGTAGTCATTATTGGAACATGCTGGTCTTGGGCCTGCTTTTCTCAGTCACTGGAGTTCTCCAGTTTGTCAGATGGCTCCTCGCCTCCCCTCTGCTTCTTCCTGTACAAAGGCCGTCACCCTGCAAGCCTTGTTGCTCTCAAAATGGGTTGTCTCTACTTGTTCCTATTTTAGAGTTATTGGAGACTGTCTTGCCATCTAGCTTGGTTGTAGCTGTTGACCACAGATTTTTGTTTTTTTGCTATCTTTATTGCACTATGTTTTATGGAACAATTGGAGAAGATTAAAAAATCACCCTGCCGACCGGGCGTGGTGGCTCACGCCTGTAATCCCAGCTCTTTGGGAGGCCAAGGCGGACGGATCACGAGGTCAGGAGATTGAGACCATCCTGGCTAATACGGTGAAACCCCGTCTCTACTAAAAATACAAAAAAAATTAGCCAGGCGTGGTGGTGGGCGCCTGTAGTCCCAGCTACTTGGGAGGCTGAGGCAGGAGAATGGCATGAACCCGGGAGGCAGAGCTTGCAGTGAGCCGAGATCGTGCCACTGCACTCCAGCCTGGGCAACGGAGCGAGACTCCGTCTCAAAAAAAAAAATCACCCTGCCTTCTTTCCATTAATTCGATCATTTTTAAGCTATACTATTCGTTGTCCTTGCAAATTTTATTTAAAGAGATTTGCAGGGGTAGCTAGGATAAATGTACCTTCTTTCAAAAGACAGTATGCCTTTGTTGTTCTTAGACACTGAAGCTGGCGCTAGCAGGAAAGCCCACCTTACACCAAGATTCTGGCTTGCAGTTCCCAGTGTGAATAGGTTGCTCCAGAGTCCCATCAGCTTTGCCATTGTTTTCTTTTCCAAATCATTGCTCAGCAGCCACTTTGAGATTCCTGTAGGAAAGCAATTTTTTATCTCCTGCTATTGAGACAGAAGCTATTAATGCCAAGATTTTAAGTTTAAGAAGCTCAAATGTATTCACCAGTAGAAATTATTTAAACATTTGTGATGTGCTCGTATTGGGCTTGGTGCTAGAGAGTAAAAATTAAGTAAATAATTAAAAGACAACTTGCTTCAAAAGCACTCTCCATTTCAGAATCTCAAAATAGCGTGTGGTATTCGTGTTCTTACCTGTGGCTATTACTTGACAGGGTGATCTGGACCCTCTGGCATCTCTCAAATCGCTGACTTACCTAAGGTATGGGAATTACATATTGTGACAAAATGAAGCCCTTTAAAATAACATTACTTTTACCAGCCTTGACCTTAATGTAATCAGTTAATTAAAAAATGTGGCACATATGCACTATGGAATACTATGCAGCCATAAAAAAAGATGAGTTCATGTCCTTTGTAGGGACATGGATGAAGCTGGAAACCATCATTCTCAGCAAACTATCGCAAGGACAAAGAACCAAACATCCCATGTTCTCACTCATAGGTGAGAACTGAACAATGAGAACACTTGGACACAGGAAGGGGAACATCACACACTGGGGCCTGTTGTGGTGTGGGGAAGGGGGGAGGGAAAGCATTAGGAGATATACCTAATGTAAATGACAAGTTAATGGGTGCAGCACACCAACATGGCACATGTATACATACGTAACAAACCTGCAAGTAGTGCACATGTACCCTAGAACTTAAAAGTATAATTTAAAAAAAAAGTGCCTTCTCCAAAGAAAGATTGAATATATTTCCTTAATGTTAAATTGTTACAATGTTGCAATGTGAAGAATGTGAATGTTCCCTTGATTTATAGTTTCCTTAGACTATTCAAACAGACCTCTTGAGTGCTGTGCCATGAACAAGTTTGCCTTTGCGTTATTCCTTTTCTTGTAGTATCCTAAGAAATCCGGTAACCAATAAGAAGCATTACAGATTGTATGTGATTTATAAAGTTCCGCAAGTCAGAGTACTGGATTTCCAGAAAGTGAAACTAAAAGTAAGTAGTAATCTGCTGCTTGTGAGTCATTATAGAGTTGTGTGTTTTTCTTTATATTTTTATTACTGATTATTAAAATTGTCTAAATGAGTAAATTTTACCATTAGTTTGTAATAAAAGTGGGAGAGAAAATGGTACATCAGATTTTTTTCTAATAGCAGAGTTTATGATAGAACTTTTAAGTTGGAGCTCTTTTATGTAATGCTGGCTATTCCAAAGTTTGCAAAATGTTGAGGCCACGGTGAACATTCTTAACAGTGGATTGTCTGCTTGGATACATTCCCAGTGGAGAATTTAATGTAACCCACTTTTGTGCAGCTCTGTTTGTTAGAATGATTTTTCCGTTTATTAGGAATTCATTATTTTATCATTCATTTAATTGCCTTCTTGGTTCCCTGGGATCCCCTCCTTGGAACTAGGAGAATGAACTTTCTTCAGGGAGCTTTACCAAAGAAAGAAGACTACTGTGTCTTCTCTTAATTTGAAATTGCTTTTTGGTATTTTCACCAGCCCGGAGTATTGTAGGAGAGTTC
This sequence comes from Pongo abelii, assembly GCF_028885655.2. Taxonomy (NCBI): domain Eukaryota; kingdom Metazoa; phylum Chordata; class Mammalia; order Primates; family Hominidae; genus Pongo; species Pongo abelii. The sequence continues at coordinate 104,512,454 of NC_072001.2, read as the reverse complement.
GCTTCCATGTCTTCTGAGGAATGCATCTAAATGCATGTGGTATTCCTATTTCCATTAACTCTGTGTGTGGTGTCGCTGTAGGAGCGTCAGGAAGCAGAGAAAATGTTCAAGGGCAAACGGGGTGCACAGCTTGCAAAGGATATTGCCAGGAGAAGCAAAACGTAAGACACGGATATCCAACTTAACTCTTCTTCACCTTCAGAAACATGATCTGATCTGTCTGGCAGTTCGTCTCCTACAAAATTAACCAAAAACTGTGACATATTAATGTGGTATTAAATTTGAGTGCTTATAGTCCATGTACATCAATGGTCCATACATCACAAGAAATTTCTACCAGCTTAGCAGAGCAAATATTTCAGTAGTCAGTCTTCATGTGATACCATGTACATCCTATTTTCTATATAGGAAGATGAACTGGATGGTGTTTCTGAAGGAGAGAGTTCTTGTATCAGTTTGTTAACAAAGATAAGATACTACACTGGTTGAATTACTTTCAAAAGCTTTTGAAAGTAAAAGAGAAGCAACTTCTGTTGGTCTAGGTTTAACAGTTATGTTCTTCCCCCTGTTAAGTTTTAATCCAGGTGCTGGTTTGCCAACTGACAAAAAGAAAGGTGGGCCATCTCCAGGGGATGTAGAAGCAATCAAGGTAATCATGTGTTAGGATTCTTGGACTGGAACGAGCTAAGATGGGTTCAGAACACCAAGCTGGATAATAAACATGTTCTGAACATTGCAGATTTCATTTTCCCAGAGTTATTAGCATACAGCAATATTTTTGTTTAAGGAAGAACTAGCATAAAGTTATTATTTGATCAGACTTGAAATTACACAAGCTAATTAATGTGGAGGCAGCTTTGTCTTTCTGATTTTCCAGAGTGCATTTATCACTTCAAACAGTTACTTACCTTGGTATGCTGTCTCAGTGTTTGCCTTAATTTTTACTTTCAAAGATTTGCTGTCTGGCAAATCCTTTTGACTGATCAGTAGGGACCCTAGTTTTATAATATTGCCTCCTTAAATTATTCAGTAACATAATTCCAAATAGTTTTAGAACATGTGGAATGATTATTTATAAGAAGGCCTGCATCTCTTCACCAATTTTAGAAATTTGTGGTTTGGCTTCTAGTTTTATTTTTGTGGGCCAATCACATTCTTCCCCCAACACCAAAGTGTTTAATATTCCAGATGGAGAAGTTGCTGTGAATTTCTGTAGGTGATTGATACTTAGTTTTCTGGGTAGCTGATACTTGGTTGAAGTTAATCATCCATCTCCATTGCCCTCTGTCCTCCAGAACGCTATAGCAAATGCTTCAACTCTGGCTGAAGTGGAGAGGCTGAAGGGGTTGCTGCAGTCTGGTCAGATCCCTGGCAGAGAACGCAGATCGGGTGAGCAAATGGTGTTCTTTGTGCGTTCAAATTAATGTTACACTCAAAGTGTAACTCACAACCATTTAGATGCCATGACTCTGGAATGCCAGAATAGTGCCTCCTTACATCAAATCTAATATATGAAATCTCTTTAAATGCTCTTTGAAGATAAAGTATTTGATGGGCTGGGTGCAGTGGCTCATGCCTGTAATCCCAGCACTTTGGGAGGCTGAGGCGGGCGGATCACCTGAGGTCAGGAGTTCGAGACCAGCCTGACCAACATGGAGAAACCCCATCTCTACTAAAAATACAAAATTAGCCGGGGGTGGTGGTGCATGCCTGTAATCCCAGCTACTCGGGAGGCTGAGGCAGGAGAATAGCTTGAACCCGGGAGGTGGAAGTTGTGGTGAGCCGAGATCGCACCACTGCACTCCAGCCTGGGCAATGAGCAAAACTGCAGCTCAAAAAAAAAAAAATTTAAAAAAAAAGGTATTTCATGAAGAAAGTTAAGTCACAGCACTGTGGGGGGTTTTATGTAAAAGTTGGAGGTAGCATTACTTCAGCCATGGAGTGAACTGAACGCTAGAGGTAGCCATGTGGACTTCTACCTGTATATATTTGTGTGTGTGCGTAATAGCTCAGCAGTTAGGGACATAGGCTCTCGAGCCAAGCAGTCCGAGGCCCAAATCGTAGCTTCACCAGCTCTGCCTTTGGACAAGTTTCTTCAAGTCTTTCCTCATCTTTAAATCTGAGATAACAATAGTACCAAACCTCAAAAGGTTGTCGAGAGGCTTGAGAGACTGAACTTAGCACAAGGCTCAACATGAGCGAGTTTTTGATAAGTGGTAATTGTTCTAACATTTGAATGCCTGCTTTATGCTAGGCAGCATGTGGGGCACTAGGGATATAAAATAAAGAAAATACTGAAATACGTCTTACAAGTTTTGATATGAATGTAACAGGACCGCCACTTAGACTGCTGTCTTGGGGAAAGTTTCCTAGGGAAATAATGTTTGAGCTGGGAGCTAAAAATGAAAAATACATTTTTTTTTTTTCTTTTTGAGATGGAGTTTTGCTCTTTTTGCCCAGGCTGGAGTGCAGTGGCGTGATCTCAGCTCACGCCAACCTCCGCCTCCTGGGTTCAAGCGATTCTCCTGCCTCAGCCTCCCAAGTAGCTGGGATTACAGGCGCCTGCTACCATGCCCAGCTAATTAATTTTTAGTAGAGACAGGGTTTCACCATGTTGGCCAGGATGGTCTCAATCTCTTGACCCCGTGATCCACCTGCCTCGTCCTCCCAAAGTGCTGGGATTACAGGCGTGAGCCCCGCGCCCGGCCAAAAAGAAATTTTTTAAGACCAGTAATTCTCTACTGTATGGTTTGTGGGCCTCTGGGAGTCTGTAAGGTGAAGACTGGTTTTTTTGTTGTTGTTGTTTTGAGATGGAGTCTCGCTCTGTCACCCAGCCTGGCGTGCAGTGGTGGAATCTCACCTCACGGCAAGCTCCGCCTCCTGGGTTCATGCCATTCTTCTGCCCCAGCCTCCCGAGTAGCTGGGACTACAGGCGCCCGCCACCACGCATGGCGAACTTTTTGTATTTTTTTTTAGTAGAGACAGGGTTTCTACTAAAAACACATGTTAGCCAGGATGGTCTCAAACTCCTGACCTCATGATCCACCCGCCTTGGCCTCCCAAAGTGCTGGGATTACAGGTGTGAGCCACCGCGCCTGGCCGAAGACTGTTTTTATCTAAAAACACCAAGGTGTTACTTGCTTTTGTATGAACATTTGCACTGATGGAGCAATAGTGGGTAGAACTGCGGGCACCTCAGTAGGAGTCAAGGCAGCAGCCTAAATAGTAGTTGTTATATTCTTCCCTGCTCTGGACTCCCAGTAGAGTGCGTACCACTTTCACTTAAGAGTGTCCTGGATGCAGCAGTAAAGATAATTAAGTATCACTCCTCGGGCACACGTCTCTTTGATATTCTGGGTGACAGAAAGGGGGTGCACATGTCTGCATTCTTGAGTTAGATGGTTATCTCCATGCACTGGTGCAGTTGTTTCAGTTGAGAGGCAGCTACCTGTCTTCTCAAACATGATGAAGTGAGCCTGTCACTTCAGGGAAAACAACTGAAAATTCAAGATTTGAAGCAAAAATTAAAATTTAGAAAACTTATATCCACTGCTGTAACCTGCCAGCTTCCCAGTCCTTTTAAGACTTTTCTGGGGAACTCAGTAGTAATGTTATGTGATGTGAATTAATGGGTGTGACATTTTTGATGTTGTGTAATTACACGGCTCAGCGTTTGGAAGATCTGCAAAAGTCGGTGAACCACAGTTTTCCAAATGATACAAAACCATGTACGGGTAAAAGATTCGTTCAAAGTACAAGATAAAGCAAGTAAGAGTATGAAAAGTTCATTGATGAGGTTTCAGACTTTCACACTGCCATCTAACCTTGAGGAAGCTGCCATTTGTCAGGTTTTAGCATAGTATCTAAAAAGAGCGTCCATCATTATCTGCACAGGCTATTAGACTCTTCCTCCCTTCTCTAACTACACGCCTGCGTGGCCAGATTTTCTTCATGCCCGTCAATCAAATACCATATTGCGAAGGATGGAATGAGAAACCAATACAATAATCCAGCTGACTGATGTTAAGTCAGACATTAAGTCAACAATAACAGTTGTTTCCCAAACAATTGAAGGAGTTACAACTTTTTTTTCCCCCTGGAATACATTGAGCAAAATATCTGCCATAAATTGTTGAACAAATGTAACATTTTTTGGTAGTTGTTGCCATATTTCCCTAATTTAGAGACAATAAAGTCATTGAACTGTTGCCAGTATCTGGCATGTAGCAGGTGCCCAGATGTTTTTGAGTATTTCTGGTTTCTTTGCCTGTGGTAGTGCCATGAAAAGCACATGAGTATAGGCTTTACCTTCACCAAAAATGAATTATTATCAACTACAATGGGAGGCAACAATTTTGAAACCTTTGTGACGCTTTTCCTTTGAAATTGACCATCCCTTCCAGTACCTGCCAAAGACAGACTAGACTGTCCCTGGACGATAAGCTCCTCAAAGGCAGGGGCTGCTTTTGATCTTTTTGTACCTACTTCAGTGCCTAACAAACAGTGGCCACAGAACGAACACTCACATGCTAAGGGAATGGATTCTCTAAAATTGATACTACTTTTGCTTTGGTGGTTTTCTTTAGGGCCCACTGATGATGGTGAAGAAGAGATGGAAGAAGACACAGTCACAAACGGGTCCTGAGCAGTGAGGCAGATGTATAATAATAGGCCCTCTTGGAACAAGTCTTGCTTTTCGAACATGGTATAATAGCCTTGTTTGTGTTAGCAAAGTGGAATCTATCAGCATTGTTGAAATGCTTAAGACTGCTGCTGATAATTTTGTAATATAAGTTTTGAAATCTAAATGTCAGTTTTCTACAAATTATAAAAATAAACTCCACTCACTGTGCTACCAAGTTGTGTGTCATGGTGCATTTGCAGTGAGGTCTAAGGACATGTTTAAATTGGGAATGCAGGAGGGCAGCGTTTTCTCGGTAGGCTTCCTGGGCTGGATTAGAGTCTGGCTCCTGCAATGTCATGACACATGCCAGGAAGGCCACCTTTTCTACTCCCACACAGCCCTTCTGTTAATGCAGACTTACCTATTGCTCCGGCTTCTGATATGACAACTGAAGTGATTCCATTTTTGAAATTGATTGGTGTGTCCCACCAAACCTGGCTATGTTTTTTGTTTTTTTTTCCCCCCCAGGTTGGTCTCCAACTCTGGCTTCAAGTGATCCTCCCGCCTTGGCCTTTAGTTCTATATATGTACATAGTTACAGCCTTTAGTTCTATATATGTACATAGTTAACATAAAGGTGATATGGAGAGTCTACAAGAACATTTGTTGTTGAAAGGGGCATAAGTTATTCATATTTGAAGAACACTACTGTTTCATGGCCATCTCTCCGATCTTCCTTAGCCACGACAGTCTTAATCCCATCTTGTTGCATATACTTTTGTGAAAAGCTTGGCACTTTATCAGTTAGCTCTTGCTGCAATAATGCTGTATAACAATCCACCCAAAAACTCAGGGTTTTTTTTTTTTTTTTTTTGAGACGGAGTCTTGCTCTGTTGCCCAGGCTGGAGTGCAGTGGCGCCATCTCGGCTCACTGCAAGCTCTGTCTCCTGGGTTCACACCATTCTCCTGCCTCAGCCTCCCAAATAGGTGGGACTACAGGCACCTGCCACCACGCCAGGCTAATTTTTTGTATTTTTAGTAGAGACAGGGTTTCACCATGTTAGCCAGGATGGTGTCGATCTCCTGACCTCATGATCCTCCTGCCTCGGCTGCCCAAAGTGCTGGGATTCCAGGCGTGAGCCACCATGCCTGGCCAAATTCAGGGGTTTTAATCAACAACACTATTCTATAGTTGGCTCTGCTTATCACTGTAGGTCTGGATTAACTGGGGTGGCTTGGTTTCTTTACAGGTCTCAGATGAGCCAGCTCACCTGGCAAAGGCACAAGAAGTAAATACGAGGAGCTTCTTAAGGCCTACCTACACTCAAAACTGACACACTTATTTCTGCCCACTTACTATTAACCAAAGCAAGCCACCTCGCCAAGTACAAAGGATGATGGGGAAATATACTCCTTTCACCTTGCCATAGCAAGGATATGGCTGTGAGAAGGAATGACAAATTAGGGCCACTCGTTTAGCCTCAGCCAATCATTTAGCCTACAACAGTCAGTGACAGGTGGCAGCCCTGGTTACTGTCCACCTTTGTCCTCTTTGCAAATAATACCTGAGCAATTACATTGAGCAAAGTGTTTGTTGAAATACCTTTCCAGTTCTAGACAAGCCAAGCCAGGTGAGGTTATAACACCTGATTAAAGGGACAAAGGTAACAAATTCCTGGCTAGGATGAGTAACTTCTATCAATAGGACCATAAGAGCAATGTGCTAGGAACTGAAAACCATCATCCATGCATTCAAGTAATATCTGTTAGATTTTAGCGGAATATATGCATTATATGTACATACGTATACAACACTAGTTCACAATAGTTTACAAGGATACTTTGGTTTTCTGTATGCTTAGAATGTGCATTATTTTCATGAGTTAATACTGGTTTCCATTTTATGTCGCAAAGTCCTGAGTGAAAAGGATTGTTGCCTTTTTTTAATGATAGAACCTAAAATGTTACAATTTATTCCGTCTTTGTGATTACAGACATTACAGATAAGGGAGCTAAACAAGGCAAATAAATGTTCCCTTCATTTAATCAGATGCAACATTTTGGCATTTTTATACTGTGCGTGTTGACTTTAATTCATTGACATGGATTGAAAGCCGGCAACAACAAATCTTTGCAATTTAGGATCTTCTTCCATAACTAAGTTTTGTGTTTTTTTTTTTTTTCTTTTCTTTTTTGTTTTTTAGACAGTCTTGCTCTGTCACCCAGGCTGGAGTACAGTGGTACAATCTTAGCTCACTGCAACCTCCGCCTCCCAGGTTCAAGCGATTCTCCTGCCTCAGCCTCCCTAGTAGCTGGGATTACAGGCGCCCGCCATCACACCTGGCTAATTTTTGTATTTTTAGTAGAGACAGGGTTTCACCATGTTAGCCAGGCTGGTCTTGAACTCCTGACCTCAGGTGATCCATGCACCTCGGCCTCCCAAAGTGCTGGGATTACAGGCGTGAGCCACCATGCCTGGCCAAATTTTTTTGTAGAGACGGGATCTTGCTGTGTTGCCCAGGCTGGTCTTGAACTCCTGGCCTCAAGTGATCCTCCCGCCTCAGCCTCCTAAAGTGCAATAGGATTACAGGCAAGAGCCACCACTCCTGGCCCACTGCAACGTTCTTGAAGCTCTCAAGTCTTCATCTGACACCTTGTTAAGATGAGGAACTCTCGTGTTAAACCATCCTGTTAAGTTACTATATAAAAATAAAACTGCTCCCAAGCATTGATTGAAACTGTTTTGCTATGAGTTTCCTGAGAGAAGAGTGAGGCCCTAACCATTTTTTTCCATGAACTATGACCCCAGTAGGGTATACCTAATGACCTTCACAGCCTAACAAAAGAGTTCAGGCAACCCTGCTCATCCTGTCTAGTTTATCAGTATTTAGATGTAAGGTGGATTTAAAGCTAATCTGGGACTGAGAATTGCAACTGTAATTCCATAGAAGTCATTCAATTTAGCACATAAATGTTCCTGCAAGATGCCAGAGCAAGTGAGAAATCACTCTGTAGCAAAGCAAAGAGTGATGATGGTTCATCATCTTTTACAACGGAAAGGCAAACATGAAGGAAATTCTCCCTCCTAAAATCCTCATTAAATCGATAAGCTATCTTCACAGCCTTTATGGATAACATCCAGAGTCCTCGGTTCATTTGAGGAGTCATTTTCAAGGTAGCCAACAGGGAAAAGAACTTTCAGGCTTGTCTTTGCTGTGGCTCATGAATGCCCGGTCCCCTTTATTGCTTTCTGAACACACTGCTGGGAAAGCTTGATGAGGTCAGTGCTCAAATCCCTGCAGCTGTCCCCCTTGAGGAACTTCTTGGCAAACCTGCATTGAAGAAACACTGATTGCATTCACGCTTCATGTCATGGTTTGCCTTCCCCATACTGCTCCTGGCGACAGTGGTGACGCAGCACTCGGATGTTGTCACCTATTCATTATTTTTTCAATTATATTCCCAATTCCCAACCCTTCTTTTGAGACACAGCTAAGTATGTGCACTTCAGATGCTCCAGAATAACCCAAGGTCAAATTTCAAATAGGATGGTTACGGTCACCATAAAGGTGGTGACATTTGAGTGGTGGAAGAGGGTGCGGGACGGCATTGCAGGCAGAGGAACACAGCCAGGACACTATTATAAGTAACTCAGTGATCGTGTCTTGTGGTGATACAGTATAATTCAACACAGGTTAGAGCAGTTACTATGATCGTTCTTTCCTAAGAGGCTTTGATTTTGGAGAAAGAACCTTGAGGATCGGTGGGGACTTTCTTGGCCTGAAAGGTATCACCAGCAGAAGCAGGAGGCTGCTCACATTTCGTGTTTCCACTTGGGGTGGACGTTGGCTGCAACCCTCAAATGCTGGGAGTCGTCAACCAACTAAGCCCTGTTGTCCAATGTGCCCCGGGCAAGGATGTGGGTGCAAATCCTGCCTCCGGGCGACCACTGACCTCCTTGGCTTCAGTGTCCAATTAGGAAAAAAAAGAAAGAAAGTAGAAATTCGCTAAGAAATCCGTGAAAGAGGTCCGTCCTCCACCCCCGACTCAAGCCAAGAGATAGCACAGAACGTTCCCACACGCGCTGTCCCGGCCCCGGCGAATGTAGCCGGGCTTTCTCCCCGCCACGCCCCTCGGCCACGCCCCCTGCGTTTGGCCCCAGCCACGGGGCGGGGTCGGCCTGCGATTGGCCGGGACCACGACCGCGTCCGGGAGCGCCACGTGTGCGTAGGAGCGCACCGGAAGCGCCCGGCTGGAGGCGCGGCGGCAGGGCTGGGCGGCGGCGGCCGTCATGGAGCGCCAAGAGGATTCCCTGTCCGCGCGGCCGGCCCTGGAGACCGAGGGGCTGCGCTTCCTGCACATCACGGGTGAGTCGTTGCGGGCCAGCAGGGCGCGCGCCGCCACCTTTGCGACGCGCAGCCATGATCGGTGGGTCGTCCTCCGCTGCACCGGGCGCCGGAGCCTGGGAGGCCTGGGAACGGTCGGGCGTTGGCGCTTACGCGGACCTCGGGCAGCAGGCCCGGACCTCGCGCGGAGGCCTCTCGGGAGCCGCACTTCCCTGGGCGGCTCGGCTGGCCCTTGTTTGCGCGAGTCTTTTTTGCGAACCAAGCCCTTCGTGTGCTAGTTACCGGGGTCACTCGGCCCTTGGCGTTTGCCTTTGGGACGCGTCCCGCACCGCCCCATACACACTCCTGACTCCCCGCGCTGTCACCCCTTTATATGTGGTTCTGCAAGGCCTTTGCCTCCCTGATTCAGATTAGTTGCTCTTCATTCTTCAAAAGCCAGTTGCTGCGCCCTCCACACTCGAACTGCCCCCGACTCCCCAGATGGTTGGGAAGTCTCACTTCTCAGTGATCCCTGAATTGTCGCACTTCTTGAGTTCATGTTTTAACGATCTACTTAGGAGGCTTTTTCCTCAGCCTAGACCAAGAAGGCTTTGAGGGCAGGAGTTACACTTTGTGTTTGTTGAGTCTTATGGAAAGGTCAACTAGTAGTGTCATTTTTAGTTTTTTGAAAACTTTTTTTCTTTTCAGTGGGCTCCCTGCTGGCCACCTATGGCTGGTACATCGTCTTCAGCTGCATCCTTCTCTACGTGGTCTTTCAGAAGCTTTCCGCCCGGCTAAGAGCCTTGAGGCAGAGGCAGCTGGACCGAGCTGCGGCTGCTGTGGGTTAGTGCCTGATAACCGAAATGAAAGCGGTGGTTTTGCACCTCCTTCTTTATATTAAGAGTTATTCTCTTAGTAAAAGTAAGACGGGCCACACAGGAAGACCCTGTCTCTATTTAAAAAAAAAAAAAAATAGCCGGGAGTGGCGGCACACACCTGTAGTCCCAGCTGCTCAGGAGGCTGAGGCGGGAGAATCACTTGAGTCCAGGGAGTCAAAGCTGCAGTGGGCTATGCTCGGGCCACACTACACTCCAGCCTGGGCAATTGATTGAGACCTAGTCTTTAAAAAAAAAAAAAAAAAAAAAAAGTAGGAAGTATATGGTTCTTGGCGGGGCGCGGTGGCTCACACCTGTAATCCCAGCACTTTGGGAAGCCGAGGCAGACGGATGACTTGAGGTCAGGGGTTCGAGAACAGCCTGGCCAACATGGTGAAACCCTGTCTCTACTGAAAATACAAATATTAGTGGGGCGGGGTGGCGGGCGCCTGTAATCCCAGCTATTAGGGAGGCTGAGGCAGGAGAATCGCTTGAACCTGGGAGGTGGAGATTGCAGTGAGCTGAAATTGTGCCACCGCACTCCAGCCTGGGCAACAGAGTGAGACTGTCTTTTCTTTCTTTCTTTTTTTTTTTTTCTATGAGATGGAGTCTAGCCTTGTCGCAAAGAGCGAGACTCTATGAGTAGACATTATGAATAGAAATGGGTTCATTTCTACTCATAATGCTATTTGGAAGGATTTTTCTTTTCTTTAGAAACAAATACTTAAGAATCTTCTGTGCTAATTAAGGGATGGATAATGATTTAGAAAAGTTTATATTTCCTTGGTAGTCTTCCAGGATTCTAGTCAGCCTAGAGACTGTGGGTGTCACTGAGGTATCCAAGATGTTCTCTGTGTGGCCACTATCCCAGGCTTTATGAATCGGAATTGCTCAGGGGAACTCAGAAATTGGCATTTCTAACAGATTTCTGGTGATGTAGATATTTGGGGCTAAAATCCGTGGCTCAGCAACAGACCCCTGCCCCCTGAAGCAGTAAAATATACGCAGAGGGGTTAGGAGTACTCATGTAAAAATATGTTGTTTCATTGTCTGATGTCCATACCTCTTTATACTTTTAATAATATGGACACTCAAAAGTTTCTATTTTATAATGTACAGAGTGCTTTATCTCCATTTTTTTCTGACATTTTAGAACCTGATGTTGTTGTTAAACGACAAGAAGCTTTAGCAGCTGCTCGATTGAAAATGCAAGAAGAACTAAATGCGCAAGTTGAAAAGCATAAGGAAAAACTGAAACAGGTATGAACTGGTTTCAGTTTGAATGTGTACATAGAAATTGTCTGAGGCTTAGTGGATAACGATGTCTGTGTGTGTGTTGTCTATAAGCTTCTAGGACCAGGTCCTATCCCATTAGATTCGATAAGCATTTCAGTTCCTACCGTGTAAGTATTGGTGATATCAAGAAGAATACACTATTGTTAGGGAACACTAGATGTGTGAATATATTACAATGAAAGGTCCAGAGCACAAAAGGAGGGGCAGGCTGGAGCAGGGAGCATGTGAGTGTGTGTGTGCATGTGCCTGTGTCTTCCACATTACCAAAAATGTCCTGATAGGAGTGAGTTTCAGAAGAATGGAGTCAGTCAGTAATTTTTTTCATGAAACATTTTGCTTTAATAGTGTACAAAAACCAAAGCTGCTCTATGTGAGTTAAACTCACACCACCAGATCACAACAGTTTTATTAACTAAAGAAAATGAGGGTGAAGTTTGTTCTGAAAGACATTTAAATTAAGAATTATCAGAGTTAGCATTGTCTTTGAGAGAAATGGCAGCTTCTGAATTCTTTTTGTAAAATGTGATTGTTTCTCAGCTTGAAGAAGAAAAAAGGAGACAGAAGATTGAAATGTGGGACAGCATGCAAGAAGGAAAAAGTTACAAAGGAAATGCAAAGAAGCCCCAGGTGACTGGAGACCTCGGCCAGCTGGCATGCAGTAGATGAAGATTGCCAAGTAGAATGTTTTAATTGCTTCTTACACTACTGTGTGTGTTCAAACAGGAGGAAGACAGTCCTGGCCCTTCCACTTCATCTGTCGTCCTGAAACGGAAATCGGACAGAAAGCCTTTGCGGGGAGGTGGTAAGCACCACTGATGTCAAATGTTAACGTTTTCAACACTTACAGGATATAGTTACCTTTTAGGAACAAGATTGTTTGTTTCTTTGCCCATAAATTAAGACTAATTCCTTAGGATTGTGAAGATTCAATAAAGGAAGCAGATGCAAATCACCTCGTAGGTCCTCACTACGTACTTAGAAGGACTGTACTTACAGTATTCTGACTTGATTCTTCTGCAGCCCCGTAGAGGGAGAGCTGAGGAGGGTGAGGAATTGTCTGCCAGTCTCCAGGTGAGTGTCAAGGAGCTGGAACACAGTGGTTTTGGTAGGGAGAGCTAAGGAGGGTGAGGAATTGTCTGCCAGTCTCCAGGTGAGTGTCAAGGAGCTGGAACACAGTGGTTTTGGTAGGGAGAGCTAAGGAGGGTGAGGAATTGTCTGCCAGTCTCCAGGTGAGTGTCAAGGAGCTGGAACACAATGGTTTTGGTCTTTCTAGCCGGGACCACCTTGTTTTTTACAAATAACAAGGAGTAGCAGACAGATGTTCATCCAAAGCTTTTTCCTGTGTGCAGCACTGCCCTGGGGACTCTGGATGATGCCACAGCAGTCTGTCTTCATCCCATCCCTGAGAATTTCAAATCTGGGAAGATGGGACTCACAAATGAAAATAAGCAATCCTTTGTGATTCTGGCTAAGAGTTGCAAGTTACTGCTGAGGAAGGAAAGAACAAAGACACTAGAACACTGTAGGAACCAAGGCGGAAGACTTTGCGTCCTCCGTAGGAGGAGAGGGGTACTGCAGAGGCCCTGATGGCGTCTTTGAGGACTGAGGAAAGACTGGGACATGGGCTCCAAGGCAGCAGGGCCACAGACTTGGCTGACCTTAAACGCTGAGCTGTAATCCCCTTTGTGTCAGAAGACTAAACCTGGCTTGCTGTAGAGAAGGTGATGCATCTGGAAAGAAAATGCTATTTTTAAATGGTCCTGCCGGAAGCTTATTTTTAGACACACAGAGGTGATATTTAGGAGAGGAATGGAAATCGTAGAAGATGGAACGCGGGGCATGCTTGCCTGCACGGCCTCTTTCAGTGTCCCCAGCGTTTCTGAGCTGCGGCTTTGACTAGCCTGGCTTTACAAATAAGGAAACTGAGGCACAGGGTTTAATTGCCCAAAGATTCCACTGCAAGTAAGGAGTAAAACTAACATTTAAGTTCTGGCTGGCCCTGGAACCTTAGCACTCAACCAGGTTACCAGTTGTGCATTGACTTTGGGAAGCTCACGAGGGAGTGGGGTGGTGGGGGGGTAGGGAAGGATACAGATGACCCAGTTCTGACTGGTAGAAGTGACAAGTTTGACTCTGTTTTGATTTTTTTTAATCCGTTTTCTGTAGCTTGAACAGCCCTTATTTGAATGTATGAGTTTCAGTAAGCACTGTGATAGGAGGATCCATATACTTAAATCAGGCGCTTTTGAGAGAGTTTTTGGTGACCCTTTTGCATGTGTTTTGGAGTTTGGGACAAAGAAGCTGAATGAGTTTTTTCCCCACCAGAAAATCAGTTCAAACGGCAATCACAATATAAAGGTCTTTTTTTCATGTAGCTAAAAGGTTTTTTAAATGTCCCTTAGGATCCGTATCTTTGCAATGCTTTGCATGTCACTCTCATAATTTTATTTTGAATATACAATGTTCCCAGATTTTCAGATTTTTATCAGTACTGTTGTGCTTCTTTTCTGTCATCCCAGGTTATAACCCTTTGTCTGGTGAAGGAGGTGGAGCCTGCTCCTGGAGACCTGGACGCAGAGGCCCGTCATCTGGCGGATGAGGCTAAGAATCTTGTTAGTGTCGATTTTGACATTAGCAAGATGAATCCTTAACCCTCGATTCAATTGCCTTACGCACGCTTTTCACAGTGACTAGCCAAGGGGAGGTGGGGTTGATTTCTGTTCCTAACTACGCCTGCATATGTCAGGGCTCCAGTCAGCAAAAGGTATAGATGTTGCCTCTAGGCATTAGGTCATTGGTCACATTCTACTTGGAGACAGTGATTGCATTCATTGATTTCATGGTTGATTGCTAGTTGGTAGGTAAAGGCCTCTAGATGATTAGCAATCTTGATAAAAGAGGCCTAGTAATGTTCTTTTGAAGTTAGAAATCCTTGCTGCTAGGACAGTCTCTGTGACAGGTTGCGTTGAATGATGTCTTCCTTATCAATGGTGAGCCCACCAGTGAGGATTACTGATGCGGACAGTTGATGGGGTTTGTTTCTGTATATTTATTTTTATGTACAGAACTTTGTAAAAACGAAACTATTTAAAAAACGAGAATAACATTTTTAGCATCTTTATTCAAGGAGATTTATGGACTTGAATTTGTCTATCAAACATTAAATAGCTTTTTACTACTCACAACCTCCAACTATTACTTATTTGTCTATTTATTATTGCTTACCCAAAATAAGTCTGGCAAGTGGCAGACAGCTGCCGTGATTTTGAAAGTTGACAGACTCCTTGGGGTTCATCCACAAAATTGGGTGCTTGGAGTCGAGTTGCTGAATTACTGGGATAAGGAAACATCGTGCCTCAAGGTTCCTCATAGGCTGACGAGGTTTCTACATGTCCTCTCAGTTATTCCCTTATGCCATGACTCATCTTTTATGCTCTTGTCCAGAGGCACTATCAGCAGTTCTGGATAAAGAGCCAAACAGTAAATATTTTAGACTTTACAGGCCACATATGATCTCTGTCACATAGCCTTAGGTTTTTATATTTTTAAAGGATTGTTTTTAAAAAAGATTCTCTGCTCATGGGCTGGATTTGGGCTGCATGCTGTAGTGTGTGGACCCCGTCTAGATCATCAGAAGGAAAAACATTAACCTTCAGAATAGGGGTAATTCGCTACAAAAGTACTCTAGGATGTTCTCATACATAAATTAGTCAACATTTGTTATCTCCTGCAGGTAGAATATTCCGTGGTTGCTTCTTGACCAAGGGAAATACAGTCTGGCTGTGCAAGACTTAAAATCTCTTGAGGAGCGCTCTGGAGAATGGCTGAAGGAGAGGAAACAGGAGCTTTGAGCAGTGTAATTACAAACAAATAGGTTGGCATAGTCTTTAAGTCTTTGAGTCTAGAGAGATTTGAGTTTTATTTTGCCTGTGGAGGAAATTGGGGGTTTCAGGTCAAAGACAGGGTCAGTGGAAACAAGGATGGGCCTTGTGACGTGTGGGGAAGCCCTGGGAACCTCACTCCCCTTCCAGTGTGTAACTGGATTGGCTCCCACCAGCACAGAAGATTTACAACGTGGGAAATGATATACTTGGATTAAAATATTTCATCCAGATACTTGGATTAAAATATTTCATCCAAATCTGGAGAGAACCCCTTGTAGGTTATAAGGAAACTTTTTAACATTCTTCTTTGAATATATTTTCTGTAGCTGAAAATGTATGTGAAGTGGCTGTCAACTACACATTTCATAAGCAGAGGGGCTCTGGGTCGGGGTTTCATATGCAGCAGAGCAGCTCCCTTGCTGCCGTCCATCAAGAGCCCTCAACACAAGAGTTTGTTATAAATAGAAATAAACTACGAAAAGTAGAAAAAAAAAAAAAAAAAAGTAGAGGGGTATGTTTAAGTATACTATTAGATGTGACTGACTATCTTGAAACCTGATTTTTTTTTCATGGGAAGAAACAGTGCTTGAATTCTGCATGCCCCCCTTGCATCTAGCACCTTTTGGTGGGGGTGGAAGGAGGGTGTCATGGAGAATGATTAGGAGATAATGGAGGGGAGGGGAAACTTGCATTCTGTAATAGCATTTGAAGAGCACTTACCACATGGCAGGAGTGTCCATTTCTATTTGATCCCCCTAGAATCCTATGAAATGGGTATGTTACTAACCTTGGTTTTCAGAAACTGAAGCTTAGATGCGTTTAGTAACTGGTCCACAACCCTTCACTGTAGTCTCCTTCATCCTTGTGTTCATATTAGCCAAAGGTCTTAGGTCATCAAGGTGTGGGAAGCTTCTTGTAGCTAATGAAACAGTTATGTGGCCAGGCACAGTGGCTCACGCCTGTAATCCCACCAGCCAAGATGGGTGGATCACCTGAGGTCAGGAGTTCAAGACCAGCCTGACCAATATGGTGAAACCCTGTCTCTACTAAGAATACAAAAAATTAGCTGGGCGTGATGGCATATTCCTGTAATCCCAGCTCCTTGGGAGGCTGAGGCAGGAGAATCGCTTGAACGTGGGAGGTGGAGGTGGAGGTTGTGATGAGCCAAGATCGTGCCATTGCACTCCAGCCTGGGCAACAAGAGCAAAACTCCGTCTCCAAAAAAAAAAAAAAAAAAAAGTTACGTGGAGTAATAATACAGTGAAAATCACATTACAGATCTAGGGCTTTTAGCATTTCAGAAAGGTGAACTGAGCCTGCCGGAGAAAGCGGGTCTTGGACCTTTCTTGAAAAAATGAGAAATTGGGGCCAGAGGTGCAAATGCCAAAAGCTGAGGCCCCTGGGGAAGAAGGGACGGCCAGAGCCATAAAAACCATGCTTCAAACCTATGCCATGTGCTCACCTTGTCCACCAGCAGAGGCTGCGGTGGGGCTCGTGGCAGGTCCTGGCAGTTTGCAGGAGTTTGGGACAGACACTGGGAGCTGTCAAGCTTTAGGTAATGTGTGACTCACCCTATCCTAATCATGGAGCAACATGAGTAAATTGTGGGGCAGAACACACATGCGTCTTCAATTGGAATGCTTAGGAGATGGAGTTGTGCCCTTGCCCAAAGGTTTGAGGAGAAAAGACTTCAACAGCCACGTTTGGATCCCATCACCGCCTGGATCCCATCCTCTCCTCAGGGACTCCACTCTGCGCCCCTTCCTCTCCTCTCCTTCATGCCATCTCCACTGGCTGCTCCTCATCAGAGAGGTAACATGCCAAGTCTGTCTCTTCTTGGAAAGAGCAAGGCCCCGTCAAATGCGCAGCCCTGGGTGCCTCTGGGTAGGCGTTCCTCACCCTACTCCTTAGGGATGTGGCAGGTGCTCTTACTGAGTTCATCCCATTTCAAATGCCAGTGGAATTTTGGTCTCACTGTATTTGACTTGACAGCACATTTCCTACATGCCTCTCCTCGCAGCCCTCCCTTCTTCCTTCTAGAACACTCTACACACTGGATCTTAGCCCCCGTGACAGTCCACACCTCTCTCCTTTGCCAATTGTGCCATGGTCTCTAGTCTTGAAAAAGTGTTCTGTGTTCCCTAATTTCTCTTCCTGCATTTGCTGTTAAATCCATTCTGCTGAAGCTGCTCTTCAGGTCACCTGTGGCAGGGAGTGATGTGTCGCCTCGGTCCTCGCCTGAAGTTAGCATCCTTTGCAGTCCTTGAGCACTCCTCAAGAAACACCTCCCTTGGCTTCCAAAACACCGAGTTGGCCTGGTTTTCTCCTGTGTTTCTGGCCACTCCTCGTTCTCTTTTGCTGCTTTTTCTCACCTTCCTGAAACCCCTGGGGTGCCCAGAGCTGTCTTTAGACCTGTTCTCTTGGCCACATTTGTCCTCAGTCTCACAGTGGCTGAGGGGATCCCCCTCCCTCCCCCTTTCTCGCCTGACTAAGGGGAAGAAGTCAGGTTGCAGTGACTGCTGTGTGTGCTCGGAGCATCCAGGCTTCCCCTGGCACAACTGTCACATTTCGTTGTAATTGTGTCTTTTCCTCACTCCAAGACAAACGGAGTTGTCTCTTTGGTGTGTGGGTGCATCCCCGGCAACTAGAACAAGGCCTGACGTAAGCGCCTACCTCATGGAGTTAGAAAAGGCAAGAAGGAAACCATCACTAATGCCACGTGGCGAAAGTGGCATTGTGGATACCACATATGTGCAAACGCATCTTCTAGTGATTCTGTAGACGGGTAATTGTGGCTTATGATAAAATATCAGTGTCTCATACCCCAATTCAAATGCTCTGTTTCGAAGAACTCACAGAAAATGATGGGCTGTGGGGAACTAAAGGCTCAGAATGGGCCTGGGGGTGCCGAGGATGCTGTGGACAGTGTAAACACAGGCCCCGCCCTGAGGGCCTTGAGATCTGTGGGGGAAGACGAGCACTGCATGGTCACAGAAGTAGATGACAATAGCTGATGAAGACCCATAGATGGGAAATACACATTCCAGTAAAATGATCTGACTTACGAAGACCTAACTTAGGTTTATTCTGTAGCTACAGATTCCACTTCTGTGGAAGTAGGGGTTGGAAGTTGTAGGAAATAATTTAGAGATGAAACAACCTTTTCCTCTGTCTTAGCTGCTGTAACAGTACCACTGATTGGGTGGTTTCTAAACAACAGGCATTTGTTTCTGGAGGCTGGAAGTCCAGGATCAGGGTGCAGGTTCTGGTGAGGCCTTCTTCCAGGCTGCAGATGGCCAACTTCTCGTTGTGTCTTCACGTGGTGGAGAGAGCTCTGGGGCCCCCATTATAGAAGAACTAATTCCATCATGACCTAGTTAACCTCCAAAGGCACCCCTCCAATACCATCACCTTGGGGGTGAGGATTTCAAATGCTAATTTGTGGGGGACACATACATTCAATCCATAACAACCACAAACCAGGAGACTCTAGTGTTCAGTATTAGTACAGCTCCTAACACTCCTGAGTAGCTATGTCCGTCTTGGGGTCTAAGTGGTCCTTTGCAGGTTCTGAGGAACCTTCACTGGCCCCTTGCTGCCTTCAGCATCCTGAGAGGGGGTCATCCAATGCCACCAGACCAGCTTCAGGAGAGCACGTCTGCAGATGCTGATGCAGGTTAAGCCCCCTTCTCTTTGAAGTAGCTATTCCAAGCCTCCACTCGGCTCACTTCAGGCTTCTCTTCATCATCATCCAAACAATGGCAAACCCTGTAATACAAAGGGCTTGTCATGAACAAATGCAAGAGAAGTGAGCTTGCCAGGGTGACCTCTGATTTGGAAGATGGTCAGCTCAGCGTTTCCAGCATCTAGACTGCTCTGAACATAATGACTTCAAACAACCATTTATCCCTAAGATTCTGCTGGGCTGGCTCCGCACTCACGCTCGTGGTCAGCTGGCGGCTGGCGGGGCCCAGTGGCCTCCCTCACACCTGCCCGCTGGCTGGCGCTAAGCTGGGCGACAGGCGACTGGCCCGTGTGTTTCTGCCTCTGCAGCTAACCCGGATTTGTTCATTTCCAAAAACAGTGCGCCCAAGTTTTTCAAGCTGCTGCTTGCTCCACGCTTTGCTACCATCCCACGGGTCAAAGCAATTCATAAGGCCAGTCCCAACGCAAAGGCTGGAGGAAGGCACAGCCTCTCGGTGGGAGGGGCTGTCGAGTCACATTGCAAAGGCGTAGATGCAGGGAGGGGAAGAAACTGGCCATTTGCAGTAGAAGTTGAGTCTTCCGGGTCACACAGCCTTAGTATACATCTTTGCGTCTGTGAAACTTCTCCCCATCTGGATCAAGACTGCCCCAACTTGATCTTTGAGGATCATCCCCAAAATTTATAAGCAAGAGAATTACCCGGCAAATGTGAAGACTCCTGCTCTGACCAATACACTCCACCTGAATCCCAAAAGAGCCTAGGAAATGGCCTGTATCAGTCAGGGGTCAGCCGGAAATGGCATCTAAATTGGCTAGCTGAGGAGCGTTCAGTAAAGGAGCTGTTTGCCAGGGTGCAGACAGGGTTAGGCATGATACAACCCGGGCGGCTAGCAACATCGGGGAGCCTTTAATGCCCCCAAACCTGAGAGCAGTTACCAGGACCTGGGGAGAGGGCCGCTCGACAGAGACCAGCCTTCAATAGAGACAGCCAGCTCTCAGTGACCCAGCGAGAAGGACCATGATAAATGACCTTAGTCTCCTCCCACCCACCAGCCTTCTGCCCGTGCCTCCCATTGGCTGAGCCCAGCTGAAGGCGTGAGCCTCTGGGGATGGCATTAATATCTCTTTCTGTTTCTTTTTTTGAGATGGAATCTCACTCTGTGACCCAGGCTGAGTGCAGTGGCGCGGTCTCGGCTCACTGCAACTTCCGCCTCCCGGGTTCAAGCCACTCTCCTGCCTCAGCCTCTTGAGTACCTGGGATTATAGGCACACACCACCACGCCCAGCTAATTTTTGTATTTTTAGTAGAGACAGGGTTTCACCTTGTTGGCCAGGGCGGTCTCAAACTCCTGACCTCAGTGATCCTCCTGCCTCGGCCTCCCAAAGTGCTGGCATTACAGGCATGAGCCACTGCACCCGGCTTTAATACCTGCTAAGCTCATTAACCCATGCCTGCACTCAAGGTGACTGTTAGGGGTTGAGTTGTGTCCCCCAAAATGTGCTGAGGTCCTGCCCCCAGTACCTGTGAACATGCCCTTATTTGGAAATAGAATCTCAGCAGATGTAATCCAGTTAAGATGAGATCTGCTGAGAGGGTGGGCCCTGAGCCAATGTGATTACTGTATGAGTTGGCTAGGGTTGCTGTAACAAGATGCCACAGACTGGGTGCCTTCAACCACAGACATTTATTCCCTCACAGTTCTGGAGGCTGGAAGTTGGAGGTGGTGCTGCAGGACTCTCCTCCAAGGCCTCAATTCTTGGCTTGCAGATGGCCACCCTCCTGCTGCCTGGTCACAGGGTCTTTTCTTTGTCACAGTTACCCCTCCTGCCTCTCTGTGTCCTAATCTCTTCTTACAAGTACGTCAGTCTTACCAGATTAGGGCCCACTCTAATGGCCTCTTCTTAATTACTTCTTTAAAGACTGTCACCAAATATAGTCACATTCTGGACTACTGAGGGTTAAGGCTCCAACATATGAATTTTAGGGGGGACAATTCAGCTCGTAACAATTGGTGTCCTTATAAAAGAGAAGAGGCCAGCCATGGTGGCTCAAGCCTGTAATCCCAGCACTTTGGGAGGCTGATGTGGGCAGATCACTTGAAGTCAGGAGTTCAAGACCAGCCTCGCCAAAATGGCGAGACCCCATCTCTACTAAAAATACAAAAATTAGTCGGACATGGTGGCGTGCACCTGTAATCCCAGCCTCCCAACTGGGAAGCTGAGGCAGGAGAATCGCTTGAACCCAGGAGGCAGAGGTTGCAGTGAGCCGAGATCCCGCCACTGCACTCTGTTCAGCCTGGGTGACAAAACGAGACTCTAAATAAATAAATAAATAAAAGAGACGCAGACACTGAAAGAAGGTGACACATGAAGGCCTGGGGGACAGAGCGAGACTCTGTCTAAATAAATAAAAAATAAAAGAGACGCAGACACTGAAAGAAGGTGACACATGAAGGCCTGGGTGACAGAGCGAGACTCTGTCTAAATAAATAAATAAATAAATAAATAAAAGAGACACAGACACTGAAAGAAGGTGACCACGTGAAGCCCACGGCAGAGACCGGAGTGACGCAGCCACAGCCACAAGCCAAGGAAAGCCTGGGGCCACCAGAAGCTGAAAGAGGCAAGGAAGGATTCTCCCCTCAAGGCCAGGAGGGAGCATGGCCCTGCCGACACCTTCAGTTTGGCCTCAGAAACTGAGAGAAGCAATGCCTGTAGTTCTAAGCCACCCAGTTTGTGGTCATTTGTTCTAGCAGCCACTGGAAGTGAATACAGTGGCCTTTGGCAAGTTCAACTGTCGGAATTTCCCTCCCATGTGACGAGATGTGTCCCAAGGCTCAGGGCACACGCGAGTTGCATGGATGTACCACGTGTAGCTTGCTCAGCACCCCTTCCCAACAATGCTCCCCAGAGATGCTCCAGAGGACATTCCTTCATCAGAGCATAAAGCAAGTGCTGGCGGGAGAACCAGGACTCTTGCAGCAACATGGGAGGAAGGCCGGCTGAGGGCAGTGGGACTGTGCCATGCTGGATGAGGTCTGTCTGCCCCTCCACATCTACTCTCCACCCGGTTCCAGCCCCAGGAGGCTGACCTGTATGCATGCAGGGAGCCCTTCTATGCAGTCCATTCAGGCCCTCTCCTGGGGTGCTGTCCCTAGGCCACCTTGACTGCGGGCATAGGTAACTTTCTCAGTGGATACGAACACCACCGCAGGTGCTCTGGCCAGCACAGTAAACCCTGAATTCCTTTTCCTGAAGTTGGGCTCTAGCAAGCCTTAGGATCCATTCTCCTCCTGACACCCTTGGAGTCCGTGGCCGTGATTCTTCCCAGACTCCTGCCACAGGGATGGATGAAGTCCTACTACATTTTCAGTGATGGCTATGTACAGTGAGCCTTGTACTTTTCGACCTGGGATTTTCTGGAATCAGACTCTTTCCATTGCCTGGAGGTTGTGAGGGGCGATGAGAATGAGGCCTGCAGGATCAGCAGCAGCTGGAGAGACAACTGTCCCAGTACCTTAAGTGAAAGCTGTTTCTGCAGGAGGAAGGCAGGGGGCTGAGATGAAGGGATTTGGAGGCCCAGCGTTCTCAATTCTCAGCCTCCTTTGTGATGACCCATATTTCAGGGTCCCGCTCCTTTCCCGTCAGTGCCCTTAGCATTAGAGACCTGACGGGTCAGCATTTCATTGGCAATGCTGCTCTGCAGACCTTAAAGCCAGGCCTGGGCTGGGCTTCAGCCATTTCTCTCCTGCAACTACAGGGGATGGGGGAATTCCAGCAGGGCTAGAAGTCACAGTATTCACGTCCTGTGGCTGCTAGAACAAATGACCACAAACTGGGTGGCTTAGAACTACAGACGTTGCTTCTCCCACAGTTGCTGAGGCCAAACTTAAGGTGTCGGCAGGGCCATGCTCCCTCCTGGCCTTGACAGGAGGGTCCTTCCTGGCCTCTTTCAGCTTCTGGTGGCCCCAGGCTTTCCTTGGCTTGTGGCTGCACCACTCGTCTCTGCCATGGGCTTCACGTGATCACCTTTCAGTGTCTGTGTCTCTTCTCTTATTTTTTATTTATTTATTTACTTACTTGAGACAGAGTTTCGCTCTGTCACCCAGGCCAGAGCGCAATGGTGGGATCTCAGCTCACTGCAAACTCTGCCTCCTGGGTACAAGCGATTCTCCTGCCTCAGCCTCCCAGTTGGGAGGCTGGGACTATAGCTGGGACTATAGGCACATGCCACCATGTCCGGCTAATTTTTGTATTTTTAGCAGAGACAGGGTCTCACCATGTTGGCCAGGCTGGTCTTGAACTCCTGACCTCAGTTTTCGTCTGTGTTCCGCGTCGGATCCTAAGTAACTTTAACGTGTCCTTTTCCCTGTACACACTCAAGGCCCATCAGAAGCAGCCAGGTGACCCCACCTTCTTCATAGTCATCCTCATTGCCATTGTGCCTGCTTCACAGCCATTTGGCCTCCACTGCCTCGCTCTGCTCTCATCCACTTTCCTCGGCCATGGCCATTGGTATTTTGAATGCCCATGATGCCCCTGCCTGCCATGGAGTAAGCACCAGAGTCCTGCTGCTCATTCCTTATTAAATAGCTGAGCGAGCCTGTCCCCAGTCCCATTTTGAGTGTCTGTCTCCCAAGACCACAATGTTAGTCATTAGGAAAATGCAAATTAAAAACCACAATGAGATAGCACTACACACTTATTGGAAAGGCTAGGCTGGGCGCAGTGGTGGCTCACGCCTGTAATCCCAGCACTTTGGGAGGCTGAGGATGGCGGATCACTTGAGGTCAGGAGTTTGAGACCAGCTTGTCCAACATGGCAAAACCCCATCTCTACTAAAAAGAGAAAAAAAAAATTAGCTGGGCATGGTGGTGCCCACCTGTAATCCACTTGGGAGGCTGAGGCATGAGAATCGCTTGAACCAGAGAGGTGGAGGTTGCAGTGAGCTGAGATCATGCCACTGACTCCAGCCTGAATGACAGAGTGACACTCTGCCAAAAAAAAAAAAGAGCTAAAATTAGACTATTCCAAATGTTAATGAGGATGTGGATGAACTGGAACTCACACACTCCTGGTAGCAACAGAAAATGGAAAACAGTTTGGCAGTACCATAAAAAGTGACATTACACCTACCATATGATCCAGCCATTCCACCCATAAATACCTAAGGGAAATAAAAGCATCTGTCCATACCAAGACTTGCACCTGAATGTTCCCAGCTACTTTACATGTAGTAGCCCAAATTGAAATCAATGCAAATGCTCATCAACAGGTGAATGGATAGATAAATCGTGGTATGTTCATAGAATGGAATGCTATTCAGCAACAAAATGGAATGAACTATTGATGCATGCCACGTGGATGGATTTCAGAATAGTTACGCCATGCGAAAGAAGCCAGGCCAAAACAACAACAACAACAAAAAACACTACATACCATATGATTCCATTTCTACAAAAATCTAGAAAATGCACATTAATTTATAGTGATGGAGTGCAGATCAGTGGTTGCCTGAGGTGGAGGTGGGGAACAGGGAGGGAAGGAGGAAAAGGTGGTTCAAGAAAACTTTTCAGGGTAATAGACAAGTCTGCTGTCTTGGTGGTGATGGTGTCTGTGATACTGTGAAACATATATTTGGTTTTCAACTCTGTTTGCTGGGATACAACTCCTGAAATCCTCAGAATCTTCAAGTGATGTCCTCTCCTATGCTAACGAGTTGACTGGTGGCTGGTAGCTCCCTAGGTAGCTTCGGGATGGGGCTGGTACCGGAAAGACCAAGGCAGGGTTAGAGGGTTGGGACTTCCAGCCCCATTCCCCAACCTCAGGGAGGGGAGAGAGGCTGAAGGTTGAGTTGACCACCAATGGCCAGTGATGTAGTCAATCGTGCCTGTGAAATGAAGCTCCCATAACAACCCAAGAGGACTGGATTTGGGGAGATTTCAGACAGCCGAACATTTGGAGGCTTACAAGGAAGTGAACAACACCTCATCCATGTGCCAGGAGGGTAGTGCCTCCCAACTCCACCAGGACAGAGGCTCCGGTCCTCAGGACCCTTCCAGACCTCTCCCTGTGTCTCTCTTTATCTGGCTGTTTATCTGTGTCCTTCAAAATATCCTTTGTAATGAACTAGTAAACATAAATGTTTCCCTGAGTACTGTGAGCCACTCTAGCAAATTCACTGAACGAAAGAGGGGTTGTGGGAACCCTAGTTCATAGTCACAACGTCCAAAGGCCCAGACTTACACGTGCCTGAGTGTGGACAGGACCCATCTGGGGCACTGAGCCCTCAACCTGTATCTGACGCTATCTCCAGGTAGATGGTGTCAGAATTGAATTGGAAGACACCTAGCTGATGTTGGCTGCAGAATTGATTGGTTGCTTCTTGGTGGGGAAAACACAACCCCCAACACATTTGATCACAGAAACCCTCTGTGATGATTGTTATGGTGTGAAAGCAGGGGAAAAACACAGGTGAGTTGGTTTTTCCACACATGGCGTCACAGGTGTATATGTCAGCACTTAAACTGTACATTTTACACGTGGCGCCACAGGTGTATATGTCAGCACTTAAACTACATTTTACACATGGTGTCACAGGTGTATATGTCAGCACTTAAACTACATTTTACACGTGGTGTCACAGGTGTATATGTCAGCACTTAAACTACATTTTACACGTGGCGTCACAGGTGTATATGTCAGCACTTAAACTACATTTTACACGTGGCATCACAGGTGTATATGTCAGCACTTAAACTACATTTTACACATGGTGTCACAGGTGTATATGTCAGCACTTAAACTACATTTTACACGTGGCGTCACAGGTGTATATGTCAGCACTTAAACTACATTTTACACATGGCGTCACAGGTGTATATGTCAGCACTTAAACTGTACATTTTACACATGGTGTCACAGGTGTATATGTCAGCACTTAAACTACATTTTACACATGGCGTCACAGGTGTATATGTCAGCACTTAAACTACATTTTACACATGGCGTCACAGGTGTATATGTCAGCACTTAAACTACATTTTACACATGGCGTCACAGGTGTATATGTCAGCACTTAAACTACATTTTACACATGGCGTCACAGGTGTATATGTCAGCACTTAAACTACATTTTACACATGGCGTCACAGGTGTATATGTCAGCACTTAAACTACATTTTACACATGGCGTCACAGGTGTATATGTCAGCACTTAAACTACATTTTACACATGGTGTCACAGGTGTATATGTCAGCACTTAAACTACATTTTACACATGGCATCACAGGTGTATATGTCAGCACTTAAACTGTACATTTTGCACATGGCGTCACAGGTGTATATGTCAGCACTTAAACTGTACATTTTACACATGGCGTCACAGGTGTATATGTCAGCACTTAAACTACATTTTACACGTGGCGTCACAGGTGTATATGTCAGCACTTAAACTACATTTTACACATGGCATCACAGGTGTATATGTCAGCACTTAAACTGTACATTTTACACATGGCGTCACAGGTGTATATGTCAGCACTTAAACTACATTTTACACGTGGCGTCACAGGTGTATATGTCAGCACTTAAACTGTACATTTTGCACATGGTGTCACAGGTGTATATGTCAGCACTTAAACTACATTTTACACGTGGCGTCACAGGTGTATATGTCAGCACTTAAACTACATTTTACACATGGCGTCACAGGTGTATATGTCAGCACTTAAACTGTACATTTTACACGTGGCGTCACAGGTGTATATGTCAGCACTTAAACTACATTTTACACATGGCGTCACAGGTGTATATGTCAGCACTTAAACTGTACATTTTACACGTGGCGTCACAGGTGTATATGTCAGCACTTAAACTACATTTTACACATGGTGTCACAGGTGTATATGTCAGCACTTAAACTACATTTTACACATGGTGTCACAGGTGTATATGTCAGCACTTAAACTACATTTTACACGTGGCGTCACAGGTGTATATGTCAGCACTTAAACTACATTTTACACATGGCGTCACAGGTGTATATGTCAGCACTTAAACTACATTTTACACATGGCGTCACAGGTGTATATGTCAGCACTTAAACTGTACATTTTGCACATGGCGTCACAGGTGTATATGTCAGCACTTAAACTACATTTTACACGTGGCGTCACAGGTGTATATGTCAGCACTTAAACTACATTTTACACATGGCGTCACAGGTGTATATGTCAGCACTTAAACTACATTTTACACATGGCGTCACAGGTGTATATGTCAGCACTTAAACTACATTTTACACATGGCGTCACAGGTGTATATGTCAGCACTTAAACTGTACATTTTGCACATGGCGTCACAGGTGTATATGTCAGCACTTAAACTGTACATTTTGCACATGGTGTCACAGGTGTATATGTCAGCACTTAAACTACATTTTACACGTGGCGTCACAGGTGTATATGTCAGCACTTAAACTACATTTTACACATGGCGTCACAGGTGTATATGTCAGCACTTAAACTGTACATTTTACACGTGGCGTCACAGGTGTATATGTCAGCACTTAAACTACATTTTACACATGGCGTCACAGGTGTATATGTCAGCACTTAAACTGTACATTTTACACGTGGCGTCACAGGTGTATATGTCAGCACTTAAACTACATTTTACACATGGTGTCACAGGTGTATATGTCAGCACTTAAACTACATTTTACACATGGTGTCACAGGTGTATATGTCAGCACTTAAACTACATTTTACACGTGGCGTCACAGGTGTATATGTCAGCACTTAAACTACATTTTACACATGGCGTCACAGGTGTATATGTCAGCACTTAAACTGTACATTTTACACGTGGTGTCACAGGTGTATATGTCAGCACTTAAACTACATTTTACACATGGCGTCACAGGTGTATATGTCAGCACTTAAACTGTACATTTTACACGTGGCGTCACAGGTGTATATGTCAGCACTTAAACTACATTTTACACATGGTGTCACAGGTGTATATGTCAGCACTTAAACTACATTTTACACGTGGTGTCACAGGTGTATATGTCAGCACTTAAACTACATTTTACACGTGGTGTCACAGGTGTATATGTCAGCACTTAAACTACATTTTACACATGGTGTCACAGGTGTATATGTCAGCACTTAAACTACATTTTACACATGGTGTCACAGGTGTATATGTCAGCACTTAAACTGTACATTTTACACATGGTGTCACAGGTGTATATGTCAGCACTTAAACTACATTTTACACATGGCGTCACAGGTGTATATGTCAGCACTTAAACTACATTTTACACATGGTGTCACAGGTGTATATGTCAGCACTTAAACTACATTTTACACGTGGCGTCACAGGTGTATATGTCAGCACTTAAACTACATTTTACACGTGGCGTCACAGGTGTATATGTCAGCACTTAAACTGTACATTTTACACATGGCGTCACAGGTGTATATGTCAGCACTTAAACTGTACATTTTACACATGGTGTCACAGGTGTATATGTCAGCACTTAAACTACATTTTACACGTGGCATCACAGGTGTATATGTCAGCACTTAAACTGTACATTTTACACATGGTGTCACAGGTGTATATGTCAGCACTTAAACTACATTTTACACATGGCGTCACAGGTGTATATGTCAGCACTTAAACTGTACATTTTACACATGGCGTCACAGGTGTATATGTCAGCACTTAAACTACATTTTACACGTGGTGTCACAGGTGTATATGTCAGCACTTAAACTACATTTTACACATGGTGTCACAGGTGTATATGTCAGCACTTAAACTACATTTTACACATGGCATCACAGGTGTATATGTCAGCACTTAAACTGTACATTTTACACGTGGCGTCACAGGTGTATATGTCAGCACTTAAACTACATTTTACACATGGTGTCACAGGTGTATATGTCAGCACTTAAACTACATTTTACACATGGCGTCACAGGTGTATATGTCAGCACTTAAACTGTACATTTTACACATGGCGTCACAGGTGTATATGTCAGCACTTAAACTACATTTTACACATGGTGTCACAGGTGTATATGTCAGCACTTAAACTACATTTTACACATGGCGTCACAGGTGTATATGTCAGCACTTAAACTGTACATTTTACACATGGCATCACAGGTGTATATGTCAGCACTTAAACTGTACATTTTACACATGGCGTCACAGGTGTATATGTCAGCACTTAAACTACATTTTACACATGGCGTCACAGGTGTATATGTCAGCACTTAAACTACATTTTACACATGGCGTCACAGGTGTATATGTCAGCACTTAAACTGTACATTTTACACATGGCGTCACAGGTATATATGTCAGCACTTAAACTACATTTTACACATGGTGTCACAGGTGTATATGTCAGCACTTAAACTACATTTTACACATGGCATCACAGGTGTATATGTCAGCACTTAAACTGTACATTTTACACATGGCGTCACAGGTGTATATGTCAGCACTTAAACTGTACATTTTACACATGGCGTCACAGGTGTATATGTCAGCACTTAAACTACATTTTACACATGGTGTCACAGGTGTATATGTCAGCACTTAAACTACATTTTACACATGGCGTCACAGGTGTATATGTCAGCACTTAAACTACATTTTACACATGGTGTCACAGGTGTATATGTCAGCACTTAAACTACATTTTACACGTGGCGTCACAGGTGTATATGTCAGCACTTAAACTACATTTTACACATGGCATCACAGGTGTATATGTCAGCACTTAAACTACATTTTACACATGGCGTCACAGGTGTATATGTCAGCACTTAAACTACATTTTACACATGGCGTCACAGGTGTATATGTCAGCACTTAAACTACATTTTACACATGGCGTCACAGGTGTATATGTCAGCACTTAAACTACATTTTACACATGGCGTCACAGGTGTATATGTCAGCACTTAAACTACATTTTACACGTGGCGTCACAGGTGTATATGTCAGCACTTAAACTACATTTTACACGTGGCGTCACAGGTGTATATGTCAGCACTTAAACTACATTTTACACATGGTGTCACAGGTGTATATGTCAGCACTTAAACTGTACATTTTACACGTGGCGTCACAGGTGTATATGTCAGCACTTAAACTACATTTTACACGTGGCGTCACAGGTGTATATGTCAGCACTTAAACTACATTTTACACGTGGCGTCACAGGTGTATATGTCAGCACTTAAACTACATTTTACACGTGGCGTCACAGGTGTATATGTCAGCACTTAAACTACATTTTACACGTGGCGTCACAGGTGTATATGTCAGCACTTAAACTACATTTTACACATGGTGTCACAGGTGTATATGTCAGCACTTAAACTACATTTTACACATGGCGTCACAGGTGTATATGTCAGCACTTAAACTACATTTTACACATGGCGTCACAGGTGTATATGTCAGCACTTAAACTACATTTTACACATGGCGTCACAGGTGTATATGTCAGCACTTAAACTACATTTTACACATGGCGTCACAGGTGTATATGTCAGCACTTAAACTGTACATTTTGCACATGGCGTCACAGGTGTATATGTCAGCACTTAAACTGTACATTTTACACATGGCGTCACAGGTGTATATGTCAGCACTTAAACTGTACATTTTGCACATGGCGTCACAGGTGTATATGTCAGCACTTAAACTACATTTTACACGTGGCGTCACAGGTGTATATGTCAGCACTTAAACTGTACATTTTACACGTGGCGTCACAGGTGTATATGTCAGCACTTAAACTACATTTTACACGTGGCGTCACAGGTGTATATGTCAGCACTTAAACTACATTTTACACGTGGCGTCACAGGTGTATATGTCAGCACTTAAACTGTACATTTTACACGTGGCGTCACAGGTGTATATGTCAGCACTTAAACTGTACATTTTACACATGGCGTCACAGGTGTATATGTCAGCACTTAAACTGTACATTTTGCACATGGCGTCACAGGTGTATATGTCAGCACTTAAACTACATTTTACACGTGGCGTCACAGGTGTATATGTCAGCACTTAAACTGTACATTTTACACATGGCGTCACAGGTGTATATGTCAGCACTTAAACTGTACATTTTGCACATGGCGTCACAGGTGTATATGTCAGCACTTAAACTACATTTTACACGTGGCGTCACAGGTGTATATGTCAGCACTTAAACTACATTTTACACGTGGCGTCACAGGTGTATATGTCAGCACTTAAACTACATTTTACACGTGGTGTCACAGGTGTATATGTCAGCACTTAAACTGTACATTTTACACATGGCGTCACAGGTGTATATGTCAGCACTTAAACTGTACATTTTGCACATGGCGTCACAGGTGTATATGTCAGCACTTAAACTACATTTTACACGTGGCGTCACAGGTGTATATGTCAGCACTTAAACTACATTTTACACGTGGCGTCACAGGTGTATATGTCAGCACTTAAACTACATTTTACACGTGGCGTCACAGGTGTATATGTCAGCACTTAAACTGTACATTTTGCACATGGCGTCACAGGTGTATATGTCAGCACTTAAACTGTACATTTTACACGTGGCGTCACAGGTGTATATGTCAGCACTTAAACTACATTTTACACATGGCGTCACAGGTGTATATGTCAGCACTTAAACTACATTTTACACGTGGCGTCACAGGTGTATATGTCAGCACTTAAACTACATTTTACACATGGTGTCACAGGTGTATATGTCAGCACTTAAACTACATTTTACACGTGGCGTCACAGGTGTATATGTCAGCACTTAAACTACATTTTACACGTGGTGTCACAGGTGTATATGTCAGCACTTAAACTACATTTTACACGTGGCGTCACAGGTGTATATGTCAGCACTTAAACTACATTTTACACGTGGCGTCACAGGTGTATATGTCAGCACTTAAACTACATTTTACACGTGGTGTCACAGGTGTATATGTCAGCACTTAAACTACATTTTACACGTGGCGTCACAGGTGTATATGTCAGCACTTAAACTACATTTTACACATGGCGTCACAGGTGTATATGTCAGCACTTAAACTACATTTTACACGTGGTGTCACAGGTGTATATGTCAGCACTTAAACTACATTTTACACATGGCGTCACAGGTGTATATGTCAGCACTTAAACTACATTTTACACGTGGCGTCACAGGTGTATATGTCAGCACTTAAACTACATTTTACACATGGCGTCACAGGTGTATATGTCAGCACTTAAACTGTACATTTTACACATGGCGTCACAGGTGTATATGTCAGCACTTAAACTACATTTTACACGTGGCGTCACAGGTGTATATGTCAGCACTTAAACTACATTTTACACATGGTGTCACAGGTGTATATGTCAGCACTTAAACTACATTTTACACATGGTGTCACAGGTGTATATGTCAGCACTTAAACTACATTTTACACATGGCGTCACAGGTGTATATGTCAGCACTTAAACTGTACATTTTACACGTGGTGTCACAGGTGTATATGTCAGCACTTAAACTACATTTTACACGTGTAGTTTATCGTATATCAATTATACGTCAATAAAACTGTTTTTTAAAAATCCTCAGCCAGGCACAGTGGCTCACGCCTTTAATCCCAGAACTTTGGGAGGCAGAGGTAGGCGGATCACCTGAGGTCAGGAGTTCGAGACCAGCCTGGCCAACATGGTGAAACCCCATTTCTACTAAAAGTACAAAAATTAGCTGGGCATCGTAGTGGGCGCCTGTAATCCCAGCTACTCAGGAGGCTGAAACAGGAGAATCCCTTGAACCCTGGAGGCGGAGGTTGCAATGAGCCAAGATCGCGCCACTGCACTCCAGCCTGGGTGACAGAGGGAGACTCCATCTCAAAAAAAAAAAAAATCCTCTCTGTTCAAATAAGTGGCAAAGTTTCTGTACCCTCATGACACAGGTGGTTCTGGTTCAGGGTCAGAGCTCCCTGTGGGATCTTGGAGTCTCTGTGAGCTTTGCTTCTTTGACATCATAAAAGTTGACCAAAAGTGAAGCAGAGGTGGTTTGGCCTGGAATATGTTTCAGGCAAGCATCATGGGCAGCTCCAGTGCCCTAGCTGAAGTGACACAGCTTCTCACCCTTGTTTCTGATATTTGCTGTCTCATAGGTGAAGCAGTTGGCCTCGCTACTACTAAATACTTTAAAATTATGTGTACTTTTCAGTGGCACAAATGTTCATTTCTGAGTTAACAAATGCTAAGTGGCATACATGTTTTTTTAACCAAGTAAAACATTGACTCAAAAATTTCCCATCTCTACAAAACATTTTGCCGGGTGTGGTGGCTTACGCTGTAATCTCAGCACTTTGGAAGGCTGAGGCGGGTGGATCACGAGGTCAGGAGTTCGAGACCAGCCTGGCCAATATGGTGAAAACCCATCTCTACTAAAAATACAAAAATTAGCTGGGTGTGGTGGCGTGTGCCTGTAGTCCCAGCTGCTCGGGAGGCTGAGGCAGAAGAATCGCTTGAACCCAGGAGGCAGAGGTTGCAGTGAGCTGAGATGGCATCACTGCACTCCAGCCTGGGTGACAGAGCGAGACTCCATCTCAAAACAAAAACAAAACCCCAAGTAATCCAATTTAAAAATGGACAAAAGATCTGAATAGACACTTCTCAAAAGAGGACATACAAATGGCCAACAGGTATTTGAAAAAATACTTAACATCACTAATCATCAGCGAATTGCAAAGCAAAAGCACAATGAGATATCACTTCCACTTCACCCCAGTTAAAATGGCTTTTATCAAAAAGACAAAAAATAACAGATGCTGGCAAGGAGGCAGAGAAAAGAGAACTCGTACGCTGTTGTATAAATTAGTACAGCTATTATGGAGAACAGTATGGAGGTTCCTTTAAAAACTACAAGTAGAACTACCCTATGATCCAGCAGTCCCACTGCTGGGTATGTACCCAAAAGAAGGGAAATCAATATATCGAAGATATGTCTTCAATATCCCACACTTATTGCAGCACTATTCACAATAGCTAAGATATGGAATCAAAAGTGTCCATCCATGAAGCTGGGAGCAGTGGCTCACGCCTGTAATCCCAGCACTTTGGGAGGCCAAGGTGGGCGGATCACTTGAGGTCACGAGTTTGAAACCAGCCTGGCCAACATGGTGAAACCCAGTCTCTACTAAAAATACAAAAATTAGCCAGGCGTTGTGGTGGATGCCTGTAATCCCAGCTACTCAGGAGGCTGAGGCACAAGAATCGTTTGAACCTGGGAGGCAGAGGTTGCAGTGAGCCAAAATTGTGCCACTGCACTCCAGCCTGGGTGACAGAGTGAGACTCTGTTTCCCCCCGCAAAAAAAAAAAAAAAGAAAAAAAGAAAGAAAAGTGCCCATCAATGGATGAATGGATTTTAAAATGTGGTATGTATTCACAATGGAGTATTATTCAGCCATAAAAAGAATAAAATCTTGTCATTTGCAACAACATAAATGGAACTACTAAGGACATGTTAAGTGAAATAAGCCAGGCACAGAAAGACAAATATTGCACTCATATGTGAGACCTTTTTCTCATGGAGATAGAGAATAGAATGGTGATTACCAGGGATTATAAAGAGGGAATGATTAATGGGTACAAAAGTAGAGATAGATTAGAAGGAATATGATCTAGTGTTCAGTAGCACAATAGGGTGACTTTAGTTAATAATTTATTGTGTATTTCAAAGTAACTAGAAGAGTAGAATTGGAATGTTCCTAACACAAAGAAATGATACATGTTTGAGGTGACCAGTTACCCTGATTTGATCATTACACATTGTAGGTTTGTATCATGTACCCATAAATATATATGACTATTACATATCCACAACAATTTTCAAAATACCGAAAAAAAAAGTTGGCAGTTTTAGGAGAATTGCAAAGAAAACAGAAGTCTCAAAGAGGTCAGCAGCCCCTCATGGGGAGGAAGAGGGGCTCACTCCCTTTGCATTGGTGTTGGGGGGCTAGTGAAAGCCCGATGATGTAAACAACCTCTCTGACCTTTAACCCTGGCCCCTCCTCCCACTGCCCCGGATTCTATACCCACCAGCCCCCATGGGACATCAAGATTTGCCCGGCTGAGGGAAGGCACTCTGATGACCTTTTGCATTGTGAGCATGTTTGATGCTGTTGGAGGCAGTGTACCCAAGAGTATCCCGGACAACTCCAGATTTTGTACAGCCACATAGTGCTTATTTGGCTGAGACTTCAGCAGCAAGGGCCTGCAGACAAGCTGTCCTGGGTGACCTCCTCTGCAGCTTGAGATACCCATGCGGATACAGGAAGACAAATCTTCTCAACTAGCACCTACAGCCGTGCGCAATAACTTACGCTGGCTGACAGTTTGCATCTGTTGGGGGATAACTGACCCGTTTCTCACATGAAAGCAGAGACTGTGACTCTCAAACCACTCTGGGTATCAGAATCACCTTGGGTGCTTGCTGAAGTTTAGGGGGAGTTTCCAGCCGGCAGCTTTTAATTCAACTTCTCTCATGTTACAGTGTCACCAGCTGGAGAACCACAAATCCAGAACTAGGGTATCACCTTGGAAAATGCTGGAATAGGCGATAATTAGAAGTAGGTTATTATTAACCATAAAGTAAAATGTCTGACCATTGTTCTTTAAGTCCAAGATTAAAGAACTCCTCACCTCGCAGGAATTAGCTGTATACCACAAGAGGGTGCCATTGTCGCAAAGTTGTAGCACTGCCCCTCCAGCTGTTTGTTATATTCAATACGACATCCAAGGAAATTTTGAAAAATTATTTTTCTATGTTAAAAGGCTAAAAAAAAGACATGACACAAGGCTCTAATAGTATGGAAGGTCCGAGAATAAAGTACAAGGAGGGACACATATAAAACGAGGGAAATAAGGCTGGGTGCCGTGGCTCACGAACCTGTAATCCCAACACTCCGGGAGGCCAAGGCAGGAAGATCACTTGACCAGCCTGGGCAACATAGCAAGACTCCATCTCAAAAGAAAAAAAAAGAAAAGTCAGGCCTGTAGTCCTAGCTACTTGGGAGGCTGAGGTGAGAGGATGGCTTGAGCCTGGGAGGTCAAGGTTGCCATGAGCCAGGATTACTCCATTGCACTCCAGCCTGGGTGACAGAGTGAGACCCTGTCTTTAAAAAAAAAATCACGCCAGGCGCAGTGGCTCACGCCTGTGATCCCAGCACTTTGGGAGGCCAAGGCAGGTGGATCACCTGAGGTCAGGAGTTCGAGACCAGCCTGGCCAACATGGTGAAAACCCGTCTCTACTAAAAATACAAAATTAGGCAGGCATGGTGGCAGGCACCTATAATCCCAGCTACTTGGGAGGCTGAAGCAGGAGAATCGCTTGAACCCAGGAGGCAGAGGTTGCAGTGAGCCAAGATCACGCCTTTACACTCCAGCTGGGCAGCAAGAACAAAACTTCGTCTAAAAAAAACAAAAAGGGCCAGGCACGGTGGCTCCCGCCTGTGATCCCAGCACTTTGGGAGGCCAACGTGGGCAGATCATGAGGTCAAGAGATTGAGGCCATTCTGGCCAATATGGCGAAACCCCTGTCTCTACTAAAAGTACAAAAACTAGCTGGGTGTGGTGGTGCACATCTGTAGTCCCAGCTACTGGGGAAGCTGAGGCAGGAGAATTGTTTGAACTGGGAAGCGGAGGTTGCAGTGAGCTGAGATCGCACCACCGCACTCCAGTCTGGCGACAGAGCGAGACTCTGTCTCAAAGAAAAAAGAATATGTGAGATATATATATATCTCTCTCTCACATATACAACATATATATAAATAATATATATAAACTATATATATATCTCACATATACTATATATAAATTATATATATACAAATTATATATATAAATTATATATATATACACACACACATATCAGTGATATCAAGGATATTTATCAGTGCCCAATTAGGAAATCTTGCACACACACTTCAACTGCCCTCATTTTCCCCACTCCCCATTAGGCCATCACTTTTATTTCTTGTGCATCCCTCTAGCGTTTTGTTATAAAAACACTAGCAAACTTCTTATTCTTTCTGCTTTCTGTTTTGTGCCATTTCAGTAGAGAGAGCACCTCCTTGCTGTGGTTTACAGCTGCACAATAGTTCATTCTCTGACGGGTGCACCTTTGTGTATTTATCCATTCCCCTATACATGAACACTGGGGTCTAATCTTTCACTATCACAAACAGTGTCGCGGAGAATAACCTCGTTCAAGTGTCATTTTGTACTGGTATGGTTGGAGGACAAATCTCAGAAGTAGGACTGTGGGGTCAAAAGTAAATGCACTTATAATTTGTAATGTTGACAGTGAGCCACGATCACTCCACCACACTCCAGCCTGGGTGACAGAGTGAGAGCCTGTCTTTAAAAAAATGAAAATAAAAATTCACACGTATATTCAGACAAAACTGCCCTCCCAGTGGGTTGTATGACTTTGCTCTCCTGAAAGCCTCTATTTCCACAGACTCCTCCAAGGGAATATACATACGGTGATTATTTTGAATTCCTAGAGAGGCCTTAATTGCCAAGTTTGGATAACAACATTTATCACCCATGAGGTGTGCATTAAGAGTATTTATGACCCTAGCATGGGCTTGATAGCATAATAACGGGGTGTATGAAGGATCAATGACTTGGGGCCATTTAGCCGTGAGTATCATGGTGACAGTGTTTTCTCTTGCATTGTACTTTCAGGTGTTTGTAGATCCCTATTTCTGCTGCTTCACTTGTAGCTTAAACCGTCTTCTGCAGTGTGAATGTTTTTCCCAGTTTTACGCTTCATTAGGCCTCCAGTGGGAATAGAGTCTGAGCTGCACATCTGGCCCCAGCTGCGCTGAGCCCTCAGGTAGCCGTGCTGCTGCCCAGCTGTCCAGTGCCTGGGTTCCTACAGCGAGTTCCCTCCTGTGGATGGGAGCTTTGTCTTTGTGCAAACTTCCCAGCTGTGGAAACGCTGGCACCGCTTTAAAGATCAATGCATTTCTTGGCAAGGGATGGGAAAGGCAAACTCCTCCACACAAGGATTAAGTCTTACACCAGAAGCCAATTGTCCTCAGCCTCTGCAGTGAGGTTATCTCCTAAAGAACATTCAGGCTGTTTCCCAGTAGTGCCTGTGCTGGCGGCACCCAACGTTTTCTAGTTACGAAGATCACATCCCATCTGGTGGTCCACAGAGTTGTACTAAATTTAAATTTCTCCTGTGTCTCTGTCATACACATGAACACTCACACACACACACACATTGTGTGAGAAGCACTCACACTGACTCAGCGTCTGATGGAAACAGTGTACACAGCTGATGAGCAGATCCCGGCAGCGCGAGGCACTGCAGGACTTTCCAGAACACCCAGGGCTGGATAGGCCAGTGTGTGAAGCCAGAACATAAGCCCTGCTCACTTGCCCTTTCCTGCATCTGACTGGAAATGCTACAAACAGAAGGAAATATTGAGCAAAATTAATAACCTAATGAGGATCTTGCTTGTAAGTTTAATAGGAGCATTAATAATGAAGCAGCGTTTTACTGGGTTAACGGAGGTTAAGTGGCAATATTAGTAAAGTGGTCATTATAGATTTTTTTTTGCAGGCAGTGAACAGAACCTTCTGAAAGGATGATTATAACTCCTCAGCATTCACTGTTTCTTAAAACAGGCCTTTCTGAAAGTTTTTTTTCTTTAATAAAAATTACCACTTTTTCCAGGGACCCCTGTTTGAGGCATGAGCGGAGAGGCTTCATCTTTAAAGAAGCTCTTACAGGGAACTCTGTCGGTCGTTTGAGGCTTGCTGCCAACAAACAACTGAGGTATTTACCAAGGGTTTCCAAGAAATTGCTGCAAATTATATGAAATGTTATACTGGTAACAGACGTTCAATGTATTAGCAACAGAAAAAAAATGTGAAGTGTGTGGGAACAAAGCTGCCATCTGTGAGAAAATGTTCAGTAAGGTAGGTGGCGATGAACTTTAATGATGTGTCATAAAGAGTCACACTCATGAACACAGAAGGGAAGTTAAATGATCTGGGATTTTTGAACAAATTTCTGAATACTGGTCTGGAATCACTATGGAGGACCGTTTAACGTGATCCAGCAGAAAGACTCATTTGGAGACACAGTCGGACTCCCGGAGCCCCTCCAGGTGGAACTCACTCCACGCGGAGCTCAGACTCGGTCCCACACTCCTGATCCCTGATCCATCACAGCCCACCTCCTGGGCCAGTCCTGTGCCATTGGGACTTTCATGGAATAACTACAGTTAAGGGCTTCCTTACAAGTGTTCCTGGTAAGTTAATACCTCCCCTTCTTTTATGATGAGAAAAATGGTCAATGATTCCCTCAACAGAGAAGGGCGGTAGCACACTGAAATCAAGAAACCCGGAATCATGAGAAGTCTTTCCTCAGCTCACTGCAGTGAAATTCCCGTAAATGCGAATCACCCTGCCTTCTCCTTACCTTTAAAAATAAATTAGGGTGAGGGGGCTTTAGGATGAGGAGCAGCCTTGGCCCCCAAGGGGCTTCGGGGAAGGACGCATGTGTGTGCATTCGGGGCAGATGTTCCAGACCCTCGTTGTCCTCCCTAGCTCCTTGCTGGTATTGACTAGTGGGGCTGGGCATGAGACAGGCCTTCATACTGGGGGTACCAGTCCTGTCTAGCTGTTTGGGCCTCTGGCTGTCACTGAAGTTCTTGATTCCAGGTATTTGCTACTGGCTGTGAAATCTCCACTTAGGATAGCCCTGTCTCCTGAGCCAGGCCCCTTGCTGGGACACTTTTGGATTCTTCCCCAGGAGAACTGTCTCAGCTCAACAATCCAGCTGCTCCTTCCAGCTGTGCTAGAGCTTGCCCTCCTGCTCCTAGGCTGCATGCCGGAATTGGTCCCTGCCCCTGGCAGACTTCTATAGGACCTCAGTTTCTCTCTTCTCCTTCCAACCCTCTCTTGGCCTGGCACATCCCTCTTCTCCCAGAGGGACTTCTCTTATGTCTTACTCTCCTTCTCCAGGGAACTGTAAGCCTTCAGGCTCAGCCTTTACAAAGAAAACGGTATCCTTTCCACATTACGAAAGACCCCCACTGAGCCTGCAGGTGAGACAGGTGAGACTGTTAACCTAGGAACTGAGAGACAACTAGGAACCAGGATATTGAGGAGGACAAAATATTTGGCATCCTCAAAATATTATTCCCATCACATATTTATATACTTTTTTTTTTTTTTTGAGACGGAATTTCGCTCTTGTCGCCCAGGCTGGAGTGCAATGGCACGATCTCGGCTCACAGCAACCTCCGCCTCCCGGGTTCAAGCGATTCTTCTGCCTCAGCCTCTCGAGTAGCTGGGATTACAGGCATGCAACACCACCTCCGGCTAATTTTGTATTTTTAGTAGAGTCGGGGTTTCTCCATGTTGGTCAGGTTGGTTTCGAACTCCTGACCTCAGGTGATCTGCCCGCCTCGGCCTCCCAAAGTGCTGGGTTTACAGGCGTGAGCCACCGCGCCCGGCCAACTTCTCATTGGACACTAGTTTAGAAGAAAACTAGCAGGTTAGAAAATATTGAAATCATTGAATATGTCACAAAATTGAACATCTGAAACTTGCCAGATTTGTGTTTCATGTAAATCACTGTGAATGACGGGGCTGCTGCTGAATTTGGGGGATCTGGTGACTCCTCGGCATTGTGGTTTATGGTCTTACTGGAAACCTCTTTCGATGGTTTTCGAGCCTGTAATTCATGGTTGTATGTTCTGTATTTTTCCCAAGACCACTACTGGAATCCTGTATTCACTGCATAATGAGTATTTTATTTTTAGATGTGGATCACCTCTTAGGGAGGGAGTTTGTGGGAAGGCAGGTAATGAACTATTTTTAATATAAATCACAAGTGTCAAAGAAAGTGGTAATATCCAAAGAATAAACAAGAGTGACCACCATTCAGGTGCCGAGAAGGTATCTGAAGCTCCCACAGGCATTTTAAACTGTGTGATAGTATTTCAACCATTTGCTCAACAATGAAGAAAGATCCAAGGATTGCCCCAGGCATGTGTTTATTTGATTTAATGAAGGTAACTTCTCAGGCCCAGGGAAACACTTTGCCCTTCAAAAGTTTCATTAGAAAACCCCAATATACTGGAGACTAAGTAACAAGACTGAAACTCTACACAAACTTTTGTACGGAGACCTCCGCTTTTGTTGCCTTAGCTGAAGTATTGTAGAGGAAATGTATAAAACTTAAAATCCAGAGTAGAGGATCTGGGACCCAAAATCCGTCTTTAGAAATCCACGGCACTTTTACAGACAGACTATATTAAAATACTGACAAAGTCCCAGGCTGGGGGTACTAGCCGGCTATCTGCCCACACAGTATGTAAATGAAAGTAGGGTTTACCATCCAGGGCATTAACATCACTTTCCTTGTCTTCAGGATCCATTAAATGCTAGTACTGTATGAGAAGCGTGGACCTCAAATATTAAAGATGGCTTTTTCTTCTTCTTCTTATTTAGCGTAGAAACTGGCAACAGGGAACAAGGTGACTGAATTCACGGTCCACTCGCAGGCGCGCACGTCCCCAGGGCTCCGGGACGGCTGTTCCCTGCGTGCGGCCGCGGGACTGCGGACAAAGCTGCAGTGTGGTCGGGAGCGCGGGGCCGGGAGCGGGAGGCCGGCCGGGCGGCAGGAAGGGCGTGGCCGTGGGGTGCAGCGAGGACGGTCTGTGCGGGACGAACGTGCGCAGCGTGGAGCCTCGGGGCCGAGAAGC
Organism: Pongo abelii; assembly: GCF_028885655.2. Classification (NCBI taxonomy): domain Eukaryota; kingdom Metazoa; phylum Chordata; class Mammalia; order Primates; family Hominidae; genus Pongo; species Pongo abelii. The sequence continues at coordinate 104,470,894 of NC_072001.2, read as the reverse complement.
CCCCACTGCAAGGCTGGCTCCTGAGACTCGCGCCCCGGCGCCGCGGTGCAGGAACCGGCCGCCCTTGCGCCGGGTGTAGGTGCGGATAACGGGCAGCTCCGGCCCCGCGGGCCCGCGCCGGAGCCCACGCCCCCTCCGCCCGCCAGCTCCAGTCGCAGACCGCGCGGGCGGGGCGCTGAGGGCTTTTTTTTTTTTTTTGGTCAAACTTTGGCCACGTGAACCGCCCCTCATTCACTTTTGCGCCAATCGCGCGGCGCGGACGGATCCCGAGAGGGGCCACGGCTCGCCGCCGGCGGGGCCGCTTCATAACGCGCTGTGCGTGACGTGAGAGGCTCCTGTTGCAATGGCGAGCTAAGCCGGAGGATGTGCAGCTGCGGCGGCGGCGCCGGCCACGAAGAGGACGGGGGCAGGCGCCGCGCGAACCGAGCCGAGCCAGCCGGAGGACGCGGGCAGGGCGGGACGGGAGCCCGGACTTGGCTGCCACTGCCGTCGCCGTCGTGCCGGCCCCGCGTCCCCGCGCGCGAGCGGGAGGAGCCGCCGCCACCTCGCGCCCGAGCCGCCGCTAGCGCGCGCCGGGCATGGTCCCCTCTTAAAGGCGCAGGCCGCGGCGGCGGGGGCGGGCGTGCGGAACAAAGCGCCGGCGCGGGGCCTGCGGGCGGCTCGGGGGCCGCGATGGGCGCGGCGGGCCCGCGGCGGCGGCGGCGCTGCCCGGGCCGGGCCTCGCGGCGCTAGGGCGGGCTGGCCTCCGCGGGCGGGGGCGGCGGGCTGAGGGCGCGCGGAGCGTGCGGCGGCGGCGGCGGCGGCGGCGGCCCGGCGGGCGGAGCGGCGCGGGCATGGCCGCGCGTGGCCGGCGCGCCTGGCTCAGCGTGCTGCTCGGGCTCGTCCTGGGCTTCGTGCTGGCCTCGCGGCTCGTCCTGCCCCGTGCTTCCGAGCTGAAGCGAGCGGGCCCACGGCGCCGCGCCAGCCCCGAGGGCTGCCGGTCCGGGCAGGCGGCGGCTTCCCAGGCCGGCGGGGCGCGCGGCGATGCGCGCGGGGCGCAGCTCTGGCCGCCCGGCTCGGACCCCGATGGCGGCCCGCGCGACAGGAACTTTCTCTTCGTGGGAGTCATGACCGCCCAGAAATACCTGCAGACCCGCGCCGTGGCCGCCTACAGGTGAGCCCCTGCTCCCCGGGCACCGCCTCCTGCGTCCGGCATGCCGGGTCCTCTCCTGGCTCTCGCCTCCGCCCGCTTTCCTAGGCCCTTCCTGGGCTTCCGGTGGGATCGGGTTGCCTCTCGGTAGACGCCGGGCCGAGGGAGAAAAGATCAGAGGCGGGATGGTGAGCGCAGCGCTCAAGAACATGGCCTTTGGGGTCAAATGGACTAGTGTGGCCTCACTGGGTGTGCCTCTCACCCTGATTAAGGCACTTTAGCCCTTTACAGATCGAAGCTTCTCGTTAAAAGGGCCCGACAGATCGGGTCTCCCTCGTAATGTTGGAAAACTCATAGCACAGTACCTGATAGTGGAGGCAGTTGGGGCTGATATTGGATTCCCTAAAATGTGCACCTTTGTCCTTGCAAAGCTAGAGCCCGTGTCCATTAATCTAGTACTAGAACCTTTCCACATCGTACTCTCACATTTCGCCTTTGGAGGCACTCCTATAAATGAAAGAGAATGCCCGCAGCACACTGGACCACACCAGTCTGTTGAGTAAAGAGAGAGAGAACCTTGGGGGAAAGCAGTTCTTGGCCCTTGGTAGATTCAGTGGAAAACTGCATTCTGGTGTTAATTAGTTCAGCTTGGTGGTGTATGCTTGTTATCCAGTAACTGGGCTCTAGTTGGCCAAATGAGTCATAAAAGCAGCTGGAATCGTGTTCAGGTTTAACAAAGGGATTAGCCAATGTAGTCTTTAGAAGGGAGATGATTTTGGAATGGCTGGCATGGTTAGAATCAGATTTGTATTGGAGTGAATTTGAAGTTGGAGAGGGTTGTAGACTCAATAAAGGGATTTGATGGAAACCCTATATGTGTGAAGTATAGAAACACTTACTGTATGGATAAAGTTTGGGTCTTATCCAGCCACAGAGCAAACCAATGTGGGGAATGGTTTTAGAGCGTCAATGGTCTGGGAATGAAATTTCAGAGCAGCCAGTGCTGAGCCAGGCTAAGCTGGTTGCTGTTTGTTCTTATAACCAATACCTTTACACTTCAGTTTTAAATGCAGTCTTGGTCAGATTTTTCAGGCACTAGATGTTGTGAGGGGAAAAGCATATATGGTCCCCCCTGCCTTTAAGGGAGAAAGTAAAGGTCTGAGAAGGAAGGTGAAAGTGGTCTTCAGTGACTGCCCGTTGAATGGCTTGATCCCCATTCCTGCACATTTCCATTAGGGTCCTGCTTAAGTCCAGAACCCACATTCCGCCAGGAAGGGTCCTGAGTGGCTTGAAGAGCTTAGAATGCAGGTATTGTAAATACAGACTAATGCAGGCCAGGCGCTGTGGCTCACGCCTGTAATCCTAGCACTTTGGGAGGCCGAGGCGGGCGGATCGCCTGAGGTCAAGGAGTTCGACACCAGCCTGACCAATATGGTGAAACCCCGTCTCTACTCAAGAGTAGAAAAATTAGCCGGCTGTGGTGGGTGCACCTGTAGTCCCAGCCACTCAGGAGGCTGAGGCAGAAGAATCGCTTGAACCCAGGAGGCGGAGGTTGCAGTGAGCCAAGATCATGCCACTGCACTCCAGCCTGGGCTACAGAGCGAGACTCCATCTCAAAAAAAAAAACAAATTCTATCTATCGATCGATAGTTAGAGATGCATAGACTAATGCAGCGATTTGGGAACCAGCCGATCAGGATTCTCTCCCAGATCTACCTTGCATTACCTGAGGTTTTATGGGATTTTTTTTTGACCAGAGAAACAGCCGCATCAGAAATCGAGGATGAGCCATATAGATTATTTACAGCATGGTTTTGAAAGTAAATCTGCATGACTCTAGTGTGATAGACGATGTGAAATCACAGTTTTGGGGACAGTTACCAAACTAGTTAGCACAAACAGTAAATTAGGTAACTCCCTTATCTCCCCCATGCCCCCTGAACAGATGCATTTTCATGGTTTCGGTATCAATATATTCAAATCAGTGGGGGGCCTAATGCACCAGCAATACTCAGAAAATGTAATGCAGGCCGGGCGCGGTGGCTAACGCCTGTAATCCCAACACTTTGGGAGGCTGAGGCGGGCGGATCACGAGGTCAGGAGATCGAGACCATCCTGGGTAATACGGTGAAACCCCGTCTCTACTGAAAATGCCAAAAAAAAAAAAAAATTAGCCGGGCTTGGTGGCAGGCGCCTGTAGTCCCAGCTACTCAGGAGGCTGAGGCAGGAGAATGGCGTAAACCCAGGAGGCAGAGGTTGCTGTGATCCGAGATTGCGCCACTGCACTCCATCCTGGGGGGCAGAGCGAGACTCCATCTCAAAAAAAAAAAAAAAAAGAAAAAATGTAATGCAAACTAGAACTACTGTTTCACACTTGGAGATGGTTTCCCAAACCCGAGCTTAACGCTCTTACTTTTGGCCTCCTTTCCACATCTCTTCCCTCATCTTTTTCTGGATGTAAGATTTAATCTCATTGTTTATTTATTTATTTTTTTCAGGTAGTTAGGGGAAAGCAGAAACACAGTTTGCCCCCAGGCCGGGTTCTCCCTTTCTTTTGACACTTCTGCTTTTCTGAGAAAGGAAAACGCCTGCCGGGAGATAGTGTCCAGCTAGTGTCACTCCAGCTTTCTCACATAAGTTTCTTTTATCTCTCAGATCTTAAGAAGTCAGTGTGTGTGGAGCCTGGAGGTGGACCTGCCCTGCCAGTTAGGGTCCTTTGCCTCTTGCCTGCCAACCCTGTGTTTAGACTGACTGCAGGAGTTGGCACAAGACGATTTTAGCCTTAAGGCTAAAAGTTAAGAAACTTTTGGGGAAGGCCTCAATTGGGACGGAGGTTATAGGGTATAACATATGATTACAGTTTTACTGTGCTTTGCAGCCCAGGCCAAAAGTCCGCACTGAGCTCTTAAATTGGAAATTCCATGCACAGTTCAGTATAAAAGTAAGCTTGACTCTTCTAGCACACGGTAGAACTCTGGTTTGGAAATCGATGTGCTGAGCTTTACATTTCTCCTGAAAGGTAAATTCATTCTTTATCTTAGAGAAAACTCTAGTTTTGTTTTTTAAAAAAACAAAAAAAAACTGTTGTTTGGTTTATAGATGAAGGAGATGCCAGCACTTTCAGTAAGATGATACTTTGGTGTAGAATACTGAAAATGTCAGAATTTAGGTCTAGGGACTAGTAGCTAGCAACCTCTTCATTCCAACAACTCTGAGATCCAGAAAGGGGCTAAAAAAGCTTTTGAAAATCCAAGGAGATATGCCTGTCCACACTAAAGGCACTGCGCTTTGATGATAGAACATCTCCATCATTACACATTTTTACTTTCTAGACCTGCCATCTGCTTGAGGGGTGGATGGGGGCCACCAAGATATAGCAGGGCAGTGACAGCTGATAGCAGACAAGAAACAGATTTTTCAAAGCAGGCGAGACAAAACTCAAAATGTAGCAGGTGAGTGACCAGCCAGGGCTGACCTTTGGAGGCCCTGAGTGACACAGTAGCTGTTAAGTTAATAGGAGTGATCCTGATTCATTACTTAGGATCCATTTCTTTGTAAAGCACGTGCATGCATGGCCCATCTGGGCCCGGACCCTGAGTCCTGGGGGACACTGCAATACACGGCTTGCTGTCATGTTCTTTAGTCAGAGGGACGACACTAAAAAGAGGGTTTCTGCTAGTGATGGATGCTGTAGAGAAAACAGAACAGGGTTGGGGCAGGACAAGTGTGTCCTCTCTGTGTTAGGTGATTAGGGAAGAGTTTGGAGAGAGTGTCATTTGGACTGAGATCTGATCGTGAAGAGCCAGTTGTGTGAATGTCATTGATGAGCATCAGGGCCAAGGAAGCACTGGGAAGTCCCAAGGCAGGGACCGGCTTGGAAAGGAACACCAAGAAGGCCAATAAAAGAAAGGGAAGGGGCTCGCTAGTGTCCAGTCTTGTAAAGTTTCATTCTGAGTGAATTAGAAAGCCACTGGAGGGTTTATGCAGGAAAAGGAGGTGGGTAGCTGGGGTTCTGTAAATTAACACATAAAATAATTTATTTTGACTCATCTGCAAGTGTGTGTTCTAGGTAATTTCGCTTTAAAATGGTACTGTGATTCCTCTGAAGTCATTTATTATGCGAATTAAGGACCGCTTGTCAGAACCTCTGGGTTTCTTGTGTCTTGCATTACTAGCTGCGATTCATATTTTTCCCATATTTAAACATTTCCTTCTTAGTTATGTTCTGTGATACATGGAAGGGAAATGTTTATGTAGTTTAGTCTATGTCTTTCCCTTTCTGATTTTAGTTTCCTCTACCCCAGGTTCACAGTTACTGCCCTGGAGAGATTTTCAAAGGTAACATTTCCTTCCTAATTCTAGAAAGGGTAGAAATCATCTCAACTTTATTTTTTCCCCAAATAGTATGTGGTCGCAGCACCACGTACCATTGACTAAGTTCTCATTTCCCTACCAGTTTGAAATGCCATCTTCGTCATGCTCAGAATTCTTGGGTATGTTTCTGGACTTCATGTTTTGTTCCATTGATCTTTCTGTCTGTTCTTGTGCCAGTACCACCCATTGAAATCATTGGAGGTTGAATAATATTTTAATATCCGGTGGACAAGTTCCCCTTTGTTCTTCATCTGCTTCAAACATTTCTTGGCTACACTTACCTTTTCTTGCTGAGAGAGTTTTTATGCTATTTAGATTTTTTAATCAACGTTTGGATAAAAAGAAAAAGCCACACATATTTTGCTTATTCGTCCATTTTTATGCCCAGAACCTTGAGCTAATCCAACACCTTTTGTTTGTTTTGGTTCTTACCCTCTCTGGGCTGAAGATGGGGAATAGTTTTGTTCTTTTTTTATGTCATCAAAAGAAAGAGGTGGATGATTTCTCTTCTATGCACCAAGATTGAACAAGGGCACCATTAAAGACTAGCATCAGTCTGTAGGGGACTGTGGGAAGAAAGTTTGAGAAGCATTACCTTGAGATATAGGAATCTTATTTCAAGATACTGTTATCAGTTAATGATCTCTTCCTAATGCTTTAAATGAAGACGGACTGTTCCTTTACCAACCTTAATGAGATCCTCCTACCTTATAAATCTGAATTCATTTCCTTATTTCTTGAGCTAAGTAAACCATGTTTATCTTCAAACAGTTCAGAGCAGTCCTCACTTTCTTAGATAGAATTCAGCTTGGCAAACATTTATACAGAAGGCTTTTCCATATAAAATCTAAGTAATCAACCTGTAAGTGAACTTTTGGAGCACAAAGTCATTTCAGATTATGAATTTGCTGTAGGAGACTAGGGAACAATGTGGCTCTGAAAATGAGTGTAGTTTTTTATGTCATGGTTCAAGATCTTGATGCCCTCAAACAGAATATTCCAGGGATAGCTATGGCTGTCAATAGGGGATTGTGCATGACTGTTTTCAATGCATCGGCAGCTTCACTTTCCCCTGTCCATTAACTAAGCTGCTCTTTATTAACAGTAGATTCCAAATACAGGGCCCTAGTCTCTGCAGAGTTCATAGTCTCAGAAGGAAACGAGCGACGGTATTGGTTGATGAGGGCTGTCAAGGTGCCTGAACTAATCACTGTGGGGGAACAGAAGAAAGAGGCTTACACCCAGTGGGTGAATGGATCAAGAAATGTCTCACCCACACTCCCACCCTTTTTTTTTTACCCACTAGCTGAGTCTTGGAAGATGAAGAGGTGTTCTTGAGGCAGAGACAACTACAGGTTTCCTACAACATGAAATGGCAGGAGTTAGTGAAGGAGCGATGGGAAAGGCCAGCTCCTTGGGGCTGGGTGTAGGCTGTGGGTGGTAGAGTGGTGGGCAGGGACCTGGAGGGAAGGTCTGCGTTCCAGGCTTTGTGTGGTTGCTGTCCAGAGCTATTGGTGACATTTCAGCAGGACAGTAGCCTGATGGGATGTGTGTTTTGGAAGATCAGCCCAGCGGTGTTGCTGCTGCAGAGGGTGGCTAGAGTTGGTCAGGTACCGGTACCTAGCTAGAGTTGGACAGGACCGGTACCTGTTGAGGGGTGCTTGGGTAGCATTTATCAAGAAGTCTAAAATGCAGCTCTCTTGAGGTCTAGCAATTCCTCTAGAATTTTTTCCAAAGGAATTTTAAAGGTGTGCTTAAATGTGTACATATGAAGTGGAAATTTCAGGTATCTTAGGTGTCCTGCTTTAGGAGATAAGGACCAAAATTGACTTAACTGATTCATCCATACTGTGGTCTGCATCTCTAACAAAGTAAAAATGGTGTGGCTGAAATACTTTTATTGACATGAAGAGAGGTTCAGAATATACTTAAGTGAAAGTAAACTGTGAAACAGTATGGCCAGTACAAAGCCCTTTGTGTTTAAAGTAAAACAAAAGTGTATGTTTGTGTAGCGTAGAAAAGGAAACATAAAAGGATGTACTCACTGTGATGCCACATGATCTTTTATATTCTTCTTAGTACTTTTCTATATATTCTAGTTTTTCTACAGTAAGCAGTTATTTTGTAATAAAGCTACAGTAAAACCACAAAAAGATGTCAGCTCTAAGAGAAACTGCATTCCATTTTGAGCACATTAGGCTGCTGGCGTGGAGGTCCGCTAGGCACAGAACTGCAGCCCATTCTTGTTTCAGTCAGTTACCATTGATTCTGTCCTGAAGTGACATTTACTTGGTTAGTGTAATGACTGTTTTCCTCAGTTACTGTAACTTCACGCTTCCAGGTGATACTGGGGAGGATCTGGTGGCAGCCTTTTCAATGCAAGGGCCCCAGCTTTTGTATCTTAATGTAAATACTCAGTGCTTCCACCTGTTGTTGATGCCTTTTTGGCTTCTGGTTCCGGATGGCATTGGGTGAACGAGAAAACCTAGCTACAGTTTACAAGTATAAAAGCTGTCCATCTTCTCACCTGAATTCAGTGTCATCTCTGAAGCATTTATAGCTGCAGCATTTATTCTATAGACAAATACATTTTCTGGATGATTAAAAATAAGGTACAGTCTGCTCTGATACGGTGTCAAGTTGGTGCTTGTAAACCAAAAGCCTGAGGATTATTGACAGTGTAGGTTTGAGGCCACTGAAGTTGTGGTTTTCTAGGTGGACCATAGGCACAGAGGCTGTTATACTTTGCTCGGCGTGTTTCTGATGGTAGTGTCTGCAGATAATTGGGCAAAATTTAGAGTAGCACACGGATCCAGAGTCAGAATGTGGCCTCAGAAGCTAACGTTGGAATCAAGGTTTCTGGCCTTCAGTTAAATGCAGCCCAAGCACTGCAAAGTTGTCCTTGACAGGCAGGTTTTGTCCAGGTTTTCAAGTCGCCAAGCCATGCACGCTGAGAGTGGGTCTGAAAGTGGTTGAAGTGTGTAAGGCTGGTCTCCTTATCCACGGTGACTGTTTGTCCAGCCTTAGCAGTGTCCGTGAGACTGGAAAAGTGATGTGGGTGATCACCTGGGAGGCGCATGTGTGGGATGGAAAGCCAGTGTGGAGGCTGTAGGGCCGGGGTGGCTGGTGACTGTGGTTAGGTGGGCTTCATACAGGGCAGTGCCTCAGTCCAGGAAGACGGTGATTTGCAAAGTGGTCGGCCGGAATAAGTTCAGGGTGGTTTAATTGTTTGCATTAAATGATACTAATTTTTGGTTCATGTGGATCGTTAAGAATTAGTCGCATATTTATACTTTAAGGGTACAGCAGTGATATGCAAATTATATAAAGTAGCTCTCCAACACTTTCAAGCTTTGGAAATGTCTCATGAGATCAGAATTTGTCTTCTGTCATTTACACTCCAAATTTTAATTCTTATGTTTCAAAAGTGGCCTATTTGTGGTCTCTGTTCCCGTTGTTTGCTGTGAACCTGGGCTCAAAGGGCAGGCTCCTCATAGCTCTTAATACCTTGGAATGCCGTCTGGGCTTGTGCCCAGGCCATTGTTGAAGTGAGAAGCTGTAATCCACCCTGCCAACAGCTTAATTAAGAAAAAAAAGGGCTCTTTACTGCTTCCTTTCCCTTCAAGTCTATTTTTTAGGATGGACAGTAAGGAGTATAATTTGGTTTTTCTTTTAAAATAATTTCCCCACCATTCACAGCCTCTGTTATATTTTCCCACCTCCTTTCAAAAAGGATTTGAGATTGGACAGGTCATAAGGACGTGCACGATGAGACGGTTAAGGGTTTTGAAAGAGGAAACCACATGCCCAGGAGTGGGAAGCTGCAGCTGAATGCATTTGCTGCAGAGCTTCTGGGACCAAGGCAGACGACGGAGATGAGGGATTGAACAGTGTTTGCAGCATCCTGCCAGAGGGATTCCTTCCAGCCCAGGCGAGGCCCGTGGCATCACTTGGTGGCCTTGAAAGACCTCTGCCTTTTCTGAAGGCCGTGGCTCTGACTGGCAGCATAGAGTAGTGGCCTCCGTGTACTTTTTTGGAGGATGAACTTGGACTGCCGCTCCATCATCCTGTGCTTCCTGTAAGGACACCTCCATCACTGACCTCGGGGGAAGTTTCCCTCAGGCCTTAGTATCTGAAAGAGTTTTTACACTTAACCCTGAACAGTAGAACACAGTCTTCTGACTTCTCATGGCTGCCTGCTGAAAAGTTTATAGCTGAATTTGGGCCCACCACTAGCAAATCCGTAGGTCACGTGATGGCGGATAGGTCTCGGCACATGAGCACTTTGCAGTTGAAGTGGTGACTCCTGAGAGTGCTCTCACTGAGTCAGGGTTTGCCCTGGGCAGGGCAGCCCCCACTAGGATTTGCCTTTTGTTCCTTGCATAAGGGTTTCCTACTCTTACTTTTCTTTGGTCTCATTTTCTTGCTGATTTTTCTCATCCTGTATGCATTTTGGTTAAGTTGTCTTAAATCCCTTCTGTAACAGGGGAGAATGTAAATACAGCTGGCCCTGCTATCTGCTACATCTGTGGATTCCACCATCCATGGATTGAAAATATTTGGGGGGAAAAACAATGAAAAATAACAATAATAAAAACAATACAAGTAAATACAATATAGTATGACAACTATTTACATAGCATTTACGTTGTACTAGGTATTATAAGTAATCTAGAGATGATTTAAAGTAGACAGGAGGATATGTGAAGGTTTAAGCAAGTACGGCACCATTTTATATCAGGGACTAAAGCATCTGTGGATTTTGGGGTCCTGGGCTCATTCCCTCTTGGATGATAAGGAACAGCTGTATATACACTTAATTCCTATTATCCATCAGTTCTACAGAGAAAAACCCATATCCTCCCTTCTTTAACTTCCAAGATGATTTTGTCATGAGTCCTTTAAAACTTACTGCCGTGTATCCATCAGACAGCACATGTAATAGTGATTTTGGGGAACTCACAGAAAATCTCCCCACCTTTTTGATGGTAAATAGTAGAATAACTATTAAAGCTTAAAAATCACAATCGAAACGACTCAATTTTACTCCATTTTTCTTTCAGTTTTTCTTGTTGGGTAAAAAAAAAATGTTTTATTACAAAAGTAAAAATTCTCTGTTGTTACATGTTTTGATTTCTTTGGTTGCTTGTTAGCCTCAAAGCTTTTGCCCAGTTAAAACTTTTTTTCTAACGCTAAATATACCTGTTGCGGAAAACTTAGAAAATTTAGAAAGCACAAAGAAGACTGTTGGCCAGGCGCGATGGCTCCCACCTGTAATCCCAGCACTTTGGGAGGCTGAGGTGGGCGGATCACAAGGTCAGGAGTTCGAGACCAGCCTGACCAACATGGTGAAACCCCGTCTTGACTATAAGTACAAAAATTAGCTGGGCATGGTGGGAGGTGCCTGTAATCCCAGCTACTCGGGAGGCTGAGGCAGGAGAATCGTTTGAACCCAGGAGACGGAGGTTGCAGTGAAATCACGCCATTGCACTCCAGCCTGGGCGACAGGGCCAGACTCCGTCTCAGAAAACAAAAAAAGACTATTAAATCCTTTCTGGTTTTCCCATCCAAAAATAACCACGGTGAATACTTTGGGGGTGGAGTTGTACGTTATTTTATTTTTGTATATGTACTTTTGTTCCCTTGGTAAGCCACATATATACTGTTGCCTGCTTTTTAAACTTACCCATATATTATGAATATTTACCGAGGACAAGAGTCATGCTATAGATGCAGTTTTGTACAGAAGTGTATTTTATGTAGTTTTTCTTAAAACAACACTGAATAGAAATGGAGACTATGATATTAACCCATTTATGCCTAGAGTTCCATTATTGGAACGCTAAGCTTGTGGGAGTTATTTATATCCTGCTCAAGGTCATCACTAAGGTCTGATTTTTTTCCACACACAAAAATCGCAACCTCCGACATAAATGGGTTAAGTCCTAACCAGCAAAGGCATTCCTTAGCTAAGCTAACACTGGTCCAGCTGAATTACTTAACTGTGATTTAACTCAGTGTAGGAATAGCGTTTAGAAACCTAGATTGATGGAAGATTCACTTGGCACTCTCAAGTTTCAGCTGTCTTATCTGGGCTTAAGCAAGAGTTGGATATCAGTTCGTTGAAAATGAGCTTTTTCTGGCAAGTCCTCTGCAAACGTTTTGTCGTTTCAATTAAGTGAGAGTTCTTTGCTCCCTGTAACACATTTGTTGATGGCAAAGCTGACGTTTGCTTATGAAAATGAAGGAACTGGACCTGTTGATATTGCAGAAGAGGGGACAGCTTGCTTCTTTGGGAGCATTCCCTTCAATTATTTGAAATTATTAATGCACCCCCTCCTCCTTCCTCAAGATGGTGGTGAATCACGATTGATGTTCCAGAACTCGTTCACTTTGTGGAGCTCTTTAAGTTAAAGGACCCTAATTGAAAAGATGATAATTTCTTAAGATTGGAGGGTTTACAAAGATTTGACATTGAGAGATTTCCCTCAAACCAACCACCAGTCATTTAGAACAGAAAAGGACAACATGAGGTTTTTCCCTGAGTTACCTAAAAAGGAACAGATAATAATTGGGTGGAGTTACCATAAAACTGTAGGGTTGAGGTTAGACTGTTTTTAAAATTAATTGGTTTCTCTTCTTGGGCAAATTACACCGTTTCAAGTCACAGTTGAGGCATTAGTTGCGTACGTGCTGGTTGTACTGCTGGGGCCTCCTTCACTGTGTTCTTCCTGGTGGGGCACACGGGAAGCAGGGCCAAACTAAAATGAAGTTTCATCCTCAGTCTAATAGGAAAGTTTCTCGTGTTCTACAGCAAAAATACTTGTGAAATTTAAAGTTAGACTTCTTTCCTGTAGCATTGTCTGAAGTTGATAGTAAAACAGGATTTCAGTACATAGCTTGAGGCTCAGGTTTTTAGCCAGAAATGTAAGAAGGATTTTCCACATTACCTTTGCTCTGTGTGCTGCTGAGACTGACTAGTCCATGTGGAGCCCACACTTTCCTGTCTTCCGTACTTTTTCTTTCACTACCTTATTTGATTTGCAAACTCTTGTCCTCCTTAATAATAAGTCATACTTACATAGTGCCAGGCAGGCTTCTAAGCTGGTTATAGAGAACTCATTTAACCCTCACAGCAACCCCCGTTTACAGATAAGGAAACTGAGTCACAGAGTAACTTGTCCAAAGTGGAGCTGGGATTCTCACCCCATGGCCTGATTCCAGAGCCAGCTCTTGACTGTGATGCTGTAGATTGCCTCCTTAGTTGGTTGTTCTTTGAAGGCAGGAATTGTCTTACCCACCCCATCTCCCAAATAACATTATAGTGTTTTAGTATTTTCATGGCTTTCTAGGTTGAAAATTTCTCAAAGATACAAGAAAGAAATGATTTCTGACCTTTTGCAAACACATGCGGCACCATTAAGTCACTTACTGTACACGAGTGGGAAGTATTCAGTCCACACATTTATTGATCTCTATAATGTGCCAAGCACTGAAATTATTTACATTTTCAAAGAATTGTTGTGACTGCCAAATGAAAAACATTTCTCTATAAAGAGAGCATTATCAGGGGGGTCATTGCACTATAATTTTGTCCTTACTAACTTCCCAAGGCTGGAGGAGTTCTGAGAAGTTATCTCCCCTCCACATGTCACCACATCAGAAGACTATGTATAGCTTGTCACACATTCACACATTGTCGCATTTGCAAAAGGACTTGTCCCTTTGTAGGTGGGATTGGTTTTTCTTTAAATTAATTGCCACATCTCTATGTTTATTCTACACCCTTTTTCTTCAGGAGCATATCCTTTGTGAAAATGGAGTGCAGTACCTGGAACAGTATCTGTTAATAACCGTGGAATGAATGAATGGGCTGAATTTGTTTTTTGTTGTTATTGTTGTTCTTTGTTAATGAGTTGTTTACGTGGCATAAGAATACAGGTCCATCTTAAATCCATAGGCACTAAGGGAAAACATTAACAACACCATCTTATATCCATTCTGTGATTTTGACATCTCAGAAATTAGGATGCATTTTATAGTTACTGGCATCCTGGGATTATGATTGGCAGTATTTTTTTAATTTGTTGATAGATAAAACAATGGTGCATCTTCCAGTTAACATCCTAAATTTGATGGAAAAAGGTATATATTTAATCCTTGCACTTTTTGAGAGGCGTGTTGGCAGAAAGTTGAATTCCATCGAATTTTGCCTCTACTTGAAAGAGATACATTCGAAGTTGTTTTGTATTCCTCATATTTGGGTTTGGAAGAGAAATAAAAGCCAGTCATTTGTTTTCCAAGTACTTCATTGTAAATTCTTTTTAAAATTACAAAAGTAAAATGTTTAGAATCTCAGTTTTGCAAGATGAAAAAAGTTCTGGAAATGGGTAGTGGTGATGGTTTCACAACACTCAACGCTGCTGAACTTTACATTTAGAAATGGTTAAGATGGTAAGTTTTATGTATATTTTATCACAATTTTTTTTAAAAAAAATAAGTAATATGATACTTATGCAGTTGTCCTTCAATATAGAGATGCATAGAATAAAAAGTGAAAGTCACCTTTGTCCACACACATTCCAGCTCCTCCCAGTTTTCCTCCTTGTGTACCTCTTCCCCAGAGATTTGGTGTGTATCTTTTCAGATATTTCTCTCCTAAGTCTTTCCCTTAAAGATGTGTGGGGTTTTCATTGATCCTTCAAGTAATTTTTCACTATAATGAATACACTTGTAACAGGTAAAATAAAAAATATTTGAGAGAACATCATTTGATAACTGCTTTTTTGATTTTAGGATTAAATTTACTATTTTATTTATTCTCCATGATACATTTTTCTTGGAAGTAGTCTGTATAAATGAATTATTGTAGCCAAACAACTTTAGATCTTAATACAGAACGTGAAGAAAGTAGGAGGGAAAGTGCGACATGACAGCCTTCCATTAGCTGCTCAGCAGAAGGAGCCTTTACGTGGTTTCCTTGCCACTCATCTTCCCTCTGTTGATGGGCAACCGTTGTCTCTTGAACCCGGGTCTGGGCTGCTGCAGTAGTTTACTCGGTGGTCTTCCTGTGTCCACTCGGGCTTCCTTCCGCCCTCTTCTCCATTCCTAGGGGGTTCAAAATGTGTGGGCCTTAATCTTGTCTTCTGCCGCGTTCCCTCTAGAGGCTTCGTGTGGCTCTTGCAGCATAGAGGCCTGCATCTCTAGTGTGCTCTGCCAGGCCCTGCACATTTGCCTCTGTTTTTTGTTTGTTTGGTTGGTTGGTTGTTTGTTTTGAGATGGAGTCTTGCTCTTTTGTCCGGGCTGGAGTGCAGTGGTGCGATCTCGGCTCATTGCAACCTCTGCCTCCCGGGTTCAAGCAATTCTCCTGCCTCAGCCTCCTGAGTAGCTGGGATTACAGGTGCATGCCACCATGCCCGGCTAAATTTTGTATTTTTTTTTTTTTTTAGTAGAGATGGGATTTCACCATGTTGGCCAGGCTGGTCTTGAACTCCTGACCTTGTGATCTGCCTGCCTCAGCCTCCCAAAGTGCTGGGATTACAGGCATGAGCCACTGCGCCCGGCCACATTTGCCTCTGTATTAGTCCATTCTCACACTGCTGATAAAGACATACCAAAATAGGTAATTTATAAAGAAACAGGGTTTTTAAAATTATTTTATTTATTTATTTATTTTTGAGACGGAGTCTTGCTCTGTCGCCCAGGCTGGAGGGCAGTGGCACGATCTCAGCTCACTGCAAGCTCCGCCTTCCGGGTTCCCGCCATTCTCCCACCTCAGCTTCACGAGTAGCTGGGACCACAGGCGCCGCCACCACGCCCGGCTCATTTTGTTTTTGTATTTTTAGTAGAGACGGGGTTTCACCGTATTAGCCAGGATGGTCTCGATCTCCTGACCTCATGATCTGCCCTCCTCGGCCTCCCAAAGTGCTGGGATTACAGGCGTGAGCCACCGCGCCCGGCCCAGAAACAGAGGTTGAATGGACTCACAGTTCCACGTAGCTGGGGAGGCCTCACAGTCATGCTGGAAAGTGAAAGGCACGTCTTATTTGGTGGCAGGCAAGAGAGAATGAGAGCCAAGAAAAAGGGAAACCCCTTGTAAAACCATGAGATCTCATGAGACTCACTCCTGACCGTGAGAACGGTGTGGGGGAAACTGCCCCCGTGATCCACTTACCTTCCTCTGGGTCCCTCCCGCAACATGTGGGAATTGTGGGAGCTATCATTCAAGATGAGATTTGGGTGGGGACACAGCCAAATTGTATCAGCCTTCTTCCTCGCCTCATGACAGCGCTCTCGTGCCCTGCATTCCTTGATGTTTACCCTGTTTCAGGGGAAGGCTCCCTGTTCTGTTGATCTAGCTCATGTCCTGTGCTCTGCCCTTTGGGAGTACTTCTCTTAGTTCATAATAATATGTACATTAGTCTCATTATTCTGAAAAGTGTCTGTCTCTCCTGATGTCCTCTCTATGACTTGGGCACCACGTTTTTGTTCACTACCGCATCCCTTTAGCTTAGCACATACTTGGCACTTGGTTCAAAGAAAATTTTTTGAGTGAACCATTTGATTTTGTTTTTTGTTTTATAGAGGTGAGAAGTTTTTAGGTAGGGAGTTGATAGTATCACAAAATTAATCTGTATACCCAGACCTTGGTCCCCTGGCAGTTTGGTTTTCAGCCATAACTAAAACTTAGGTATCCTAGAACAGTTTTAACACTTCTTCATTTTTTGTTGGGGTTCTTTTGAAAATTAGTTTAGACTTTGCAATACCCGGTAACTTGGCCTTTCATTAAGAGGAACCAAGCAGGCCAAGTAGCTTTTTATCATTCCACTGGACACGGCGATACAAGATGAGCAGATACATGAATTCCTGAAAATCAGCTTGAAATAAAGTGTTCTCTAACCGATATTTATTTTAATTCCAGAACATGGTCCAAGACAATTCCTGGGAAAGTTCAGTTCTTCTCAAGTGAGGGTTCTGACACATCTATACCAATTCCAATAGTGCCACTACGGGGTGTGGACGACTCCTACCCGCCCCAGAAGAAGTCCTTCATGATGCTCAAGTACATGCACGACCACTACTTGGACAAGTATGAATGGTTCATGAGAGCAGATGATGACGTGTACATCAAAGGAGACCGTCTGGAGAACTTCCTGAGGAGTCTGAATAGCAGCGAGCCCCTCTTTCTTGGGCAGACAGGCCTGGGCACCACGGAAGAAATGGGAAAACTGGCCCTCGAGCCTGGTGAGAACTTCTGCATGGGGGGGCCTGGCGTGATCATGAGCCGGGAGGTGCTTCGGAGAATGGTGCCGCACATTGGCAAGTGTCTCCGGGAGATGTACACCACCCATGAGGACGTGGAGGTGGGAAGATGTGTCCGGAGGTTTGCAGGGGTGCAGTGTGTCTGGTCTTACGAGGTAAGAACAGAATTCTTTACCATGGGAAAAACTTAATTTTGTCAATTTTGTCATTAGTTCTAGCGTATCATAGGAAACTAGAGATGATATCCTCTTCGAGGGTTAAAGTTGGTATTATTCTACATTTTTAGCCTTAGATTAAAAAAAAAAATTCAGTTCCCCTTTATTGCCTTTCCTTGGCTTTGAGCGCGTATCTTCTGTACTTTTTTCCCCCAGAGAGAGTCTTGCTTTGTCTCCCAGGCTGGAGTGCAGTGGCACCAATTTGGCTTACTGCAGCCTCTGCCTCCTGGGTTCAAGCAATTCTCCTGCCTCAGCCTCCTGAGTAGCTAGGATTACAGGCGCCACCACGCTAGGCTAATTTTTGTATTCTTAGTAGAGACGAGGTTTCACCATGCTGGCCAGGCTGGTCTCAAACTCTTGACCTTGTGATCTGCCTGCCTCAGCCTCCCAAAGTGCTGGGATTGCAGGCGTGAGCCACTGCGCTCGGCTCTTCCATACTTTTGTCCTAATGCTTAGTTAATAAATAATGGCATTTGGGGCCTAAAGAAAAGATAATGGGTTGCCGATGGTCACAGTGATATTTTCTTGATTATCCAGAAAATCGTCTTGTCTGACTTCTGCTGATTCCACAGATGTAATTGCGAGAATGTAGGATATTTCCCTATTTGTTTTTGCAAAGGCCTGGCTCTTCTCATCTGGTCATAATGACCTACACAGATTAGAAACTTACATGTTTTGAATTTATAAAAGGAATTATGATGTAAAAAAGCCAATAGCATTTGACTTCGCATTTGTTGTGTACCTTGACTTTTCAGATAGTTACTTTAATCTGTGAGTTTACAATATAGTTGTTGCTTTCAGAATAGTTGTCAATGCAGCTCCTGAGTTACCGTGACACATAAATGAAATTTGCCAAAGGAAGTCCACTTGTAGATGTTTTCTCTGTAGCAGTTCTAGAGAAGATCAGTTGGCTTTGGACTTTCCTCTGTTGTTACTGGCAACAGAGGACTTTCCTCTATTGTTACTGCTCCCTTTGCCTGCAGTTTGCAGAATCTGATATCAGTTAATGGTGAAAAAAATTATTTAGGTTGTGTTGTCTTTAGGTTGATAAACTCCTGGCAGTTGTGAGGAGCAGGGGGAATTGCTGGATCTTTTGCCTAAGAAAAAGAATCCACTTTCTAATATGAACTGTTAGCTTTTTTCTGAACTAATTTTCTAAACCACTTACTTGAGTGAAAGAGCAGTATTCTTGCCTGTACTTGTCCACCCCCAGACTTACTTTTAAATGTCTGCTAATCACTCGTACTTTTTTTTTTGTTTGAACTTTAGGGAAGTGGACATTTTCAAGCATACAGGGAGTGGTCCTGTAATTTTTAATTACAAAGTCACAAAGATACATTTTAAGTCCTAAATGTGATCTTGAGTGAACTCTTCAATCCCTGTGTGCCTTACACTATCCCCCCAACCCCAGCACTTAGGGGACAGCTCACTGGGCCTACGGGATCTCTCTGTTGTCATGGATTTTTGCAGCGAGGAAAGCTGTTTGAGGGTTTCACGCTGTTTTAAGCAGAATACAGCTGGCAATATTTCTGCATTTTTCCCCATCCTAATTAAGTAGTTATAACCTTGACACATTTCATTATGGTTAAAATATGTAACACGTTGTATATTTTGGAACACTTTCTCCTGACCGTCATCTCTGAGAAGACAGCCTTCTTGCTGGATTCACAGAAGACAGACCTTCTTTTGGGAGAGAATTTTTAAAAGTATGTCTTAGTGTGGTCGCGCTGTTATATACTGCTGGACAGACACCAACAGAGCCAGTCTCTTGAGTTTGATCAAGAACATGGGTTTAGCGTTAATGCCAAGATGTAGTTAGAAAGTGTCATCCTGGGGCTGCAGGGCTAGGAGGCCATTTTGGAGGTGGTTTTCCTCTGACATGAGGTAATTACAAAAGGTTTCTGATGACCTGCGAAGGGGTGCATGGAATGATCCTGTCTGGACACTTGGAGCCCCCTCTTAGGCTTGGTGCATCCTGTCAGTGGCCTCATCAGCTAAAGGGACCTGGTTGGTGAGGAGGCCTCCTCCCTGTGTGGTTCCCTGTCTCCCTGCCTTGGGAGGTGGGTCAGGGACAGCAGCAGCAAGGCTGTCCCTGGGAGTGTGGTTATTGGGCCTGCTGCCGCTCTGTATTTCTTTAAATGCCCTGTGGTTGACAGAGCTTTGACTGACTGCTGCAGGCTTCTCCTCGGGCTTGTGCCACAGGGTCCTCCCCCCTGCAGTGCCCAGAGCTCTCTTTTTCTCTTCTGTGAGCTGCCTTGCCTGTCCATAGTGTTGGCCCATCTGTCTGCTGAAATGTTGTCTGTCTTACGGTTTTGTTGAAGTGCTTTATTCTGGATAGAGTATCTTTTCTCAGACTGTGACTTATCTTTTCACCTTAATTGTGGGATTTTTATTGTACACGAATTGTGAATCTAAGTGCAATCTAATGCATCATTCTTTTCCTTTACGGTTTATGCTTTTGTGTTTAAGAAATTCTTCCCTTCCTTAGGTCATGAATATTTTTTCTCCTGTATGTTTTCTTATATGTTTAAAGTGTTTCCTTTCACGTGTAGTTCTTCATTATAATTTTAAGAATTCATCTATTGGAACACTTGCCATTTTATTAGACCTTTGATTTCTATTTTTTTTTCTTTTTCTTTTTATAAAGCTTTAAGTGCTTCTAACCTAAGTTGTTATTAGGTTTATCATTGTGTTCACCACTC
Organism: Pongo abelii; assembly: GCF_028885655.2. Taxonomy (NCBI): domain Eukaryota; kingdom Metazoa; phylum Chordata; class Mammalia; order Primates; family Hominidae; genus Pongo; species Pongo abelii. The sequence goes on along the minus strand of NC_072001.2, from coordinate 104,451,212 downwards.
AGTTAAGATTAATCCTTCGTGTGGATGAGGAACTTTTATTAAACTTCCTGTAAATCTAGTTTCCCCATTAAGGCTCACATTATGGGAAATTATTGAGGTGGAGTCTTATGTTAAAGACAATTACGTTAAGCTTTGGGACTTGGAAGGTACTTATTTTGCCCTATTATAAGCCTAGCCAGAAGGTACAGGGTTTTTTTGGCAAGTAGAAATAATACCTTGGGATAACACTTAGGTAATTAAAATGACTTGTGAGGAACAACTGTCAAAATCAAAGTCTAGATTCATTTCTAAACTTGTTTTGATAATTATTGGTGGTTATTAATAAATAGCCTTGAGAACTGTGTTTGGAAATAACGTTAAACTCAGAGAAGTCACAGGAGAGTGATAGCTTAGGCCTTGAGGCTGGAGAAGAGCTGAGAGGAGCTCAGCTCCTGGTTCCCTTGCCACATGGTGTCAGCAATATTGACTCAACTCAGGTGAGGTGCTTTTGAGAATTATTATTGAAAAATTTGAAATAGGAATTCATTTTATCAAGGCAAATATATGAAAAGCTATACTACTCTTAAGAGGGAACAAAAAGAAAATTGACTTAAGTAACCTATTCATTTTGTCTTTAACTTTCAAGTTGACGTGTACTATACCTATGGAAAAGTGCGTAGGTCGTAAGTGTAGAGCTCAGTGCATTTTCACAGACTGCACGCAGGCAACCAGTAGATCTTTCTTTTATTGTTTTCTCATATTTGACTAGGGGTGAAGGTGTAGACAGTAATCATTATTAATGAAATTTGGAGATAGGCAAAGGTGGATTTGACAACTTTAAAATATTAATTGTTTTTAATAGCCAATATTGTCGCGTGGCTCAAAATTCAGAAGTGCAAAGGGCATGTAGGAATAGTCTTCCTTCCTCTGCCTCCAGCCCCTGGGCTTCTGCTGTGAATTAGCCACCATGGTGCCTCAGGTTTCCTGTGTATCGTATCACATACAAACAATTAAGTTTCTACTTCTCTCCCCATTTACACGAATGGTAGCATAATACCTACTATCTATGTCTTGGAAGATTTCCCATTTGGTAAATAAAAGAACTTCGTCTTTTTGATGACATTCAGGCTGACATTCAGGCTGTTTCGAGTTCTTTCAGCAGTGTTTCCAGGCGGTCATTTAGCCCAAGGCTCCCCAACCTTTTTCACATCATGACATTGACTCAATTCACTTACGCTGAGGAGCCTGCCTCCAAGGGCTGCTGTTACCCCAATCCCTAGCTCCTGTCCCCTCCACCACCCCTACAGCCCCATACCACTCTAGGCCTGGAAGGTTTGTTGTCTGGGCACACGTGGAACTTGTTCATGTTACACCCACACACCAAAATACACCAGTTATGAAGCTCCGAGTTAGCCAGTGAGTAGTTGTTAAGGGTTCATTAATGACCTCAGAACTGCCCTCTGAATTGGTAGGGAAATTGCAAAAGATTGAAACATGAATGGCCACCTTTTTCTCCCTCAAGGACTTCAGAGTAGTTGAGGAGACAAAGACCATATGTTCATGAAACAGTTGAAGAGAAATTAAAAATATGAAACCTGTGATACTGATTTTAAATATTGAAACTTGTGATACTGATTTTAAATATAAAACAGTACAGAGAAGGCTGAAATGGATAATGTTCTTTTTATGGGGAGGCATATATCATCAAGGGAAATTGGAGTTTGCAGCAAAATGTGTAAAAAGATAAAATCTTCCTTGTTAGTCTGTCTTATAAAGGAACGTTGAACATCCATATACCAGAAGCCTGGGGTATTTTTCCCTTTAATAATAGAAGAAATAATGTCTCTTTTTTAAAAAATATTGACACATTATAATTGTACATATTTATGGAGTATGGTTTAATGTATTCATGTATATGTTGTATAATGATCAAATCAGGAAGGTTGACATGTCCATCACCTCATGAGAGGTTTTTGAATGTTCTCTCCACAAATAAATAATTTTTCTTGACTTTGGGTTGTCGTGGAGATGATTTGTTTTCCAGTAGTTCCTTCCTCACTCATTTAGGCTGCCCGTTAAACTTGCAGGCCTGAGAACCAGGCAGACCGTCAGTGGCTAGATGTCCCAAAGAGTGAGCACTAATGCTGCATGTTCTATCCATTATCAAAAGTGGGGTATTAGGGTCAGGCGTGGTGGCTCAGCACTTTGGGAGGCCAGGGTGGGTGGATCACCTGAGGTCAGGAGTTCAAGACCAGCCTGGCCAACATGGTGAAACCTTGTCTCTACTAAAAATACAAAAATTAGCCGGGCATGGTGGCGGGCGCCTGTAGTCCTAGTTACTCTGGAGGCTGAGGCAGGAGAATCACTTGAACCTGGGGAGCAGAGGTTGAAGTGAGCCGAGATCACACCACGTCACTCCAGCCTGGGCAAAGAGCAAAACTCCATCTCAAAAAAAAAAAACAACAAAAAAAAAACAGTGGGATATTGAAGTCTCTAATATCATCATCATTATTTTTGAGGCAGAGTCTCACTCTGTCACCCAGGCTGGAGTGCAGTGGCATGACCTCAGCTCACTGCAACCTCTGCTTCCTTGGTTCAAGCGATTCTCGGCCTCAGTCTCCTGAGTACCTGGGATTACAGGAGTATGCCACCATGCCCAGCTAAATTCTGTATTTTTATTAGGGATGGGGTTTCACCATGTTGACCAGGCTGGTCTTGAACTCCTGGCCTCAAGTGATCTGCCTGCTTCAGCGTCCCAGAATGCTGGGATCACAGGTGTGAGCCACTGTACCTAGTCAGAAGTCTCTAATGTTATTGTTGAATTGTCTATTTCTTCCTTCAGTTCTGTCAGGTTTTTCTCCTTTTATTTCAGGGCCGTGTTTTGGGATGTATATATGTTTATATTTGTTATACCTGCTTGATGCATAGACACTTTTATCATTATAAAATTCCTTCTTTGTCTCTAGTAACAATTTTTGTCTGAAGTCTATTCTGTCTGATATTAGTATAATGACTCCAGCTTTCTTGGTTACCATTTGCATGGTATATCTTTTTTCATCCTTTTACTTTCAACTTGTTTGTGTCTTTGAATGTAAAGTGTGTCTCTCATGAAGACAGCATATAGTTGGATCATTTAAAAAATTCATTCTGCCAATATTGCCTCATAATTGGGGTATTTAATTAATTTGCATTTAATATAATTACTGATAGAGGAGGACTTATGTCTGCCATTTTTCTGTTTTCTGTATGTCATATCTTTGTTTTTCTGTTATTCCAGTACTACCTTTTTTATTACCTAGTGTACCATCTTAATTCCTTTTTCATTTCTTTTACTGTATTTTTTAGTAGTCGCCTTGGGGATGAACATCTTACCTGATAATTTAGTTCTGATTAATACCAACTTAATAACAATAGTAAACACAAGATTTGCTCATGTGTAGCTGTGTTGTCTCCTCTCTTTGTGCTGTTGTGGTCAAATAAATTATATCTTTATGCATTGTATGCCAGTCAACAGAGATTTATAATAATTGCTTTATGTACTTGTCTTTTAAATCAGATCAGAGAAAAAAGGAATTACAAATAAAAAAATGCATTTATACCCTTTTTTACCTATGTAGTTACCCTTATGGGGCTTCTTATTCATGCCTATTTGAGTTACTGTATAATGTTCTTTCATTTCAGCTTGAAAGACTTCCTTTAATATTTTTCATAGAGCAAGTTTGCTAGAGATGAATTCTGTTTGTTTCTCTTGGAATGTCCTAATTTCTCCTTCACTTTTTTCCTAATTTCTCCTTCACTTTTGAAGGAAATCTTTCTTGGATATAGAATTCTTAGTTGCCAATCTTTTTTTCTTTCATCACTTTGAATGGATGCTTTCTGGCCTTCATGGTTTCTGATTAGAAATCAGTTGTTAATCTTATTGAAGATCCTTTGTATGTCATGAGTTGCTTTTCTTGCTACTCTTAAGATTCTCTTTGGCTTTCAACAGTTTGATTAGGATGTGTCTAGGTGATCCCTTTGAGTTTATCATACTTGGAGTTTGTTGTGTCTCTTGGATATGTAGTTTGTTTTTCATCAAATTTGGAGATTTTTCACTTATTATTTCTTGAGTATTTCTGCCCCTTTCTCTCTGTTTCTGTTTTCCTTTGGAATGCCCGTCATGCTGTGTTCTACTCATTTTTATTCCTGTTTTCTTTCTCTTTCTCACACCAGATAATTGCAATGGCCTATTTTCAGTTTCATGGATTCTTTCTTCTGCCTGTTCGACTCTGTTGTGATATTTTCGTTTCAGATATTGTACTTTTCAACTCCATAATTTCTGTTTGGCTCATTAAAAATACAAATAATTTCTGTCTCCGTATTGCCTGGTTTTCCCCCCTTTGTATGGGCCATACTTTCTTGTTTCTTTGATACCTTATAATTTTTTTTTGGAAACTGGACATTTACTTACTATTATTTAAATGTGACAACTCTTGAAATCACATTCTGCCCCTTCTTCAGGTATGTTATTGCTGGGTTTTGTTGTTTGTTTAGTGTCTTTTCAGAACCACTTCCGTACAGTGTATTTTTTTTGTATGTGGCCACGGAAGTCTCTACATGATTTGCTTAGTGCTTAGCTAATGACTGGACAGAGATTTCCTTAGATGCCTGGAGCTAAAAAGTTTCTGACTCTGCTGAGGGGCTACGTATACCTGTTGGTGCTTGCCCTGAACACTCACCAGGCGTTTGACAACCCTGCCTTAACCTTCCCTTAACTACTTAACTTGCTTGTGCAGAGAGCTTAGGGCCTTCGTGGATCTTTGCTGAACCTGCCCCACCCCCACACATGCATGTGGCCTTGTGGATTCCCAGGAGTAATATATTGAAGCTTTTTCAAAACCCCATATCGCATCTTACTCCCTGCTTTTCTTTTTAAGCTTTTTATTTAGCCTGTTTTTTTTTGTTTGTTCCCCCCCCAACCCCACTGCGTTTATGGTTAGCCATCTCCCTTGGGCAGTGCTGTATTCAACAACTGCCTGTGATTGTTTTTGACCAGCCTCCTTTCCCCTTCCAAGAAGCTGTTTACGATGTTTACGATAGGAAAATTCTGAGTCAGGTCAAATAAAGGTCTTCCAGGGGACCACTTGATAGGTCAGATAATGACAGTTCTTTGGGAATGGGGCTTTGAAGGAGCTCCAGCCCCTCTTTGACCCCTCTAGTGGCTTCCAAGCTGCTGGTTTTTGCTGTGATTGTAGACTGTTGTTTTTCAAGGCTAGGGTAGAAACCAGGCTGGAAATAGGGCAAATTAAAATGCTACCAAGCTTACTGTTATCAAAATTTTTGTCTTTTTCTTGCATAAATACTATCTGGATTACTGCAAATCTTTAATATCCAGAGTCCTGAAAAGGTTGCCTCTGCCCATTTTTGTCAGTGTTCGCTTTACTTTCAGGGCAGACAGAATTTTTGGAGGTCTTCACTTTGCCATTTTCACTGATGTCACCTAAGAGCATCCATTATGGGGACTTAGCGCCACAGCTTAAATTTTGCTTTTTATAATTAGATGAATTACGCTGAGTGTCACCTTATACTCTGTTTAAGAAGTCAGGGTATTGTGCTCTAAAAATTAGAAAGACTTCCAACCAATTAGTGACTATTCACATCCATTCATTTCAAAAATAAATTTTGGACATCTGTAGCAAGACACTGTGCTAGCTGGGGACACAACAGTGCAGAAAGCCAAGACCATGGTCTCCTATATGCTGGTGGAGCTAGGTGGGGTGCAGTGAGAGACAGCACAGAGGAGTATGAGTGGTATGTTTAGGACATAGCACAGTGGCCAGCATGAGTGGAGTGACGAGGCAGAGTGGGGCGAAGGGTAAGGCCAGACAGCACCAGAGTTGAGGGAAGGCAGGGAATGCTGAGGACATTGGTTTGGGCGCAAATAGGCCTGAATTGAATCATGGTGCTTCATTCATTCAGCTTTGTTCTTCACTAGCTGTGTGGTCTTGGGCAGCGAGTTACCTGACTCCCCTGAACCTTAATTTCCTTAAAGATGGGGTGAGGGTAGAAATTGTCTACATTATAGGGTCGTTCCAAGGATAAATTGAGATGGTGCATGTTACCTATTACCATAGCTCATGTTTGGGACAGGTGAGTGCTTGCTTGTGAAATGTGAGGGCTACCGGAAACTATCCTCAAGTATCTGAAAAGCAAAGCCCTTCAGAACTCATTCCCTGAGACCACCACATAGGTTTTGATCTATATAAACAAATACTTGAATATGCTTTTTATTAACATTGTAGTCTTGGAATCTCATGTTTTTGTTTTTACAATTTAGGGAAGACTATTTTGACAGAACCAATCATAGTTTACCTAAAATGGATGTGTTAGTTGCTTTGGATCTGTGATTATTTTGTTGGCAAAACAAACCTTCTCCAGGTACATGAACATCTCTGAAATGGTTTCACCATTGGGTATATCAGAGTCCTGTGATTGTGGGAGCCTGTTAGCACATTCTCAGGAGGTGGGATCGACATATCATTTTCTTTATCTTAAGGCATAGCACAGTGGCATTTCCTGTATACATTTGAAGAGACTGAGATCACAGCTGTTATCACCTCAGTTCCCATAATAGAACTGGCGTGTTAGTCCGTTCTCGCACTGCTATAAGGAAATACCTGAGACTGGGTAATTTATAAAGAAAAGAGGTTTAATTGGCTGGTGGTTCAGTAAGCTGTACAGGAAGCATAGCACAGGCATCTGCTTGGCTTCTGGGAGACTTCAAGGAGCTTTTACTCATGGTGGAAGGCAAAGGGGGAGCAGACATCTCACGTGGCACAAGTGAGAGCAAGGGGAGGGGGGTGGTACACGTGTTTAAACAACCGGATCTTGTAAAGAACTAACTCACTGTTAGGAGGACAGCACCACAGCTAAACCATCCATGAGGGATCCACCTCCCACCAGGGTCCAGTTCCTCCCACTGGGACCCACCTCCAACACTGGAGATGACATTTCAACATGAGATATGGGAGGGGACAAATATCCAAACTATATCAGCGGCAATCTGCTTTTTAAAACGTATATCAATATTCGAAGCATTTTGAGATAGGAATAAAACAAGGCTCGGCAGTGGCTCACGCCTGTAATCCCAGCACCAAGGTGGGAGAACCACTTGAGCCCAGGAGTTCAAGACCAGCCTGGGCAACATAGTAAGACCCTGTATCTGCCAAAAAAAAAAAAAAAAAAATATATATATATATATATATATATATATATATATATATATTAGCTGGGTATTTTGTTGCACGCGTGTGGTCCTAGCTACTTTGGAGGTGAGGTGGGAAGATGGCTTGAGCCTGGAAGGTTGAGGCTGCAGGGAGCTGTGACTATGCCACTGCACACCAAGGCAGAATACTGTAAGCTGTACGGGAAAGCAGGGGGTGGGTGCCTGGATCAATTAGAGCAGGCAGGATGAGTTGGGGAGCGGTGGGAGGCACTCTCGTTGCCTGGGCCACGCCCTTCTGTAAAGGTGGCTGGGTTTCTGGACTGTTCCAACCAATCACGAAGGCATCCTTTCACATTTTTAAGAGGTCTTAAGATGGCATCAGCAAAGCTTTTGAGTCTTTAGTTCTAACATTTAATCATCTTTATTGAACTAATAAGACTCTCTGGTGTTTGAAAAGGAACAGGTGAGGGAACAAAGGTGCAGCTGGATCTGATGGTGGCAGTGTTGATAGGATGTAGGGAGAGAGTGTTGTCTGGGACAGGAAAATCTGAGGTAAAGTGTAAGGTTTAGAAGTGTAAGTCAGTGTGTGTGTGGACGTCAAGTATTAGCATTGCCTGTGGGTCTTAGACGAGGTGGGAGTTTCTTAGAGGCAGACCGTCTGCAAGAGAATCACTTGAGGTGCTTGCTAATGGGCAAATTTCTAGGCCCCGGACTTGGCAGGTGGAGTCCAGTGATCTGCGCTGTTTACAGGCTTCTCTGGTGAATCTTATAATTGCTAGTGTTTAAGAACCGTCATTGCCATTTATACTCTTAAAACATTTCTTATGATGTAGTGATGTTAGGGATGTGTGGAAACTGAAGTTATGTTTTTGTTAATTGACATCATCCCATTTAGCCCTGGGTCTTTCTAGTAAGTAACTTTTATAAAGTCAGGTTAGTGGGAGGCCAGACTTGGCACA